>NC_072430.2:16095312-16703593 GCF_028878055.3 Symphalangus syndactylus
CATTGATTCAGGGTTGATCTTCTTTTCTTTTGCTATTCATTTCTACCTTGTCTATTGATTAAGTCATTTATTCATTAATAATACCTTCAAGGCCGTGATTCACAAAACCCAGTAACACTCTTGATATTCCATATCGGTATACCAAATCACTCAAACATTGGGTGTTTCATTAACTATCCTGTTTTATATATATGCATCATCAATATAATACTTCATGTCATTCCCATATCACTGGAATAACATTGGCCATCTTTGACTGTATTTCACACTTTTAAATAATACGTTGATTACTCTTAAACAAACCACCCAAACCAAGGTAAGGACTTTGACTATTACTCACCTTGGTCTTCATGCTCCTTCCTAAGCATGGTGCAAATAAGAGTATGTGACCTTGGAGGCATCCTCAAATCAGAACAAGAACATCCATTCTGATCAGTACAGAGAAGAGAAGATGATAACAAATTTGAGACATTGTCACCATTGTTTCTTGCTTTTCACCTATAATTATTTATGCAATCGTTATTTGGACTTCATATTAATTTAATTTTCTGTTAAGAAAATTTCATTTCATTAATCATAGTAATTTCATTTTCTGTTAAGAAAATGAACAATTTCAATCTTGCTACTGGCCCAGAATCTGAACACTCTCTATAATTATACTGGCTATATCATTATTGGCCAAAGAGGTGACAGGCATGTCCCATTTATTTCTCTTTGGACTTCATGTTTTCAATACACACAAAATGTTTCTTGCCTCACTACAGATTTTAATAATTTGGCAACGATTAACATTATTCATCTTTTTATATAATATATATGAATTATATATATAGGTTCTCACATTCAGCAACTATAAAAATGCAATGAAAATAAGTAAAAACAAAGAACATAAACAAATTCTGTATCTCTGACACCTATACACACAGGATCATTTCAAACATACAGAAGGAGCTCTATTTCTGTGATGGACCTCAGAGTTCCAGACACGTATTCACCACGTAAGACTCATACGCCACCAGCAGTCATCATCAATTCAAGATTGATCACCTTTTTCCACTCATTTCTATCTTGTCTACTGACTGACTTGTTAACTCACTAATAAGTCCCTATGGTTCAAAAAAACCCCAAGAATAACCTGGATGTTCCATATCTGTATCTAGAATCATTCTAACATTGATATATCTGTTTTATTAATTGTCTTCAGTTTTTCATCTATGCATTATCAATATAATACTTTATATAACTCTCATATCTATCATTGGGATAACATTGGCCATCTCTGTATTATAAATTTTTTTTTTTTTTTTTTTGAGACAGAGTCTCACTCTGTCACCCAGGCTGGAGTGCAATGATGCAATCTTGGCTCACTGCAACTTCCGCCTCCCGGGTTCAAGTGATTCTCCTCCCTCAGCCTCCTGAGTAGCTGGAATTACAGGCACCCACCACCATACCCAGCTGATTTTTGTATTTTTAGTAGAGGCAGATTTTCACCATGTTGGCCAAGCTGATCTCAAACTCCTGACCACAGGTGATTCATCCCCCTCGGCCTCCCAAAGTGCTTGGATTACAGGCATGAGCCACCGCACCCAGCCTATTACAAACCTTTTTATAATACCTGACATACTATTCAACAAACCACCAAGACAAGAACTTTGATCATTAATCACATGGGTCTGCATGCTCCTTCCTAAGCACGGTGCAAACAGAGGACCTTGGAAGAATTCTTAAAACAGTACAACTACGTCCATTCTGAGGAGTACAGAGCAGAGATGAGGATAACAGATTTGAGATATTATCACCACTGATCTTTGCCTTTCACCTTTCATTTAGTTGGTCATTTAGGCAGTAATTTTCTGGAGTATATTTATTTCATTTTCTCTTAAGAAAATGAACAATTTTGAACTTGCGACTAACCAAAAAATTGAACATTGTCTATAATTATACTAACTATGTCATCATTGGCCAAAGAGGTGACAGGCATGTACCATTTATTTCTCTTTGGACTCCACTGTTTTCAATACATATTAATAATATATCCTGCCATACCTGAACAATGCTTCATCCACTTTATTTACATATTTGTTTATTGATTCTCACATTGATCCAATTATAAAAATAGAATGAAATTATCACAAATAAAAACATTTCTGAAATATTTCTGTAGCGTCAGTTGAAACAGAGAGAATGGGCCATGTGTCTTCTCCAACAGATCTCAGAGTTTCAAACACGTATTCACTGTCTAAGACTCATAAGCCACCAGTGGTCATCACATCATCGATCCAGGATTGGTTCTCTTTTTCTCCACTCACTTCCACATTTATCCATTGATTAGTTAATTCGTTCACTAATAATTTTAAAGCCCTATATTCACAAAACTCAAGGAGAGCCTTGATATTTCTAGTCTGTATATAAAGTCATCTTATGTCAACATCTCTCCTTTATTATCTTCAGTTTTTCATATATCCATTAATTTACATAGTGCTTTATATCAGTTTTGTCGCTGCACAACAGTTGGTCTTCTTTGATTATAATTCACTCTTTTCAATAATATAGTCAGTGAATAATACCTTTAAGCAAAAAACCCACATCAAGATGCAAATTTTGATGATTACTCACGTTGGTCTCCACGCCCCGTGGCAACCATAAGGCTTGTGACCATGGAAGTGTGCTTAAAGCAGTTTAAGAGCATCCATTCTAGGATTACAAAGCAGAACATATGATGAAAAAAATTAAGACTTTATCTCTATTTATCCCTCCTTTCCAAATTTCATTGACTTATTTATTAATTTTTCATTATATATGTGTATTCTTTCTCTCTGTCTCAACAACAGGAACAACGTCAAACTTGCAACCAGCCCAGAAAATAAAACTTGATTGATACAGAAAGCCTCAATGTTTTGTATATATCAAAGAACATAATTTACATCAATCCCAACTTCATTACTGGGGTGCATTTGGCCCTGTTTGATTATATTTCATATGGCATTATATAATGAATACCCTTAGATAAGCCACGCAAACCGAGACATAAAATGTGATTGTTACTCACGTTGGTCTCCATGATCCTACTGAAGACAGCCTCCACCTTGAGGAATATAAAGGAGAACCAGTGATTAAAAAATTGAGACATTCTCTCCATTGACAATGGCTTTCCAACTTTCATTTATTTATCCATGTAAATATTTACTAATTGATGTTATTATTTGTCTCTTCTAAAAATAGGACAGGATGGTACTTGCCATTGATGCAGAACAATAACATTGACTGTTACTTATCACTGTCTATACCAATGATCCCCAACGTTTTCGGCACCCAGGATGGGTTTTGTAGAAGACAATCTTCCCATGCACCAGGGCAGGGAGGGGTAGTTTCCAGATGAAACTGTTCTACCTCAGATCATCAGGCATTAGATTCTCATAAGTAGCATGTGACCTAGATCCCTGGCATGCACCGTTCACAACAGGCTCTGCTCCTATGAGAATCTAATGCCACTACTGATCTGACAAGAGGCAGAGCTCAGGTGGTAATGCTTGCTCACCCGCTGCTCACCTCCTGCTGTGTGGCCTGGTTCCTAACACACCAGGCACTGATACTGGTCCGCAGCCCTGAGGTTAGGGACCCCCGGTCTGTATGATACTGTACCAAAGAGGTGACACCCTTGATCCACTTATTTACTTATGGACCTTAGGACTTTCAAATTATATTAATAGTATTTCAGATCTCACCTCATATTTCATAATTGGACAATGTTTCACCCTCTTCACCTTCATACAATTGTATAAATTTTGTCATTGATTGTTTTGTAACAATACAATCAAAATTCATGAACTACAAAAGTCCAAGAACATCACCTTTGTGTATAACTAATCATTCTACAGGACTACATCCATCAAAAATAACAGACTAGATCTCTGTCTAGGTACTAACCTCAGAGTCTCAGGCATGTATTTATTCATCATCTATGACTAAATATGCCACCAGCCATCACCACTAGTTCAGGATTTGACATCTTTTTCCTCATCCATTTCTATATTTGTTGATTTATTAGTTCTTCAATAGATTAATTACAATAAAATAAATGTACATGAATCACAAATTCCACAGAATAATATTCTTAAGTATCCATAACTGTCTACAGAGTAAATTCACTCAGCAACTATAACCTTCATTAATTAATTTGTGTTGTACATATCCAGTAATGAACATACATTTCATATCAATGCCATAGTACACCATAGTCAACTTCTTTCACTAAACATTTTGTAAACAGTACAGTGAATATTTTTAAACAAGCCACTCATATTAAGACAAGTGCTTTGACTCTTACATTGGTTTCTATGCTCCTAACACGTAAGAGTTCATGGCCACAGTAGAATGCTTAAATCAGATAGAAGCTTTCATTCTGAGGAATATAAGCACTGCAAATAACACAAAGCTGAGATATTCTTTCCACTGATACATGCCTTCCCCATTTCATTTGCTCAGTCATTTAGGTATTTATTATTTTATGGCATAATTTATTTTTTTCCCTCTGCAGTAAGTGGCCACTTGAACTCATCATTGACTCAAAGCAAGAACATATATCACAATCTTGCCTACTTATCCTTACTCCAAAATGTAACCCCTTTGATGCATTAAGGCATTACATTTTGCGGTAAAGATAGCATTACTTAGTGAACTCCAGTGGTTCTATGTTATATTAACAATAATTCTTGCCTCATCCCATATTTTCATAGTTAGATACACTTCATTCTATTCATTTTTATACACTGACATATTTGTTTATTCTTTCATTTATTGAATAACAACAAAATCAAAATCCATGAAGCACCAAAGACTGAGAACCTGATTCCTGAATATCACTGAAATCTATCTGTAGGCATTCCTACAGATGTAAACACTTAAATCCCTCTTTGTAGTGGACCGCAGTAGTTCACAGATATTTTTATCATAAAACACATTTCAGAATGTATTCCACTCGCATCATTGGTCCTTCCTTGGCCTTTTTTCACATAATTTGTATATTCTTTCTACATAAACACCAATTTCCATAGATTTAATATACCAAATCTCCCTTTTAAATAAATTGCAGGGGTGCAGAAATGAATTTAATCATAAAACTGATCAATCAATCCATTCATATCACTGATTGGTGCTTGGCCTTTTCTTCATTTAACATGTACATACCTTTAAGATGGAACAACGAACAACCATCAATTCATCACCCCATTCAACATCTAAAACCCTGATAATAACTTATAAAAACACAACTACCTAAAATGTAAGCCTTGGATCTAACCCACAGATCATTATCCATCAAGGAATGTTGCATAAACAAGAGTAAAACCCAAAATGGAATAATAAATAGCTATGAAAAGAGAACGGAAAACACTGATCTCTTTTTAAATGGTGCTCCATTGTACTAAAATGGATTAAGTTATAATCCCTGCTTCAAAACACATCCTCATAAGTAGTCCATGCTTAGCTTCCTCTCACTTCCTTACCTATGTTTTGATTTATGTATTTACATAATGTTTTCAATTTACTAAAAGAGGAAACAAAAACAAGTATAAACTAAAAAGCTCCAGAAATAAAGACAATGAGTATTCACCTATGCGTATATGCAGGTTACTGACTTGGATCCCAAGCTTGATCTATTTTTATTAATGGATCATAACATTTAAGACAGGTCATAATAATTCTTGTTCTAGTAAATATACTCAAAATGAGACCACATTTAGACATATTTACCTATATTAATCTACAAGATGTTTATGCACACTTATCCACTGATAATACAATTAGTATGTGTTAACAATCCACCAAAGCCCCTAAACAAGTTTCTTGAATGGTCTTAATATCTGTCATTGGGTTCATTTCCAAGAGAGGTAATAAACAAGGTAATAGGCTAGGTCTTTTTTTGTAACGAACTACAAAAATGTTGTGAAATATAATAATAATCATGTTTGTCTAGATTTGATTTCGGTTATGTCATTGGTCCATGCTTGAACCGTTTTGTTTAAATTATATAGTCTATGAAGATGTAACAATAGACCAGAAGAATATTCCACTTGATCCTACTATGATAATGACAAGTATTTACTTCACATGTGCTCCTTCCTCAGGGAGTTAACAGACTAGGCTATCTAGCAATATAGGAATGTTTGTGTAAACTATGAAAAATGCTAAAATGGAATATTTAAAATGTCCCATTTTTAGTTTATCTATAAAATGACTAAAATGACATCAATCTTTATCTTTTCAAAATTGTCCACAGTTGTACTGAATTAGATTAATTATAATCCTTAGTTTATAACAGATTCTCACCTTTTGCCTCCTTTGATTTTCTTTAGGTATGTGGCCATTTATCTACCTTCTATAGTACTATGGACATCAATGAACAGGCAAACTACCCAATCAAAAACAAGAATGTCAACTATGACTTACGCAAGAACACACTCCTTGTCCTCTGGGGAACAGTCAATACCACCGACACTACAGGAGGATCAATCACCCGTGAACATCAACCCTGCGAAGTACAAAGTAGATGTTACAGGTAAGAAACAACAAGAGTCAGGCTGTTTCTGAATAAATATGAAATGATCAGGGTTAGGTTCATCTCAAACATTGGTTCACGACACTCCCCATCCTTAGATTAGATTCACTCTCCTTTTATTTACTGAATTATTTCAGTTATGAATTTTACATCAATAGTGAACATTCTTGAATCCATCACCTGCATTAAGAAAAACATCTGACTATGGGACATATTGGCTCCAGTGCCGCCACTCAAACATGTAATCGTCTTGGTATTCTCTGCAAGTTAGCTTTGACTTACAGAATCAGCTTCTTCTCATTCCTGGCTTTATAACACATTCTCATGAGTGGTCACTTCTTGACCTTTTTATCTATTAACTCATTCATTATTAGTCTAAATGAGTTTATAATTCAGGAACAAATGAATTAATTTTTCCAACCATTTATTCCTTTTCAAGAAAATGAGTAATATTTTCATTTTCAGAAATCTAGAACAGAAATGCCTATCCGACCCTAGTAAAATCCTATAATTTGTTTCTAAATAAGAGCAACTTTATAGAGGACATACTTAGTCCATACTTGGTTCCATTTTTCTTCGTGTATTCATACATTTCTTTGGTTATTTGTGCACTAATCAACTTATGAAGATATAATTGATAGCTATGAAACACAATCAGATCTTTGCTATTTCTAATATATATATATATATATATATATATATATATATATATATATATGATCAATTACATCATAGGGAGTAAACTAGTTTTCATGTCGGACCTCAAAGTTCCAAACACAGGTATTTATTGTTCATAATTCCTACATCACCAAACTTCATCTTTGGTCCAGACTTGGAGCTCTTTTTCTTCATTCATGTCTTCACTTATTGATAGATTAATTCATCAACTCACTAATAAGAATAAGTAAATACCAAAGAGTCAGAAAAACTCAAGAGCAAGACTCTTGAATATCTAATATCTGTCTACTAAATTATTTCCCATAGACACTAGATACATTTAATTAATTTAATGCAGTGTTTCACATATAGATTAATCAACATAATGCATTACATCAATCCCATTCTTAAGACATTAACTAATTATATGCCAAAGTGTATAACAACACAGTGATACCTCTTAAAAAACACTCAAACCAAGACAAGAATATTGACTCATACTCACATTGGTTTCCAGGAACCTACACAGAGGCAACCATACATCTTGTGACTATGAGAGAATTCTTAAATCAGCACCAGTGCATCCCTTCTAAGAAATACAAAGCAAAGCAGCTGATTTTAAAAACTAAGACCTTTTTGTTGATCTTTGCTTTCCCAGTAATTTAGGTATTTATTAATTTTTCATAACATATATGTTCATTCTGAACAAAACAACCTCAAAAGGACTGCTCCAAGCAATAAAATTCCTACTACCCAGCATCTATATGATCACTAACCAAAAAGAGGTAACACCCTTGGGTCCATTTCTTTTTTTTTTTTTTTTAGACAGAGTTTTGCTCTTGTTGCCCAGGCGGGAGTGCAATGGCGCAATCTCGGCTCACTGCAACCTCCACCTCCCAAGTTCAAGTGATTCTCCTGCCTCAGCCTCCCGAGTAGCTGGGATTACAGGCGTGCACCACCACATCCATATAGTTTTTTGTATTTTTAATAGAGACAGGGTTTCACCATGTTGGGAGCTAGTGTTTCATTTTATGTTGATATTATATCTTGAATCATCACATGGTTGAAGTCCATCTCTCTATCTTCATATTTGTCGAATTATATGTTTAATACTTTCATCATGGATCAATTTTAAATAATAACAATATATAAATCCATGAATCCAAAATAAGTAGATTCTTACACATTATTAACATCAATCTATCATTTCAAACATTGTCATTTGCAAATGACCCTAGGAAATAGATCAGAGTTTGTTTTCTGCAAAACTTTAGGTTCCAGACACATATTATTCATCACCCATGACTCCTAAACCATCAATCATTGGTTCAGGTTTACACGTCTTTTTCTTCATACTACTGTATATTTGCTAATTAATTAATTCTCAATTCATCAAACATAATAAAATAATTATCTGTGAATCACAAAATCTCATAGAAAAGAGACTCTTATATCCCTAATATCTATCTACGAAATCACATCATTCATTTAGTGACATATGTGTATGTCACTGAATATACCTCTTTCATTAATCATTCCCATTGTTACAAAAATTGATCAATCAACATAATATTTCATGTCAAAACCATATTTATCATTGGGCCACAGTTGGCCTTCTTTGGTTATATTTAATACTTTTTTTAAAAGTATTCAGCGAGTATCCTAAATAAGCCACCAAAACCAAGGCAAGAACAGTGACTATAACTCAAATCGGTCTCCATGCTCCAAACACCGGGACAGCCATGGAGCTTGCAAATGCGTAGGTCAGTTCAGGTGCGTCCATTCTGAGAAATACAAAGTAGTACAGACAAAAACAAAATTGAGAAATTCTTTCCATTAATCCTTGTAGTTCAAGGTATATACTGATTTGGGGTAATAATGTGACACTTTAACTTAAGAAAAACAACATCAAACTTTCCATTAGCCCAGAATACAGGCTATTATTTATGTTATCTGCATGATTTTTAACCAGGTGTAACAGCCTGAACCATTGGTTTTTTAATGGAATTCAGTGTCTTCAGTGTATATACATGTGGATTCTCTTGCCACCTCATCTTTCCATAATTTGATGATGCTTCACCCTATTTACCTTTATGCATTTGTATCCATACATTGATCCTTTTATTGATCAATTTATTATGATAGAGTAAAAACTCATTTAAAAAGGCCAAATAAGATCCTTATATATTCTTAAATAATCTATAGGATTATTTCTAAAAGAGGCAATAACCTATATTCCTTCCTTCTTGGACCTCAGAGTTCCAGACATACATTCATCACACATGACTTATATGCCACCAGTGGACATCCTTGATCCAGGCTTGGCTCTCATTTTCTTCATTCATATCACTGAATAATACATCAATAATCTAATAGTACTAAAATAAATACCAAGAATCACAAAAACTAGAAGACGAGATTCTTGAATATTTCTAACATCTGCCTATGGAATAAGCAGAAATATAATAATATTTCTAATATCTGCCTATGGATCAACTGACCTCAAGGCTTCATATATAATAATTACATTTTTTACATTTGGGTGATGGTTGGCAGTCACTGATTAAATTTTGCACTTACTGAATACCCTTCAGAAGAACGCTGAAACTGAGACAAGAAGTTTGACTATTACGTCAGTCTCCATGTTCCTAACACGTGGAGACAACCACTGATCTCATAGCCACAGAACATAAAAATCAGCTCGGGTCTGTCCATTCTGAGGAGTACAGAGCAGACTAAAAACATTGAGACCTAATCTCTGTTGATCCTGCCTTTCTGCATTGCATTTATTCAGTGATTTGGGTATTTACTAATTTTTCATATTATAGGTGTCTTTCTCTCTTAACAGAAGAAACAATCTCTGACCAAGAAAATAAAACTGACTCTTACTTGTTAGATTCTATATAATCCTTAGTCAAAGAGGAAACACTGTGATCCATTTCTTTGATAAGAGGAATCAGTATCTCCTATTTTTAGTAATAATTTATCTCATCTCCTACATTCATAGCTGGACACTGTAGCTTAAATCTCTACTTGTATTTTTATCTGTTAATATTTGTTTAATGGTTCTATCATTCATATGTTAGTAATAATAAACCTAAATCTATGACCCCAAGATAAGAAAATGATCTTTGTATGTTTCTGACATTGTCTACTGGATCACTTCCAACAGAAGCAAAAACCTAGATTCTTTTCTTCTGATATTCATCATCCATGACTTACATGCCACCAGTGGTCACCACTGATTCATAGTTGGGTCTCTCTTTCATCATTCATTTCTAAATATTTATTGAATAAATCATTTCTTCTTTGATAATAAAATGAATACATTATTTTGAAAACCCAAGAACAAGATATCTGAAGAATCCTTACATTTGTCTATATGATCATTTCCCACAGAGACTACATCTCTTTGATTAATTAACCTCAATGTTGCACATTATCACTGAGCCAGTTAACTTTTTATTATATTAAATCATTTTTAATAGTATCAGGAATACTATTAAACAACCTAAACCAAGACAACAACCATTACTCACATTGGCCTAACACAGAGGCAACAGAGCCTTGATCACAGCAAAATGCTCTGCTCATTTCATCCATCCTGAAAAGTTCAAAGCAGAGAAGATGATTAAAAAATTGAATATTCTTTACATTAATCTATATTTTTCACCATTCATTTACATAGTCATTTGAGTATTTATTAATTTTTTCTTAATACAACTAATGTGAAACTTGCAACTAACTCAGAGCACTAACCATTCCTTATTGATATCTATATGATCCTTAGTCAAAGATGTATTATACTTGGTCCATTAATTACCCAACCATTTCAATTTATATTAGTATTATTTCTCTCTACTACACATTTCAACAATAAACGATACTTCACCTTCATCTATATTCATTTATACGTTTGTTTATTTTTCATTGCTATTTTAATAATATAATATTTTTTAAATTCATAAACATAAAGAAAAAGAATAAGGTTCTTGTATTTCCCTGACATCTGTCTACAGGAGTTTTTCAGACAGAGGGACTAGGCTAGATACTGCTTGTGATGGACCTCAGAGTTCTACAGACACGTATTCATTGTACGACTTATAGGCCACCAGTGGTCATCATCAATCCAGCCAGTATTGGCCCTCTTTTTCTCCTTTTATTTATAAGTTATTTCCTAATGATTCATTAATTCACTGACAATAACATAAATACCTCTGGATCACCAAGTTTTAAGGACAAGATCCTTAAGTATTCCTAGTATCTGTCTATATAATCATTTGCTTCAATTAGTATATTAATACTTCCTTCATTAATCATGTTCATTGTTTAAAATATCTATTAATCTACACAATATTTCATGTCAAGTCCATATGTATCCTTGGGACATGGCTGGCCTTCCTTGATTATATTAATATATAATACTTTTTAAATATTACACTGAATATCCTAAACAAATAAGCAAAAGCAAAAAATAATTTTACTGTTAACTCACATTGGCCCATGTGCCCCTCTACAGAGGGGCAGACATGGGGCTCCAGATCAAGGTCAGATGTTCTGCCAGCCCGGGTGTGTCCATTCTGGGAAGTGCAAAGCAGAGAAGATAACAGGATTGAAATATTTTTCACGGATTCATTCATTTGACCCTTCTCTTAGTCATTCAGGTATCTATTAATTGTGGTAATATTTATCAATTTTCTTTTAAAAAAAATTAACAACAGCACACTTGTTCTGATGCAAAATAAGAAACTTCACTATACTGCCTATGTCATCCGTAGTCAAAGATTACACTTGACTTGTTCGTTTTTTTAATGGTATCCATATTTTCAATACATTTTAATGATTTCAGTTGTCTCACCATTTACATTGAGTGGACATGCTTCACACTCCTCATCTTTACTTTTTTACATGTGTACATTGATTATTACATCAATGAACTTATTTTAAAGAAGAAACAAAATTCACAAAAACAATCCAAGAAGACGGTCCTTTTGTATTTCCAAAACCTAACTATAAGATCACTTCAAAAGCAATAGACTGTATTTCCTCCTCTATTGAACCTCAGAGTTCTAGACACACATTATTCAGCATCCTTGACTTCTGCGCCACCAGTTTTCATCATTGGCTCAGGCTTAGGACTCTTTAGCTTAAGTCTCATTTACATGATTTATGCATTAATTCACAAATATTAATATCATAACCCATGTAAATATAATACCCAAAGAGTAAGAGCATAGAATATTCTAGAACTTCCTATATAATCTGTCAGTTTGATATATCTTTCATGAATTATCCTCAGTGTGTCATAAATGAGCTAGTAAATATACTGTTTCAACCAACCTCATATTTATCATTGGCTGAGGTTGGCCTTTTGGATGATTTTTCACACTTTCATGATATTATGAATACCCTTTAAAAAGTCTCTTAGAGAAAGACATGAGTTTTATTACTCACACTGATCTCTATGCTCCTAACCAACAGTGGCAACCACAAATCTCATGACCATGAATGCTTAGGTCGGCTCAAGTGCATCCATTCTGCAGAATACAAAGAGCAGGTAACTCTTTTAAAAAAAGATGCAAACCTTATCTCCATTGATCCTTTCCACATTTCCGTTATTCAGTTGTTTTGATATTGATTAATTTTTCAGAATGGAAATGTTTTCTCTCATAACAAAAGGAACAATCTCAAATGAGACTTAACCAGAAAATGAAACTGACTCTTACTTATTAGAATCTAGATGAACATTAGCCAAAGAGGTGATACTCATGATCCATTTCTTTAAGGGGCATCAGTGTTTACAATTTTTAGTGGTAATATTTCTTACATCATCATGTATCTTCATAATTGAACAATGATTCACCTTCTATTTATTTATTATTGTTTAATTGTTCTATCATTTATCCATTGATGATAAACCTAAATCTATTCATCCAAAGTAAGAATATGATCTTTACATATTTCTGATATCTATCCAATTATGTTTTCTGTTGGACCTCAGAGTTTCAGACACGTAGTATTCATCGTCCATGACTCAAACGCCACCAGTGGTCATCATTGGTCCATGTTTAGTAGAGGTGGGGTTTCACCATGTTGGCCAGGCTGGTCTCGAACTCCTGACCACAGGTGATCCACCCACCTCGGCCTCCCAAAGTGCTGGGATTACAGGCATGAGCCACCACGCCCGGCCAGGGAGACAGTTCTAATAACTACTTCAATGTCGTTTTCTGCTAATGCTCACATCCGTATAAGTTCTGGGTTGGTTTTGATTAATTCAGTAGTCTCTTAATTGTGGGTTGTGTATTTTTTGCCCCTTTGAATGCCTGGTAAATTTGCAGATGTTGTGAATTTTACCCTGCTTGTGTGCTGGATATATGTGTATTTCTAAAAATGTCCTTGAGCTTTATTCTGGGATGCAGTTAATTTACCTGGAAAGAGTTTGATGCTTTTGGATCTTGTTTTTACCATTCATTAGGTTTGAAGCAGCATTTAATCTGGGCTTAATTATTTCCCCCATGGAGGCACTCGCTTCTTGAGAAACCTCTCCAATGCCCTGTGAGGATGAGCATTTCCGGGCTGCTTGGTGGAAATGGACACTAGTCCCCGCCCTACATGAACGTTGGGCACTGGTCTCCTAATTTTTTTGACAGTTTAAGACTTTTTTCTTTTTTCTTTTTATTGATAATAATTAAATAACCATGAAACACAAAAACCTAGATCATGAATGAGCCTGAAGTCCTGCATCTCTATATAGAATCACTTTATCTCTTTTATTAATCATCCTGAAAGATGATTAATCAATATAATGTTTCATATCAATTCCATATTTATCACTGGGCCATGGCTGGCCTTCTTTGATTATATTTCATACTTTTCAAATAGTGTATGTCCACAAAAACTCATATTTTTTTCCATGCGCCAAACATACAAAGGCAACTATACATCTTGTGACCACCAAAGAATGCTTAAATCAGCTCCAGTGCATCCATTCTAAGGAGTACAAAGCACAGCATTTGATTAAAAGAAAATTAGGACTTTATCTTAATTGAATCTTACTCCCCACATTTAATTTACTCATTCACTTAGGTGTTTATTAACTTTTTGTAGTTTATATATTTTCTAGACAAAACATACAACCTCCACTTGGTTTGAACCAGAGTAATAAAGTTGACTATTATTTATCAGTGTCTATATGATCATTAAGGGTAACACTTTGATCCACTTATTTCTTAACGGGAATAGTGTTTTCAACATTTATTATTAATATTTCTTGCCTGACCACATATATTGATATTGAATAAAGCTTCACTATCTATAGTATAATAAATCATACTTATTGATTTCTATATTAATTTAATGCTTCCATCATTGATTTACTTATAAGAATGCTATCAAATACATATTAGGAATATACAAAGATTTTGCCCTTTTATTTGGATTTCCATCAGAGTAATTAGACTACATTTTTTATTGTGTTGGATCTCAGATTTCCAGATACAAACTGTTATTCAACCTCACTGACTCATACCCCAACAGTCACTATCATTGGTCCAGGTTTGGGCCTCTTTTATCTCATTCATCTCTACATTTCTTTACCGGTTAATTTATCAGTAAACTAATCATATTAAAGTAAATATCTACATATCTAAAACGCTTATGAAAAAATCCCAAAACCCTTGAGAACAAGATGGCTTAAGTATCCCTAACACCAGTCTATAAAGTCATTTACCATGTTTTTTTCATTAATCATCCACAGTGTTATAAATACTGATTAATCAACATGTTTCATGTCCACCACATACTTTCCACTGGGTCATGGGTGGCTTTCTTGGTTATTTTAAAAATTTATAGTGAATCTTTTAAAATCTACCCTAAACAAATACAAAAATAAGAGAAAAAGATTGACTCTTACTTCCATTAGTGTCCAGGCTCCTACCCAGAGGCAACTGTGGAGAACGCGATCACAGCAGAAGGCCTGTAAGTACAAAGCAGTGCAGATAAAGAAAATAAAAATGGAGACATTATTTTCCTCGATCTATGCATGTCACCTTTCATTTAGCCAATCATTTAGACATTTAAAATTTTCTGTTAATATTTATTAATTTTTTTAAGAAAACCAACAAACATTGATCTTGACACTGACACAAATCCAGAGCATTTCTTTGTATATTGACTATTTCATAACAGATTCCATTGTTTTCAATATATATGAATAGTTTCTTTTATCTACTCATACAATCTTTGTAATTGGACAGTACTTCACTTATTCAGATTTATTTTTATTTGTTTATTAATTATTTTATCTATCGATATTATTTATAGCCTCTATAGCATCCTTAGCTAGAGGTAACACATTTGAACCATTTATTTCTTAACAGAATTTTTTCCATATATATATAAATGGCTTCTCCTGTTTCCCTACATAGTTTCATAATTATACGATGATTTCATTATTCACGTGTGTTTATATTGCTTTATTGATTCTTTCATTGATCTATTTATAATAATAGAATCAAAATCCATTAATGCAAAAACCAAGAACACGAACCTTGTGTATTCTTAAATCTACCTATAGGGTATGGTATTTTCAACAGAGGCAGAGTTGCAGACATGGTATTCGTTACCCATGGCTGATTCGCCACCAGTCATCATCATTGACTGAAGACTGGCCCTCCTCTTCTCCATTACTTCTATGTTTGTTTATTGATTAATACATCTCTTCACTAATAGTAATTAAATAATGTTACAAAAACTTAAGAAGAAGAAATACTGTATAGCTCTCTATAGGATCATCTGTCACAGTGATTTTATCATTAATCATTTTTAATTTTGTAAATATTAGATAATCAACATAATGTTTCATGGCAATGCCATATTTATCACTGGACCATGGTTGACCTTTTGGATCATCTGTAATGTTCTTAATAAAACAATGAATACCCCTTAAAAACCCAGAACCAAGACAGGAACTTTGACTATACTCACATTGGTCTCCAAGCTTCTAACACACAGAGGCAACCAGAAACCTCGTGACCACGGAAGAGTGCTTAAGTCAACTTGAGGGTGTTCATTCTGAGAGTACAAAGCAAAAAGGATAAAAAGATGGAAATATTCTGTCCATTTATCCATACATTTCTCCTTTCAGTCTATTAGTCACGTAAGTATGTGTGAAACTACTTTTTCTTGAGAAAACAAACAACCATGAACATGATCCTGACCCAAATGACCTGACATAGGCTATTATTTTTATTGTATATGCCATCCTGCAGCAAGCAAGTAATATCTTTGAGTCATTTATTTCTTAATAGAAAGAAGACCTCAGTGTTTTTAATATATGTGAATTGTATTTCTTCTTTCACCATATATTTCCATAATTGGACAATGCCCCACTATTTTTATCTTTATGCAGTTAAAATATATTTGCTTATTGATTCATTGATACAATTATAAAAATAGAGGGAAAATGCATGAACATGAAGACCAAGAACAGCATCCTCAAATATTCCTAATGTCTATCCTTAGGATCAGAAGGTGAAGACTAGATTTTTTATATTGGACCTCAGACTTCCAGACCTGTATTCATCGTCAATGACTCATACGCCACCAGTCATCATCATTGGTCCAAGATTGACTCTATCTTTCTTCATTCATGTCCATCTACATTCGTTTTTTGATTAATTAATCAATTCATTAATAGTGCTGTAATAATAAAATAAACAGCTATTAATGGGGAACTCTTAAGAATAAATTTGTATTTAAGTAGTGAATAATAAAAATGCTTGACCTTATTTGATTATACTTTAGACTTCTTAAGAATACAGAGAATACCCTTAAAACAAAACAAGAATTTTGACTACTACTCACAAGAGTCTTCCTGTGACACACGGAGGTAACCGTACAGTTCACGGTCATTGCACAGTGCTCAAATCAGATAGGGCTGTTCATTCTGAGGAGGACAAAGCAGACCAGATGATAAACATTGATATCTTGTCTCCGTCCACCTTTGTATTACACTTTCATTTTCACAATAGTTTAGGTATTTATTAATCTGTAATAATATTTATATATTTTAGTTTTAATAAAATTAACAACCTTGAACTTGAACTGATCCAGAACAATAACATTGACTATTTCTTATATGCAGTGTCTTAAGACCCTCAGACAAAGTAGCATGCTTGATACATATATTTCTTGAGACTTCAGTGTTTTCCATTTATATTAGTAGTTTTTCTTGCCTTATCACATTTATTCATAGTTGAACAATGCTTCAGTCTCCTTTTTTACTTGTTTATATGCTTGTTTACTGGTTCTGTCATTAATCCCTTTATAATAATAAAATCAAAATTTACTAACAAAATCCTTGATATTAGACTTAATAACTTAAGACAATTACTAACAGCAGCCTATGTCCTCCCTACTCACATAGGTAGCCATCAAAACCTTCATCAGTGGAATATGATTGGATCAGCCATCACGCCTCCATTCTGTGAAGTACAAAACAGATATTAGAAAGAATGAAACCACTGTGATTTTTCTTTCTGTTTATGGATGTCATGTGTTACTGGATTAATTGAAATTCTTGATAGGTAACAGAGTTTTATCATTAGCTTATGATTGGCCTATGACTAGCTCAAAGTTAAGTTTTAATAAACTAATAAGTACAATAAAGCTCATTCCTAAATACAAGAAAAAGAACTATATAATGAATAGTTGTCTCTATGCCCCTCTCGCATAGATAACAATAATTTAGGTTTACCTTTAAATGAATTGCATTTAAATGAAATTAATCTAAATGATTGTTTCACGGCACAGTTTCATCAATGGTCTACAGTATCCCTTGTTTATGTATACATCAGTTTGCATATGTCTGTATCTATGTATTTGCGTCTGTACTTCCTTATGGATTAATTAATCATCATTCACATTTCTAAAGAAAATGAACAGGTTAAGAAAACCAACAACTAAGAGCTAAAATATAATGTTTGCATCTGTCTACATATAAAATACCCTAAGTGGACAGAGCCTTGAAATTCTTTGTATTTCTGAACAGCAGTTAAATAAAAAGGAACCCAGGCTTCTTAACAGTCAATGTTTGGCCCTCTTTAGTTTAGTTAGTAAGTTAATCTTTTACTTATTTATTTAACAGCTTTTTTCTTTTAATAAAATGAAAAACTATGAATTCACTCTATAACCTGAACAACAACACTGACTATTACAAAAATTGCCTATATTCTCCTCATCCAAAGGGATAACATGCTTCATCAAGTCCTAGTGAAAGTCAGTGTTGCAGAAATATTTTTTGGAATAGCAAATTCACGCCGGGCTTAATACCTAGGTGATGGGTTGACAGGTGCAGCAAACCACCATGACACACATTTACCTAGGTAACAAACCTGCACATCCTGCACATATACCCCAGAACTTAAAATAAAATTAAGTTGTAAAAAAGAAACAAAAAATTATTGTTTCATTCTATATGCCCGTAGTAGATTCTTTTCTTCTTTCATTCTACATTAGTGCATTGATTCAATCATCGATACATTTATAATAATATAATCAATACCCATCAAATCTTTAAAACTTAAATACCATGAGTACTGCCACATTGTCTGTGGGCTCATTTCCCACAAGAGGAATAGACTATCCCTCTTGGGAATGGACATTACTCCTGCATATTTGAACTAATCTTAATCCTTGGTTCATACCCAACAAAAACCCACCATTGGTCCATATTTAGTATTCTTTATCATCATTCATTTACACATTATCTCATGTTTCATTGATTTACTAACAGTATAATCAATTCCTATGAATCCCAAAAACCCCATAACAAGAAATCAGACAACCCTGACATCTCTTCATAGGTCATTTCTCACAGAGGAAGGAGAGTGATAGATTCAGTTTTTCAGATTAGCAGATTAATGACCATATCTGCTTCATATTAATCCTATACTCTTAACTGGTCAAGGCTTGATCATCTCTCATTGACCTTGTCCATAGTTTAAGGATGTGACAATAAAGAACTACGAACCTACCATTTCACTCCACACTGACAATATCCTCCGTCTTGGAATGTGACTAAGCTGTCTTTCTAGAGGGAGGTTAAAATCAACTGTGACTCAAATAAAATTGAATAACTAATTTTTACATTAATTAATTAACTCAATAATTAACTATTAAAATGAATAAGAAGGTCTTGCTTTTTTCTCCTTAACTGACCATAGATGTGCAAATGATTCACATATAACTTCATTCATTTTATTTGTATACGTAGTCATTTATTCCTTTCCAGCAAGAGTTAACTCTCCTAACAACCACTAAAGCAAAAGCAATCACTTTGTTACTTACGTAGGTTTCTACACTCATTACTCAAACAGACAACAACCATGATCTTCCCCGTTGGAGAATAATTGAATCATTGCGCATCCATTCTGTGGAGTACAAGGTGAATATAAAAATAGGTAGATGAGAGAGAGAAAGAGAGAGAGAGAGAAACGGATCAGCCTAGAGTTAGGTTTTTTTTTTAATTCCGTTCAAGTCAACAATTATTGATTAGAAATAAACCATTGGTTTAAATTTAACTACTGTAAGTAACACCAGGCAAATTTAACTACTGTAAGTAACACCAGGCAAAATAATAATAACTGTGACTATTAAACATGTCTGCCTGTTTATCTGCCTTCTACTCAACCAGGAAAGAGTTAAATCTCCTTTCTACATGAATCTTGCTAGAAAGAATTAAACTAATCTGAATCATGGATTCGAGTACATTCTCAACAATTGTGTATGCATGCATACATACATACATACAAAGTTAAATAGTTACACATGGAGGCATTTGTCTATTCCGTGTTTTAAGGAAATTGCCCCAACAAGACTGAAAGGGAAATACTATCCAAATATACAAACATATTCACCATTCCAAAAATGCAAGAGCCTACCTCAACTGTGTTTATGGAAATAATGACAACACTGGAGAGCCATTGTACGGAACTGGATTAATCACTCTTTTTGTTCCATAATACCTGGCCCTCATTGGTCCATGATTTGGCCTTATTTTAAATAATTGATTGAGACATTAATTTGTTCCTTTTTAAATTTATAATAAAATCATTATATCTGTGACTTCACAGAAACTGGACAATATCAATGCCTGTCCAAATGCTCATTAGACAGAAAATTCAGATCATTTTCCTTGTTTTCATAAATTAAACTGAGGAACTGAATTTAAATAGTGAAGATTATTAGAATTCATTATAACTGGTCATTTGACATATTCTCAAGATAGATCCATGTGTAAACCCTCTCTCAATTAGGTAGTAATTTAAGCAATAATTAAAGTAAATATTTTGCCCTTTTCTTTAAAAAAAAAAAAAAAAAAATGAACACCCTAAAGCAGAACAACAACATGGACTCTCACATTCATTTATCTAAATGCTCTTTACCCAAAGGGTCAGCTTTGATTAATTTATTTTACTGGGACTTAGTGCTTCAGAAATGTATTACTAATGATTCCTATTATTTTATATACTCTCATATTTGGAGCAGGAATAACCATTTTTTTTATTTATACAGCACTTTTCTTGATTTATCCATGTACTTATTTACTAAAAATAATACAGTCAATACTCAGAAGCCCAAGAACTAAATCCTGATTATTGTTAGCTTCTGGAATAAGCTCATTTCCCATAGACATAATGAAAAGTACTCTTTTTGTAATGGACCTCAGAGTTATAGGGTTTAATCAAAATCCAAGATTCAGACACCCCAGGGTACTCATCATTGATCCAGGATAAGCAATCTTTTCCTTCATTTATACCTTTGTTTATTGATCCATTCATTGATTCAGTAGCAGTAATAAAATCAATACCCATTGTTATTTTAGCATCCAAGAACAATATCCTTGAATATAACCAAGATCTGTTTACAGGCTGTTTTCGCATAGACTAGCCCTTTTCTCAATAGACTAAATCTGCTTTTGTAGTGGCCCACAGTGAAGCAAGTATAGATCAATGAACATCCTTGCTTCCTAGCCATCTCATTCCACTTATCTTCCACCTTTCCATGCATTCCTCCCTCATTAAAGAGCTAACAGGACTTTGCATATAATGTAAATGTACTGTAACTGCATTCTCCAATACAGTCACCAATAGCAACATACAGCTACTGAGCACTAGAAATGTGGCTAATGCAACCAAGAAATTACATTTAAAAGTGCATGTACCTTTAATTATTTTAAATATAAATAGCCACATGTGGATAGAGGAAATGACATTGAACAGTGCAGCCATAGATTTTATTAGTGATTAGTAATTTTAAATCTTAAATTAAATGCAGTACAAAAATAAGATGAATTATTAATCAGATGTAAAAAAGGAATAAAATGTCTTTCATCTTATTTTTAACCAAAATTGTGCTTAATTGGACTAACCATAATCTAAGTTTCGTAACACATTCATATTCTTGATCTACATATGCCTTAACTTTAAATAATTCAGTGAACATTAATGAAAAATTTACCCTAATTGACAAGTTTTTTGACTGTTATTTACTTAAGTCTTTAGCTTCCTTACACACAAAGGTAACAGCCAAGATCTTCATCAGCAGAGACTGATTAAATCAACCATGGTCTTCATTCTGTGGAGTTGAATACAAATTTTCAAAAGAAGGAACAGTACAGATTTAGATTGACTTAAAAGACATTAGTTGTGTGATATTAAATTAATCATAAAGTTGATTCAAATCCCATTTTTATCATTGACCCAAGAACTGCACTTATTTTTATTTCCTGATTTAACTATTAACTTTAAATAATACAATAAACACTTAAATTCATCACCCAAAACAAAAACTATGACTATGGCACACATCTGTCTATAGACACCTACGCACACAGGCAACCGCTTAGATCATCTTTTTTATTTAATGGACTTAACGTGTGTAGAAATGGATGAATTTAAATTCATGATTCATGGCATATTTTCACCAATGGTAAATGCTTTACCCTACTTATATATTAATTCATTTATTGTTTTGATTTGTTCATTTATGTTATGACGCATGGAATATTTTATTATACATTCACAAATACTAACACACACACACACACACACACACACACAGCAGTAAACTCATGAAGAACCCACAACAGAAATGCTTTTCATGTTCAATGTCTATATTCCCACACCTAACCAGAAAGACAGCATCAGTAGTATAGACAAAGATTAACTTTCATTTTCATTTCTCACTCAGTTGTGTTACGCCCTCTTTTAAAAAATTAATTGTGACAAGGACATATTCTATTCACATATAACAATTCAATATACAGGAATTTACTTACATTATAGAGGAAGCTTGAATAATATTATGTCTCCATATGTCCATTATGCTATCCACAAGATTTAGAAACTAGATGCTTTTTTTGGTTTTTAATAAAACTCAGTACAGAGTTGGATTTATAATAACTTTTCATAAGGAATATTCTCAAGTTGAAACATGCTGATTTATTTCCAATTAAATAACTTTCATCTATTATTTATTTATGCAATTTTCCCTTATCTAAATAAAACCAATCAGTAAACAACCATCAACATCAAACAATTACTTTGTGTCTTGCATACAACTGTCCACATACTCCTTCCAAAACAAGGCAACAGCCTCTATCAATATATATCACTGGAATTCAGTGCTATCGAAGCATATAATAATAATAATCCATTCGTCATTACATACTCTCATAATTGGCCAATGCCAAGCTCTGCCTATATTTACCCACTTATGCAAAATTTATGCATTGATTTACTTATAAAATGCAATCTATACCAAAAAACTATGAACACCCATGATCAAGATACCTGAATATTCTGAACTTGTGTTATAAGCTCATTTCCCTAGAGGGAAAAATGGGGGTCTCTTTTTAAAATGGACCTCAGAGTTACAGATGGCTTTAATCAAAATTTTTGATTCAGACACCCTCCAATCTCATCATTGGTCCAGGCTTGGCACTCTTTTTCTTCTTTCATGTATACCTTCATTTTCCCATGAATCACAAATTCTAAGAAAAAGATCCTGGATATCACGACAATATATCTCTAGGCTCAATTCCCACAAAGCTGTCAGACTAGATCTCAGTGCCACACACGGAATAATCAACAAATCTTGCTTCAGATCAGTACTATCAACATGAATGGCCGATGACTGGGCTATGTTCATTTAATTTGCCTAATTTTAAAGGTGGTATAATGAACAATGAAAATCCACAATGGTATCCCCCATTAGAACACAAACAGCATGTTTCACCTTACAAGAGCTTCCCCCGAACAGTTAACAGCCTGAATCTCTTCCAATATGGAAATGCTTAAATCAAGTATGGTGCAGAAATACTACAAAATACGAAACATTTCTGAAAATTAAATTCCTTCTACCTTTTTAAAAAATAAGTCTCTATTGTGCTGAAATGGGTCAGTCCTACTCCTTGGCCTACAACACATTCCTATTATTGGTTGTTACTTGATGTTTTTATTTTTGTGTATATGGCCTTTTGTTCCTTCCTTCAACAATCACACATGAACCAATCGCATAACCCACCAAAAGAAACTCCATTACTAACATTGCTCCTTACCACAGAAGAAATCCCCGTGCTCTTCACCTTGGGGAAATGACCAAATCCAATCTCGTCTATTCTTTCTGGAGGAAAAGGCAGATTTTTATAAGAATAAAAAGTGTACATTTTAAAATCCATTTTTAAGTAGAAGGTAGTTCTCCATTACCAGATGGATCATAAACATTGGTTTGTGTCAAATTTTAATCATCAACCCAACAGTAGTTCTTTTTCATGTGTTGACATAATTCTTAGCATGAAATAATATCATGAACATTTTCGAATCTACCACCCAACACTAGAAGAGCAATTTTCAATATCTGCCTAGGTATTCCTAGCATAAAGGGAAGACATATTTTTAATGAGGAAAACTTTTGCACTATAGGATGAATTTAAATTGTTGTTTTATAACACAATGTGACCAGTGGGCCACAGTTATTTTCATTCAAACTATTTACTGATTCGTTTATTTACTCATCTATTTAATAACTCAAAAAATAATTTAATTATCTACTCTCTTTTCTAAAGAAAACTCAAAATGGTGAAGTCACCTGCTACCTAAAATTAAATACTATTACCTGCAACTGTTCGTATTAGCCCTGTATGCGCTGTTGGAACGTTCCTCGGTGATATAAATGTTCTGTATTGGCAATTCTGAAACGGTGGTCACTTGCGACATGTGGCTTGGGGTGTGGCTAGTGCGATTGAGGAACTGAATTTTTATTTTTAATTAATTTCCATTTAAATGTTAATATCAAAATATGTCTAGAGAGTGGGTCTTTACAACCCTTCCAAAGGAAGGAGGGTCCTGGACCTTTTCTGTTTAAGTAGACTTCAAGAGGATAGACAAGATTAATCACACCCCTTCATACATTTCATATGCTTCTCACTAGTCCATGATTTGCCCTCTTTTAAATAACGGGTGGAGATAGAAAATGATTCTTTTACTCATAATAATAGTGCCACTATTCATGAATTCAAAGGACAGTGGACAAAAACCCTTCATGACACTAGCATCTATTTATTCACTTATTACTCATAAAAGTCATAAAAATGCATTTGCATTTTTCTTTTTAAATAAAAATGAGCAAACGTAAGAGGATTTTTAGTTATTACATTCAAATTTTCAATGTTCATCCTTAGACTTTCTCCACATTTCACAACCTAATCATTAGTATTTTAATGTTTATTATTAATTATATTAAATTGTTGTTTATTATACAAATTTATGTGAATGTATTTAGCATGATTTGTAATATTGTTATTATTGAACATGAATATTAATTTTATTGCCTAATATTTATTATATTAAGTATTATTAAACTAAATACATTATTTACGTATATGTTTTATCCCTTTCTAAATCAAACAAGACATGCAACTAGAAACTTGACACTAACTCAGAACATTGAGTGCATATCTATCTATATGCTCTCAAACGAGAAGACTTATTTAAACTCAAAACATCATTAGCTCCTTTCATAATTGAACGAAATGAAGCCTTGTCTTTATTTGTATTTTTCTTTATTCATTCATTGATTTACTTATAATACAATCTATACCCATTAACCAAAAAGGACCCAGAACATATTCCTTGAATATGTCTAACTTTCTCTCCAAGCACATTTCCCATAGATGCAGTGGACCTCAGAGATACAGACAGGGTATAATCAGAATATTTGATTCAGATGCCCCACGCATACTCATCATTGATCCAGACTTGGTATTCTGTGCTTTAATTCAATTATACTGTTCTTGATTTAGGCATTGATTCACTAATAGTAAAATCACTATCCATGAATTAGAGGGCACAAAGATCCTTGAAGAAGTAACTATGTCTGTAAGATTCATATTCCACAGAACTAGAGGACTGGCTATCTCTGTAATGAGCCTCAGTATTGCAAAGGTGAATTAATTCATTCCACAAATTGCACCACGTCAATTCCATATTAGCCATTAGTGCATGGTTGGGCTTTTTTCATTTAACATCCATATTTTTAAGAAGTTACTATGGTTATATCATGGTATAACCACCAAGTTATACCACAGCTACAGGCAAGATTTTCCATTTTCTTATGTTCTTCCCTCAATTAGTTAACAGTCAATAACAATCACAATGGGGAAGTGTTTAAATCCACTATGGTACAAAAACAGTATATTTAGGCATTCTGAAAATGACAGAAACACCTTTCAACTTTTTGTCCTAATGAATTTGGTTGTGCTGAAATGGATTAATCATAATTCTTAATTCATAACACATTTCTACCATTGGTCCATGCATAACCACCTTTGACTCATTTATGTATGTAGCCTTTTATTCCTTTGAAATAATTCAATGAATAAACTTGATCAAATTTCCCAAGCAAGAACATAAAGTTTGATTTTTACTTACATCGATCTCTTCTCTCCTGATTCACAGAGATAACAGCAAGATCTTCACCAGAAGACTATAATTAAATCAGGTAGAGTGCGTTCATTCTGCAGCATAAAATGCAAATTTTAAAAAGAATCAAATACTATACGTTTTGCTCTTTAAAATGAATCATAGCTGTGTAGCAAACAATCATAAACCTTGTTTTGTACCCTATGCTGAACACTTGAGAAGAAAGAGCACTTCTTTCCATTTATTAACTTACATAAATTGTTTTTGTCAAGATGAAATACCTCTCACCATAAAATTTTTTGTTTTAGATAATAAGAAACACTGTGAATCTAGTACCAAACTTGTTTGTTTGCTTAAGTAAAATTCCATAAAACATTGAATTAATCATGAGTGCGGTTGTATATAGATCTCATCATCGTTCCATGCTCTCCCTCTCTCAATTACAGTTACTCAGTCAACTATTTATTTATGTAAATGTATTTCCTTTTCCTTAATAAAATGATCAACCAGCAACCTGCCTCAACACAGAACAAAAACATTCAGTCTTGTGCACAGATGACCATATGCTCCTTACCAAAATGATAAGAGCCTTAACTACTAATTTATTGGGACTAAGAATCTCAAAATTGTTTCAATAATAATCCATGTTGCATTACATGCCTTAATAGGTAACTGCATGCATACCTTTCTTATTCTTCATTCATTGATAAAATTGCATATTCATGGACTAAGTTTATTATAATAATGTAATTCATACCCTCAAACCACAAAAGGCCCATGAACAAGGTTCTATAGACTCATTTCCCACCAAGAATAAAGAGGTGTCTCTTTGTAATGGACCTCAGAGTTGCAGATGGGTTTAATCAAAATTGTTGTTTCAGAAACCCCATGACATTCATCACTGGTCCATGATGTGCATTTTTTTTCATCTATTCATTAACCTATTGACTCACAAATAATGATACAATCAAAAATCCCCAAAACAAGATCATTAAATTTTAGGCTCTTGGCCCATAGAGCTACAGACTACATTTCTTAGGCCATGACACGTAAAGGTGCACATGTGAATTGGTCAACGCCCCTGCATGCTCTCAATTCACATTCAGCATTCGTTCTGATATAGCCCACTTCTATTTAATTCATATATATGTCAAAGATAGTCCGATAAAAAACAACGAAATCACCTATTTCCATATTCTTATGCGCTGCCCCAAAACGATGTCAGCCAGGATCTCTACCCATAAGGGAATGTGTAAAATAACCATGGCATGAAATAAAGAATAATGTTGAGCTGCTCTGAGAATAAGTTAACTTTTGTCTTCTTTTACAGTCACCTCAGTTGTGACGATTTAGATTAAACATAATTCATGGTTCATTACACATTCGCATCATTGGTCCATTTGGGGTGTTTTATTTATTTCATGTATGTAGACATTGATTCCTTTGAAATCCTTTAGCTAACACCCAAAAGCAAACGATTCAAAGAAAGAACTTGAAATAAGGAACTTACTTATATTTGTCTCTATGCTCCTTACTCAGGATAACAGTTCTTTCTTAAATTATTAAATCAGCTGGCCTATGTCCATTCTGGAGAGAAAAAGGCAGATTTAGAATAGATACAGGGTTTTCTCGATGGATGTTAGTCAAGCAGAACTAGATAACGATAAACCTTGGCTCAAAAATGCAATTTGTTCAGGCCAGTATTGAACTTTTAGTTTTAAATAGTATAATAGACACTACTGAATGCACCACCTAGCCCAAGAATAAGATCTATAATGATTATGAATATTTGTCTATATAAAAATCTGTTAAGTAGATATTACTTAATGGATTTCTGGCTGATGCAAACACTTTCCCCTTTCTTAATTAAAAAAAAGCAAACTATAAAAAGCAAAAAATTGTCTCAACTGCAGATACAATATGTTCCATATAATAGGATTTTACCTCAGATTAATAATTATACTTGTTTTATTGCCAGTGTTAATATTTATAATACTTTTTCATTGTACTCGAATAGTTCCATAAGTAGGCCTGTTAATCTTCTCTCATGTATACACATTTCTCTAGTTATGCATTGAATTCACTTAAAATAATACATTCCATATCTTTGAACTGCAAAAGCTCAGGAACAAGTTTTATTGAATTTTCCTAACTTCTATTAGGTAATTTCTACAGAGAATGTTGGCTGGTTCTCATTCAATAACAGATCTCAGAGTTACACAGAGGGCTTAATCAAAAGTGTTGATTCAGACACCTCCACCAATACTCATCATTGATCCAGGCTAGGCATTCTATTTCTTCATTCATTTATACCTTGTTGAACTGACTCAGTCATTCATGGTTTCAGGAATAATAATTATATGATCAATATCCCTTAATGACACAAAGCTGAGAACAAAAGGCTTTAACAGAACCAAGATCTGTTCATTACTCCCTCTCACGCAGAACAAATAGACTAAATCATATTTCGTGATGAACCTCAAGTTTACACATAGAGATTCATCAGTGACTCTGCTGCATTTAAATCTCATACTTACGACTGGTGTCTACCAGCTTCTCTTCCACTTGATTTGTCTACTCATTAATGTGATTGCAAACCATGGACCTACCATGTGAGCCCACAATTGAGCAAATTAATATATGATATCTCCCAAGGTACCTCTACCTCAAAAAGTCAACAACTTAAATGTCTGTCAGTGAAGGAATATGTTAAGCAACTATAGCAAAAACATTAAATGGGAATTTAAATTACTATGACAACATATGAAATGCTCTTCATTTATTTAACAATGGTCTTCAGTTAGGTTGGGTTGAATTAATCATAAAATTTTGTTGATGACACATTACAATCATAGGTCCATGACTGGCATTCCTTAATTTCATGTGTTATTTAACCATTTATTTTATCCAAATAATGTAGTGGGTTCCCATGAATGAATACCATCCAAGCCCAAAACATCAATTTGATGTTTACTTACATCAGTCTTTCTGCTCGTTAGTCCACAAATAACAATAATGGTCTTCGTGATTAGAGAATAATAAAACCAGCTACATGGTTTTCATTCTATAGAGAAAAATAAAGTCTTGTTTTAAAAACATTTTAAAAGGCTCTTTTTAAAAGCCTCTTTTTAAAAACATTTTTCTAAGAAACTACTTGGAAAGGACCATGTATGTATCCCAAAAACAATGAAAGAGCCTAGAGTTTTTCTTAGAATGTCTATCATGAAAAAAAACAAGAATCGGCATTCTCATAACATTTGTTCCTAATTGGTCCATGGTTTGCTGACTCTAAAATATAAACTGAGACATAAAAGTGCACCTTCCTTCTCATATACAAAAGACATCAGTATCTGTGCTCTCACAGCACTGGACAAGAACACTGAAGAATATTTACATCTGTCTAGAGTCATTGCCCTCAGAAAGAATAGACTATGTTTCTTTTTTATTTGTTTAATAAAAATCCATTAAAAATAGATTAATACACTCATCATTGGTCTCTGCTTGGTCTCAATTAAGTGGTTATTTCACCACTTAAGATGCTTAATTTTCTTAATGAAATAGTCAGCAACCCACCACCAACACAGAACAAAAACTTTGACTCTTGGATACAAATGACCATATGCTCCTTACCAGAGTGGTAGAAGCCTTGGGTATTAATTTATTGGGAGTCTCAGATAAGTTTTAATAATAATTCATGTTTCATTACATTCACTGATAATAAGTACATGACTTATGCTTTTTGTTTTACTCATTGATAAATTTTTAATTCGTGGGCTGATTTTATAACAAAAATGCAATCCATCCCCAAGAACCACGAAGTCCAAGGAAAAGGTACCATAGGCTCACTTCCCAAAAAGGAATAATACGTGTCTCTTTGTAATGGACCTCAGAATTGCATATGGGTTTAATCAAAAATCCTGTTTCAGATACCCCATGGTACTCATCATTGGTCCAAGCACGTTTTTCTTCCTTTAGATCATTCATTTATTATTCATTGGTTCATGAATAATAATATAACCACAAAATTATAGGAATAAGATATCCCCATTAGTGGCTCTCTCCCTAAAGACTAGGTCTCCTTTTACAATGGACCTCAGAGAACATGTGTGATTAATTAACATCCATGCTTCATACCAAATTCACAATCACCATTATTTCTTCTGTAGTCTTCTTTTAGCCAATTTGCCCATGTTTTAAAGATAGTGCAATGAAAAGTGATAAAACCACCATCTTCCAGCACTGACAATGTCTTCCATATTCTCTCAGGCTGCCACACAAAGAGTTATCGGCCAGGACCATACCAATATGGAAAAGATTAAATAATTTGAGGTAGAAAATTAGATACAATGTTAAATAATTGTGAATATAAATGGTCTAGCTACTATATTTTTATCACTTCAGTTGTGCCAAATTATATTAAACATATTTTCAGAACACATTTCCATCACTGGTCCATTCCTGGTTATTTTAATTTCTGTTACAGATGTTGATTCCTTTGAAATACCACTAAACACTCCCGAACAAAGCATCCAAATCAAGGACATGAACTTGAGGTGTTAACTTACATTAGTATCTATATTCTTTACCCCACGGATCTAACTGCCAAGATTTTGTTTCTTAGAAAATGAATGTCATATATCCTGTGGTTGTTACGTGGAAGAAAAGTAGACTTATCCTAGAAGAACAAGAAGAAATAAAAGGCATCTTTATAGGAAAAGAAGAGGTGAGATTGTCTCTATTTGCTGATGACATGATTTTATATACAGAAAATCCAAGCTACCTCACAAAAGAAAACAGTTAGAACTGATAAATGACTTCAGTAAAATTGCAGGATAGAAAATTATCAAAAAAATTCAGTAGTGACTCTATATGCCAATAGGCAATTAACTTAAAAGGAAATGAAGAAAAAAAGCCCATTTACAATAGCACCAAAAATATTGTCTAAATTTAACCAAGATGTTGAAAGACCTGTATGCTGAAATCTATAAAACACTAGTGAAAGAAATTGAAGAAAACACAAATAAATGGAAATATACCCTGTGTTCAAGGGTTGAAAGAACTAAGACTGTTAAAATGTATGCTACCTAAACCCATCTACAGGTTCAATTCCATTCCTATTAAAATTCCAATGTCATTTTTCATAGAAATAGGGGGAAAAAATCCTTAAATCCATATAGAACCACAAAAAGACACTGAATAGCCACATACAAAAAATCTTGAGCAAAAAGAACAAAGCTGGAGGCATTACAATCCCTGACTTCAAAATAGATTATAAAGTGATTATAATCAAAACAGCATAATACTGGCATAAAAACAGACACATCAGCCAATGGAGCAGAATTAAATGTTCATAAATAAACTCACACATTTACAATCAATTGATTTTGGACAAAGGTGCCAAGAGAACACAATGGGAGAAAGACAGTATCTTCAATAAATGGTTTTGGGAAAACCGGTTATCAACTTGCAAAATGAAATTAGATCCTTATCTCACCCAATATACAAAAATCAACTCAAAATGGATTAAAAACTTCAACATAAAATCTGAAACTATAAAACTACTAGAGGAAAAGCTCCACAACATTGGTCTAGACAATAATTTTTTAATAAGACCCCAAAAACACAAACAAAAGTAGAAATAGACAAGTAGAATGTCATCAAATTAAAAACCTTATGCCCAGCAAAGGAAACAATTAACAAAATGAAGAGACAACTTCCAGGCCAGGAAAACAAATCTGCAAACCATACATCTCATAGGGGTTAATATGCAAAATATATAAGGAACACAAACAATTCAATAGCAAGAAAACCCAATTTAAAAATAGACACAGGATTTGGACAGATATTTTCCCAAAGAAGACATACTAATGGCCAACAGATATATAAAAAAATTATCAGTCACTGTAATCACTAGGGAAACACAAAATCACAATGAGATATCATCTCTTATCTTTTAGAATGGCTTTCATCAAAAAAATGAAAGGTAACAAATGATGGCAAGGATGCAGAGAAAAGGGAACTCTTCTATATTGTTGGTAGGAATGTAATTTAATACAGCCATTGCGGAAAAAGTTATGGAGGTTATGGATAGGAAAGCCCAATATTGTCAAGATGTCAGTTCTTCCCAGCTTGATTCAATGCAATCCCAATAAAAACCCCAGCAAGTTATTTTGTGGATGTTGATAAAACTATCCTAAAGTTTATATGGAGAGGCAAAAGACCCAGAATCACCAACACAATATTGAAGAGAAGAACAAAGTTGGAAGACTGGCAATACCCATATTCAAAACTTACTGCAAAGCTACAGTAATAGACAGTGTGGTACTGGCAAAAGAACAGACAAATAGATCAATGGAACAGAATAGAAAGCCCAGAAATAGACTCACATAAATATCATCAACTGATCTTTGAACTTTCAAAATTTCTGCTCCATAAAGAAACTGTCAAGGAAATGAAAAGACAAGCAACAAATTAGGAGAAGATATTTGCAAAAGACATATTGGATAAGGCACTATTAAACAAAATGCTCTTAAAACTCAACAATAGGCTGGGCATGGTGGCTCCCAGCCCTTTGGGACGCCAAGGTGGGCAGATCACTAGGTCAAGAGATCGAGACCATCCTGGCCAACATGGTGAAACCCCGTCTCTACTAAAAATACAAAAATTAGCTGGGCATGGTGACGGGCACTTGTAGTCTCAGCTACTTGGGAGGCTGAGGGAGGAGAATCGCTTGAACCCGGGAAGTGGTGGTTGCAGTGAGCCGAGATTAACCTGGGAACAGAGTGAGACTCCGTCTCAAAAACAAACAAACAAACAAAAACACTCAACAATAAGAAAGTGATCAGATTTTAAAATGGGCCAAAGACCTTAACAGACACCTCACCAACAAAGATATACAGGTGGCAAATAATCACATGAAAAGGTGCTCCACATCATATATTATTGGGAAAATGCAAATTAAAACGAGATACGACCACACACCTATTAAAATGACCAAAATTCAGAACACTAACAACACCAAATGATGGCAAAAATGTGGAGTCACAGGAACTCTCATTCATTGCTGGTAGGAATGCAAAATCAACACAATTACATTGGAAGACAGTTTGGCAGTTTCTTCTACAACTAAACATAGTTTTACCAAACAATCCAGCAATCATGCACCTTGGTATTTACCCATAGTTGAAAAATAATATCCACACAAAACCCTGCACACACACGTTTGTACCAGCTTTTTTCATAATTGCCAAAACTTGGAAGAAACCAAGATATCCTTCAGTAGGTGAATGGATAAATCAACTGTGGTAAACCTAGAAAATGGAATATTTTCTAGGTGTTGATAATGGGGGAGGCTATATATGCAGAAGGACAAAGGGCATATGGGAAATACTCTCTGTACCTTCTGCTCAATTTTGCTGTGAACCGAAAACTATAGGCGCGGTGGCTCACCCCTGTAATTCCAACACTTTGGGAGGCCCAGGCGGACAGATTATCTGAGCTCAGGAGTTCAAGACGGTGAAACCTTGTCTCTACTAAAATACAAAAAATTAGCCAGGCGTGGCAGCGTGTGCCTGTAATCCCAGCTACTCAGGAGGCTGAGGCAGGAGAACACTTGAACCCAGGAGGCGGAGGTTGCAGTGAGCTGAGATCGCACCACTGCACTCCAGCCTGGGCAACCCGACCTCGGGTGATCCGCATGCCTCAGCCTCCCAAAATGCTGATATTACAGATGTGAGCCATAGTGCCCGGCCTAATTTGTCCGTATTTTAAATGTGGCACAATAAATGACCACGAGCACACCATCTTACCCCACAATAGGAACACTGACAATATAAACCATTGTCTATGTGTTGCCTTTAAACAAGATTGGCTGGGCACAGTGGCTCACGCCTGTAATCTCAGCACTTTGGGAGGCCAAGGCAGGCGTATCACGAGGTCAAGAGATCGAGACCATCCTGGCCAACATGGTGAAACCTTGTCTCCACTACAAATACAAAAATTAGCTGGGCATGGTGGCGCGTGTCTGTAGTCCCAGCTACTCGGGAGGCTGAGGCAGGAGAATCGCTTGAACCCAAGAGGCGGAGATTGCAGTGAGCCAAGATCGCACCACTGCACTCCAGCCTGGTGACAGAGAGAGACTCTGTCTCAAAAGAAAAAAGAAAAAAGAAAAAAATAAAAAAAAAAAAATATATATATATATATATATATATATGTTCAACAGATTAGGTCACTTGAGGAAATATAAGTTAGCTGTGGTGCAAAAATAAAATGGAATAATCCTCAACTCTAAAAGTCATTTAAAAACCCTCTAACTTATTTTCTTTAATGTTCTCAGTTGTGTCAAATGGAAATAGAATTTTGTTATTGTTTACAATCATTTCTATCACTGGGCAATGCACAGAGCTTTTTTTTTTTTTTTTTTTTTTTGAGACGGAGTCTCACTCTGTTCCCGAGGCTGGAGTACAGTGGCGCGATCTCAGCACAGAGTTTTTTTACTTTATTTAAATATGTGCCCATTTATTTCTCTAAAATAATAAAAAGCATGAACAACCCTACACAAATCAAGAATATAAAAATTAACTTAAATCCATTCCTACACTTTTTACCCACAGAAGTAAGAGCCATAATTTTCACCACTGAAAAATAATTAAATCAGGTATGGTGCATCTATTGTGTAAAGTAAGAGCAGATTTAAAGAAGAACAGCCTACATGCATTTAAATCTTTCAAGGGACATTTGTAGGACTGTACTACATTAATTATAAACTCTTATTCACACCATATTTTAATCAGTGGCCCAAGAATGGCCTGGAATATTATTTAATGATTTATCTGGCACCCAACACAAGAATAAAAGCTATTACAAGTATCCATCTACGTGTTTTCTATCCAGATGGTAAAAATCTAGAACTTTATTTCCAATAATGGACTCATTTATACAGTACAGAATTAGGTAAATTTAACCACTTTTTTATGGTAAATTTTCACCAAAATAGTCCATGCTAGACTCTCCTTTATGTATTTCTTTATTCATTTGTTGTTTCACTTATTCATTTAGTAAGTATTCATAACAATTATTTGTTTTTTCAGAGAAAATACAGTATGATCAGCCCATCAACAACCCAGAATTGTAATTATACACATATAATTATGCAATTACACACATGAACCTGACCCCGTGTGGGAAGAGCCTAGTTTTAGGTCTTTTGCTTTTTCTTTATCTGAACATCAGTAAGATACTGCAGGATAAATAATTCACACTTTTTTAACACATGCTTCTCTTCAGTCCATGTTGTACCTCAGTGGTTCTCAACTGGGGATAATGTTGCTCCCCACAGATGAAATTTGCCAAAGTCTGAAGAAATGTTTGATTGTCACACTGGGAGGAGGGTCAACATTGGCATCTACTGAGTAGAAGCCAATGAAGTTACTACACGTCCTACAATATACAAGACAATCCTGCATCATAGAGAATTACACAAAATGTCAATAGAGCCACAGTCAAGAAACACTGCTTTACCTTCCTCAAATAACTGAATACATTCACTCCTGTGTATACATTCACTCATGATATCATCAATATCTGTGAACATACAGACTGCATCAGAAATATGAATGGCATTAACACCTGTCATTTGCTCCTTACTCCCAGACTAGATCATATTTTCTTGTGTTCATTAAGAAACAGCACCATCTAAATAATGCAGGACAAACAATACTGATTTCTAGGTACTTATCTCTCTCTATATATATTCCTTACCCAAATAGGTATCAGATTTAATCAATTTATGTTGAAACTGGGTGCTTCAGAAGTGTGTTAATAATAATAAATACATTATACATTCTCATAATTAGGCAACATATGGCTCTACTTGTCTTCCTTTACTTACATATTTGTTTCATTTTTCATTTACTAAATCTTTTCTAGTAATACAATCCACACCTATGAACTTCAACTGCCTAAGAACAAAATCCCAAATAATTTTAACTTCTACTATAATATCATTTACCATATAGGTGTTAACTAGGTCTCCTCTTGTAGTGGACCTCAGAGTTACAGGGTTTAATCAAAATCATTGATTCAGACACCCCAGAATACTCATCATTGGTCCAGGCCTAGCATTCCTTTTTTACTCATTCATTCATACCTTTGTTTATTGTTTCACTCATTGAGTCACTAACAACAAAGCCAATAGACACAAATCAAAAAAATCTAAGAACAAGATCCTTGAATATTACTGAGATCTATAAGCTTATTTTCCATAGAGGTGATATTGCATTCTTTTAGAATGGATCTAAGCATTATACAAATAATTAACTACACTTCCTTGCTTTATACCAATCTCACATTAATATTTCATCCAGACTTTCTTTTATTTAATTTGTCCATATTTTAAAGATAGTACATGAGGTAGCCAGCCTCCAAATGGCTCCCAAGGCCCATGTCTCCTGGTATCCATAGCCTTGTATAGCTTCTTTCCATATTAAATCATGACTGCCTGTATTACCAATAGAATACTGTGGAAATGATGGTGTATGACTTCTGGAGCTAGATTATAAAATACATTGAGGGTTCCACCTTTCTCTGTCTTAGATTGATTGCTCTAGGGCACATCAACTGCCATGTTGTGAGGATACTCAAGCAGTCCTGAGGAAAAGTCTATTTGTGAAGAAACTGTTTGGGCTTTTAAATAATACAATGAATGTCAACATGAGAATAAGAGCCATATCTATCATAAATATCTGTCTACATACTCCCTATCCATAAATTTAACAGATAGGTGATCACTTTTACTGGATCTCACTTGTGCAAAACTAGATAAATGTAAACCTTTGTTTTATGGCATATTCTCATCATTGACGCAGAATCTTTCTGATTTACATGTCTAGTGATTTGCTTATTTACTCATATATACAATTATGCATGGAATAAATTACATATCTGTTTTTCTAAAGAATTACTCCATGGAAATTTCAATGTGTGCTTCACCCAAAGCAGGGGCAACCTGGAGCTCTATTTATCTGGACAACATTAGAGTATAACCGGAGTAATCATTACTTTGGTTCATAACACATGTTCCTTATTGGAAACTGTAGCTTCCCACAATCAGCACCAACTTTCCAGCCATGTAAGTGAAGCAGACTGTCTAGCACAATCAAGCTTTCAGATGACTGCAACTCCACCTGACATCTTGCCTGCAACTTCACAAGAAACCCTAAGCCAAAACTGCCCCCAGTAAGCCTCTCCTGGATTCCTGCCACGTAGAAACCATGAGAAATAACAAATGTTTATTGTTGTTTTAATCCATTAAATAGTTCAGTAATTCATTACACAGCAAAAGATAATAATACAATAGAATGAACAACTGTGAACCACCATCTTAACTCACGATGAGGACGCTGACACTATCTGCCTTTTCCTATCTGCTTCTCCCTAGAGGAGTGAATAGCCTTGATCTTTAACTTTAAAGAAATGTGTGTAAATCAACCACGGCACAAAACAAAATACAATATTAAAAACCTCTGAAAATTAATCAAAGCCCTCCATCATTTGTAATGGACCTAAGTTGGGCTGAATTAGACTAATCATAAACCTTGGTTGACTTCCATTATTGCTTCTTGTATGGTATGCTTTTTATATATGTATATATTTAGCCGTTTATTCTTCTAACATAATTTAGTGATGAACAAGCCACTTAAACCCAGGACATGAACTTGAACTATTATCTACAACAGTCTCTGAGCTCCTTAACCACAGAGGCAAAACACCAATATCTTTATTCTTATTGAATAATTAGCTGTGGCATGTTCATTGTGTGAAGGAAAATACACATTTTAGAAAGAATGAAACAGCAAAGACTTAATTACTTTTAGAAATTATTTTAGATTAATCATAAACCTTGGTTCCTAACACATTCTCATTATTGACTCATGAATAACCATACCTTTTATGTATGAATTTACCTACTGTTTAATTCTTAATATAATGAACCCTTAAATCCACCCAACGCAAGAATAATAAATGTAACCATTAACAACTATCTATCTGTATACTCCCTAGCCACATCAACATCCAAACCTCATTAATCTTTTTTAAGGCACCATATTTGAGCATTTCTGAGAGTGTGCCATGAAGCAATTATCCAAGATTTACCTTAATTTAAGCGTTTACTGACTCACTTGTGTTCTTTCTTTCACTTAATTACCCCCAAAATAATTTGATCATTTATTCATTTTTTTTAAAAAAAGAATAAAACCAAACAATAATCCAGAAGTGAAATACTATTTCATGCAACTGTTGACATTTGCACTTTGTCCAAAGTGGGATCCATGTAGATTTCTTTTATTTCTTTTATTTTTCATCTTTAAAAATGGGTTAATTGTTATTTTTGTTTGACGACACTTTGGCCAATCGTCCATATTCTTTTAAATAATTGAAACGCAAACTCATTTATTCATTCACTTTTTACAATACATCAAAATGAATAAAAGCCAAGACACTGGACAAGAACACTGACTAATATCTGTTTGTATGCTCACTGCCCAAAAATACAAATGGCTAGATCATTTTTGTTTTTTTAAATAATGTTCAGTGAACAGAATTGGATTAATAATACCTACGATCATATTCTCAATATTAGTCCACACCTGGCCTTCTTTCAATTAGGCGATTATTGGAACTATTACCTTTCATGTAAATGATTTGTTTCTTTTCTAAATAAAACCGACAACCCAACATCAATCCAAAATTACAACAGGGACTCTCGTGAAATTAGATATGTCTTTTATGGAAAATAGTAAGGGACGCTTAATCTACTTATGTTATGAAACTCAGTGATTCTGAAAATAACAATAATTAGTAATAGTCCTCGTTTCATTACAGACTTGCATAATTAGCCATCAGTAATTTCTACATCTTTATTCTTGCATTGGTTCACTTCTCATCCAGTTCACAGGCATGAAGAATTGAGAATCAGATCTTTGGCTATTCCTAACATTTGCTGTAAGCCCCTTTCCCACAGAAGAAATAACTAGTTTCTTTTTTCTAATAAACCTCTGAGTTACAGAATCTAATAAAAATCTTTGATTCCTACAGCTCAGAATACTAATGATAGGCTATACTTGACATACTTTATGCATTGTTTATTTCTTTATTCATTGATTCATTAATAATAGTATAATCAATTCTCATGAATCAAAAAGCTCAAGAACAACATCTGTGAATACTAATGATTGTATATATGTCCATTGACCAAAGAGCTAATAGATGGAAGTCACTTTTTGCAACATATATGTGTGTATGTGTTTGTATACATACATATACATATATACACTTTTTGCACTTATAAATTAATCAACTTCCTTGTTTCATGTCAGCTCCATGCTACTCACTGGTCCACAGTTGGCCCTTTTTCAAGTGCCAAATATGATATAATAAATCACCAAGGAATCATAATCTTACTGCACAACTAGAACACTGACAATATTGTCCAGCTTCCTATGTGCTCCTCCCCCAAGGAATTAATAGCCTAAATCTTTATCAATGGAGAGGTACTTAACTGAATACAATGCAAAAATAAAACAATTTGAATCATCTATGAAAATGAATGAAACACCCTGTATCTTTTTTATTGAATTTTACTAGTACCAAATTAGATTAATCGTAAATCTCAATTCTGAACATATTCTCATCACTGGTCCATATTGGTGTTACCTAGTTTTATTTATTAATATTTCCAGTTATTATTTTAATAAATTCAGGCAACACCCATGAACCAACCTCCCAATCCAAGAACAGTAAACACGAATTGTTACTTACATAAATCTCTTCTCTCCTTACCCACAGAAGTAAAAGGCAAGATCTTTAGAATTAGAGAATGACTAAATCAGTTCTTCACCATAATGCACTCATTTGATGAAGTAAAATACATACTTTCAAGAGAAAGAAAGACCCTACAGTTAGACTTTTTAATGGAAATCTGTTTGGCAGTATTAGATTAATCATAAACTTGGGTCATCTCATTATTGCCCAAAAATGGCACTCCTTATTTATTGACTTGTGTAGTTTGGGCTTTTAAATAATACAATGAATGTCAACATGAGAATAAGAGCCATATCTATCATAAATATCTGTCTACATACTCCCTATCCATAAATTTAACAGACAGGTGATCACTTTTGGTGGATCTCACTTGTGCAAAACTAGATAAATGTAAACTTTTGTTTTATGGCATATTCTCATCAATGACGCAGAATCTTTCTGATTTACATGTCTAGTGATTCGCTTATTTACTCATATATACAATTACGCATGGAATAAATTACATATCTGTTTTTCTAAAGAATTACTCCATGGAAATTTCAATGTGTGCTTCACCCAAAGCAGGGGCAACCTGGTGCTCTATTTATCTGGACAACATTAGAGTATAACTGGAGTAATCATTACTTTGGTTCATAATACATGTTCTTTATTGGCCCATGATTGGCCTTCTCTTAAATAATTGATCTAGATATGAATAACCTCCTTTATTCCCTTAGAACAACATGCCAATAACAATGGACTCCAAGACAAAGGATAAGAACTGTCAATATCTGTCTACATATTCATAGCCCATAGCTACAGCCAAAAAAATCCTCTTTTAATTTTCTTAAAAATAAAACTCACTAAATAATGTTGGATTAATTATAACCCTGGTCATATGACACATTCTGAATATTGGTTCATGTTTGGCCCTCTCACAATAAAATACAGTAAACCCACCAGCAGCCCAGAACTGAAATATTCTATGATCTCTATGAACTTAACCCAAGTTAACCCAAGTTGGAAGCGCCTAGATCCCACCTTCTCTATATGGACATCAGTAGGGTAGAACGGGATTAGTCATAAGCTTTATTCCACATCACATGCTCCACACTGTCCAGAGTTGGCCCTTGAGATATAATTATATTCATTCAACTTAAAAAACAATATATAATGACCAGAGATCCTAGACTCTATACTTGAACTTGAACACAAAACAACCCATAGAAATAACTGACCCTATCCATTGCCATTTTTTGTTGTTTTTTTATAAAATTCAGTGGATACAATTAGATCGATCATAACTGGTGTCATGTAACACATCCTCAAATTGGCACATATTTGCTCCTTTTCTATTACAGTCATGTAATCTTTTGTTTATGTAAATATTTTTCCTTCTTAATAAGCTGACAGCTAGCAACCTCTTACCAATCCAGAATGCCAACATAGACACTTAGATGCATCTGTCTATGTACTTCTGTGTGTCTGGAGCTCCTATGTACTCCAAATGACAGCTTTTGTCTATGTATTATATTGAAATTCAGTACTTTACAAATATATTACTAGTAATACTTATTTCATGACATGCTGTCATAAGTGGTCCATGTATGACAGTCTTTATCTTCACTTACACATTTCTTTGTTAATGCATTCATTGATTCACTTACAATCCCTACATAGGAAGCACTAAAGCCCAAGAAACTGAACTTTTACTCTGAACTCCACTCCCTTACAGAGAAGAGCAAGGTCTCTTTCTAATGGACTTCAGAGTTTAGGGTTTAATCAAAATGAATGATTTATATACCCAGAACTATTCATCACTCACTTTTCCCTCAGGTATTTACTTATGCACTGTTTATTGATTATGCATATTATTTCATTCATGGTTTCACCCACAAAATAATTTAATATCCATGAATCACAAAAACTGACTGCTGCAGAATGCTATTTCCAGGCTCATTTCCCACAGAGCTGGTAGACGAGATCTCTTTTTAATTGGGCTTCAGACTGTGCCTATAATTAATCAATAACCTTGCTTCCTACCCATCCCGTGTGCCACTGCTCTTTGCTCAATCATCTTTCACTTAATTTACTTATAACTTAACAGCGGTACAATGAACAGCCTATCGTCTCATTCCACAACTGGAACACTGGCAATTCATTCCATATTTGTAGGTGCTCCCTCCCCAGCAATGTAAAAGCCTAGATCTTTATCAATAGAGAAATCTTCTACAAATATGGTACACAATAGAGTAGAATATTACGCAACTGTGAAAATGAATACAACCCCCTCCAATTATGTTTGTAAGGGATTTCAGTTGTACCAAAATAAATTCGTCTTTGTAAGGGACTTCAGCTGTACTAAGATGAATTCATCTTAACCTATGGTTCATTACATATTCCCAATATTTGTCCATGCATGGCATTGTTTAATTGGTTTTGATTTTATTATTTTATTTTTAATTGACAGATAAAATTATGTGTATTTATCGTGTACGACATAATGTTTTGAAGTATATATACATTGTCGGATGACTAACTCGAGCTAATTAATATAACCATTACTTCTCATAGTTGTCATTTTTGTGGTGAGAACACTTCACATCCACTCTCTCAGCATGTTTTAATTATGTTTGTGGCAGCCATTCATTCCTTTGAATTAATTCCATGGACAACATGAATAGCCCCCTTCAAAGCAAGAACAAGAACTGTGTTACTTGACGTGCCTCTCTGCTTCTTATCCAGATAAGTGACAGCCATGATCTCCATCACTGGATAACAAATAAGTCAGATCTGGCATACGGAATGTGGAGTAAAAACTAGATTTTCGAAAATTCAAGAAACAGCACATATTTAGATTTTTTAAGGGACCTAAGTCCTGTTGTACCAAATTTATTAAAAACAAAAAAAACTCCAGTTTTTGTCAAATTCCCATCATTAGCCCAAGAATGGCCCTGATTTTATTTATTGACTTCTTTAATTACTAATTTAGGCAATATAGTGAAAACTCCTGAACCTACACCCTAAGAAAATAATAAAAACTATGCATGTTCCAAATTCTATCACTTAAGCCCCACCCACATACGTAAGAACCAAGGTGATCTTTTTTATAGGTCTTCCTTGATTAGAATTGGTAAGTTTATGTTCCCATTTCTTAACACATTTCCACCAATGGTCCGTGTTTGATCCTAATTTATGAATCTATTCATTTATTTGTTTATTTTTTATTCACTCATGGAATAACTTGTTGGTATTTTTATTTTCTTCAAGGAAAATGCAAAATGGCCTAAAATATTATTACAAATAACTGACTCTATGTTCTTTATCCACAGTGTGCAGAACTCCATTCCCCTTTTATTTATATGAACATTTTTAATGATACATTAACCTTATTCATCTATGTCTGTCCTCTGTTAAATAATCCCTTTCATGCAATCTGTTGGACTGCTATACTCCAACAACAACCAAGCTAAGAATCAAATCAAAAACTCAATCCCTTTTACAGCAACTGCAACAAGAACAAAGAAGTGCTTAGGAATATACCTAGCTAAAGAGGTGAAAGATCTCTACAAGGAAAACTACAAAACACTGCTGAAAGAAATCATAGATGATACAAACAAATGAAAACACATCCCAAGTTCATGCATGGATAGAATCAATATTGTGAAAATGGCCATACTGCCAAAAGGAATCTACAGATTCAATGCAATTACCATCCAAATACCATCATCATTCTTCACAGAACTAGAAAAAATAATCCTAAAATTCATATGGAACTGAAAAAGAGCACACATAGCCAAAGCAATACTAAGCATAACGAACAAATCTGGAGGCGTTATATTGCCCAACTTCAAACTATACTACGAAGCTATAGTCACCAAAACAGCGTGATACTCATATAAAAATAGGCACATAGACCAGTGGAAAAGGGGAGAGAACCCAGAAATAAAACCAAATACTTACAGCCAACTGATCTTCAACAAAGCAAACAAAAACATAAAGTGGGAAAAGGACACCCTATTCAACAAATGCTGCTGGGATAACTGGCAAGCCACATGTAGAAGAATGAAACTGGATCATCATCTCTCACACCTTAAACAAAAGCCAACTCAAAATGGATCAAAGACTTAAAATCTAAGACCTGAAATCATAAAAACTCTGCAATATAACATCGGAAAAACTCTTCTGGTTATTGGCCTAGGCAAAGAGTTTACTTACCATCAAGAATGCAAAAACAAATGCAACAAAAACAAAAGTAGATGGGACCTAGTAAAACTAAAAACTTCTGCACAGCAAAAGAAATTATTAGCAGAGTAAACAGAACCCCTCAGAGTGGAAGAAAATATTTGCAAACTATGATCTGACAAAGGACTAATATTCAGAATCTACAAGGAACCCAAACAAATCAGCAAAAAAACAAAAAAAATCTATCAAAAAGTGGGCAAAGGGCATGAATAGACAATTCCCAAAAGAAGATATACAAATGCCCAAAAAATATATGAAAAAATGCTCAACATCACTAATTACCAGGGAAATGTAAATTAAAACCACAGTGGGATGCCACCTTAGTCTTGCAGGAATGGCCATAATTAAACTATCAAAAGTTAATCAGTGTTGGCATGGATGTAGTGAAAAGGGAACACTTTTACACTGCTGGTGGGAATGCAAACTAGTACAACCAGTATGGAAAAAAGTATGGCGATTCCTTAAGGAATTAAAAGCAGAACTACCATTTAACCCACCAATCCCACTACGGGGTATCTATCCAGAGGAAAAGAAGTCATTATATGAAAAAGACACTTGCACACACATGTTTATAGCAACACAATTCACAATTTCAAAAATATGAAATCAGCTACATGCCCAACAACCTGCAAGCGGATAAGGAAAACCTGCAAGTGGATAAGGATATACACAAACTGTGTGTATATATATATGTGTATAGATAGATAGATAGATAGATAGATAGATAGATAGATAGATAGATAGATATAGATATACACAAACTGTGTGTATATATATATATAGATATACACAAACTGTGTGTGTATATATATGTGTATATATACACATATATATACACACAAACTGTGGAATACTACTCAGCCATGAAAAGGAACAAAATAATGACATTCGCAGCAACCTGGATGGAGTTGAAGACCATTATTCTCAGTGAATTAACTTAGGAATAAAACCAAACATTTTATGTTCTTACTTATAAGTGGGAGCTAAGCTGTGAGGATGCAAAGGCATAATAATGACATAATAAACTTTGGGGACTCAGGGGGAAGGCTAGTAGGGGATGAGGAATTAAAGACTACACATTGGGTACAGTGTACACTGCTCAGGTGACAGGTGCACCATCATCTTCGAAATCACCACTAAAGAACTTACCCATGTAAAGTAAAAACCACCTGTTCCCCCAAAACTATTGAAATAAAAATAGAAAATTTTTAAAAAATTATACAGTCATTAATACATAGTAAACAATTGTTAGCTATATTGCTAACATTTTTATTATTTTTTATTATTTTATTATTATAGTTTTATTGTGTCATTGCTATGAGGGAAGTATTGTTCTTGATGCCATAGATAATAAAAAAGTATTCTGTCAGTAAAAAATAAATAAGCAAATAAATAAATAATCCCTTCCTTCATTTACTTAGAATAATACCATCAAAATTTGTAAACCTACATACCCTGAACAAGAGTTGTAAATAACACTAACATCTGCCCACAAGCTCAACAGTTGGTCCCTGCTTGATCTTTCAATTAGGTAGTTCTGTAAGCAATTATTTGTTTCCTTTTTTTCCCTTTTCATATTAAAATACAGGACAAAATTAACAGCTGGCAGCCCAGAAACATACATCTGCCCATATGTTCCTAAACAATATGGTAACAGCCTTGAACTACTTACTTACTACAACTCAGCTTCTCAGAAATATTTAATAATAATTTATATCTCATTACATACATATTGGTGCATATCCAGCCCTCTTTGGCTGAATTCATTGGTACGTGTCTTTATTTACTCACGCACTGATTTACTACTGATAATAGGATTCATATCAGATCTGCAAAATCCCCAGCACAAGAGCTTATATTCCTCACTGCAGCTACAAGCTCGTGTCCCACTGAGGCAGTAAATTAGGTTTGTTTTTATAATGGACCTCAGAGTCATATAGTTTAATCAAAATCCTTGATTCAAGCACCCCAGGGTACTTATCATTGGTTTAGTTTTGAGACCTTTTTTATTTATTTATACAGTTGCTTATTGATTTAATTCATTAATTGGCAAAAATTACTTTATTAATATTCATGAATCACAACAAAGCAAGAATAAGATATATGAATATTATAACTGATAGATGTAGGCTAATTTTTCCAAGACCTAATCCACCAAATCTCCTTCTACAGTGGGTCTCACTGTTACACATATGGACCAACCAAAATCCTTATGCAGTCCCACACTCAGTGTGGTCCAGGCAGGGCCCTCTGTCTCTAGCCTTTCCTCAACGTTTTCAAATTTTAAATATTTAACAAAGAACATAAAGAAGCCACTTGTTTTACTTCACTGACAACATTTTTTTCCTTCCTTGTGTTTTCTCTGTCAATAGCTTAGAAACCTAAATCTTTATCAATGGCAGAATGTGTAAATTAAGAGTGGTGAAAAAATGACATTAAACAATTGTCAACTGAATGAAGTTATTTTCTTCCATCTGTTTTTTAGTGGAACCCACTTGTTCAGAATTATACTGATCTTAAATTTTGTTTCAGGGTACATTTTCACCAATGCTCATTCTTTTTAAGTTTTATTTTATTCTTCAAATAAAATAAAATTTTCTTTAATTGACAAATCCTTCTTGACCCTCTTTATGTATTCATCTATTTGCTTATTTACTATTTAATTTGTAATAGGTTAATTTAATCTTGTATCTATCTTTTGAAAGAAAATTCACAAGGATAAATCTACCAGCATCCAAAACTGACTATAACAAGAACACATCTGTGAACATCAAGCATTTAGGAGTCCAGACATTCTATCCTTTATATGGACATCAACAGTATAGAAATGACTTTCTCCTAATACTTGCTTCATAATTTATGACCATCACTGGTCCGTCATCTGTCCTCTTTTAACTTATTGTGACATAAACTTATTCATTCATTCCCTTACAATCCATAGCTGAGAATCCAAAGAAACTGTTCAAAAACTCTGAATAAAACTAACATCTGTCAATCTGCCCATTACCCACAGAGATAATAAACGGAGATCTTCATTCTCATTGTTGTTCAATGAACTCATTGACTAGAACTGGATTAATATTAATTCTTATCACCTGACACATTCTCAACACTGGTGCTCTTCCATTTTCTTATTTATGTAAAAATCTTTCCCTTAGAAGTAAGAGCAACCATCCAGCCATGTGCTTGTGTGTATTTTATTGACTTCAATGCTTCAAAAACATAATAATAATCCATTGGTTCATGCTTGACTTTCTTTTTTTATTCATTGACACACTTGTTTAATAAGTTCCCCTGTAATCCCAGCACTTTGGGAGGCCTAGGTGGGCAGATCATTTGAGGTCAGGAGTTCGAGAGCAGCTTGACCTACATAATGAAACCCCGTCTCTACTAAAATACAAAAATTAGCTGGGGCTGGTGGCAGGCGCCTGTAATCCCAGCTACTCAGAAGGCTGAGGCAGGAGAATCGCTCGAACACAGAAGGCAGAGGTTGCAGTGAGCCAAGATCGCGCCATTGCACTCCAGCCTGGGGGACAGAGTGAGACTCCCTTTCCAAAAAAAAAAAAAAAAGTTTGTTTATACATTTGTTCACTTTGTTTAATGATTTACTCATTGATTCCCTTACACTATACTAATGTAATCAATATCATGAGGCATAAAAGGGTTAAGATCAAGACGCTGCTACAGGCCTATCTATGAAGGTAAGAGACTGGGTATCTCTTACAGTGGATTTCAGTGGTGCCTACATGGATTAATCCTGCCCTCACTCAGCAGTTGCCATGCTTAATCCTCTTCCATTTAGTCAGCTACTTAATCAGGTATTTGTTAATGTCAGTAATTTTCTTTGAAACAAAAAACTGAAGACTAGCAAGACACCACCAAAAAAATAGAACAGCATCGATTATTACATGATCTTTTCATATCTTCCTTACCTAAATAAACTAACCATCCTTACCTAAAAGAATTAACCATTAAACCACAGCCATTATTTTTACAGATTTTGGTGCTTAATAAAAACTACTTGGCGGGGCGCGGTGGCTCAAGCCTGTAATCCCAGCGCTTTGGGAGGCCGAGGCGGGCGGATCACAAGGTCAGGAGATCGAGACCATCCTGGCTAACACGGTGAAACCCCGTCTCTACTAAAAATACAAAAAATTAGCCGGACGTGTTGACGGGCGCCTGTAGTCCCAGCTACTCGGGAGGCTGAGGCAGGAGAATGGCGTGAACCCGTGAGGCAGAGCTTGCAGTGAGCCGAGATTGCGCCACTGCACTCCAGCCTGGGGGACAGAGCAAGACTCCGTCTCAAAAAAAAAAAAATAAAATAAAATAAAAACTACTTATAATAAGCCAGACAGTGGCTCATGCATTTTGGGAGGCCAAGGCGGGTGGATCACTTGAGCCCAGGAATTTGAGACCAGCCTTGGCAACATGGCGAAACCTCATCTCTACAAAAAATACCAAAAAATTAGCCAGGTGTGGTGACATGAGCCTGTGGTCCCAGCTACTAGGGAAGCTGAGGCAGGAGGATTGCTTAAGCCTAGAGGTCGAGGCTGTGGTGAGTTGTGACTGCGCCACTGCACTCCAGCCTGGGTGACAGAGTGAGACTGTCTCAAAAAAAAAAAAAAAAAAAAAAAAAAAAAGGAAAATAATCCTTGTTTCAGCAGTATACACTTTAATGTTTAGCGTGTGCTGTTTCCATTTTTTTCTCATTCATTTATTCACTTATCATTGATTCATCACTGATTAGCCAATAATAATACAATCAGTACACATGGATTAGAAAAACATAAAATTGGGCCGGGCGCGGTGGCTCACGCTTGTAATCCCAGCACTTTGGGAGGCCGAAGCGGGCGGATCACGAGGTCAGGAGATCGAGACCACGGTGAAACCGCGTCTCTACTAAAAATACAAAAAAAAAAATTAGCCGGGCATGGTGGTGGGCGCCTGTAGTCCCAGCTACTCGGAGAGGCTGAGGCAGGAGAATGGCGTGAACCCGGGAGGCGGAGCTTGCAGTGAGCCGAGATCGCGCCACTGCACTCCAGCCTGGGCGACAGAGCGAGACTCCGTCTCAAAAAAAAAAAAAAAAAAAAAAAACATATAATTGAATATTCCTCTCATTGGATTATAGCAGTGCTGAGCAATAAAAAATATAATGCCACCTACACGAATACTTGTACATTTTCTAGAAGCTACAATATTTAAAAAGTAAAAAGAAAAAGATGAAATCAACTGTAATTGTGTATTTTATTTAGCTCAATATCTAAAATACTATCATTTAATCAATATAAATAATTCTAGAAATATTTTACCTTTTTCATATTGAGGCTTCTAAACTCGGTGTGTATTTTTCCACGTAGATCACATGTCGATTAGACTAGTCACATTCCAAGTGCACAGTAGCTCCCGTGGCTAGCACTGGTGATACTAGACAGTGCATGTCTATAATCTAATTTCCCACAGAGATAATACACTAGATCTCTTCCTATAATGCATCTCAGTATGACACACATGGATCAATGGATCAATCAACATTCTTCATACATAGCAATGCCACAATTATCACTGGCCCATCCGTAGCCCTCTTTCTTTTAATTTGTCTATGTTTCAAAGATGACGCAATAAGCTACTATAAATCCATCTTCTTGCCCAACAGAATACTGATAATTACTTTCAATCTTCCTATGTGATACTCTCTTAAGCAGTTAATGGCATAGGTGTATATCAATGGAGGACTGTTTGAATCAACAGTGATGTAAAATGTATATGAATATTAAACTGCCAGCAGCACAAATAAAATAGCCTGACTGTACTCTTAATAGAAGTGGTGTTGAATTGGATTAATCATGAACACTGATTCATATAACATTCTCATCATTGGTCCATGCATGTTCTGCGATATTTTAATATGTAGAGCTATTTATTTCTTTTAAATAATATAGTCAACATCCATGAGCAAATCATCCAAACCAAGAACAAGGACCCTGACTGTCCTGTCATCAGCCTCCATGCTCCTTGCCCACAGAGAAAGCAGCCCGGCCCTCATCATTACAGAATAGCTAATCACCTGTGGTGCACTCACTCTGTAGAAGAGAAAGCAGGTGTGAAAAGGTGTGAAAAAGATTAGATTTAAACTTTTTAAAGAAATATTAAAATTGTAAAATACTGGATTAACCATAATCCTTGGCTTGTGCCACATTCTCAACATTGGTCCATGGCTGGCCCTCTTTCTCACCACTGACCCACAATTAACACTTCGTTCTTAATCGACTTAATAAATTATTTTAATTATTAACTTAATGAACACCATTGAGTGAATCACCTAAAATAAAAATGAGAATTATGACCATTACAAACCCCTTTCTATGTGTCCCCTCTTATATGAGTGACAGGTCCAGGTAGGGAGAGCCCACGTCATCTGCCCAGCAGGACTGCGAGTTGCCATGGGGTGGCACTGCTCAGTGCCTCCTATTCTTTTTGTAAGTGGGAGTGGTCCTTGTGGCCTTCATGTCTATAGAATATTCACCATATAGAAGACAGATAACCTATTTATTTAAAGTCTTTGAATTTTAAAAATCTATTCACTTATTGATTTTTATAATATAATCAAGTAAAACACCACGAATCTACCATCAAAACCAAGAAAAACAGTAGTATATTATAGAGATAGATAGATAGTATATATAGATATATATAGTATATAGATAGATAGATAGTATAGAGATAGATAGTATATATAGAGATAGAGACAGCTAGTATATATATAGAGATAGAGATAGGTAGATAGGTAGATAGATAGATAGATGATAGATAGATAGATAGATAGATAGATAGATAGATAGATAGATAGATAGATATAGATGATAGATAGATAGATAGATAGATGATAGATAGATAGATAGATAGATAGATAGATAGATAGATAGATAGATAGATATAGATAGATGATAGATAGATAGATAATCTTTTCATCCTTAACCATAACTGGAGAAACAGAAACCTTTATATAATGGACTTCATCTGTTGAGAAATGTATGGATATAATATTTGGTTCACGACACACTCTCATCACTGGTCCATGCTTAGGCTTCTTTATGTATATCGACAATGAGTTGCATCTGTCTACATGTTCCTCACTAACAAATGTAACACAAGAGATCTTTTATTTATGGACTATACTTGTAGTGACTTAAATTAATCACAAACTCTGGTCTATGTCACATTATGATCCTTGCCACATGCAACGGAATCTCTAGTGTTTATTAGTCATTTTTGAAGTAAATAATTTCATATGATGAATATCCACAAAGCCACTATTCAACACACTATGACTTAGACAATAACTTTTTGATGCTTTACCACCAAGATACATAGACCTTCAACATTAGAGAAATGTTCACAGAAACTATGGGGTACACATTCATGTACTGCTCAATAGTCATAAAATAAATGAATAAGCCTATATGGTTTTTTCAAGAATGAAAGACATTTTTTGCCAGTGAGTCTCAATTGTACAGAACTGGATTAATCATGTTTGTTTCAAGGAACACTCCCATCACTGGCTGATATGGTTTTGCTATGTGTCTCCACCCAAATCTCATCTTGAATTGTACTCCCACAATTCCCACATGTGGGAGGGACCTGGTAGGAGATAATTTGGATCATGGGGGCAGTTCCCCCATACTGCTCTCATGGTAATGAATAAGTCACACGAGATCTGATGGCTTTATCAGGGGTTTCTACTCGTGCATCTTCCTCATTTTCTTTTGCTGCCACCATGTAATAAGTGCCTCCCGCCATGATTCTGAGGCCTCCCCAGCCACGTGGAACTGCAAGTCCAATTAAACCTCTTTTTCTTCCCAGTCTCGGTTATGTCTTTATCAGCAGCATGAAAACAGACTAATACAGTAAACTGGTACCAGGAGTGGGGTTTGTTGCTGAAAAGGTACCCAAAAATGTGTGACTGACTTTGGAACTGCATACTAGTTCCAAAAGGCAGAAGCTGGAACAGTTTGAAGGGCTCAGAAGAAGACCGGAAAATGTAGGAAAGTTTGGAACCTCCCAGAGACTTGTTGAATGGCTCTGACAAAAATGCTGATAGTGACATGAACAATAAGGTCCAGGCTGAGGTGGTCTCAGATGGAGATGAGGAACTATCTCCTAATATGCCAGTCTAACGCCTAAGTATCCTTTTGCAAACTGGAGCAAAGGTGATTCTTGTTATGTTTTAGCAAAGAGACTGGCAGCATTTTTGGAACTTTGAACTTGAGAGAGATCATTTATGGTATCTGGTGGAAGAAATTTCTAAGCAGCAAAGCATTCCAAAGGGGGCTTGGGTTGTATTAAAAGCATTCCATTTTAAAAGGGAAACAGCATAAAAGTTCAGAAAATTTGCAGCCTGACTATGCAGTAGAAAAGAAAAACCCTTTTTCTGAGGAGAAATTCAATCTGGCTGTAGATATTTGCGTAAGTAACAAGGAGCTCAATGTTAATCCCCAAGACAATGGGGAAAATGTCTCCAGGGCACGTCACAGGTCTTCATGACAGCCCCTCCCATCACAGACCTGGAAGCCTAGAAGGAAAAAAATGGCTTTGTGGGCTGGGCCCACAGTCCCCATGCTGTATGCAGCCTACGGACTTGGTATCCTGCATCCCAGCCACTCCAGCCATTGCTAAAAGGGGCCAAAGTAAAACTCCGCCCATGGTTTCAGAGGGTGCAAGCCCTAAACCTTGGTAGCTTCCACATGGTTTTGAGCCTGAGGATGCACAGAAGTCAAGAATTGAGGTTTGGGAACCTCTGCCTAGATTTCAGATGTATGGAAACACCTGGATGCCCAGGCAGAAGTTTGCTGCAGGGGTGGGGCCCTCATGGAGAATCTCTGCTAGGGCAGCACAGAAGGGAAATGTGGGGTTGATGGCCCCACACAGAGTCTCTACTGGAGCACCACCTAGTGGAGCTGTGAGAAGGGGGCCACCGTCCTCCAGACCCCAAAATGGTAGATCCACCAGCTTGCACCATGTGCTTGGAAAAGCCACAGACACTTAATACCAGCCTGTGAAAGCAGCCAGTAGGGAGGCTATACCCTGCAAAGCCACAGTGGGGGAGCTGCCCAAGACCATGGAAACCCACTTCGTGCATCAGTGTGACCTGTGTGAGACCTGGAATCAAGGGATATCATTTTGGAGCTTTAAAATTTGACTGCCCCACTGGATTTTGGACTTGCATGGGCCCTGTAACCACTTTGTTTTGGCCAATTTCTCCCATTTGGAATGGCTGTATTTACCCAGTATCTGTACCCCCGTTGTATCTAGGAAGTAAATAGTTTGCTTTTGATTTTACAGACTCATAGTCGGAAGGGACTTGCCTTGTCTCAGGTGAGACTTTGGACTGTGGACTTTTGGATGCCGAAATGAGTTGAGACTTTGGGGGACTGTTGGGGAGGCATGATTGGTTTTGAAATGTGAGATGAGACTGGAGGGACGAGGGGCAGAATGATATGGTTTGGCTCTGTGTCCCCACTCAAATCTCATCTTGATTGTACTCCCGTAATTCCCATGCTGTGGGAGGGACCTAGTGGGAGATAATTTGAATCATGGGTGTGGTTTCCCCCATACTGTTCTCATGGTAGTGAATAAGTCTCACAAGATCTGATGGTTTTATCAGGGGTATCCGCTTTTTCATCTTCCTCATTTTCTCCTGCCTCCACCATATAAGAAGTGCCTTTCACCTCCCGCCATGATTCTGAGGCCTCCTAGCCATGTGGAACTGTAAGTCGAATTAAACTTCTTTTTCTTCCCGGTCTTGGGTATGTCTTTAACAGCAGCATGAAAACAGACTAATACACCAGCCCATAACTAACTTTTATTTAACTTTTGTATTTATGTATTCATATTTAATATTCAAAAAACTGCCATGAACCAACCACCTAACACAACTGACCAATGTAGTAGCTTTAAAATTTGACTGCCCCACTGGATATCAGACTTGCATGGGCCAGTGGCCACATGTGACTATTTAAATTTAAATTAATAAAAATTAAGTAATATTAAAAATTCAGTTACTCATGAACACCAGCCACATTTCAAGGACTCAATAATCACATGGACTAGTAGCTACCATACTGTACAGAACAGATTACAGAACATTTCCATCACTGCAGAAAGTTCTACTGGGGACGGGTATGGTGGCTTGCACCTGTAACCAGCTCTTTGGGAGCCAAGGCCGGTGAACTGCTTGAGCCTAGGAGTGCAAGACCAGCCTGGGCAACATGGGGAAACCCTGTCGCTACAAAAAATACAAAAATTAGCTGGGTATGGTGGTGCACACCTGTAGTCCTAGCTACTCAGGAGGCTGAGGTGGGAGGATCACCTGAGCACAGGGAGGTCCAGCTTGGGCAACAGAGTGAGACCTGTCTCAAGGCAAAAAAAAAAAAAAAAAAAAAAGAAAGAAAGTTCCATTGGACAATACAAGAAAATACTCTTAGGTTATATTCTAGAACTTCTTCTAATGGACCTAATTGGATTAATCATGATCTCTGCTTCATGAAACATCATCATTGGTTTATGCTGACACTCTTTTATTTGATTTGATCATTTCTAAAGAAGTTGTAATGAGCAATCATAAATCCAATCTCTTACTCCACTAATAGAACACTGACATCATCTTTCATCTCTTTGTGTGCTCCTTGGTCAGAGTAAATAGCCCAGATTTCTATTTATGGGCAAACGTGTAAACAAACTATGTACATGTACAAAATGAAATACAAAACAGCTGGTAAAGGAAGTAAACAGGGTAGGTTATTTGTATGGCAGTCAGAATTTAATTAACTATAATCCTTTCATTCTTGGACCATTCTCATCACCAGTCCATGTTTTGGCCTTTTGTTTATTTTACACACTTAGGTAATTATTTATTTATTTTTAGTACTAAAATCAACATCCAACATGCCACCTTGCAAAAACAGAATATTAACTGACTCTTTAACCAATGCATTTTTAAAGGGGCCTTGGATGAACTGAATTGGAATAATCATAATTCTAGGATGATGAGTGTTGCACTTTCCTCTAACATGGTCTTGAGGTCTGTCTCAAGAGAGTGAATATAAATTCTAGCTCTGCCTGATGGGGATGCAGGACAGGTGGTCATGGGTGTTTACAGTGTGTCTTTTATGGGATATGTCTTTATCCCAGCAGACAGTCTAATGCCTAAGTATCCTATCCGTTACCAGATGTCCCTCTCACAGGAAACTCATTTACACTGGCAGTCCCCCTGTGGTTCTTGTCTGACCTATGTCTAGTCTATTCCTACGAAGATAGCCATTCTCTAGGAGATCCCTGACCAGGAAAGAAGTTCAATTCAAGTGTGTTGGTCAGGTGAGACACAGAGGAAGCAACTCAACAAAACACATGAAATGAAACAACAGAAGCAGTTTATTACTTACAGATCCTGCATGCCTCACAGGGCCAGCGGGAAGGGGAAAGCCTGTATTGCAGGCTACGGCATTTCCCAAGCAGGTTTCCTGCAGAGAGTTCTCACTGGTGCATTTAGAGCAAGCCAGTATATCTGTGTGGTCCACATAGGCTGTGGGGTCAGTGTATCTCGCTGATCCTTAGGGAGGCAGTATCCTGGAGGTGGCTGTACAAGGCAGTTATCTGGATCTATCATATTAAGAACTGGGAGGAGGTGGATAACTGCAAACTGTGTCAAGGGTGACTAAACCTGCTTCTGGAATGAGAAAGTTAAACTTAGGTTCAAAATGGATACTGAAGCTACATACAATAAAAAGAATTTACAACAATGAGATATGATCACCTTTGTCCCATGTTTGCCCTCTCTTGTTTTATTCATGTGTTTGTTCATTCATTCATTTACTTATTTATGAACATCCTTAAACAACTCTCCAGCCAAGATTTAACAACATCAACTATTAATTACATTTTCTTTAAGTACCTTATCTACCCAAGTATGAGTCAAAATTCTCATAAATGTTGCATTACTACATAAACTATGATTTGTCCATTCTATGCAACAAACAGCAACTATTAGAAAAATAAACACCTGTATCATTTTTAATGGCCTTTACTTGTGTATAATTTAATTAATAAGCCTCACTTTACATGAAATATTATCCTCATTTATCTATGCTTGGCCCTTTTAAGTTTTATTTATCGCTTTAAACAAAAATCATGAAAGAACAATCATGAATCCTATTCAACAAACAGAAAACGACCAATACCTTACTTCCCTATGTGACTCTGCCACCCACTTAACATCCCAAACTTCTTCAATAGGAAAGTGTTCATGCAAAAGTGTAGTGCATAAATTAATGGTGGAATGCTACTGAAATGAATGAAACAGCATAAATATTTGTGTTTTAATGTCTCTCCAATTTACAGAACTGTGCAATCATAAATCTTAGATCATGATACATTGTCTTCATTTGTCCATGCTTGACTCTCTTTGATCTTGTTTATACATGTATCCATTTGTTTAATTACCCCATAAACATATATAAACCCACCCCAGCCTGAAAATATGAAAGATAAACATAACACATATTACGTGTGTGATATAGATATAGGATACATGTATAAACATAACACATGATACATGTGATATATATGTAGGATACGTATGTGTTTGTGTGTGTTCCTTTTTTTCTTTCCTCATTTGCTACAGAGAACAGCCCAGTAATACTGTTTTTCAATTTGGTGACAGTTATGCTATATGAAATTAATCACCCTTGGTTCATGACATTCTCATCATGCCCGTCATTTTTGACCTTATTTATGTATTGATTCATGTTTAATAATGTAATAAACAACCATCAACCAACGACCCAACTTCAAAACAACAACACTAAACATTACTCACATTGGTTGGTTCATGGCTCATTTTCCCCAGAGGTCACAATCAAGATCTTCATCGACAAAGTGTCATTAATTTTACTCTGGAGCCTCCATTCTGTGGAACACAAGGCTGATATTAAGAAGGATGAAATAACCTAGATTTTTTTAATGGCCATCAGGTGAGAAGCACAGTATTAATCATAATCTTTGGTTCATGACAGTCTCACCACTGGCCCAAGCATAGCTCTCTGCAATTATTCATTTATTAATTTGTATTATTACAAATGAGTATGTATTAATTCACCACTCTAATCAAAAACAAGAATCATGACTATCACAAACATATGGCCCTATGCATCTTACCCAAGAAGGAACCAACCCAGATATTCTTCCTAATGGATGCAGATGATGCAGACTTGGAGCGACAATCATATTTGATTCCTACTCACCCTTTTCAATGTTTTCACTTATTTATTTAAATACAATAAACACAGATGAACCCACCACTGATCCAGAACAAAAATATTGATTAGTACATCCAAATACTTCTTATCCACTGAGGTAAAAGTCTTGTTTTATTTTAAATAGTCCACGATTGTACATAAATGGATGAATCTTAATCTTTAGGTCATAAAACATTGTCTTTGTGGTCCATTCTTGACATTCTTTCATTTCGTCACTTTTGTACTCATCTAATTCATTTTTAACTATGCAGCCGCTACACTTGAAGTCACCATTTAGCCCAAGACCAATGACTATTCTGTATACCTGTTGATACACTTCCTACCCTCAGCCTCAACAGCCTAGAACCTGGCTTTTGTTTTGGAATAACCTCATAGAAGCAGAGACTAGAAAGGTGGTTACTAGGGGTCAGGAGTGAGAGGAATCTGGAGATCTTAGTGAGAGGATGCAAACTTTCAGTTAGGAGTAAGTTCTGGTGACCTAATGCAGAGTACGGTGACTATACTTAACAATAATGTATTGCATGCTTGAAATTTGCTAAAAGAGTAGACCTTAAGTATTCTCACTGCACACACGGAAAAAGGGAACTACATGAGGTGATGGGTATGTTAATTCGCTTGATTATGGTAATCATTTCACTATATATGTATATCAAAATGTCACACTGTACAACTTAAATACAATACAAATACATACAATAATGATTTATCAATTATATATTTATAAAGCTGGGGAGTGAGGAACACACTGCCATCATTGGTACATGCTTGGCTGTCTCTAGTTTTATTTACACATTCATTCATTTTTAACTGTTCAATCAACACCCACGAAGCCAGCTTTTACTTGTCTGCACTCACCTTCTCTGGGAGAGAAACCCCAGTGTGCCCATTCTATGGAACATAAAGCCGGTTAAAAAAAGAAAAATAGCCTACAAGGCCTTTTTTGTTTGTTAATATCAGGTTACCAGACCTGGATTAGTCATAATCCTTTGCCCAGAACACGCTCTCAGAATTGTTCCATTCAAGGCCTATTATTATCTTATTTCTTTATTCCTTGATTATTTTTAATAACAAAATTAATAGCCACGAACCACTCTGATCTCTTTTTCTAATGCCCCTCAGTTGTGAAGAATTAATCACCATCCCTGGTTTACAACCCACTCCCGTCCTTGCTGCTGGCATGCCTCTCTCTTATTGTATTGATTGTTAAAACCACCCATGACAATTACCACTGGTGGTCCCCACCTCCTTCCTTCCCCCTCTCATGCCCCTGCCTCCCTCTACCTTAAACAATCATTCCCAAATCTCCTGGATACAATCCCTTTCCAGATATATATATATATATATATAAATTTACAACATATATGTAATATATGTATTCTTAAATATTTTCCATGGGTCAGTGGCTTGCAGGAGTTTTCAGTGAAGGCTAAAGAGAAGGGTCAAGGGAGAGTGTGAAATATACAAGCTTGAGTCCAGAGCACACCCACTGCTGGGGGATTGGTAAAAGCCCTCAAACCCAGATCGCTGAGCCATCTGCACCTGCGCTCACACCACGAGCCAGTGGGCCCAGTGGTTGCACCACATATGCTCACACCTCAGTACCCGCCTCCCAAATCCAGCCTCAGCGCCAGACTAGCTGGGTGACATCAGGAAAGCAAACTAACGTCTCTGTGCCTGTTTCCCCATCAGCAAGACAGTTGCAGCACTAGTCCCCAAGCAAAGTTATGTTATTATTTTCACGCCAATGGCAACCAGGTTAAAAAAAAAATACAAAAAAACCCTCCACCCCACCTCTGAGCCCCTCCCTCACCCAAATCTTGGCTCCCTCTGCAGCAGCGCCCGAGCTCTGGTGTTAGACAGACAGACAGACCAGGTTCCACCCCAGCAGGCACTCGTGAGCTGTGTAACTGCAGAGACGTGACCTGGCTTCTCTGTCTTGTGCCCCGACTTGTACGATTTGTAGAATGAGGAATGCAGCGCCCTCGTGGGTCCAACCGGAGGGTGACCTGAACTATCGCCCATCCCTCAAGTAGCCCGCCTTGCACACCTGTGCACACCCCGCCCTTTCCCCATCCCATGATGCCCACCCCATTGGTCAAACAGTCCCCAGTTTGATCAAAGAAATGAATTAGCTCAATGCTCAGATCAAGCCAAGGGTTTGGGACTCGGGCAGGGAATCGTTGGGGCCTGTTCTTTTTTGGACATAGCATCAGAGCTTAAACAAATACCCTGAAAAACAGAAATCCAACTAAGGGATGCGCTTTGGAAAATGAAAATTCATTTTGTGAAGTGGGACTGCCCTTGGGGAAGTCTATGCTGTGAGATTCTTGATTTTCAACTTGATTCCAAGAAACCAAAAGAGGCTTCACTATGGGCCTTACCAACGAAACACAGCCAGTTTCCTTCTTACCCTCCCCACAGCCTGTCCGGGGCGTGTACCACCTGCCATAACTGGCCTCAGAGCAACTCAGGGACCTGAAAATAATTCTATATATTATATAGAGTTATGGTGTAGGTGTATAATGCCATTTACACATCAATCTGTCCATTGGGGGACTTTCACGAGGGAGTCGTGGGAAGATCACCAGTGTGGGGACCTGCCCCTGCCTTCTTCACACTGTGGGGCCTTGGGGAAGGCCTGTCCCCTCCCTGAGCCTCAGGTGGTGATCATCCCACCAGCCTTTCCTCCCTCCCAAGTGGTGTGAAAATGAAAAGCATAACATTTTAAGTGCAAGTTCCCTCCAAGCAGCAGGGATCATTAATATTGTACCTCCTGTACCCAGCACGCAGTGTTCACAGCATGCCTCAGCATACATTATCTCGTTTGATTCTCACAACAGTCCTGTGAATTAGACATAATAATCATAATTAGCCAATATTTATTGAATGCATACTCTGTACCAAGCACCACACTGCCTACTTTGCATACATTGACACTCCTCTGGGGTGGATACAGTTCAATAGTATCTCATAAATTTTTCCCCCAAAATTTTTGACCATGCACTTTGTACCGTTGCTGGGTCTAAGTGCCAGGGATACAGTAGTGAGAAAAACGGACAGACCCCCATCCCATGAGAATTAACATCCCTGTGGGTGGAGATAGGAACAGAAAATCATCAGAAAAGGTAAGCCTAATGCACGGGATAAAAGATGGTGATAAGAACTAGGGAGGAAAATAAAGCAGGAAGCGGGTAGGGAGTGACACAAGGGAGGAGGCCTCACGGAGATGATGATATTTGAGCAAAGCATTACTAGTCCTATTTTATACCTAAGGAAACTGAGACTCAGAGAAGATAGGTGACTTAGAAGTGGTCACACAGAAAGGAGATGCTGAGCCGGGAGGCAAACCCGGGCAGTGTCGCTCCGGAGTCGGCCTTACCACTTCTTCCCGAAGCCTCGTTTTGGCAGCAATGTCCCACTGCCAGCCCACAATATAAGTGTGAGAATAAATCACGTGGCAGGGGCTGGGGGGGGAGGTGCGAAGGTTTCTCTGACTTCCCACACAGGCAGCCCCAGAAACAGAGGGAATCCCCAGGATGTACCATTGGACCTGGATGAATAAATAAACTGTCCATCTTGGAGGAGTTGCAGGGGTAGCAGTTCTTACAGGACTGGCACAGAATCTGAAGTCAGGCAATGCTAGGATCACAGCTTAACCTCAACACAGCCCAGCAAGTCGCACCAATGCTAAACCCATCTCCTCCCACCTGGCTGTTAGGGCATCCAATTGCACCCCGCAAGAGGTGCCCCATGTGATGTGCAGCCACATGCCACCTAGGCTCAAGTTACAGAGGTGCTGCCCCAGGAAGAGGAGGAGGCTTCCCAGTCCTCATGCCCCCCATGGTAAGAGACTCAGAATTTTTCCAACTGGCCACTTCCAAAAGAGCAAGTCAAGAAACATTTCTAAAGTGACTATTTCTCCCCCAAAAAAACAGGTAGGGAAAGAAGTTTCATGAAATCATATCTGAGAACTGGGGAACCTTGCTCACTACTGCTAGAAACCATGAAGTTTAATAAATTTCAACCTCAGAAACTTGGATTCAGAGGACTGTAATTATTTATCTCAGCTTCTTCCCAGCTCCCATGCAACCCCTGTGTAAGCCCCTATACTACAAGGAAATTCCTTCACAGGAGTCTCACCTCTCTTAGGGCTTCATCTTTCCTTAGATGGATCATGCCCATTTGCTGCACAGAACTCTTCAATCACTAGAACTTCTAGTTTTAAATTAGTATTTCTGTTTCTATTTCACTGATTCATTCTCCAAGGACAAGCACACAGGCCTCTCTCTCCGAGCACCTGTTCTGTTACTGGTAAAATGTGGATAATGATTCTTACCTGCCAACGATATCAAATGACACCTCAATAACAATACTTATAACAACTGTAATTGTCACTGTAAGTATTTATTGAATGCTCATCATCTGGAAAGCATTCTTTTTTTGTTTTTTATTTTTATTTTTTTGGAGACAGGGTTTCCCTCTGTCACCCAGGCTAAAGTGCAGTGGCACAATCACAGCTCACTGCAGCCCTGACCTCCCAGGCCCAAGCAATCTTCCCAGCTCAGTCTCCCGGGTAACTAGGACCACACACAGATGTGCACCACTACACCCAGATAATTTTTAAATATTTTGTAGAGATTGGGGTCTCCCTATGTTTCTCAGGCTGGTCTCAAACTCCTGGGCTCAATGGATCCTCCCACCTCAGCCTCCCAAAGTGCTGGGATTACAGGCATAAGCCACCATGCCCAGCCTGGAATGCTCTCTTTTAAGGAATTTATATGTTTGCCTCACTTAATCCTCAAGTACTCATTAGTAAGGTACTATTGGTACAACTGAAGAAAATGGGGCCCAGAAATTAAATACCTGTCCAAACTCACAAAAGTAGTCAATGGCAAAGCTGAGATTGAAACCTTAGCACCTAGAATGTGTGAAGTAGGGCCTAGCCCATGAGCAGGTTCTCAAAACCTATCTGCTAATGTTAACCCAGGTCTGCAGCAAGGCTTACTGATTTGCCATTCAGCCCTACATCCAGTCCCCTCCCTCCTTGCCTTGCAATGGAGTCATTTTTACATCTGCTACCATTAGCATTCAGTCAGAATATGAGATGCCAGGAATCTAATTTGACTTGATTAATTGTACTGTAGGATGCCAGTGATATGTGTGGCCCTTGTCTGTGTGATCATTACAAATAGAATACACTAGAGATATTACTTGGGAAATAAGCTTGGATTTGATTGGATGAGAAGTTCAGCTCACTGACAGACCAAGAGAGTGAGTCCAACATGAGACAACCCCAAGGCAGATTTCTTCAGACATGGTCATAGAGAAAAGGAAATAAACAGGTTGAGGGGATGAGTTTGGAAGGAAAGAAGACTCGAGTTCAAATCCTGGGTCTGCATTTCCTCCCTGTATGATTTTGGGTAAGTCACTTACCACTCCTAAACTTCGCTTTCATTTTCACTTAATTGAGAATGGAAATTGCTATCATGGAGGGTGGCTGTGATGATTTAGAGGAGATAAAATTATGCCAAGTGCCAGCAAAGGGCTGAGTATGCGGTTGGGGCTTAGGGCTTAGTCATCCAGGAGAGCCAGTGGAAAGGCGGATGCCTGCTATTCCTCAGTGCTGCGTGAAAGCAGCAGAGACGGAGAGTTGCCACTGAGCAGCTCCAGCACCACAGCTGGGACTTGGTCCCTGTAAGCTGGCATCCCAGCTGTTGTCCCAGAGCCACCTGAGCCAGTCAGTGCACTCAGAAGCAGAACAGAAGGCAGGAGCTTCACCAGCAAGCTCCATTCAGAGGAAACCTCTCTTCAAAGATCAAGTAAGCCTTTGATCTTGGTGAGAAATTGACTATTCTCTCTCATTCCTCTCTCCTTCCACCACCTGTGCTTCAATTCACTCATCCATCTTACCAGCATTCATCAGGTAGCCAGCCATCTCTCCATCTATGCATGCACCTTGATGCAGGCATCCATCCATCCATCAGACCTGACATCCATCCTTCCACCTCTCAATTTTGCAGAGGAATCACACAGACCTGAGTTGGAATCCTGGGTCTTGCTTCCTAGCCGACCTTGGGCAAGTCACTAACCTCTCAAAGTCCTCTAATCTGTAAAATGAAGAGATATCAGATGTCGCTGGGGTGAGGATTTAAAGACAGCATAGACATACCAGTGTCTGGCCTCAGCAAAGTCATTAAATGTTCATTCCCTCTGCTTCTGCAATCTGTTTGGGATTTATGCAAGGAAAAAAACCACTGCATCTTTTGCATGACATGTTGAGAAGTGCTTTTTAGAAATTATCTGCGATGTTTTAGTGGTGTGCATCCTCCGGTGGCACCCAGGGCTGGGCAGCGGCCAAAGCGGTTTGGGGTGGTGGTCCCCCCTGGACTCACAGTAGAGAGTGCCATCTAGTGGATAGGCACCTGCCGGGGTCCCCTGTTAGTCCCAGGTCACAACAGCTGAGGTCAGGCAGCTAAATGGCGAGCCAGGAAGTCCAGGCGAACCCAGCGCCCAGACTGTAGGCTGCCCTTTTTGGGATGTGCTGCATGTGCTGTTTTAACCACTCAGGGGACCTGGACTGCCAGCAGCCTTTTGTTTTATGGACAATAGCCAGCTATGTTTTGCCTACCCCTGCCCAACTCCCCTTTAAAGGTTTCTGGGAAAAAGAATCATTCTCGCAGCTTCCGTTTGCTGAGTGTCTCTGACATATTAGACATGCGGCTGGGGGCTTCAGGGGTTAATGCTGTAACCCTCTCAATGACCCAAGGAGAGACCCAGAACTTGCCCCATTTTCAGTGAGAACACTGAGGTTTGCTGAGGTTGAGTTTCTCATTTAAGGTCCAGGCAGATATTCAACCCCTAAATTTGCAGCCATACTTACCTTCTAGAGCCCCGGATCCCCTTGAAAGAGCAGGAAATAGTTTGAACACTGACTTGACCAAGCCAACTGTAAAAGAAATTTATGAGTCAATCAAGAATATTTGAATGCTACAGAGATGTTGGATGATATTAAGGAAATGCTATTAATTTTTTAACTTGTGATAATGGTATTGTGGTTTTAAGAAAGAAAAGCTTCTTATTTAGAGATACAAACTAAGAAATGCTCAGAGGAAACAGGATGGTGTCTGAAATTTGCTTTGAAATAGTCCGGGGTAGGGGTTGGGGAGTGGGAGTAGAGGCACAGTTTAGGGTTTAGATGAAACAAGAGGGGCCGGGGTTTGATGGCAACCGTTTCCGGGTGATGACAATATGAAAATTGAGTAAACTGTACAAATATGTACTATTTTCTCTACTTTTGTGTTGTTTGCAATTTCCCATAATAATGGGAATTTTAAATCAACACGTGAAAATACAGTGCAGAAGATGAAGGGCTGGGGGTGAAGGGTGCCATTTAAAAGAACGGAGGGGCCTGGGGTATGAGAGAAATTTTTCGGAGTAGCAGGGAACTGATTCACAGGGGGCAAATGCCTCAAAGTGAAAAGGGAACTAGAGGGGCTGGATCCAAAGGGAAGAAAATCATTCCACGTTGAGTGGACGGAGGACGATGTACCAGGGTGCAGAGTGTTGCGGAACGAGACACCCGCCAGCTGCCCAGAGACCCTCCTGCACCCCCCAGCGCTCCTCTCCCCACTCTCCCTCCCAGTCCCTGCCTCCCTGAGCCCTCCAGTTCTCTCTTTGACCCCCAGGCCCTTCCCTGGCTGGAAAAGGGCCTAAGGGTACCACTCTTCAAGGCAGAGCGGCCACCTGATGAGCCCTTCCCTGGGACTCTGGTCCCAATTTGGTTACTGGGACAACGCTGTCTCCCATTAGACACGCTCTGAAGGAAGACCCTGGAGTGACCGGCTCAGTCATGCCGGGAAGGATTCAACTGTCTAGCTTTCAAATGCCTTTTTTTTTTTTTGCTTTTTTATTTCTTTTGGAAAGATAAGAGTTGATGCTTTTACCCTAAAACTGTGTGCCAAGCCGCTCTGGCTATCCTCAGCCCCACTCTTCCCCGTATCTCTGTAGTCCTCCTTTCCGTCCTTCATAGGCTGCAAGCTGACTGGCGCCCGACCCCAGGTCCACACCCACCTCCCTCTACCCCCTGGTCCATCCACCACTCCCGGCCTCCTCCCCCACTCTTCTCTTTCTGGCCCCGCTGTAGAGTCTCGGGCCCCTCGGCTTCCTGGGCGCCTGGCCACCACGCAGCGCCTGGAAGTGCTCCCTCCCTCATCTCTCATTCCCCACTTTGGAAAGCCGGCCACCGGACAGGACAGGACAGCTCCCAGGACAGCTCCCGCAGCCTGCTGCATTGCAGCGCAGCCGTCTGTGAGGGAGGGGCACAACCTGCAGCCCCCGCCCCCCCGCCCCGACCACCCCCGCCCAGCAGCCCCCAGCCCTGGCACGGCCGGCTCCCCCACCGCACCGCACGCATCTGTCGCAGTTAAAAGCGCCGCTGCCAGAGCAAAAGCGCCGGTCCCTCTTGACTGTCCCCCTCCTCACTTTTCGGGCTCAAAAATGTGGCCCAGGCAGCCCCCTTGTGGCACGTGGGGGCGCCACAGACTCTTGGCTGGTGTCTGAAGAATTCAGACTGATTCCACCGCACCGTGAGTTGGCACAAATCTTCGGTGGCCCAACTCCTACCCGATGCAGAACTCTGCTCAGCGGCCTGAGTGGGGGGCACCTCTCCTCTCCCCTCTCCCCTCTCCCCGTCCACACCTCTCCCTTCTCCCTCCAGGAAGGAACCGAAGGAACTCTCCTGTTGAATATTGCTCTGACAAGCAGACAGGTGTCTGGCAACCGTGATTGTGGTGGTGGGGATGGGGGGGGGGGCAGGAAGGTGGTGGGAATGGGGCTTTTCTCGAAATGACGTTTGGTTTCCATCTCTTATCTCACAGATGGGAAACCGAGGTGCGGGGAGGGCCATAGTCCCTGTCTGTTTCAGAGTCAAGGCTGGAGATCCTCCTCTAAGTCCAGCCTGGGGCATTTCCCTGAGGTGCTGGGGCACCCTTGAGATGTGCCCCCTCTTCCCCCTCCCACTTGTCCAGCCCCAACCCCTCCAGATCTGGTTCTCCCCGTCCGGAAGCCCTGGAGGGCCCCTGGATGTTCTCCGTCCTCTCTAACTCACTGTCCACACAAACAAGCCCAGCCCCCTCTGTCTCTATCTGCAATCTACTTGCAGACAGGCAGGGCCCTCTCCACATCAGGTTAATAATGCCATTTTCATAAGCCTCTGCCCATAGGTGCTACCACCTAATTTTGAATCTGCCCTTCAAACGGATTGGGCCACAGAGGAGCTGGGATCTCAAGCACCGCTGGGAGGTGCTTATAACTAATCAATCCGTCCCCTGCCCACCCACACCCCCCCAGCACTCGGCACAGCCTCGCTGAGCAGCCTTCAGCAGCAGGGTGTGGTGGGGAGCCTCGGAGAGTCTGGGGTTCCATCCTGGCCCAGCCTCACACCAGCTGAGAGACGGTGAGTATAGGACTTTGCCTTTCTGTGCCTCAGTTTCCTCATCAATCTAATGGGGCTCATGAGACCAGTGTGCAGGATTATTGCCCGGGTGAGTTCTTTGCAGACAGCCCAGTTCAGGACTTGGCTCCAAGATGGGGCTCCATAAATCTCCATGCCTGCACCCCCTCTTGATCACCTCGATTTCCAGTGACTTATTCCCTGTTTGTTTCCCCCACCAGACCAACTGCGCTTCGAGGACAGGAAGCCACCGGCATCACTTCATCCCCAGACTCACGCTTGGGACTGGGCCCTGGGAAGGTAGGTACACTGCGGTGGCTTGGAGAATGAGTGCATGGATGGATGTCTGTCCCATAGTCTATGGGATGCCTGGACCCCGCTGAGTTTCCCCTCCCTGTCTAAGCTGACCCTTCAAGGAAGCCGCCGGGAAAAATGTTCCTTTATGCCTTCATGCTTTACCCCTCGTGCTGTTATATACAATGCAAATTCTCGGTCTATTAAATGCAGATGTGGGCTCTGCACGTTATTTCTGCTGCCTGCTGCATCTACTGTGAGTTCCACAGGCCAGGGGCTGCCTCCGGCTGACTTGATTTGTGCAATTAAGCCAGCAGAGGGGACTCTGCCAGGAGAGGTTCCCGTTTGTATTGGGAGCAGGGTCTTGAAAGGCCAGGCTGTTTTCTCTCTTGCGACACTTGTTACATACCTCTCTCCCTCCCTGGGTCCCACCGTCTACTCCACAAGCATTTATGAAGTGTCTGATGTGTGCAGGCCTACACTTATCTCATTTAGTCCTCACTTCAAGCCAGTGACGGAGAAACTCTCATCTCCATTTCACAGGGGAAAAGCTGAGAGTCTGGAAAGTAAAGGGAATTGTCTTGCAGCTAGAGAGCAGGGAGTCAAGCCGGTCTGCCTGGCTCGGGGAGCCCCCAGCCCTGCCGTGGCTGCCTGCTGCTGCTGCTACTGCAGGGTTGACCAGGGCTGGCCGGGAGGCCAGCAGCTCCTGCAGAAAAGACAGGGGGCTGCATAGAGAGCGTTCTCCCTGGCAACTGGAAAAGGGGCCATAGAAAACCCAAGAAGGCTTAGAAGCCGCTCGACAGATAGACACGGAGCAGCTGGCCCCAGGAGGGGAGCACCACGCCCTCCCCTGGGCTTTTAGCAGAACAGCAGGGCAAAGGGCTCTGTCCCAGGTCTAAAAGAGCAGAGCCAGAGGTGTTAGGACAGGCGTAGGGGTGCCCAAACCTGTTCCCACCATTGGTGGGGGTATTGCCATTCAGCACAGAAAGGAGAGGACTGAAAAGAGAGGGAGCCCGCAGCCTGCAGAGATCGGAGGGCAGAGGGAGCAAGGGGGGTGCCGCACAGCCGAGGAGGCAGATGCAAAAAGCAGGGGAGGGCTCAGCAAAGCAGCTCTGTGTGCAAGCCTTGAGCAGGCTGCTTGGGGAGAGAGGGACCTCCCTGTTACAGGAGGCATCCGAGGGGAGAGAGGCAGGCCAGTGCTTGGCTGAGAAGGCTGCAGCACAGTTTCCTGCCCAGGCTGGCAGCCCACATGTTTAGGCCTTTGAGAAGCTCCCACAGCACCGAACTCCTGAGCAGGCGAGCGGGCAAGTGAGCAAGGTGGCCAGAGGGGACCAGGCAGGGATCAGTATGAGGCCATTTGGCCTCTCCCAAGTAGCTTGCCCTGGGCTAAATGGCAAAGGCACAGAGATGGTTGGCAGGGTGCCTCTGTCCCAATAAGGCAATGAGGGAGAGGAGCAGAGAATGGGGTTGAGTGCCCAGGGCTGGTGGGGGGAGGTGGGGACTGTCCTGCTGCCAACTCCCCTCTTGAGGGCCAGAACACCTAGAGTGGCCAAGCACCTGTCCTGGCTCCTGAGCCCACAGAGGCTGGCCTGTGTCCTCTCTGGGGCAACAGGCTGGCAGAGTGAGTGGAAGGAGCGAGGAGGCCCGGCAGGTTGAGGGGCCCTTTTCTGGAGGCTGAGCAGCAACCACAGATGCAGCCGGCTGCCAGACTGTGACTTAGATGTTCTGTGGACTCATGAAAGCTCCTCACACAGTGACAGGGCTGGGGGGCCTGCCTCCTGATGAATGCAGCCCACACTGGAGTCGGGAGCTGCCTCTCCTGGCCCATTTACAGGGGTTCAGTTCCCAGGAACTGTGAGTGGACAGAGCCTTTTTCAGAGGACCTCTGCTAGACAAGCCTCTGTTCTGCAGTTTCTAAAGGAGTTTTCTGCCTTTTGTTCCCAGTGCAGGCACTCAGCATGTGTGTGCACGCGTGTCTGTGCGTGTGCGTGTGTGCATATGGGGGATGGCTGCGAGGCCAGCAAGGGCTCCTTGTCCATGAGATGCCCAAGGTCCTCAGGGGCAGAGATGCACCTCCACGGGGCAGAAAAATTTCAAGGAGGGCAGAGTCATTCAAAGATGGAGCCCATCCTCACTGCCGCCTCATTGTCCTGCTCCTGACAACCCAATCTGTCAGCCCTGGGGTCGCCACAGCTGCTCCGACCCGCCGTGGGGGGGCAGCATCGTGTTGCAGGTGGAGCGCGCAGGCCGGTTTGCCTTCCTGGCTAACAGACAGACAGACTGCCCTGGCAGCTCAGTTAGGCACTGCAAGCCCTTCGGGAAAAACTGTTTCTCGGAGCCTCTGTTTTTGTTGGTTTTTTTTTTTTTTTTGGTGCTGTTGTTTTAACCTATTAAAAGGTTGATTTGAAGCTGCAGGTGTGAAAATGTTTGGGAGAGTGACATTTACATGTGTCATTTACATAAACGGGGGAGGGGGCACAATGCAGGGTGCAGAACAAGAGGCACTCACATGGGAAATTCTGTGAACAGGGATTTCTGGTTCAGGATAGCTGGTGGTGCAGAAAGGGTTCTGAAGGGCTTTGGTGTAGATGTGAAAAGTCACCGACCCAAATCCCTATTTAGAGGCAGAGGCCACAGGGCAGCAAGCCCTTTAGCCCCCGCCGGACACGGAGGGGACACTCCCCCTACACTCCTTTTTGCTCTGGCTCCCTTGCCTCGTGCTTGAGGAAGTTAGGAAACAGGATTCTGGCATGGAGCGCAGGGTTAAATTACAGAGACCTGGGCAGCTCTACATACGGCCGCAGAGAAATAGCCCCAGTGTCAGACATGTGCCCGACCAGGCTCACACTCCCGAGTAAACAAATCAAAAATTTCGGAGAGTGGAGCCTTTGTTCACAGCGGCCAAGGAGGTTCCCTTTTGTGTAAAGGGCAACGTGCAAGTCATACTTCCACTAGGTAAGGCTGTACTAACACACAAAAAGCTCATTTAGCCTGAGCCCAGCCCAGGGAGAATTTTCTGTGAAATTTAGGAGAAGTCAGGTTTGGCCAGAAGTTTTTCCAGGAATTATGAACCTCTGGAGACTGTAACCACTGTTCCTTCCAAGCGACCCTTGCCAAAGTCTGTAAAATATGAGCCTCAAAAAATCTGCCCGAGGAGAAGTCTGACTTTTTATATGTTATTTACATAAAAATAAACTCTCACCAAACTTTTCGGGAAAGCCCGATTAAAAGTGGTAAGGCAGCCCCTTCCCCGGCCCCCATGTGTTCAAGAAAGCACACCTTTCCCTGGGAAGATGTCTGGGAGGGGGGGCGAGCGTCAGCTTTTATTGCCCCTCACGCTTTCTGTGGCGTTTGTGTTTTCCTCTGTTGGGTCTCCTGTCTCAGGGAGGGGGTTAAGCATTTCATGACGGGGTAAGATGGGGAGAGCTACCAAGTTTTGCCGGGTACTGCGTGTTGGCTACTGTGCTGGATGATTTATTTGCGTTATTTCCTCATTGAGATCTCAATAGCCCTGTGTGAGAGAGATTATGAGTCTTTTTTTTTTTTTTTAATATCAGGAAACCAAGGCACAGAAACACTTGGGGATTTGCCAAGGACACGCAGAGTCTGTTCTGTAGCTGGGTCTGTGCTCAGGGTGGCTGGCTTCCTGCAATGCCTCCTTCTCCCCTCCCCTGGGAGAGAAAAAAAGGGACCAAAAGCCCGGAACACTGCCAGTGGCTCCTGTTACTCCTGACAAGCTCCCAGGGGGATGCTGCCTTAGCCTCATGGCCCCTCTCCCCCAAAGCCTGTGCTCTTTCTAGAATATGACTCTGTCCCAAAGGTCCCAGCGCTTGCTCTCAGCCCTGTCCTTCCCCAGAGCCCATCGTTACTCCAGTCACCACATGTCCTCCTCCTGTTCTGGGACCAGAACTGTTTACCTCTGGCAAGGAGGAGCCATAATGGCAATCAGCCATTTCCAAGCTGTAATCATACCCCAAGCCTCATCCCCAGAACTCACAACACTGAGATGCTACTCCTGCGCTGTGGACCCCATGACCCTGGGTTCTGGGGCCCTGCACAAGGCAGGCATCAGGGGAACTTGGTATAGCACAGGCTGGGGCAGTGGGGGGGGTGCCAGCCTGAGCCCCACCCAGAAGGGTGTTTGCCAGCTTTACAACACTGCAGACTTACCCAGCGCCACAGGACAGATGACACGATCCTCTGACACTGCCCATCTGCCCATCGGTGCAAGAAAGAATTTGAGGCGGTTTTCACTGAGGCAAAGTCAGATCCAGGCAACACTGGGGGAGCCCAGGGCTTCTAGAAAGGGACAAAGGAAGGAGGGTGATTAACAGTTGGCCAGTTTCATCAATTCTAGAAAAATGCAAAACATTCCCTTTAACTGGGAAAAAATTGTCAGTGAGGCATCCCACTTCCAGGGTCAGGGCTTCGGGGGGCTTCTGAACACAGTGTTTTTTGGGGCACATCTAACTTTGGGCTCCCCAACAGCGATATTTCAAGCCTGCTCTTTAAGGAAGGGGAGAAGCTGGCTGAAAAGGCATGGCCACGCGAAGCGTAAGAAGCAGGGAGCCCGCTGAGAGGAACAGGTAGCCGCGTGGGGGTGAGGTGCGCCTAGCAGGGAAACACCAGTGGGGAGGGGCTGAGGCTGGCGAGTTCCACGACAGACCCTAAAGGGTCTTCCATGCCAGGATAAGGCCTTATTTTTTGGACCCCGTCCCGGAAGCTCCAGGAAGTCAGATGGAGGCTTTAAAGCAAGACAGTAATAAGGTCAAAATGCCATTTTAGAAAGATCACTCAATGAAAATAAACTTTTGCAAACAATTTAACCCACCACCCCATCTCTAAGAAGCTGGGGAAAAGGAACAGTCGAGGATGTGTTTACAGATTTAGCTGCAAGAATGCTCACTGCAGTGTCATTGGTAACAGCAACAAAAAACGGAAACAGCTTAGATCTTTTTTGTCGGGCATTAGTTGAGCAGAATCATATTAATTAAAACCTCGATTTGTGACACGCTTTGTGACCATTTTTATGTATTCTTTTTTAAAAAAATAATTTAATGAACACCTATGAATCTGTGACCCACCCTGATGGCTAGGACTGTGACCAAAGCTTCTCCTCCCCCAGAGCACCTTCAGCTGGGATTTTCAACAGTAGAAAAGAGTGTAATCAACAATGGTGCATACATACCGTGGAATATTAAATAGCTCTTAAAAGGAATGAAACAGCCAAGACCTATTGTCTTCTAATGGACCTCAGTATTTTGTGCAGAACTGGATTAATCATGATCTTTTGTTCATAAACACTGTCTCATCATTGGTCCAGAAAAGCCCCCTTTTATTTTGCTAATTTATGCACTCATATATTCATTTATAATAATGTCATAAACACTCATGAGCCCACTCCCCAAACCCAAATCTCAGCAATTACTTACACCTGCTGCCACAATTCACCCCCACCAGGGTAAAGGACCTGAGGCTTTCATGCCAGCAGCAAGGTGATTAAATAAACTCTGGTGTGTACAGCTCGCAGGATACTGAGGTGTCATTATAAGGAATAGTGTTGATCTTTATTATCTCTAAGCAGACTCTTGAAGGAAGAAACACAAGCTGCTGCGAAAGGAAATGTACACTATGATACAGTTTATGTAAGAAATAAACAAAGTCGTAGATTTTAGAGGTATATTTATCTACATATGCAAATGCACAGAAAAAAATATCTGGAACCAGACGCCCGAAACTGAGAAGAGCAGTTAATTTGCTGGGGGGTGGTGAGGAGGGACTGAGGGAGGCATTAAAAATGGCTTTATCTGCCATGTTTGATTTTTACTAATGCGTGTATTAATTATCAATCCATTTCTTGCATAATTAGAATAAACATTTTGTGTGGGGGGGGATTTAATTTGTTTGTTCGCTTGTGGGTTGTTTTTGGTTTTGTTTCTGTTTTTACAAATACAAAGCAAAGGGCATGTTTCTTGATGGATTGGGAGTGGGTACATGCCCAGAGCAAGTTCTGCAGACACGGGGGATTTATTTTGTTGCAAATATATTTTTAAAACAATATTTATATGCTCTCACTGGAGCCCCAAGCCTCCGAGCAGCCTGTCAGTGACATGGGGCCGGCAGGTGTGTGCCCAGGGCTGTGATTTCACCACCCACAGCCCCAAATCCCTCCCAAGCTGTCCAGCACCCACGGGGGAGCGCTTTACTTTTTGGTCTTTAAGAGGACCCGAAAGCCAATGCCCTGGCCGGTGTTCTTGGAGATTAGCCGAGTGGAATGAGACCTCGGGGGAATGTGACATGAGATGGGGCCAGGCGGTGGGGACACGGACCTCTAGAGAGCTGCAGCCCGGCGGCTCACGTTCGCAGCTGAGCAGGCTTGCTGGTAAGGAGCTGGGGCCTCACTGCGCCCCCTGACAGCTTGATTCCTGTACAAAACACACAACTGCCATGTTTCTTCCCGACTCTAACCCAGAAGGACTGTGGCTAAACGGCACTGGCATTTCTAACTGTCAGCTGCAGGAGAACGGGAAGCAACCTTTGCCCACCCTAGCCCACCCCCACATCCAGGGGAGGCACCCCGACTCCCGTCAGAAGCCCCTCTGTCCCCAGCTCCTGCTTGCACACTAAGCTTCAGGGCCCCCTGCAGCCGTCACAGGCTCTCAGAATCCTCAAACAGGCACAGGGTTACTCGTGTGACAAGGATGTGACAAGCATACTTCCATCTACATAGAAAGGCACTGAGGCTCCCAGACACCAAGAAGACAAAACTAAGCCCACTTTACACCCAGTCAGGTGGCACCCTCGTCCTGCCCAGTCTCCGTCTGCACAGATCACTAATTGGTTAATTGGTTAAATGTCTCCCCTCTCACCAAGCTAATGCAGACAGAGGCCTTCGAGAACTTCTTTCCCCTCTGCCAGGCAGAGACCTATTTTCAACCATGACTTTGTGCGGAAGAAATCTGAGACAGGTTAAGCAGCCCTCGGCCTGCGTGCCTCGCTCTTAATCGCCTTTCCGCACGTGAGCCTCCACTATTTATTACACAGCATTTTAGCCTGGACTGAGTTTGGATCCTGTGAAAACCTTGAGGTAATTGCCATAGTTTCGCAATTTTTATTTTTTTTGAGACAGAGTCTTGCTCTGTCACCCAGGCTGGAGTGCAAGGGCGCAATCTCGGCTAACTGCAACTTCTGCCTCAGTCTCCTGAGTCTCCTGAGTAGCTGGAACTACAGGCATGCGCCACCACGCCCAGCTAATTTTTTGCATTTTTTGTAGAGATGGGGTTTCACCATGTTGGCCAGGCTGGTCTCAAACTCCTGACCTCAGGTGATCCACCCGCCTCGGCCTCCCAAAGTGCTGGGATTATAAGCGTGAGCCACCACACCCAGCAAATATGAAATATTTTTATGGTAAATATATGCAGGTAACCCAGACTGAGGTTACCTGCATCCAACCTGCAGGCTAGGGTAGCCCCACTTGGAGACACTCCACTCCTCTCAAAGTCCGCAAAAACCCAGCCAGTACCAATGAAAGATATGCCATTGCCTCAAGAAAATGCCCTCTGCAACCTCACGTCGCCCTTTCCCCTCCACCCCAACCCTGCTCCCCGCATCTCCCCTTTAGATTCCAAAAAATGAGAAAGGCTTGCAAAAGGGCCATTTGGGGGCAGATCCACCTAAAATAAGTGCCTTTTCTACATGTGTTGAGCATCTACTATGTGCCAAGCATTTTATGTTTTATTTCCTTTAAGGTATCAATCAAGGCAACTCTTGAAAGTTGCATCCCCATCCTATGTAAGACGGGGAGGATGATTTATAGCCACATGTCCACAGTCATCCATCTCCCCTAAGCAGACCCTGCCCTGTCTGACCCCCACAGTCATCCATCTCCCCTAAGCAGATCCTGCCCTCTCTGACCCCCAGGTAGACCCCTGAGCCCCATCCCAGATGTCCCCACGCACATCTGTGTATCATGGTGATAAACTTTAACACCGCCCTTGGTTTCACATAGCAGACAGACAAGAGTAACAGGGTTACTGGATTTTTGGATAATATACTGTGTTAAGGTTATATGACCCTGACTCCTCTCAGACCCTGTCTCCCAAAAGGAGCTGTTGGGTGGAAGACAGAAGAGCACACATACCTGTCAGGGCACCAAGTGAGTGTGGAAGGCTGGTCTTCTTCAAGTCAGACTAACAGGGCCCCTCACCCCTCCAAGCCAGGTGCCATCTTGGGAGCAGCAGGGCTGGGCCATGCCCTGGCCTCAGAAACCCCTGGTCCCACTGCCCACTGGGGGCAGTGAGCCTCAGCTGCAGAATGAAGGGCTTGAGTTAGTTCCATTCTAAAGAATCTACAAATTTGCAAATTGTCAAAATTTACACATTAGGACAAAAAATATCATTTTTCAGACCTTTTGATTTGGTCCTGGGCCAGGCATCTGCTCCCTTCCCAGGAGAAAGCAGCCATCTCCCCTTCACGCCACCTGGGAGAGCAAGAAGAGAAACTGCTCACTTGGTGGCATAGCCAAATGGCATCTTGCCTTTCTGAGCCCTTGCCCCAGGTCTCACCTGCTGCCAGCAGCCCTACTGTGTGCCGAGGGAAGATGGGACAAAGGAGTCACCAGTGCAGGTTAATATGAAGGAGCAGGACAAAAACCCCATGGGGTCGCTGTGTATGGGGATTCAGGGTGGAAGGGATGAGCAGCCTGGGGCGCAGCCACTTAGAATGGCACGTGCAGGTGGCGGGGTCAGGAGGAAGGAGTTGCAGCTCAGGGTGCTAAATTAAGATTTACTCAGAGTCCAACAGAGGCCGAGGCCCAGACTCAAATACACATTTTTTCTTTTCTTTTTTTTTTTTTGAGACGGAGTTTCACTCTGTCGCCCAGGTTGGAGTGCAGTGGCATGATCTCGGCTCACTGCAGCCTCCATCTCTCAGATTCAAGTAATTCTCCTACCTCAGCCTCCCAAGTAGCTGGGATTACGGGCGCACGCCACCACACCCAGCTAATTTTTGTGTTTTTAGTAGAGACAAGGTTTCATCGTGTCAGCCAGGCTGGTCTCGAACTCCTGACCTCAAATGCTCTGCCTGCCTCAGCCACCCAACGAGCTGCATTACAGGTGTGAGCCACCCCGCCCAGCCAGACTCACATAAACTTTTCTATCCATTTGCTAGAGAGCAAAATGGGTGTCCACCAAGGGCAGGAGGCTTCCAGGAGCTGAAGAGCAAGGCTGCAGGGCCATGGCCAGTGAGGACGCCAGCGAGGCTGACGCTCTGGCTAGACTTAGTCCTTGCCCATTCCAGGTTATTAAAGTGAGCGTGGGCCCGGGTGGGTGGGTGGATGTATGTCCCAGGGCCTCGGATTCCTCTTCTGAAAAATGGGGATAATAAAAGGAAGGCCCTCGCAGCTTCTTGGAGGATTGAAAGAGTGAAAACCTATAAAATGCTGAAAGCAGCGCTTGGCACATAGTAAGCACTCGGGAAGCATCATGGAGGTCCCTAACATAGCCACATGGAAGAAAGAAGCTCACAACAGAAAGGCACACAAGCAGAGCAGGCTGGAAGACCGTGTGTGTGCACTGTGGTTGCTACTGTAGAAAATGTATGCGTGTCAAAAAGACTGGACTTTCATAATGAAAGAAACAAATGTATTCAATAACTTTTTAGCAAGCAGCGAGGATCGAGTGGCACAGGACGGGAGGAGATCCACTTGAACGCTTGAAGCCAAGGTAAAATGTGCGGCAGAGGACCCATGTCGACCTCCCCCAGGGATCGGGTGAGATGTGCGGCAGAGGACCCATGTCGACCTCCCCCAGGGATCGGGTGGGCGGGTAGGGGAGGTGGGACAGTGAATGGGATGGGCTGGCACTCAGGACAAGGATTCAAGGGTTCATTTGTCTGTAAGAAAAAGCCATGACATGGTGGTGGGTACTCAAGGCCTCTATTCAAATACTTGAGCAGCTATAATTAGCAGGTTCTGGGCCAGCTGTCCTGTCCCTCCTCCAACACCAAATAAGCTAGAATGAGTTCGGAATGACAGCAAGCACCTTTAGGGGAGATGGAGGCAGACACTGAGACCCCTACTCTTGTGGTCTGGATGCCCCTCAGGCCACGAGGCTGGCAGTATCAACACCATGGAATGAAGATGGCATCTCTTGCCCTGAAGGTCCCGACAGGTCCCCAAATGGCAACTGCCAACCCCACTCTGGGCATCTGCTCCTGCCCTCACCGTCTACCAGGGGAGACAGGGGAAACCTGGCTTTAAACCCCGCCTCTGTCTCTTGGGGGCCTTGTGCCAGCACCTCGCCCTCCGAATCCCAGTTTAACTCTGTGAGACAGCAGCACATCCCCCAACTCGTTAGGAGCAAAGTCAGTTTTAGGGGTGAGTGGCTAGAATCGTGCCTGACACAGAGCAGGTACTCAGAGACTCATTAGAATGTATTTAATGAATACATTCTAATCGTCCCTTTCTGGGTCACATTCCATCTTCCGCACGTACCCCTCACCAACTCCAGTCATCAGCCTGCCCCTCCCGGGGAAGGTCCTGTGCCCTGGGTCTGTGCACCGTTGTCGCTGATAATTATGGCTCCAGAGCCGCTTCACCCCTCTGGACTCTAGTTTACTCACTCTCCAAGCACGGCATCATCCCCTTGTGGGGTTAATGGGAAAATTAAAGTTGACACCATGCATGAAATGCTGTCCAAATCTTGACCGTTACAATTACAGTGGGTGTTCTGGAAGTAATAATCATAAGAATCCTGACGACAGTAGCTATCCCTGACTTGTCCATAGCCTTTACAGTTTACAAAGGGCTTCACACACCCATCTTCCCTGGGAAGAAGGTGCTCCTACCTTTCTAATCGTCCCTTTAGAAACTGAGGTTCTGCAAGGTTGAGAAACTGAGGTTCTGCAAGGTTAGCCAGCCTCTCGTCTGCCTCCTGCCCTCATTCTAGTTCCACCAGGCCCTGAGGTGGGGCCCTCCTTGTTTACCCCAAAGTCTTCGCCTTCCTACTCTAAGAACAGCTCCACTCCTAGGCCTGCAGCCACCCGGGCTTGTCCACGCAGCCCACTGGGTGAGAGTAGAGAGCCCACCAGAGATGAGCAGGTTCCACTCTTACACCCCTCCCAGCCAAGGTTGGAAAATCAAGATAAGCCGTTAGAAGAGACCACATAGTCTGTGCTTTCAACCATTGCTCAGATCTGGCAACCTCTGTTTAAAGGAAACAATATGATGACCCCAATTTATAGGAGCAGCTGGTGGAACTAAGGCAGCAATGGGTGTCCCTGAGCTCCATCTGTTGGGCCAACCACCTCCTCTCATTACTGTTTCCCAGGGCCCCCCGCAGGCACCTCTCAGGAACCCCAGAGCTACAGGACACAGTGAGAAGACCACCGCCCAAACCCTCCCTGCAGACATGGGGAAACTGAGGACCTGGGAGAGGAAGGTCATGTTGACAGTCAGTGCGCCTCTAGGCTAGGAGGCTGGTGCAGGCCTGTCCCTGTCCACTTGCCTTGAAAGGCAAGATCAGCCTCAGGAGCAGCTGATTGGCCCCGCTGATTTGGGCAAGACAAGAAGGACAAGCTCACCCGTGACCCCTCACACAGCCCCTCCCGCAGGCGGCTCACGCCCCTTCCCAGGGTTATTCTGGGCAGAGTGATCCAGCTGCCCCCTGGAGCTGCCAGTCAAGCATGGAGGGGGCAGGGATACAGCAGCAGGAGCGCTGCTGGACCCAGGCACTCCCTGTCACCTCAGTGGCTTAGCAAGGTGAGGGGCTGGGGGTCCCTCTACAGAAGACCCCCACCCTGCTGGGTGGTTTGGGATTTAGACACGCCCTGGGGACAGCCTAGTTCTACTGTAACTCCCTGTTCCTCCTTTCAAAGACTCAGTTTCCCCATCACTACGATGAAGTCCCAGGCCCATGGGGCCTGGCATTCAAGGACCTCGGTCCCGACCATAGGGGAAGAGAGGGAATGTCCAAGACTGGGCTGCCCTGGGCTGAGATGCCAACGGCCTCCCATCCTGTAAGGCTCAAGTCGTCTTTAGCCACAAGTCAGGGGTGTGCAAGATTGAAGGGTCCCGGGGGGAGGGACTCCAACATAAGCTATGCCAGCCCAGCAGCCCCTGCAGACTCCACAGTCCACTGGGATCCCCGGGACCCAAAGCAAGCTCCTCATGAGGCCCTCAGGAAGCCCCCAGGAATCTCACCAGCCTCCTCACCCACTCCCACCGAGTGAGCCGTCCTTGACACTTGTTCATACCAGGGAAACCAGGAAGGCTTCCAAGCCTTAAGCTGCCATGGACACATCTTAACCTTGACATGAGTTCAACAAAATAAATAATAATAATCAATAAATAATAACAAACCCTCCCAGGGTCCTTGCATGCCCACCCTCACTATGACGCTACGCCTTCCATCCACAGGAGGCCAGAGCAGGCCAGGCAGCAGAGGGAGCTGCTGGGGGTATTCATTTTGAGGCCACTTCACCCCTAAGACCCAGTAGCTATGTCCCTCAAACCCAAGGAGCTCTGAGCACCACCTACAAGGAGGCCAAGATGGGCAGGGATCTTCACCTGACACCCATCCTGACAGCCCAGAGAGCCAGGGGCCCCAGGTGTGACTGGGCTAGTTTCTGGAGGCCAGGAGAGGGGGCACGGCCAGCATTCCAGAGAACCCACCTCTCCCTTTCTCCCCTTTCCATCCTCACAGCCTCCCCGCTCCTCACCAGCTTCACCTTCCTCCTCAGCCCCCCAGCCTCCCACCCTCCTCCCCTGTCCTCACCTCTCCCCTAATTCCTCCACCCCGGCCCCCCGCCCCAGGCTCAACTCTGCTCCTAAATATCCTCTCATCTCCTCTTCCAAGCTCTATTTTTAAAATCAGATTTCCTTTACTGTACAGGCGAGCTGACAGAGAGAGGTATTTGCTGAGGGATTTGTCCCCCCCCCAGGGCCCCCCCACACCCAACCCTTCATAGACACACGTTGGCAGCCCTGACCCAATGGGCCACTGGCTCAGAGGCAAGCAAGGAGCTGACCCGACCGAGGCTCTGGGCACTGAAGGTGGTGAGGCTGGGGCGTCTGTCTCTGAGTGTTGGGGGGAAGAGGGTCCCACTCGAAGACCTCAAAGGCAGCTTTGACCCCAATTCAGGTGCATTAAATTCTGGGCTTCTTTTTGTTGTTGTTGTTTAAATAAGGTAGGAATTTTCAAATCAGTAGATATTTCTTAAAGAAACTGTCATGAGATTTGAGAACAACATGTATTGAGCCACATTTGAAGGACTGAGAATACGATTTCTGCAAAGCGCAGAGAAGAGGCAGGGCCCAGGCTTTGGCAGGCCAGCTGGTAGGCAGGTGAAGCCAGATGGGAATCCCAGAGCGCCCATCTAAAGCCAGAATTTAGAGGCCCGACAGGCCCCAACAGTGCCCAAAGCCCTCCCAGAGAGGCAGATGCTCAGCAGGTGTGGAGGGAACCCCCTCGGCCCTGCTTCCAAGGCCCCTCGCTCACCTCCAGTGGGGTATTCGTCTCCAGGACATGAGTCTCATCTCCTTCCTGGTGATGACCTGCAAGGTGGGTCTGCCTCCATTTCCCTCCATTGGGGATCGAGCACCGTGCCTGGCCCAGAAAAAGAATCAGGACATGCTGCTGTATGAATTAATGAACTATGGGCAGAGGGACTTGGTGAAACAAAAAAAAAAAACAAAAGAAACATTTGGGGACAATAAAATCGAAATGCATTTGGAGGCTGGAGAATGGGAAACTCAGTCTTTTCGGAGAGAAGCATGAGGAACAGGAAATGGAAGCTGGAAACTGTAGATGGTGAAAAGCTCTGGTTTCATGCGAAAAGAACTTCAGGTTTATAGTTTAAGTAGAGAAGAGCAATCTAAAGATTTTCAATGTAAGAAATAATTGGTCCAATTTTCATTTCATGCTCAGGCATTTAGATTTTATGTTGAGGACATGAAATTTGACAGGTTTGAAGCTGGGAGTGCCATGATTAAAACTGGGTGCCTTGCTAAGATGGTGAGGCTTTTTGTAGTGATGAAAACACGTTGAGATTTTAAGCAAGAGCTTCATAATTTGAGTTTCCTGGGAAGAAATCTGGACTTTGTTTTGAGGGATGGCAGGATCAAAGTTTTATATCATGCTAAGGAGTCTGGATTTTTGCCAAAGGGTTTTAAGAAATGTGATGATGAGATTCTTGCTTGTGGGAGATAAGTATGCAGAAAAACATGATAAAATATATTTGACGGGTAATGGCTTTGGGATTCACATTACAAGCAACAAGGAAACACTGGAAATTGTAAAAGAAAAGTAACGGCCACCAATTTAACAATCATGCGCAAACATTTTGACTTTCTGTCTTGGGGGAGTGCCAATTTCAACCTGCAGAGCTTGCCTAGGAGGTGTGATTAATGTTGACACCAAAGTTGAAAGAATTTTATCAGAGGAGTTAAATGATCGATATTGCGAATATGAAAAGAAATTTGGAATTTATTTTGAGGCTCCAACATGATTAGACTTTTGCATACACCTAGGAATTTGATTTAGCCAATAAAACTTTCTAACAGTGGCCTGGTGGGTTTTTTGCGTATGATAAATAGTATGCAGTGAATTACAAAATAAAATTCACATTTTATGCTAAGAATTTTGACTTTTCTTCCATTTACAATTAAGAGACACTGTAAGATTTTAAAGAGGAGTTATAAGGTCAAATTTTATATATTGTCCTAGGAAGTGTGAATTTTCCTTTAAGGGATGACATGATCAAATTTTTATATCATGTTAATAACTTTGGATTCAAGCCAATAAAGGGCTTAAAGCAAGAACAGGATGCGATTTGGGGTTTTTTAATAGATCATCGTGAGAGAAATTACACGGTAAAATGTTGCATTTTGTGTTAAGTAGTTGGGACTTTATGTTACAGGCAATGAAGAAACTTCGAGAAGTTTTAAGTTGAGAAGTTACATGCCCAAACAAGTGCATTTTGGCACAGCTAAAAGACAGGATCTCTATGATAAAGATGATATGATCAAATTTTGCTCACATGCTAAGGAGATGTGATTTTACGTGAGAGTTGAAGGCATTCAAGTGCTGTGTTTGGAAGGGGTGGGGGATGAGCTCATTGAGCTCATTGTTGAAATCTTATGCAGAGGCGTTCGGATGTCAGCCAGTAAAGAGTTTTAAGGAGTAAATTGATGAGAGTTTTGTCTCCAGAGAAATTGGATTGTAAACATATTTTAAGTTAAGGTGTCTGGATTTGCTGAACCAGATAATGAATAAGCATCAGACCACTTCTGAGGAGAGGCATCCCCTGGGCACAAGGGCACCCAGGTGGGGCTCCATGTGGGCACAAGGGCACCCAGGCAGGGCTCCATGCTGAGGAGACGGGTCATTTATAAACAGAGCATGTTTTTATAAAAAGAAGTTATATGATTAAATTTACATAGCATGCTAAGAAGTTTGGACACTATTTTGAGGGACGACAGGATTACATTTTTATGCCATGCTAAGGAATTTGGACTTCAGCCATTAAGAGTTTTTTTTTTGTTTTTTTTATTTTGAGAGGGAATCTCCCTCTGTTGCCCAGGCTGGAGTGCAGCGGCGCAATCTCGGCTCACTGCAACCTCCCAGGTTCAAGCGATTCCCCTGCCTCAGCCTCCAAGTAGCTAGGATTACAGGCGTGAACCACTACTCCCGGCTAATTTTTGCATTTTTAGTAGAGACAGGATTTCAGCATGTTGTCCAGGCTGACCTCGAACCCCTGACCTCAAGGGATCCACCTGCCTTGGCCTCCCAAAGTGCTGGGATTACAGCTGTGAGCCACCATGCCTGGCCCATTAAGAGATTTTTAAGGCAGTAACATGGCAGAAATTTTGTCTTGGGTAGAGTAGTCAGAGAAATTTTACAGTAAAATGCATTGTTCTATGCTAAAAAATAATTAGACCTTATCTCACAGGTAATTAAGACATCGAATAAAGCTTTAAGCAGAAGTTATAAGAGCAAATTCGTGTATCTTGCAAGGGAGTGTGACCTTTTTATTTTGAGGAATGACATGGTCAGAATTTTGTATCATGCGAAGAGGTTTGGAATTAAGCCAATAAAGGGTTTTAGGAGTGACCTGATGAGATTTGGGGGTTCGTATTAATCAGCTGGCAAGTAAATTACATGGTGAAAATTTTTATTTTATGCTAAGTGGTTGAAACTTCACAGGCAATAAAAATGAATTTTATATGTGTTAAATAGAGAAATTATGAGATGACCTTTATTCATCTTGCTAACAGTTTAAACTTTGATGTTAAGAAGTATTAAGATTTTTCTAACATGCCGAGGATATTAGATTTTGAGCTGAAGGCAGGAACACTGAAGGATTTAATCATTCACATGGTCGAATTTGTAAATATGTTAAGGAGTGTAGACTTTATATTAAGAGGGTACATAATCTAGTTTTTAAATCATCTTGCTAAGAAATTTAAATTTTCACCTATAAAGAGTTTTAAGTGAGAGACATGCTGAGATTTTTATTCCTGATAGATAAGTCTGCAGATGAATTACTTAGTTAAATTTTGTATTTCAATTAGAATTTTATATTAGAGGTTTGGAATTTTACAGTAATAATGCATATCTCAGAGGACTTTTATGGAGAGGAAATGAGTTAATTTATGCAGTGTGCTGTGTAGATGATGATGATTCTTATAATTCTTATGCCATGCTAATTTGTATACTGTGCTTTAAAAAAATGTGATCTCTACCTTGAGGAATGACAAAATAAGAATTTTATATTATATTAAGGCCCTTACATTTTAGCCAGAGAATAGTTTTGGTGAGTTAACATGTCAGATATGTTTATGCTAGAAGGTTTGGATTTAATATTGCAGACAGTAAATAAACAGTGGAAGGCTTTAATCAGAGAGACTGCATGATCAAATTTAAGTGTCATGCTAACAAGGGTGTACTTAATTTTGAGAAACAGCAGATCTGAATTTTGTATCCTGTTGGAAAGCTTGGATTTTAGCCAATGAGTTTCATGTAAGGGGGAACGCATTTTTTTTTTTTTTTTTTTTTTACAGATGGGTCCAGTGGCTTAGAAGAAAACTGAGAAGTAACAAAAGGTGTTAAATTTATAAAGAGCAGTAACTTTACAGCTAATCTATCAGATAATCAAAGCTCAATCTGCTCTGCCCCAGCAGAGAAGAAATGTGCAAATAACCCCAACCAAGACATTCTCTTTCAATTCTGTCTCAGCCCACTAAAACCACCCAACACTAGATTTCCAAAAATCCATTCTGGGACCGTCAGATTCCAAAGATGTCACATGCTCCCCCCCACCCCCATGCTCAGTGTCCCAACTCTGCCAGATACACGTCTGTTGGGAGGGCTCAACCAGCAACAGAGAGAAAAAGATATTTGCTAGAATGAGGAGACCAGACCCACTGGAGTAAAGAAGGGGACCTGGGAGGATAAGATTGGAGAGGCGTGCAGACATGCTTGCATTGGTGAAATTGAGGCCAGATGTGTGAAGTTCCAGAAGCCTCACAAAGAGGGCAGTCCTGCGAGAGTGGAGATTGTAGGAAGAGAAGGAGATTATTTGAAGATCTCCTCAACAGCTCAGAGCTTGAGAGAACATAGCATTGCAAGGAGACCAAATCGAGAAAGAGCAATTGGCCAAAAGTCAGAGTTGGAATCAAGTAACAAATATGCAATTATCCAGCACATAGTAGGTATGTTATAAACTTTATGGGAAAAAAAATTAAGAACCCAGACCTGTATACACCCCCTGAAATTTCTATTTTGAACATGGGGAAGGAAATAAGAGCTATTTTGGGCTGCTGACCCAACTGACGGGACAGTGGCCAAGTGCCCGTTTTCTCCTCTTCCACTGCACTGCTCAAACAGTAGCCATCTTTGCTAGAGAGTCCCGCTCCACAACCAAGGCGGCTGGGCTTGCTGCAGAGCCCTGAGCCTGCCAGGGGTGGCTTTGGATGGTGCTGAGATGTGACCTCTGTGATTCTCAGGTGACCAAAGCAGGAAAAGAGGATTGACCACGTGCATGTGCCAGGGGGAAATGGAGCAGCCTGTGCACCCTGCCAGGTGCCCGCCTACCACGGTGGCTGCTCCCAGCCGGTCACTCCACAGAATTTATGGGCTGTGACTTTCTCACATCTATGGAGGAAATGGACAGGACAGGCAGACTGAATAAGCCTGGGAGGCAGGTCAGGGGTTGACAGATCTTCCCTCCCTGGGGGCGCCCCAAGTGACCAGCCAAGGAGGCTGGCTGGATACAAGAAGGCTTTCCCCCATTTCTCTCTGCTCTGATTAGCTGGGCATCTGATTTGTCCTTGAGACCCTGATACTGCCACTTCACAAGATCCTAAACTACTGCCTTTACCCCCCACTCCCCCTCCACCACCAGGTTCTGATCTCCACAGTCCCAGCTACTGACTGGACGCCATCACAACCTTACCAATCTTCAGAATACACTCTTTTCCATCCGACGAAATGATAGAACCCTCTGAAGACTCATTTGAGACGATGATGGAGCATAAAAATCCATCATCAAAACAAATGGAGTCCTCCGAGGGCTCATCCAACACCACCGAGGCGACATCAGGCAGTGAAGTGCGGGGAGAGGCAGGGCCAGCCAGCAGACCAGCCCAGGAAAAGAGGGAGCCACCCAGTGGCCCACTCCAGGAAATGGAAGAGCTGCCCACTGATCTACTCCAAGACATGGAGGAGCCATCCAGTGGCCCACGTAAGGAAATAGAGGATCCACCCAATGACCTACTCCAAGACATGGAGGAGTCATGCAACGGTTCACACCAGGCAAGGGGGGATCCACTCAGTGGAGCATCTGATAGGATGAAAGAAGCATCAGTCAACCCATCGGGAGCCCGAGAAGAGCAAGAGGCTCACACTGACCTGAAGGAATCGGGAAGGGAGGAGACTCCTCAAGAAGAGCAAAACCAGACCGAGCACTCAACTGCTGAACTTATGGCCATGACGAGGTCCATCATCTCGCTGTACTTCCGAATGCAAGACCTCAAAGAGCAACAGAGAGTAGCAGAAGAGATTTTGATCAAAGGGATCAATGCAGGCCAACTGCCCGCCCCAAAGCACTTCTCTGGCGATCGCAGAGAATTCCACGAGTTCATCGTACTCTGCCAACTGACCTTACAGAGCTACCCAAGAATGTTCTATAACGACCGTCTGCGAGTCGGCTATGTCATCAATCACCTGTCCGGCTTGGCATTAGAATGGGCCAAAGCTCTACTGCAGGAAAACAGCCCCCTGATCGGAGACTTCCCAGCCTTCCTGGAGGCCATGTCAGAGGTGTTTGAGTACCGCCAGGCACTGCGTGTGGCAGAAGAGGCCATGTTCACCATCAGGCAGGGCGGCCGCTCTGCCACTGAATACATCGATGAGTTCCAGAGCCTGGTACCCATCTTGGGCTGGCCAGATGAAGTCCTGCAGGCCCACCTGTGCCAGGGGCTCAACGAGGAGATCAGGCACTATCTATTCCGGGTCCCTCAGCCGGATTCCCTGGACAGTCTGATTGTGCTCATCCTGCAAATAGAGGAGAAGCTGGCAGAGAGAAGAGCCATGCTCAGGCTGCCCCCCGAGGCCCGCCCCCGGAACCTGACCTGGATCGACTCACCTGCTCCAGAGAGGTGGATGGTCAGCAGCTGGCTGCCCAGCGAAGTCCATCCGGACATCAATCGCGCCCACCTCTTCCTGCTGCTCATGGTGAGAGTGAACCCCTACCACAGCGTCGCGGTCCAGGCCCTGGTGGATTCGGGAGCTGACGGCAACTTCATGGATGAGAAGTTCGCCCAAGAGCACTACGTCGAGCTCTACGAGAAGCCGTACCCACAGCCGGTCCAATCCGTGGACGGCTCGCTGATTGGCAACGAGCCTGTCTGGCTCTACACGGAGCCCCTGGTGTGTATCCACCAGAACCACCAGGAGTCCATCGAATTTGACATCGTACCTTCACCGAACTTCTCCGTGGTCCTGGGCATCCGCTGGCTCCGAGTCCACGCCCCCGAAGTCGACTGGATCAAAGGCCGCTGCACCTTCCACTCTCCCTACTGCCTGAAGAACTGCTTCCGCCCGCCCCCGCCATGCATTGCCCTGGAGAGGCACGGCATGAGCCTGCTACCCGGACTGCCACACCCATACTCAGACCTGGCCGACGTGTTTAACCCGAAGGAAGCAGATGATGAGACTTCCGACCAGCCAAGCTCAGACGGATCCGATGATCTTTCTGAATCAGAGCCCTCTGAGCTTCAGCAGGCTGGAGACAGTGATCACAGCGAGACCTTTTACGAGTGTCCCTCCACCGCGCCTTGGGAACCTGTGGGTGCCAGGATGCAAGAAAGAGCCAGGCTACGGGAGGAATACTGGGACCTGCAGGACATGCTGACCAACAGACAGGACTACATACAGATGATTCCGGAACTGTTTGACCAGTTACACGGAGCCGAGTGGTTCACAAAACTGGAGCTGCGTGGGACCATTGTGGAGGAAAGCGAGAACGGGCACCGCACCGAAGATGTGTGGAAAGCGGCGTTTGGTTTGGAGCTTGAAGAGATGAAGAGCTACCAGCCGTTCGCGCTCTCCCCAGACCCTATCATACCTCAGAACGTGATTCACTTCATCCTAAAGGACATGCTAGGGTTCTTTGTGCTTTCTTATGGCCAGGAAGTCCTGATCTACTCAATGAGTCAGGAGGAGCACCTCCACCACGTCCGCCAAGTCCTGGTCCGCTTCCGCCATCACAACGTCTACTGCTCCCTGGACAAGAGCCAGTTCCACCGCCAAACCGTGGAATTCCTGGGCTTCGTCGTCACCCCCAAAGGGGTGAAACTGAACAAGAACGTCATGACCATCATAACAGGGTACCCTACCCCTGGCTCCAAGCTATCTCTGCGAAACTTCATCGAATTCGTCTTCCCCTACCGCCACTTCGTGGAGCGCTTCAGCATCATCGCAGAGCCCCTGGTGCGGCAGCTGCTCAGCTCCTACCAGTTCTGCTGGGGAGTCCAGGAGCAGGAGGCCTTCGAGTGCCTGAAGAGGGCTTTCCGCAAGGCGCCCCTCCTCCACCACCCCAAGCCCCAGAACCCCTTCTACTTGGAAACCGGCGTCACCAGCACGGCCCTGCACGCCTCCCTGATCCAAATTGACGACCAAACCGGCAAGAGAGCCTGCTGTGCTTTCTACTCCCGCAACATCTCCCCTATCGAGGTTGAGTACTCTCAAGTGGAGATGAAGATTCTTCCAATACGGGCTGCCTTCATGGTGTGGTGCCGCTACCTGGAGAACACCGAGGAGCCCATCATGATCCTTCTCAACACAGAGGATCTAGCCTCTCTGAATAATGACAGGCTCACCGTACTTCTCCCCGGGCATTGGGTCTTCTTCTTCTCCCACTTCAACTTTGACGTCATGGAGCTGCCAGAACAAGACGGCGGCCGAGCTCTGCCACCTGTGAGAAACCTCCGGTGGAGGAGAGCCTTCCAGAGGAACACTGCCGCCAGGCAAACCCTGCTGCTGGCCTCAAGGGGATTCCCCAGGGATCCAGCGATGGAATCCGGGGAAGAAGAGAACGAAGAACAGGATGAGTCCAATGAACAGACCCTAAGGCAAGAGCTGCTGGCCCTGATACCCATCGACCAGATCCTCAACAGCTTCCTCGCCCACTTCAGCGTGGCCCAGATCAGGGCCGTCATTCTGCATTTCTTCCGAGGCCTCCTGTACTGGAAGAACACCCTAGCCCTGGCAGCCATCCTTGTGCTACTGCGGGTGAGGCAGTGCCTCTCGCTGCGGCCGGCACCCACCATGCAGGTGGCTCGGCCCCAGCCCCAGCGCTCCCTACGACTCATCCTGGATTCGTCCCTCATCGCAGGCAGCAGCATCACGACAGCCATCACCCAGCTGCTCACCCAGATGCCCGCTCTCGTAGGCGCAAACACCATCCCAGCCCAGGAGCTGGCTGAGCTGTTCCTGGGCCCTGGCCGCTGGCAGCGAAATGCTCTACACTCCCAGGCCCACCGAGGCCTGCAGTTCACCCCTGGGTTCTGGCTGACGCTGTGTGAGTTCTTCGGTGTCAGAGTCACCCCCCAGGAGGGCCACCTCCCTGCCCTGCGTCAGAACCGCTACCTGGAGCTGCACGTCGTTGGTGATGAGGATGTTGTCTTGCGAGAAGCCCTGCAAGACGACCTGCAACGTTACCGTCAGTGTGGCCTGCATGACGGCCTGCAAGACACCTCGCAGGACAAGCAGGACAACGACGTGCAGGAGGCCTCGCCCAGCCACACAGCAGCCGCCCACCCACCCCGCCCACGCCACCTGATGGATCCCCAGGTCCTGGAATTCCTCGGTAGCCGCCTGCTCCACATCCGCAGTGCGGATGGCCAGCTGCACCTGCTCAGCCGGGAGCAGGCGGCCAGGGCCCTGAGCCGGTTCCTGACCCTGATCTACAGGCGGGCCCTGCCCATCCCCGCCTGGGAGAGCCAGCCCAGGGAGCAGGCGAGGCTGGAAGAGCTGCCTGATGAGGACGAAGATGCTGACCTCGACTGAAGACGCCTCCCCGTCTCTAGCAAAGAGTCCCCTCTATTTCTCGCCCCAACACCTCCCGACGTCCCCTGGCCTCCCCGTGCCTCAGCCTGCTTCGCTTCCCTTCCTGCCACTCCTGACCCGAGAGGAACCCACTTGTGAAGGGCAACAACTTCTTCAACTCATCAACCAGCAATGCCACCTGTGCTAACGGACTATCCAGTCCTCAGAGACCCAGCGCCAGCCCTGGGCTGCAAGTTCTCAGTTCTCCAGGTCCCAAGCCCGTGCCCGGGAGTGACATCCATGAGGGAGAAAGCAGTGGCGAGCAGGAAGTGACCCCATGACGCATGGTCAGATGAAGAAGCAGGCACAGCAGGCGCAGCCAAGCAAGCAGGTGCCGGGGCCCCCCACCCGGCCTGGCGACGGCCACCCTGTGCCGCCCTGGGACACTGACCTCGGGTGCTCCACTGACTTCTTCTACCTCCACTGCCGGTGCTCCTGCTCCCCTGAGCTCCCACCCCCACCCCCCAACCCCCACCCCCCAACCTCCCGACGTCTGATGATGTGGTGCCTCCCTCACCCCCATCCCACCCTGCAAGCAAGCCCACCCCCACACCCCCACCACATCTGCTTCAGCTTTTTTGACCCCACCTTCCTCTGGCCCTGAGCTCTGGACTTACCTGGACAAAGCCGCTCTTTGGGGCATCCGGACGTACCAGTGCCACTTACCAGACTTGTACAGCAAAGAGGGCCCCCTTCATGCCTTGGGGTGCCTTTCCCTCCCAACACTGAACACTGGACAATGCAAGAGTGCAGGGGCCCCTCGTAAAGGGATGGTGTCCCAGAAGGCACACAGACACCCAGGGGACCATGCAGAGTCGCAGAGAGGCTCTGGCCACACCACCACTTTGCACGGGGAGTAGACCCTTCCCCACCCCCTGAGCTTTCTCACCCCCCAATCTTTTTGCACTCCTCAAATAAAGCAAAATAAAAAACTGTCTGACTTTGGGGTTTGTTCTAAAAGTGGAGGTGGTGGGAGGATAGGCGGGGAGGGGACACGCATGGGAGGAGGGAGGGAGTAGGTGGGGTGGTGGGGGGGGCAAGTGGACTGGGCAGGAAAGGTGGGGGCAGGAAACACTCTGCCCTGAAACAGCCCCTGGGGGCCTGGCACATGGGCAGCAGGCCTCCCCCAACCTTCCTGAAGGTGTCCCCACCAAGACTCTGGGCACTTCTTTCTGCCCTGACAAGGTACCCACCCTCACTGAGGCCCCCAGGGATGTGCACCCCCCACAGGCTCATGTCAAAGAGAGGAGAGGACAGAAGAGGTGCCTCAGCGCAGTGGGAGGCGGGGGAGTGGGGGCTGCCTCTCCTAAGGGTTCCAGAAAAGGGAGCCCCGAAACCCAAATCCCACGTCTGGCCTTGGCCTCCTCGCCATGTGAGAAACGAGGTGCGGTCTGAGCCCCACACTGCAGGGTCCACAAGCTCTGGTCTCAAGCAGTCCCTAACCCCCACCCCGAGAGGAAAAGGCCTGGGTCCCATTTCAGAGGGTCATGCTGTCCCCAGAGTGGCAAACTGGCTGTTGTGAGGGTGAGGGTGCACTGCCCTGGGTAGGGGGGCTGCCGGGGGTCCCACAGGAGTTGGGGAGGTAGGGCAGGTGGCACTCACCCACTCTGAGTTCCCCCTCCACAATCCAGGACACGCTGACCCCTCTTCCTGGCCATGGGTCACACCTATCCAGGAGTGGCCTCCAACCTCCCAGAGCACCCCCGCCCCACTGCAACCCTCCACAGGTGAGAGCTCTGTGAGGACACAGAGGGGAAGGAGCCGTGGGCCTCTCTCAGCACGACCTTGAACTTCATCTAGGAGGGCAAAAACACTGCAGCTCCGTGCACATGGCCCCCCGTGCCAGGACACACCAGCTCTGCCCTCTCTGCCCTGCTGAGGAACCTGCTCCTGAAGACACAGTGTGAGGCTCAAACTCAGGGGCCCCACCGGGGCCTGACCAGCCTGAGTTGGAGCAGCCCCATCCCCTAGGAAAGCCATTTCCACCTGGCCCCAGAGTTCTCAGCTCCCACAAGGAAGAGACCCCACTCTGTCCTCGAGGGGAGGCACGGGAGCATGACAGCCCCCAGACAGTGTGGCTCTGCCTCCTGCCTCTACCCATCATGGACCAGGACCACTGGGCACACAGTGGGGAGCCCCTGCCCAAGGACACACCCCACGGGAGCCCAAGGCTGGCACTGCAAGCTCAGCCTCCTTCCTTCCCTGCACTGCCCAGCCCCACAGGGCTCACGATGCCCTCACAAGTCCCCGGGGCGCCTGGCCTTCAGCCACCGTCCACCTGTCTGAAGAATCTACCCCTGATAGCAGCACCAGGAGATCATGGTCAGGATCCCCAGGTTCCAAGGCAGGGGCTACACCTCTGGGCTTCTCTCTCCCTCCACTGGCTGGCTGCAGGAAGGCCTCTCCCAGCCTCAGTTTCCTCATCTGTCACTCCAACCCACCAAGGCTGCTGTGAGGATTCAGAGTTAAGAATCAACTGCTGGGCACAGCTGGCACTGAGGGCTCCCAGCCCCATCCACAGGCTTCTTATGTCAATTTCCCAAGGTAAACTTAGGGAAATCAAGGCCCAGAACTGGCTGCAGAGGAGCTGAGGACAGAGCCAGGATGGAGGCCCCTTCCTGGTGGCTGATCTTTGTCCTCTCACCTGGGCCACTTCACCCACTCCACCTCCAGTCACAAGGCCCAACAATGACCCCCACAACAGCCAACACCATAGCAGCTCCAGGAGCTCAAGGGCTCCATGTCTGTCTGTCCGTTCACCTAGCACTCGGCCTCTGATGGCAGCCCAAGACAGGCTGCCATGGGTTAAGGCCAGGGGCTCAGCGGCAAGAGGTGCAGATCCCCTTTAGTGACCTGGCCCCAGAAGGCCCCAACTCTGACTTGCTGGGTGACCTCAGGTAGTGGCTGTCCATCTTCCAGCCTGTTTTCCCATCATCAAATGGGGGATGTAGTGAGAGGGAGGGTCGTTTCCAGAATAACCAGACCCAGTCTCCAAGGGCCGCTGGTTCCTAAAACCCCCTCTGTTCCCAGACGACATTCTCCTTGAGGCTCCCAAGTCCCCTGAAGTAAACTACCTTGGGATAGAGCCTGGGGTCATAATGGAGGGTCCCTAGATCAGGTCTCCTGGAGGCCACCCCTGGAGGGTCCCAGAGGCTGGACTTTAATGGCAAACTTCTGTCTTTGCTTGGTAAGGGCTCCCTGGGTAAATGTGGGGTGGATTGGCAGTCCCCGTGTCCCTGCAGCCAGGACCGTCGAGGACCGCCATCCTTTCCTCCTGGCCATCAAAGGAGGAGGGGCAAGGCCGGGTGCAGTGGCTCACGCCTGTAATCCCAACACTTTGAGAGGCCGAGGCGGATGGATCACCTGAGATCAGGAGCTCGAGACCAGCCTGACCAACATGGAGAAACTCCATCTCTACTAAATAACAAAAAATTAGCTGGGTGTGGTGGCGCATGCCTATAATCCCAGCTACTCGGGAGACTGAGGCAGGAGAATCGTTTGAACCCGGGAGGCGGAGGTTGCGATGAGCCGAGATCACGCCACTGCACTCCAGCCTGTGCAACAAGAGTGAAACTTCATCTCAAAAAAACAAAAAAAAAGGTGGAGGGATGAACAGGACTACCTTGCAGGGTAAGGCCAAACAGAATTTACCAGCAATAATCACCCGTGCCCTACAGTGGGGGAATCCAGACACACACTAAGGTGAGTGTATTTATCCACAGTTCATACGCACGCGCACACACACACACACACACATATATATATTGACTACGGGGCTCCCAGTGCTAGAGTGGCCATGGCCCCCCACACCAGCAGACAGCGATGACCTCGCCTCATTGGCTCTCCTGCCCCATCCAGCCAGAGCAGGTTTAGTTTACAGAGAAGAGCGGCAGCCCCCAGGCCCAGAGGAGAACTACTGATAAAGTGATGCAATGGACTCTGGGGACTCCGGGGAAAGGGTGGGAGGGAGTGAGGGATAAAAGTACAAATTGGGTTCAGTGTGTACTGCTCAGGTGATGGGTGCACGAAAATCTCACAAATCACCACTAAGGAACTTACTCATGGAACCAAACACCATCTGTTCCCCAAAACCTATGGAAATAAAAAATTTAGAAGAAAAATAATACAAACCTTTTTTTCTCCTGGGGAAAGAAAAAGGAAGGTTAATGTTAAATGTCATGCTGGGTTATGACATCATGGCCACCACAAAAAAAGGTGAAAACTCCTCTGAACAGCAGACCGCCCAGCCTGGCGCATACACTGGCACACAGGCCCACGGGACCTGGTGGGCCACAACCAAATGCACCCATTTTCCACCTTCTCTGTCCACCCCCAGGTCACTGATGTCAGGGGATGGAGGGAGCCCTGAGCTCCACCCCTGCTGAGTCTTGTCCATCAGCCTCCCTTCCCGGCCCAGCCCACCCCCACGAGATGCCCAACGTGGCAGCCTCCAACCCTGGTGCACACAGGGCCAATTTCTGGAACACTCAACAGCACACCACCCAGGCAGCTGAGGGCTACTACTCACCGCTCAGGTCCGGACTCCGTTCCTCCCTCCTGCGGGTGGGCCCAAGTCCAGTTAGGGCCTTGGACTCAGGCCCCTGTGCCAGGAGCTTGACCAGCTCTTAACAATCTGCCCAGGGCAGAGACGTTAAGGTCCCCTCCTGCCCACCTGGTGACCCCGGTTGCTCCCAAAGTGAAAAAGAGAACGACAACAGATAGAAGCCATCACCCCCACTCCCAAGCTCCACCCACCCACCCAGAGCCCTGCTGCGGGGCCGACAAGACCCTTGTCACGCCCCAAGCCCATGAGCACTGACCTCACACCCAAACAGTAAGCCTCGTCCAGACCCCTGACCCCCTGTCTGAGACCAACAAAGACAAGCATACCCATCCTGACACCACAGAAGCTGAGGGGCAGACCAGGAAGGGAGGGGGTGCATGGGGGAAGGGGGGTGAGGAAGGGGAGACGGGAGGTGGGAGGGAAGGGCAGGGGAGAGGGTGCTCCCTCCTGCAGGAAGGGAGGCGGTGCATTGGGGAGGAGGGGTGAGGAAGGGAAGATGGGAGGTGAGTGGGAAGGGCAGAGGTGAGGTGCTCCCTCTTATAGGAAGAAGGGGTGCATGGGGAAGGAGGGGTGAGGAAGGGAAGATGGGAGGTGAGTGGGAAGGGCAGGGGAGAGGGTGCTCCCTCCTGCACCCTCCTGTCCTCTCTAATGGCCTCAGCTACTGCAAGGCCTCTCTCCCCACACTCGTTGCCCTGCTGCCCTGATGCTCATGCCTGGGCTGGCTGCCATGGCTTGTTAATGGGGTTAATGATGCCAGTATCACAGGGCTTGGTGTGGGTCACCTCTGCCATGCACAGGACCTGAGTTAGTCGGAGAGGCGGAAGACAGAGGTCCAAGAACCAGGGGCCACCGCCGTGCCCCCTGCTCATGTTGCCATTGGCCACCCTCAGGTACCCAGCCTGGGCAGGGTGGGCACAGGGGAAGAAGGGGGCCCAGCTGACAGCTTCTGGGGACCCAGAGTTGGGAATCCTTGAGGAGAGGGGAAACGTCTCCAGAACAGGTTTAAGGAGAGAGTAAGAAGCCGCCTGTGAGGGGCCTCAGCCTCCTGGTCATGAAAGAGTCCTGGGTAGAGGCGGAGACCCCTCAAGGAGACCCTCCTCTTGGGGCACAGAAAGGGCCAGCCCTGCTCTGCCAAAGCCCCACCCCCTCAGCCCTGGGCACAAAGGGGCACCATCTCTCCAACGTCTGTCCATCCATCCTGTGGGCCGGGTCCCTTCGGAGGGCTCTGTGTAGGGGCACAGCCCCAGCCCCTCAGTGGGAGAAGCCCCAGGGCTACCCAACTCCCCCTCTGGCCTATCTGCCCTTGGCTGTGGAGTCAGGCCAGGGGGTGTCCCACCAGGGGCATAGTTCCCTGCCAAGGAGGGGCCTCAGAGATGGCCCAGCCCAGGCCCTCCCCTCCAGGAACTCAGAGAGCTGCAGAAGAGAGAGAGAAGAGCCCAAGGAGCATGCCGGGAAGAGGCTGGCAGGGCAGCAGCAGACTTGAGGACGCGTCCCCGTGCAGCCAAGGGTGCAGAGGAGGGTCCGGGGGCTGCGCGTGGTTGAAGAGGATGAAGAAAGGCATCATATAGGAGCTGGATAACTGTGCATCAACTCCTGTATGAAGCCGTTCCCACCCCCCAACTACTGACTACGGGCCGCAACCCTCCTCCCGGAAGCGCAGTGCAAGCGCTCGGATGGCAGAGGGGACGCCTGCTGCTAGTGGTTAGAGCAGTGACAGCAAGGAACAGCCAGCCCAGGCAGTGCCACCCACGGCTGGGCACCTGCAGCACTGGGGTACCTGTCCACCCTACCCAGCCTTGCCCTACCTGCCTCCTATGGCCAGGGCCTGGGCCTCCCTTGGCCCCACAGAGCCCCCAGGTGACTGTGGAGCCAGGCCAGGGGACGGAGGTTGGGGAGGTGAAGGGGGAGGCAGGCCTGATTCTGGCCCAGGTCTGTTAGTGGACATCGGGGGCTTGACCCCACCCATCCACTGCTTTGACTCCCTGGTACTTCTCCAGCCTTGCCTTCTACATCTGTGAAATGGGTTGCAACAGGCACCTCTGGGGACCCAGTGAGGACTCATGAAGTCCAGAGGCACTTCAAGAATTTCCCAGAGACAGAAAGTGGATTTTTGGTTGCTGAGGGCTGGGGGGTGTGCGTGTAGGGTGAAGGTGACAGCTGAAGGCTCTGGAGTTCTTTTGGGGGTGATGAAAATGATCTTCGATTGATTATGGTGATAGTTGCAGATACCTGTGAATAACTAAAACACACTTCGCTGTGAGCTTTAAAGGGTAGATTGTGTGTATGTGGATTACATCTCAATAAAGTTGTACCCCACAACATCTTCCTTTGTTCTTTGACATCTTTCTCAACCACCATACTGCCTGCCTCGTCCTACACTCCCCAGCCACACACACCACCAACACACATGCACAGGGACACACAGCCAGGCAGTGGTAGGTGGTCAAAAAATACCTGTGAATAAATGACCTGATAATAGAAAATTCTCTGAAAGAGCCCATGGAGGGAAACCTTTAGGGAACGGGGTTAAAGATTAAGAAGTAGGGGTGGGGGGAGGGTATGGAGGTGGGAAAGAGGCTCAGAGTGACACATGAGTGGAAAAGGGCTCAGATTGACAGACACATGGAGGGAGGAGGGGCTCCCTGTAACACATGGGTGGAGGAGGGAGTTGATGTGACACATGGGTGGAGGAGGGGGCTGGTGTGACACATGGGTGGAGGAGGGGGCTGGTGTGACACATGGGTGGAGGAGGGGGCTGGTGTGACACATGGGTGGGGGAGAGGGTTGGTGTGACACATGGGTGGGGGAGAGGGTTAGTGTGACACATGGGTGGGGGAGGGGGTTGGTGTGACCCATGAATGGAGGAGGGGGTTGGTGTGACCCATGGGTGGAGGAGGGGGTTAGTGTGACCCATGAGTGGAGGGCAGGGTTGGTGGGACACATGGGTGGAGGAGAGGGTTGGTGTGACACATGGGTGGGGGAGAGGGTTAGTGTGACACATGGGTGGGGGAGAGGGTTAGTGTGACACATGGGTGGGGGAGAGGGTTAGTGTGACACATGGGTGGGGGAGAGGGTTAGTGTGACACATGGGTGGAGGAGGGGGCTAATGTGACACAGGGGTGGGGGAGGGTTTGGTGTGACCCATGAGTGGAGGAGAGGGTTGGTGTGACACATGGGTGGGGGAGTGGGTTAGTGACACATGGGTGAAAGAGGGGGCTAGTGTGACACATGGGTGGGGGAGTGGGTTAGTGACACATGGGTGAAAGAGGGGGCTAGTGTGACACATGGGTGGGGGAGGGGGTTGGTGTGACACATGAGTGGAGGAGAGGGTTGGTGTGACACATGGGTGGAGGAGAGGGTTGGTGTGACACATGGGTGGAGGAGAGGGTTGGTGGGACACATGGGTGGGGGAGGGGGTTAGTGTGACACATGGGTGAAGGAGGGGGTTGGTGTGACACATGAGTGGAGGAGAGGGTTGGTGTGATACATGAGTGGAGGAGGGGGTTGGTGGGACACATGGGTGGAGGAGAGGGTTGGTGGGACACATGGGTGGAGGAGGGGGTTGGTGTGACACATGGGTGAAGGAGGGGGTTGGTGTGACACATGAGTGGAGGAGAGGGTTGGTGTGATACATGAGTGGAGGAGGGGGTTGGTGTGACACATGGGTGGAGGAGGGGGTTGGTGTGACACATGGGTGAAGGAGGGGGTTGGTGTGACACATGAGTGGAGGAGAGGGTTGGTGTGATACATGAGTGGAGGAGGGGGTTGGTGTGACACATGGGTGGAGGAGGGGGTTGGTGTGGCACATAGGTGGGGGAGAGGGCTCGTGTGACACATGAGTAGGGGAAGAGCTCCATGTGACACATGGGTGGAGGGGGTTTGTGTGACAGATTAGTGGAGAGAGGGTTGGTGTGACACATGGGTGTGGAGAGGGGCTCCATGTCACATAAGTAAGGGAGGGGCTCAGGGCAATGCATGGGTGGGGGGAAGATCTCTGGGTGATGCATGGGAAGGGGGGGACTTCAAGTGACGTGACAGAAGCTCAGGTGACACATTAGTAGGGAAAAGGCTCCTCATGACACAAGAGTGAAGGAGAGGTGGAATGTGAAACAGAAAAGGGGCTCGGTGTGACACGTGGGTGGGAAAAGAGTCTCTGTGTGACATATAGGGGGAAGGGACTTGGAGTAACACAAGAAAGGGGACTTGGTGTGACACGTGGGTGGGAAGAGAGTCTCTGTGTGACATATGGGGGAAGAGACTTGGATTAACACAAGAAAGGGGACTTGGTGTGACACGTGGGTGGGCAGAGAGTCTCTGTGTGACATATGGGGGCAGAGACTTGGAGTAACATAAAAAAGGGGACTCTGTGTGACACGCGGGCGGGGCAGGATCTCATGAGACACATGGTTGGGGAGAGATGCCCAGTGAGACACAAGGGTGAAGGGAGGGGCTCCGTGTGACAACAGTCAGAATGAGTCCCTGCAACACATCAGTGGAGGAGGAGCTCAGTACGACACGGGGATGGGAGAGCGGCTTAGTGTTATACGTGCATGGGGTGAGGGGCTCCATTCGACAAATGGGCAGGGGGTTCTGTGTGCCTTATGAGTAGAGGAGGAGGTTCATGTGACATATGAGCAGGAAAGAACTCGGTGTAACACATGGATAGGGACAGGGGCTCCAGGTGACACATGAGTCAGGGAAGGGCTCTGAGTAACACATGTTGAAGAGACTCAGTGTGATGCATGATGGAGAGAGGCACACTCTGCATGACTTCTGAGTGTGGGGAGAGGCTCCATGTGTGACACATGATTAGAAAAGGAACTTAGAGTGCAGCTGAATGGGTGGGGCTCCTAGTGACACACAGGCAGAGGACAGGCTCAGAGTGACACCTAAGTGGTGGAAGGAGCTCCACTGTCCTGTGACACATTAGTGGGGCTTGCTGTGACTCTCTTAAGAAAGATAGGACGTTCAGTGTGATACAAGTAGATGAGAAATTATGTGTGTCACATGGGTGGAGGCTCCATGTGACATGAGTGGCAGAGGTGTTGAAGATGACACAAGGATGGAGGAGGAGGGGCTCCATGGGACACCTGGGAAGGAGGAGGAGCCGAGGATGATACATGGAAGGAGAAATGGCTCCATGGAACACAAGGTAGAAGGAGGTGCTGAGTATGACACATAGTAAGAGGAGGGGCTCCACGGGACACTCTGGAGGAAGGAGGTGCTGAAAATGACACATGGGAAGAGGAGGGGCTCCATGGGACACACGGAAGGGAGAAGAAGCTGAGGATGACACATGGGAAGAGGAGGGGCTCCATGGGACACACAGGAAAGAGGAGGAGCTGAGGATGACACATGGCAGGAGGAGGAGCTCCATGGGACACAAGGATGGAGAAGGCACTCCATATGACACATGAGATAAGAAGGGGGCTCCCTGGGGCACACAGGTGAAGGAGTGTCTGAGGATGACACATGGGGGGAGGAGGAGCCCCATGGGCCGCTCACGAGGGAGGAGGAGCCTGAGGATGACACATAGGAGGAGGAGGAGCTCAGGATGAACCCCCCCGTGGAGGAAGAGAGCTCCCTGGGACACACAGGTGGATGAGGTGCTGAGGAGGAACCCTGGGGGAAAGAGGGTTCCATGGGACAAAACGGAGAAAGGAGGTTCTCAGGATGACTCGAGGGAGGCGATAGGACCTCTCTGTGACACATGATGTAGGAGTGACTCAGCGTGACACATGAGGGTGGAGCTATGTGACATGAGTGCAGCTGGAACTCAGTGGCACACAGAGATTTGGTGTGTCCCATGGATTGGGGACGGTTCAAGTGGTACATTGGGGAGGGACAAAAGGCTCCAAGTGACACTGAGTAGTCAGGGCTGGAAGTGACACACGGGGGGGTCTCATGTGACACATGACTCGAGGAGGAGCCTAGTGTGACACGTCTGTGTGGGGAGGGGTCAGAGTGATGGGGGAGGAGGCGCTCCTGGCCATGCATGTGTAAGAGGCTCCCCGTGAAACTTGAGGCTGGGACACTTTTCAGCCTTGTGAACATCTAATGAAGCAGGCCCCTCCCAGGCGAATGATGCGTGTCCTGAGCTGAAGGTGGAGACCCAGGAGGCCTCCCTCATCTCGGTAGACCCAGAGGCATATCCACACGCCACCAATTCTAATTCTGAACGAAATAAAACATGCAGGTAAACAATCCTAAACGTTTTTCAGAAGTTTATCCAGAAAAGTAACATTTCTTTAGCAAACATGGGACATCTTTAAAGACCACAGAGGCCCCCAAATACTGAGTGTGCTATAGTCCTTAAAGGGAGGTGACCCTGAGGACCTCAGAGTCCACTGTTTTGTCCCTGGGAGTCCACATCCCTTCACCCCAGGGCATCACAGGGTCTTCCTAGACACCAGAGGGCCCCAGATTCTGGCTTTCCAACATCTAAAAACTTCCAAAATAGATATTTCACAACAAACGCTTCACACACAAAAAAGAAAACATTAAAATCAACAGACAAAATAATTCCCATCTTCAGTCACCATCATTTTAGAGCAAAACGTACATCGTTAACAATCCAATGACACCCACCAACGCGGGCAGCACAGAGGCTGACCAGCAGACTAGGTGGCAGAGTTCAGGTGCCCAAAGGCTCCTGGGGCGCAGGAATCTTGTCAAGGACTTGGGAGTGAGGACCTTGGGAGCAATCTAGGGACCCCTGAACTCTGGCAGCCATTACTGAGATGACCCATGGGGAATAGAGAGGGGACATGCAATCTCTCCCTCCAGGCTCCATACAGCAGGACCTCAGCTGAGCCCGCACCTCCAGCCCCTGCCCACCACCCCAGCCCCTGCCCACCACCCCAGCTGATCCCACCCCTCTGGAAACCAGCCCACCCTCCTCTGCGCCCATGCCCACACCCAGGCCCCCACCCCCAGCCCTGGCCCAGGCTCTCCTGCCATCCACCGGCTGGCGTGCGTCTCCCCGAGGCGTGCACTCACAAGGGCAACGTCCATCTACACGATGCCTGGCACAGGGCCTGGCACACAGTAGACCTTCACCGAATGTGCAAACGAATGAATGAAAGCCTACCATGTACAAAGCCCTGGAGGCCAGAATGAGCCCCGAAGCGAGGATGATGGAGGTGAGGCGGGTGATGGAGGCTGGGATGGCCAGAGATGAGATGCTGTGCCCAGGATGACAGAGGCCAGATGGAGGTGATGGGAGCCATGATGATGGAGTCCATGGTAACAGACATGCATGAGATGGACCCCGCAAAGACGAGAGGGAGAGGAGGAAGCCAGGGCCCAAGAGCTGGGCCTGGAAACCTCTGAGGGTCAAAGTGGGACATGAAGCAGGAGCCTTTCCCGTCCAGACCAGCGTTCAGCTCGACGCCCCTGCCACCCACCCCACGCACTGGCATTCACAGAAAACCGACCCTGTGTGATGCTCAGAGAACAATCAGTGAGCCCGAGAGCCCTGCCAGTGAGGAGTGGGACGTGCCCTGGAACAGGGGGCAGCAGACGTTTCTGCTTGCAGACCCCATGAAGGGATTTTGGAAAGCCACGAATCTCCCCCTCCCATAGCCCATTTTTAAATGGGCCATAAGAGTTAATAGGAAGTTTACAAAGTTGCAATGAGGTGGCCTCTGGCATATACTATAGCATGTAGATGTGACAAACGCTAGGTATGGAGCACTGGTCAAAACCTCAGAGGTGTGGAATCAGCTCATTTTGATTTGTCCACTCTGAACCTCGCTGGCAAACCAATCGGGCAAAACAGACTTTTTCAGAAAAAGCCTGATGTCATTTTGGGCACCCTTCAATTCAAATCAGTGCGTAAATACGCAGTGCAAAGGCAAACGTTTCCCCTCTGGATTCGGAACCTCAGGTAGATGCATCACCTGGATGCTGAGGAGGGTAGGGCACCGTGGGCACGACGAGAACTCACCTGGAGGCTGGGTGGAGGGTGCAGCATCCGGCCAGAGGGCATGGCGGGCACAGGCGTCGTCCGGGCCCAAGGCCCTGTCCAGAGCATGATGCAGCAGCCGAGGCCTGGGAGGCCCCATCTGGTCCTGAGGTTCGCCAGCCAGCGCCACACAGCAGCAGAAGCCCCATGCAGCGGCTGGGGGAGCTGAGGGGCTAGGCACAGGACCCAGCCTGCCCCTTGCTCAACCCATTGTCTTGGGAGCTGCCTTGGAAGCTGGAGACTAGGGGGTGGGGGTGGGGGGATGGCCAGAACCCCAGACAAGGGGGTAGGGGTTAAGGGGTGGGCAATGGGGGTGCGTTCCACTCCAGGACACAGGAGGGAGAGCTGGTGAGAGGACGGGGTCTGCAGCTCATAGGGGCACAGTACCCCCTACCCTTGGCCTCAGCCCAGGTCTCACTCCAGCTGCACTGCCAAGAAGAGGCAGTGGGGGAGATGGAGAAGGATGGAGAAGAGTAGGGGTTTGAGGGCCAAGACTCTCACTCTTCTCTCCACTGAGGCAGACCTGGCACACAGACGGACTGGTGGACAAAGCCACAGGGGGTATAGGCATGGGTGACTCCGGGAAGCAGGTCTGGGGGCAGGATGTGGATGTGGCATCGGCACCCAGGGTGCTTTAGGCTTAGGGACAGATCCACTCTGTCGCCCACTCCTAGTCGCTCTCCACCATCTGTCTCCCACGCATGCACATACACACAAGCACAGAGCTGCATACGCATGCACTCACAGGCACACGCACCCACACACGTGCACACCAGGCATGCTCACACACTCACAGGCTCACGAAGGCACACACAGGCTCATGGAGGCACACACACCCACACACATGCACACAGCTACCCCCTCCCAGGCCAGGGGCCCCTGATAACAGGAGCCCAGCACATACATCTGAGCCTAACCCAGAGCTAATGGGCACAGGAGCCCGTTCACCCCACACTAGAGGGTTCACACCTAGGGCTGGGAACTGTGCAGGAGCAGGGGTGAATGGAGGACACTAGCCCCACTGCCAGGAGTCCCAAGTTGCAGAAACCCTCCAGAGGCAGCACTTCTGCAGGAGCACCAGGCTGTGGGGAGGTTTTTGGCTAAGGCCTGGCCCTTAGGGGGTCACAGCCAATTCTAAATGAAGGGCAAGAGAGGCAAATCCCCACCTGAGTGACAATCCCCACCTGGGTGACTAACCCCAGGTCCCAGGAGGTCAGGTCTGGAGTTCACAGGGTCTTTCCTCCTAGCATATGGCCCTGTGATTCTGGGGGAGGAGGGCCACCAGCCACAGCATCTCAGGAAGAGCCCCTCCTGGTCCCAGGAAGGGAATCCCAGTCCCCCTGTAGACACTCGAGAATCCCTGGGACAGCCACTACCCGCTCTGAGCCCAGGGTCTGTACCTCTGACATGGGGGTACTAACCAGCACCCAAGCCACAGACAGGCATCTCCAATCACTCCTTCCACCATCAGCCAACACCAGGCAAACATATAAAGTGCTTTGTAAAGTGCAGGTATATAGGTAATGTTTCAGAACACCCTACCAGCGCCCACCCCAGCCCGCCCCCTTGCAAGCCCAGCCTCTGCTTGAAAAGCAGGGGCCCCGTGCATGCCCCCATGGAGTGCTGCCTGCACCCAACCCTGTGCATCTGCCTTGCTGCTCATCTACCCCACAACAGCATCACCCCAATGAGCCAGCCAGTGCATGCTCTATAAAAGCCCGCTAAGCTCAACTAAGCTGACACCAAAAACCCACCCTCCCAGGGCAATTTGGGGTCCGAGGCGCTCTGCCCAGAAGGCCCTGGCTGCTGATAGGCAGCTGTAGGTCTGTGGGCTGCCTGGGAAGCCACAGCTATCCCATGGGGCTCATCCATGTCTCCATGGGGTGGGGGCGGGGCTCCCCCTCCTTTGCTGATTAATCCAGTAACATCTGGATTGAATTTGGCGGGACTCTCTGGACCAGCTGGTCACTGTCCTGCACTCCCCTGCCCTGCCCGTCCCATCCTTTCAACCCACCTCCACCCACCCAGGCCGTTCATGAGCCCGGCCTCTGCAGAGGGCATCATCTGCTGTGATTCGGGCTGGCTTCATTGCCCTTGAGGGCCAGGTTGGATTTTCCATTTCAGTCACAGGAAACGCTGCACGGCATTGTTGGGTATGGAGGCGGGGGTGGAGTCCGAAGTGTCTTCCGAGAAGTAGGGGTCACAATTAGAAGCACAACCTCCTGCTGGCTGGTGGGCACGTGAAAACAGCTCTGCATTGAAGAGGAGCTTGAGGAAAAGCTTTCAGAGCCCCCGCCTGCCCCTGTCCCACAGCAGCTACCGGTGAGGATAAGAGGGGAAAATTACAGTCATCTGAAAGAAAATTACAGCCCAAGGCATCTCCATTCCCTGATTCCTCTACAAGCTGAGCTGGGAGTGTCAGGGAATCTGGGAGCCCAGTTCAGCCCCTCTTGGGAAGGAAGAAAGCCATGATTTTCCTCTCCCCTGGTTATTACCCACTTCCCTGTGACAGATCCACTTTGCCAAGTGGCCACCACTCAGGAAGCTCACCATACCTCAGGGACAGTCACCCGGAGCCCACAGCCTGGCTCAGGCCATGGCCCATGGAAGCCAGGTGGCAACACAGAAGCCTGGAGAACATCCCTCTGATGGACAGAAGGGCAAAGGGAGTGATGGAGAAACAGGCTCTGAGAGATGAGTCTGCGAAAAGCTGTGGCTGCCAGCAGGGGAGGGCCCACAGTCATCTCAAGGCTTGTCTTTGCCACGGGGCTCTGCCTGGCCATCTAGACCTTCTGTTCCGTCCTCATTTTCCCTAACGCAGCTCTACTTCTGAGTCTTGCTCCCTGAGGCCAACGACTTTATAGAGTAGGATTCACATTTTCTTCACAAGCCTCACAAGCTGGGCTCACCCATTTTGCATTTGGCTTCAGAATCTGTTGTGCAGACTTCTAGGAAATCGGCAATGAGTGATTCTAATTGCTTGTTCTTGGAAATTTCCTAAAATAACTTGGCCAAATGAGGGTGGGGAGCGGGGGGGCAGTCCTCTAAGATGACATTTCTCCTTCATTCAATCCCAAGTCTCAAGTTCCAGTTACTCATCAAAGAAGTTCTTGTTTGCATAGTTCCAAGTTCTAATGAGTTTCTAGGAAATATCACCAGAATGATGTGGCATCATTAGGGCGTGTTTTTCAAGAATTCTTGTTAGCTGCTCCCTTTTGCTCCAGACTCCAGCTGAAAGAAGTAAGTCATCTTCTAGGAACCATTCTCATAGCTGTGTCTGAGCGGCAAAACTGGTGAGATCAGATTCTCTCCCAATCTGGATATTGCAGAGCTCAAACATCCCAAATAGCATTCAGCACTCTCTCCTCCCCAAGTCTACATTTTTCGTCACTTGGATTCTATCTACCTGTGACGCTCTTATGGCTTCTGAGCAAGTCAGTATTCCTGGCCTATTTCTTTACTTGCCATCTCTCTCCAGCTTAATGGACAGTCTGGTGTCAGTGGAGCTCCTGGGGGGCAAGTGGTAGAGTCAAGGTGCTCAGGGAAGGGCTGCAGCCCCAAATGCAGCTTCACCTGAGACATTAGCATCCATATCCCCATGTATTCGGGGGCCTTCTTTGCCGTTCATGCTGTCTTCACACCCATTGCGATAGCCTGGCCCTGTCCCAGTCCTAACCTAGATGAATTTCCGTTGCTAGAAGGAGACAACCAGATCTGACTCGCCCCAAGGTTGCAGCTTTACACTGGGCTGGCAAGTGGGGGTTTAGCACCTTCCACTGGGAGAGGAGCTAAGCCGCAGAAACTAGCTTGGGTTACATTCCGGGGTCCAGCCAATTTGGCAGCCCTGTGGGTCAAGGCTGGTGTGTGGCCAGCCATGAGTCCAGCACAACTAAAAGGCATAAAACAGCACTTTGCTGCAGTGTTACATGCCCTCAGGCAGGCTTCATCGAAGGCACCCCATCTGCAATCCATGATTTCTGCTGCCATGTTCTTCCTAATACGCTTCCTCCCACAAGGAGTCCCCTCTCCACATCTCTCCTTCTGCAACTGGGACCCATCTTTATGCCAGTGTCACTACTGAGCAATGTTGCAGGCCACCCTTGCACAGAAGAGTGTTGTCTGCCCTCTCCAGTCTCAAGTCAAACTTGGCCACACCTATCCCTGCCCAGGGAAGCCCACAGGCTTGAGGTTTTCTCACCAGTTCTGGACACCTGGGTTTCCTCAGAGGCCGGATCTGGGTTCCAGCTCTAGAACATCAAGGGGGTCCCTCCTTCTGGACATCTGGGCTTTGTCAGAGGTTGGAGCTGGGTCTTGGCTCCGGAACATAAAGGAAGTCCCCCTTTCTGAACATCTGAGCTTCATCAGAGGCTAGAGCTGGAGTGCTGGCTCTAGAATTTCAAGAAAGTCCTTCTTTCTGGACATCTGAGCTTCATCAGAGGCTAGGGCTAGAGTCCGGGTTCTAGAACATCAAGGAAACTCTTCTTTTTGGACATCTGAGCTTTGTCAGAGGTTGGAGCTGAGTCCCAGCCCTAGAACATCAAGGAAGTCCCTCTTTCTGCACATCTGAGCTTCATCAAAAACTAGAGCTAAAGTCCTAGCTTTGGAACATCAAGGAGGTCCCTCAGCTCTGGAACATCAAGGAGGCCCCTCTTTCTGGAAATCTGGGCTTTGTCAGATGTTGGAGCTGGGTCCCAGCCCTAGAACATCAAAGAGGTCCCTCTTTCTGGACATCTGCGCTTCTTCGAAAGCTAGAGCTGAAGTCCTGGCTTTAGAACATCAAGGAGGTCCCTCTTCCTGTACACTTGATCTTTATCAAATGATAGAGTTGGAATCTTGGCTTTGGAACATCAAAGAGGCACTTCTTTCTGGACACGAGCTTCGTTACGTGCTACAGCTGGGTCTTGGCTCTAGAACATCAAGGACGTCCCTCATTCTGAACATCCGAGCTTTATCGGAGGCTGGAGCTGGAGTCCTGGCTCTAAAACATCAAGGTAGTCCCTCTTTCTGGACATCTGAGCTTCACTGGAGGCTGGAACTGGAGTCCTGGCTCTAGAATATCAAGGAGGTCCCTCTTTCTGGACCTCTGAGCTTCTTCAGATGCTGGATCTGGAAATCCTGGCTCTAGAACATCAAGAGGTCTCTCTTTCTGGACATCTCAGCATCATCGGATGCTGGATCTGGAGTCCTGGCTCTAGAACATCAAGAGGTCTCTCTTTCTGGACATCTCAGCATCATCGGATGCTGGATCTGGAGTCCTGGCTCTAGAACATCAAGGAGGTCCCTCTTTCTGGATATCTGAGCATCAGATGCTGGATCTGGAGTCTTGGCTCTAGAACATCAAGGAGGTCCCTCTTTCTGGACATCTGAGCTTCATCAGAGGCTGGAACTGAGTCTTAGCTCTGGGACATCAAAAGTCGAGTGGCTCATTCTGAATGCCCAAGGTTCAACAGAGGCTGGAGCTGGGGTCTTGGCTCTGGAACATCAGTGGGTGGCTTGTTCTGGACACCTGAGCTTCATCAAAGGCTGACACTGCTCACCACACAGGATTCTCCTGGACTCTCAGCCTGGTCTTGGATGAGCACAGACTGATTCATCTAGGTGGGGTGCACTCTGAAGGCCATCTCCTCCTCTTCTCACTGCTGACTCAACGCCATCCATGTCACCGTCTCCATCAGGGGCTGGGTCAGGTCTCCTTTGCCAAGTCATGGCCATGATCCCCAAGGCAGTTGTTTCCCTCAGCAAAGGGGCCATGCTCAGTCCTGTGCACTTATGGCTGGACCTGCCTGCAGTTCTCTTGAGGTACCTCCCTGTGAGGAAGAGGAGGAGAAGCAGCAGGAGGAGGAGAAAGAAGAAGAAGAAAAAGAGAGAGGAGGAGGGGGAGGAGGGAGAAACAAATGAAGGGAAGGAAGGAGGAGGACAAAAAGGAAGAAGAGGGAGAAAGAGGAGGAGGAGGGAGAAGGAAAGGAAAAAGGAAGGAGGAAAAGGAAGAGAAGAAGGCAGGAAAGGAAGGGGAAGAGGGAGAAAGAGGAGGAGGGAGAAGGGGGAAGGAGGAAGAAGAGGGAGGAAGAGGAGGAGGAAAAAGGAGGAGGAGGAAGAAGAGAAGGTGGGAGGAAGAGGAGGAGGAAAAGGAGGGAGGAGGAGATGGAAGGAAAAGAGGAAGGAAGAGGAGGAAGAAGAAGAGAAGGAGGAGGAGAGGAAGCAGAAGAGGCAGGAGGTGGCAGTGGCAGTGGCGGCCATGGCTGTGATGGTGGTGGTAGTGGTGGTGGCTGTGGCGGCCGTGGTAGCTGTGATGGCCGTGGTGGCTGCGGCAGCAAAAGCAGTCGGTCTCTCCTTCCCCAAAGGGAGCATGTCCTTATCATCCGCTGCAGCAAAGCCAGGTGTGCAGACTCAGGATGCATCTTGACTCGGGTCTAGTGCCCTTCGGTCCCTTGCCCCTCAGTGCCCCCGCTCAGCCCAGCCACAAGCTGCTCACAGAAAGCCAGTCTGAGGGGTGCAAGGCTCACCTCCCCAGCTCAGCCAGCATTGCTGCCGCGGGCAGGGACGGGTCTGAGGCTCCACCTTCGCGGCCCTGCTCGGGAGTCTACACGCAGAGCCTTGCTCAGGAGGCATTTTGAGGAATGGGTCTAGCCACAGCCTGGCTGGGCCATCTTGGCCATCACTCAACATCAGTTCAAGCATGATGACCACTCAGCCCAGCCCCGGGGAATGTGAGAAGAGGAGGAGGAAGACTGAGAGCCCCAGGGGAGCTTCCTCTCTGGGGCTCCAGGAACTCACGCAGTGAGCTCAACTCAGAACCCCTCTCCACCACCACCTCCTCCTGTGCAGTCCCTTCTGGAAAGAAGCCTGGCATCCCACGATCAGTAGAAGGAGGGGACCAGGCAGATGTCAGTTCATCCAAGCACGTGTCAACCTCCGGACCTCCGAGAGCCACCCTCCCCTTTGAGAGCCCAGTGGGCAGGGTAGGGTGCTGGCAGCTGTGTGGGGTTCAAGCCGGCTCCCCGCCCTCCCACCCGTCACACTGCCCAGCGAGACAGGATGCCCAACACTCGCCCCTCCTTATATTAGTAGCACATCCATCACTGTTTTTGTTAAGACAGGTAACACATTTATTGAGAGCACAGTGGGGTGCGCCAAGCCCTGTGCTTTGGAACTGCATCACAGCGCCCCTCACAACAGCCCTGTGAGGTAGGTGAACGAGCCCACTTCCCACATGCAGACACGGAAGGCTCAACAGCTCCCTAGGCCTCAGGGTTCCTGAGGGGTGGGCAGGCGTCCAGCCCGCGGGTCTGAGTCTGACCCCAGGTCAGCGGCGTCCATCAGTCAGAGGGCGGGTCTCTACTCAAGGGGAGGCCCCGGGTCCAGAGTCTCTGGGTCCAGCCTGTCCCGTGGGAATAGGTGCAGGGCGTCCCCGTGGCTGTGGAGGCTGAGAGAGACACAGTTGCAGATGAAGGCCACCTGCTCCCAGCCTCGCTGGCCGACAAGAGTTCACAGACAGACAGGCAGGCCCCAGGAGGGAGGGAGAGGAGAGCAAGTCCGTGCTCAGGGGCTCCTAGCAGCATGGAGGGTGAGGGGAGCACCCAGCCACCAGCTCGGCCCGTCTACCTAGTGCCCCTCAACTTCTGGTGTACCCTGCCCTACCCTGGACTCTGCCCACTTGGAGGAACTTCTGGAAGCATCACTCTAGTCCTGACGCCCACCTACAGTTGGCAACCTCTGGTTTCTCTCATCTTGATAACCCAGAACCCAGGACTCTCGGCCTTTCTAAATGCTGTCCCCAGCTGTTCTGCCCAACCTGTCCAGCTCTCGTGTTTTTCTTAAAACTCGGGCTCTTCCTCCTCCTGAGGGCTCTAAACATTTCCCGTCTGATCCTCTCCTGTCTGAACCTGCTGAGTGTATTTAAAAGCAAACCCTTCTCTATGCCACTGTCTCCCCAGAGCGGGCTGGTGCATCCCCCCCTTGCCCTCCACTCTGCCCAAGAGTCCCTGGGACCAGCGCAGACGGTTCCAGGGAGCACAGGGCCTCTGCAGCCAGCACTCAGCGGTCCGGAACTACCAGGAGAGCCGGGATGAGAGAGCCTGTGTGCCAGTCATAAAGCATTTATTTCACACAAACAATCTCATTGAATCCCACAATAACCGTGCCAGGCAGGTGTGACGCTTTCCAGGTTACAAACGGCAAACTCGCCCAGGCCACACAGTCAGAAGGGATTGGGGGGGCCTTGAACCCAGACCTTGAGTCTCACGAGCCAGCCTACGGCATGCAGCGGGGATTCTCAGGGGTCACAGCCATCTCCCAAGCAGACACTGCCATGAATTACCCCGTTTCTAACGGGTGGGAAAATCGAGGCTCAGGGTGGTTCAAGTAACCTACCTGGTACCCATGTACCACTCTTTGGGGCTGAGACAGATAAAAGGAATCAAGCTCTGGGGTCTGAAGCCCCCACCGCACCCCTCCACCCCTGGTTTTCTGGATGTCTAAGGCTGCATCCCAAACCCGGCAGGTGCCTCACAGGTCAATGCTGATTGTCACCAATGGTGGGGACAAAGACTTCTCAGGTAGAACAGCCTCCTCCCAAGGCAGGGGCTTCTGAAGCCTCCAGCCTCAGGGAGGGAGGGCATGGGGGCGGAGGAGCAGGTCATCCCTCCATTTGGAAATTGCCAAATGTATTGTACATTCTCAAAACCACCTGGGCCACAACACCAACAAAGACATGTTGGTCCAGATGAAGTTTTATCCTAGATATAAATATTTCCAAAATACTGTGTTTCCACTGGGGGGAAACCCACCAGTGACTGCCTGTCCCCGGCAGGAAGGGCAGTGAGGCTCCAGAACAGGTAGAGACCCTTCCCCAGGTCAGCATTTCCTCCGAAGAGTCTTTGCCAAGAAACACACCCTTTCCTTTTAAACAAATGCGCGTACACTAGCCAAACAGCCCACTCAGCTCTTTCCAGCCATTTAAACCCTGCCCTCCACAGGTGGCGAGCATCTATTATGTGCCTCCTAGTGCAGGAGGCAGGGTGTAAAGGGCCAGGGCAGTGCGGGCCTCAGAGCAGGGGTTCAAGGGCAGCTTCGTGGAAATCTCCCTGAGCCTGTCTCCCCACCCACCCTCAGGAGACCAGGACCCAGCCCCGCCCACCTCCAAGGGATGCTAGGTGCCTGATAGAGCCCCCCAGCCTTAGGTCATACACAGGCCTGGCCTGAGGGGACCCCAAGGCCTACCCAGGAATCGACACCTAAACACAGACTCAGAATCTCCTGGGAGGGGCTCCCTACTGTGGAGCCCCTTGGGAGCAATAGGAGGGGCCCCCTCTGCTTCCAAGTTCTAAAGAACAGGGGATGGGCATGGGGCAGACACCACAGGCCACAATGCAAGGGCTCCTCAGCAAAGCCCAGGGGAGGGGAGAATCAAGGGACCCCTGGGTGCTTCTGGGGGCAGGCATGGCAGGGGCCAAGGTGTGGTGCCCAGACCTCACAGTAAAGCTCAGGCTGAGAAAGAAGAGGCGGGTGGAAGAGAGCCGGGGTGGCAACAGGCCCAGCAGCCTGCCCCCCAAGGCTGTGAAAGCTGGAGACAAAGAGTGGGGGCAAGGGAGGCTTGCACGGGGTGGGGGCTGGGAGTGGGGAGTGGGGAGCAGAAGGAACACCCAGCTCAAACCCCCACCAGCTGGAATGTGGGGATGTGAGAGCCAAACACTGCACCCCCACAGTGCAAAAGACGAGGGCTGGAAAAGGAATACGGTGGTCTGGTGAAGAGACGCCTGCTCTGAAAGGACCCCTGCCTGGGATGTCTGGAGACCCCTGCCAGCGCACCGGCACCTCCTGTAATGCAGCTGAGTCCCCAGGAGAGCACAGCCTCCTTCCTCATCCCTGCACTCCTCTGCCAGAGCACTCCTGGGTGCTTGGCAGGGGTGGGGACGCACCAGGCTGCATTTGCTGGGGGCTGGCAGGGGTGAGCCGGACCAGGTAGGAGGCCTTATTTGGTGGACTCGAAAATGCACAGGTTGTTTGTGCAAGACTGGGAAGTCCTGGCTCTGATACGAGCTGTCCTGATTCTCAGCAAGCTCATCTAGGAAATGGGCCCACACCCCAGTTAGAGAAGGGAACGTGTACAAGACCCCCGAGCTTGGTGCCAGGCCCAGGGAAGGCAGCAAAGCCTACCTTCTGCACCTTCTACCAGGGACAGAAAAGGGCCGAGAGGAAATTCACAGCACAAGGTGGAAGGAGGGTTGCCACCCCAAGGATGCCACCCAGAACCCCTTCCTCATCCTCTCTCTAGGTCACCCCCCTCCTTCTCCCTAACAAACAAAACCAGGGGCATACATGAATGTTTGCAGAAACCCCTCCAAGCAAACAGACCGTCCCCTCATGGCACCAACGGGTACAGCAAACCTCAAAGCACAACGGCCCTGCCAGCTACAACCTGCTGGGGAGAAGCAGCAGCCCACGTTGGAATAGGGGGCAGGGCAACCTCTGAGGAAGGAAAAAGCCATCACTCATCAATCAAACAAATATTTACTCTGGGCCCACATCGCTAAGCACCTGCAGGCTGCTCTGCCAGTGGTTTGCACATGCCACTGACTGTGGGAAATGCAATCCCAGTGTAAGGTCAGGGCTGACTTTTTATTCACTTAGGACTAGTAAAGCCATCACTCATGCTTTCAAGACAAATCTCAACATATGCCCATTCCCAGGGAAAGCCAGCATCTGCACAGCACTGTTGCAGCGCACCCACCCTCGGCCCTCACAACAGCCCTGTGAGGTAGGCTTTCTGGTGACCTACGGCTTAGAGAAAAGGAGATTGAGGGTCAAAGAGGCAAAGGGCTAATTAAGTGGTCCCTGGGTCTGCCAGATCCTAAGGCTAGGCTCTTCCTAACATAAAACACAGATTCGCATCAGACAGCTCAAGTTCCATCAACATGACGCCGAAACAAGGCTTCTGCTCTTCCAATGTGGCATACAAACGTCCGTAACACACAATATGGCAGTTAACAGGTCCACGAAGAGCAAAATAATAATCTCTTAATAAAGGTTATAAACATCAAGGCTTGTCATTGGTTACAATTTCATTAGCTATCCATCCATTCAACAGAAAAGAAAGGCAAGCACTGCCACTCACCAGGCACTGTGTTGGGCACCCAGCCTGCTGGCACTTGAGCCCAAATGTTGTCAGTTGGGGGAGGGGTGAGGGAGGGAACAATGCAGTATCTTTGATGGCTGGTGCCTAATATTTTGGGGAAAAGGACACCACCCAGAAGGGCCTTTTGAAGGCGGACACAAGTAGGTGCTGCCCACAGGCCAGGCACAGAGGCAGGAAGCACACAGCATTCAGAAAGCACAGCCAGGCGTTTCCAGCCTCTCAGAGGTGAGCGTGAACGTGTACCCCCGGGGGGTCCAGGGGCATTGTCCAAAGAGTCCCCCAAACCCCTAGCATGAAAGTTCCTGCCAAAATTCTTCCTGTCCCACCATATACCCCCCAACGTTTAGAGATGAACGCCTTCCCACTCAGCTGCCTGAGTGAGGCTGTCTCCCCCTGGCACACCCCCGGGGACACGCACACTGCCCTTCCAGAATCACAGTTCAAAATCACGGTTACATTGCTCCTCACAACAGCCCTGCGAGGTAGGTGCCGCAGTCCTCCCCCGTAGGCAGACTCAACTCCAGCTCTCACAATGACTTTAAACCACACGAGTTTGTCCAGTTCCAGGGTCTTGGCTTTGCCTACTCTCCTTCCTCTCCAATGCAATGAGTAACATTCAGAAGTCCAGTCGAACCCCCAAGACCTATGCCTCACCCCCCACCCAGGCAGCAGGAACTCAGGGAGTTCTCACCTGGTCTGGGACCTGCAGGACAGCTCGGAGCTGCACCCAGAGTTTGCAAAATGCCACGTGCCTTGGACACCCAGGTTTGCCAATGGAGTGTTCTACGCAGACCCCCGAATGGGAGGTGACTCTTACCACCCACATGAGCAATCATCTCCCCCAATTTTCTCTAAACAGAGCTGGGCATTAACTCCTCTTGAAAGGGGCAGGAATGGCTCCAAGATCACCTCCAGGAAAGGCCAGAGTGTTCTAATGACTTGAAAGCCTGCTCACGGCCAGAAGCAGCCACTCATCTTGGAACCCCCCAGCTCTCATTTTGGCCTCTCGAGGATATGGGCTGTGATTTCCAAGCACCCAGGGAACACAGTTGGCTGATTCCTAATCAACCTAGTTGTACAGGGACAAAGTCAGAGGGGCAATCAAACTCGCAACACACCTCGAATCTACAGGCCCGAGCTGACTCAGGGATCTCGCCTTGTCACGGACACACAAGCACGGCCCCTTTACCAACGTGTTCATTGTTTTCTTTCAAAAGGCAATGAGGCAGCGGGTCCTTGGGAGCCAGCTCTAGTATAGCACTGGCTAATTTTTTTTAAATGTTTGTTGGCTGTGAGTGAATGAACGAAGGAATGAAGCGATGAATAGATGAGTTACAACCACTGCCATCCGGTGGAGGAAGCTGAAAGGCTGAACGCAAAGCTCATGGCAGGGACCATGCGCCAGGCAAGGTGAGGCCTGGGGAGGACCTCTCCGCTCATGGTTGGGAGGGCTTGGCCCCAGGCTACTCTGCGACCCCGACCCTGGGTCATAGTCATCGTGTGTGACACATGGAAAGCACCATGGGGAAGAAGCCGTGGGTGACAGTGGCAGATGAGATCCAGCTGGGACGTGCTCAGAGCAGTAACCCCGGAGGAGGCAGCTACGAGAAAAGGTGTTTACTTCATAACCACAGCCCATGGCGCTACACAGCCCACCCAAAATGAAAGGGTTTGCTTTCAGGAGAAGAAAAGGCCAAAAGAACAGGGTCAAGATAAGTAGGCTGAATGCATGGATGGATAGATGGAGCAATTCATGTTGAAAGTCATTGCTGGCCTCCCAAGCTTGGATACCAAGCTATACATGTGGGTGAGGGATTCTGACACAGGCAAAAACAGTGCTCAGTGCTATAGTAGAGGGATGGGTGGGCAGAAGCAGCTCTGCCGAGAGCAGAGGATGCTCTGGAAAGAAGGGCGAGCCCTCCTTGGGCGACGTGCCCTCCCTAAATGGCTGTGACTGACCTGTGAGCCCTGATGCTTTGGGCAGAACTGCCCTTTATTCTGCTCCTTGGAAGGTAATTGCCCCAGGTGAAGAAAAATGAAAGGGGATTCTCTCATCGGTCCCGATCCAAAATGTTCCATTCGTCAGTTAAACCCCAAAGACCACCATTGAGGCCACATGTGCAGGCCAGGGCTGAGGACATTTGTTGACACATCACAGGAAGCTGGGAACCCAATTCCCCTAAGAGGTGGGAAAATGGAAACCCCAGGGCCTGGCTTCATCAGGATCTAATAGGAATGAGTGACTGCGCTGGTGGGAAGGCCACTAACTGATTGTACAGGGTGCTAGGATGTGGCTGTCTGGACCTTGGAGGTTCAAAGAGCTATTCCTGTCCCACTGGGGTTTTATCGAGGGCAAGATCGGAGTCCACGAGCACACCCAGGAGGTCCAGCCTGCAGTGTCTACACCTGCCAATGGATGGTGTCCTTGTCCCCATCACCCACTTCCCAGGGAGAAGCAAATCCTAACATAAAACAGACCTGAAAGTCCACCTAGGCCAACCCCACACCATGAGAATCTCCTAAACACTACCTTCTCCGAGGGCTGCCTGGCTGGTTCCTTGAATGCCTCCAGTGAGCTAAGGGCTCCCTACATCCCAAGGGCATCTGGGACCAGTCTCTTCAGAAAGCCATGACCCAAGGGACTTGGACAAACAGTTCACAGAAGATAAAATACAATTTGTTAACAAACATAGGTCAAAGTGTTCGCCCGTCATTAGTAATTAAAGCAATGCAAGTTAAAGTAATGCAAAAGTACTTTATAACAGAGACAAACTAGCCATATCTTAATTAAATGGTCATACATTGCTGAACATTGCAAAACGCTGTAAGCCTTCTGAAATTAATCAATATCCATACAAAGATCCATAGCGTTTCTTTCAAGAGACTTAACCGAAGGAAATTCATTCGTTCATTCACCAATCCATGTATTCACCCATCCTTCCGCCCTCTTATCCATCAGCCAAACACTCACTCACTCGCTCCTTCCTCCATTCTTCCATCCACTCATTCGTCATTTATTTAGAGTCTACAACATGTTGGGCATCAGAGATACAAAGGCCAATTCAATAAGCTCCTTGCCCTTATGGGGCTCACAGTCTAGCAGGGGAAACTGATCTGTAATGAAGCAATGATAATTTCTGGGTGGAAGAACATAATTCTTAAGAATGAAAAAAAGGGTGTTTTAAGCAGTTAGTTGTGGCATTATTCATAATATTTTTAAAAGGTGATTATACATAAGAATAACAGAATGGTTCTGTGAATGACGCCATAGCCACTCAGCAAGGCACAATGCAGCCAGTGAGGTTATGAAGATGAATGAAACAAGGGAAAATGTTGATGACAGAATATTAAATAGAAGAGGCAGGATGCCAAAAAAAAAAGTGTATGTGGTGAATAACGGCAATTAGGTTTTTTTAAAGAAGGGATGCTCATTAAAAAAGACACTCTTTTTTTTAAAAAAAAGTATGCCTGTAAGAATGTAAAATGGGTGACATGTCAGAATGTTGAGTGGTGGATGCGTTTCCCACTGCTCTAGGTCAAGTGCCATCCACACCATTTACATTAGGAACACAACAGGACACAGGGGGATTCATGGCCTGTCGGTCTAAGAGGTCCTGAGGCCAAGCTTCCCAAGGAGGGAGTTGGGAGTCACAAGAGGAGGCCAAGGAGAGTTGTAGCTCCTGGTGTCACCAGGAAACGATTTGTGTGTGGGGCGCATGCAAACGACAATGTCAAGGGACAGAATTTACTCTCATTGTTTAACGAACACATAAAGAGAGGCCCTGACCAGACAGGAGCACTAAGATCCCAACTCGGACCTTGTGGGTCTGGAACAGAAAGAACCGGGTGGGGAGCACGTGAAGGACATTTTATCTCTGGCTTTTGTGCCGTTAGGAACCCTATCCCGAATCTCAGCATCCCAGAACTAAAGACCCTTTGAATTCCAGATGCAAAACTCTTAAGGGTCAAAGACCCTAAGAGCCCTGATCCCCCCTCGCGGCCTCCACATTTCCAAAAGAACACAGAGAATTCATCCCACCCAAACCCACCTACCCTCCAGGGCACCAGTGGGTCTCCCCAGAGCTTCTCCTATTGACTCAGTTCGACCCACTGTGACCTGTCAGGACAGCCCCTAGATGTTGGGAGAAGGCTCTCCTGGCAGCCAAAGTCGCCTGTTCCTTCCGATTTCCTCTTGGTGCATGCGGTGGGCCCTCCCTTCCCCGCCTTCTGCACACTTTAAGTCTTCCGAGCCTCTGCTGACTCTTTTTAACAGCCATACAGGAGTTCTTTTGAAAGACCCCCCCCGGTCTTCTTCTGCCCTGGGCCCCTCCCGCCCCATCCTCATCCAACTTGGCTTGTCAGGGAGAAGCTTCAGCAGGTGTCCCCAGGGATAAAGTGCACCCCCAGACCTCAGTCCAACCAAGGCATAGCCTGGAGCCCCAGATTCTGAAAGAGAAGAAGAGCAGACCCCTGAGGCCCCAGCACCACATCAGGCCCACGAGGCCCAGCTCATGTGGCCCTGACACGTGGTACTGGAGGCTCGGAAGGTGGCTCCTGACACATGAATTCCATGTTCTCCGCCTTCTAAATGCTGTTGCCATCCACTCGGCCGGAGCTGGAAGTGTGAGAACCACCCCCTTCTTCTTGCCTCCCTCCCTCCTTCATATCCTGTCTATAACTCCATAGCTTTGATTCCTGAGCACCCCACTTTGCCGCCATCAGCTCAGACCTCAAGCATCACACTAGAGTAACAGCCCCATCCATGCCTGCGCCTGCATCCCCCCCATCCCACCCAGTGTCTACAGAGTCACTCTGAGCCTGACGCCCCCCGCTCCAGACGGCCTGGCCCCACCCCACTCCCCTGTCTCCCACGTGCTCCCTGCCACGAGTCCTGAGTCCATCCAAGCTGTGCTCCTACTGCTCTGGGCACTTAAGAATCCAGTGTTTTTAAATGTCCCAAATAGGAATTGAGAGGTCAACAAGGGAGACTTTGGTCCTTGCTTTTACAGACAAACACAGGCACACAACACAACACTACGCACATTTCCTCCACTACAGAGAAAGGAGACTCGACAGAACCGGGGAGGCCCTGGGGGAGGACTGTCAGCACGAGCAACTCTCCAGATTTGCCCCTGCAGTCCCCCGGAGGGTGAGTCAAAGAGACAACCTCAACACAGTGAAACGCAATCCCGCCAAGTTACAAAACACATCGTGAAACAGCCGAGAAGACAGAGAGGCCTTGAACCAGGCTCTGGGGATGGCATGTCAAGGGAGCCAGGGTCCCTGGACCACTTCTGCAACCCCAGGGGTGCTGAGGTGCACCTGCTGCCCAGGGAAACCTGAGTTGAGAAGGGTGGGTGCCCTGCCCTATGGAAGACCAGGCCAGAGGGTGGCCTGGGCACATTGCAGAGAGTTGCAAGAACAAGGTTTCTGGTGGCTTGCCCAGGGCTCCTGGGTCCCGGGACTTCTGGGTCCCCCTTCTCAGATGAGCCTGGCCACCTTCTGGCCTTTCCCTGAACAAACCCCTGGATGTGAGTAGGCGCCTCACCCAGTGTGGCACACAGCAGGCGGGGCCCATGCTCCACCCAGGGCCTATTGCTCCCTGACCCTCTGCTGCCCCCTGGTGGGCAACACCTCCTGCGCAGGTGACCCATGCCGCGGGAGGGGCCAAGCTACCCAACAGGCTTCACACCACTTGTTCATGCAACCTTCTGCGGGGCCCAGGGTCCAAGTCCTTCCTGCCTACCCAGGCCATAGATGGGGTACCATCAACAGGGACATATAAGATCAACCCAAGTAGGCAGCTGGTGCCACTCCAGGTTTACAGATGGGGAAACTGAGGAAAAGACAGATGCAGTGAAATGGCCCACACAGCCAAGATAGGGCAGCAGCACCCCAAGACCCGAGTCTTCCTGAGGCAGCTCCTCCCTGCCAGCGCAAGTGCATGTGACAAGCACGTGACATGCCAGCAGCCACCCTCCCTGGGGACCACTTCATTCCACTGTCTAGAACACAGGACTGGAAAGAAGGGTCCTTCCTCTCTTCCCTTTTTCCTTCCTTCCTTTCTTCCTACCTTCCTACCACCCTTTCTTCCAGTCATTCATTCATCCATTTAGATCTGAGTCCTTTGTTTATGGACTTCAGTAACACAGCTTGAAATTAATCATAACCTTTGGCCTAAAGGCCTCCATTCACAAGTCCTGTTTACGGACCGTTACATTATTTTATTCTTTATTCATTTCTTTTTCATTTCTTCCCAAATTGCACCTCTCTTTCTTTCTTTCTTTCTTTCTGTCACTCTTCCTTACATTTCTCTGGTTCTTTCTCCTTTTTTTTTTTTTTTTTTTAAATCTGAGACAGAGTCTTGCTCTGTAGCCCAGGCTGGAGTGCAGTGGTGCAATCTTGGCTCGCTACAACCTCCGCCTCCCGGGTTCAAGTGATTCTCCTCCCTCAGCCTCCCAAGTAGCTGGGATTACAGGCGAGTGCCACCACGCCTGTAATTTTTGTATTTTTTTAGTAGAGATGGAATTTCACCATGTTGGCCAGGCTGATCTCAAACCGGCTGGTCTCAAACTCCTGACCTCATGATCCGCCCACCTCCGCCTCCCAAAGTGCTGGGATTACAGGCATGAGCCACCATTCCCAGCCATTCTCTGGTTCTTATAAAGTCAGGTGGACAGAATCCCATGAATCAGGGCTCCCCGGTCATCACCTTCATGCTGGTCCCTAAAGCACTACTGCTCCTATGTCAAGCGTCACTCACTCTCTCATCCACTCACTCATTTGTCCGTCTTCCTTATTTTGGGTATTTGTTTTCCTTATTAATTGTTTTAATTAAAACTCCATGGGCAAAACAAACATCTTTGGCCCACGTATTTATTTGCAATCTTTCTTCCCCGCATTTAGTCACCTTTTACGTTTAAGTATTTATTCTTTTATTTATGAACCTCAATTGCATCTATTTTATTACAGTGGCAGAAGATACAGCCTTGTTTTGGAGCCAGGTATGTCTCTCTATTTTTCATTTATTCTTTGAAAGGTGTAATGTATTTATCTATTTAAGGAGTATGTATGTAAACTAATTATAATCCCTGTTCAGACAACCTCCCTTAACTATCCATTTATCACTTTGGTTGTTTGTTTATTACCTTTCCTTTTCCCTTTTTCACTTCTTTTTATATTTTCTCCATTTTCCCTCCCCCTGGGAGCCTGGGCCTGGATTATCTCATCCATCTTCAGGATTACTGACAGTCTTATGACTAATCCTAACAGATCCTACTCTTACAGATACACCCACGTATTCGTTCCCTTTTTTATTGGTTTTTCTTTATTTTCCCTTTCGCTTTCATTTAGTTTCATTTTTGCCTTTCCTTATCTCTATCTTTGACTCCCTGACACTTCTCTTCTTGCCTCTTTTCGCGCTTATGGGCCTCAGGTGCCCGGAGTGAGATGAATGACAATCCCATGGGCAGCTCCTTCCTGGCTGTGCCAGGCATTTCCATTTCTAATTCAGTCGTTCACGTGTCCATTCATTCTTTCTGTCGTTCTTTCATTTCAATACTTATTCTTTTATTTATGGACCTCAGGTGCGCAGAATTGGATTAACCATAATCTGCGGTTCCGGGAGCCTTATGCACACTGGTCCGTGTGGGGCTGTCTTTTGTTCCTTAATTCCTCCCCCTGGGGATTTGGTGCAGGATTTATTTAACTCTCTCAGGAACCCAGTTTTGAATTAGTCATAATTCTTGCTGCCTTCTCTCCTCTTTTTGTCCTTGCATGATCCATTCTCCCACATATTTATGTCTTTATTTATTCATTCAGTATGTTTGTATTGCTTATATACATCCTGTTATATGTTTCCATGTTCTCTCCTCTCTGGCTTTCTCTTTTCATTCTTTTGGGCCTTGAGTGCAGAGGATAGTGAAAATCACCCATTCTCACTCATTCAGTCAGTCACTCCTCTATTCAGGTATCTGTGCTTTTATTGATGAACCTCAATGTTTACTATTTATCGTATTTAATGGATAAAATTGTCTCATTATATTTCAGTGTTTGTCCAAGAAGCGCCTTTTCTTTCATATGCCTACTTCACTTTTCTTCTCTTCTCTTACATCTCTCCCTCTAGTTTTTCCAATTTTTCCATTCCTCACTCCTTTTCTTGCATTCCTATGGAATGCATGCATTTATTCTTTCATTCAGTCTTACACTTGTGGTCATTTTTAAAACAAACTTCAGAGCTGCAGATTTGAATTAATGTGGATGGCTTGTGCTAAACCAGTCCCCTTCCATCAACTTGTTCGATCTACTTATTTATTATCTCTTTCACTTCCTTTTTTCCCATTTTCATTTTTTCCCATCCTATTGTTTCTTTCCACCACTCCTTCTTTCTTTCTGTCATTCTTTTGGAGATCTGCACCCAGGATCAATGACCCTCATCCCTCTCTACAACGCCCTCCTCATCGGTCAATGCAAATGTTTTCTGTCGTTCATTCATGCATGCATTCGCCATGCATCCATTCAGTCTTTCTATGTAAATACTTATTTTTACACTTCTAGACGGCAGGTGCACCTAACTGGATACATCATAATCTGCAACTAATGGGCCCTCTCTCTGTGGCCCCACTCCTCTCTTCCATGTGTATGCTTTGAGCCGTTCCTTAGCTGAGTAGGTGATTGACCATACCAGCAGCACCGATGCCAATTAAGTGGTCTGCTTGGTTCACACAGCCTTTCATTCCTGTTCTAGCATGGCTCTGTCTTAAATCTGCATGCATGTATTTATTCCTTAATATATTACCTCTCTTCCTTTCTTCCTTTTTACATGTCTTCCCATTTTTTATTGTTTCTCTCTCTCTCACTCATTCTCTCTTGCACTCTTTGTCTTCGGAGCTCAATGCCACGGAGTGGCTTGGCTGTACGCAGCATCATAAAGCCACCCGCAGACACCCATCCTTGGCCGTGCAGTTCCATGTCTCACTCACTCCTTCCTTCCTGCACTCATAGCATCCTTCCTTCCTGCTTGCTCTCTTTTTATTAGACATTTATTCCTCTATTAGTGGAGTCAGGTGCCCTTATGACAAGTCCTAGCCTAACTCTTCTCGTGGATCTACCCATTTATCCATTTGGTTGTTATTTCTTTTTACCGTTCCTTTCTCTCTTCTGTCATAGCTTTCCATACCTCCTGTCCTTCATTCTCACGCAGCTGGGGTGCCCGGGGGGACCAACACCCTCATCAGGAGGACCCATGGGGCCACGTCTTCTCATTCACCTCATCCTTGTCTATTTAGATACTCACTGACTTGTTCACTTAGATGTTCATTATTTAATGGGCAGCCCGTGGTTTTCTAGAAATGGACCAGCCATAGCCCTTAATTGATGATGATCTTTTGCCACCATCGACCGCATTGCCTTCTTTTACATCTTTATTTACCACCCATTAATGTATTTCTGTACTTAACATCTGTTACATTTTTTCCTATTTCTTTATTTACCAATATTAACTTTCTCATATCCTTTCATCTAACAGACCTCAGTGCCCAGGACTGGATGACTCAAAACCCCTCACCACATCTTGTCACCTGGCACTGCACTCCCGCTGCTCATTCATCCATCCACATACGCAATGTAGACTTTTTGGCCTTTTTTTCTTTCTTTTATCATTTATTTATTTATGTGCAGACTTCAAGTGCTCAGGCTTAGATAACTTTTGGTAAAAGCACACTCTCATCTTTCGCCCACTGGGTCCTCTTTCTTTCTTTGCTATTCTTTGAACTCGTTCTCTGTGGTTTATTTTTCTGCCAGGAGCATATATTATTTGTATCAGTCCTAATGCTTGGCTTACAATAGCCTGACATGGTCCTCCTTATAGAGTTACTCATTACTCATCCTCTAGTTTTTGTTTGTTTTTTTTTACCTTTCTTCTATTTCTTGTTTTGGTTTTTTAAAAAAACCTTTCCCCTCTCCTTTTTGATCACTTGTTCCCTAACTTGCATCTTTTCATTTTGATGGGCCTCAAAATCTATGTCTCATTCTGCACTTCACTACTCATACATCCATTCTTTCTTTTATTTAGGTTCTTTTTCATTGTCAAATGTCAGAGGCATATATTTGAATTACACATATCCCTTAGTCCATAATCACCTGATATCGTTTTGTGTGTTGCCCTATTACTTAGTGATTCACCTGGTTTTTTCTATTTATGTATTGATTGCCTAGGCATCAAAGTGGATGAACCATGGTCTTGTGTACACACACTCTCATCCTGGCTTGCTTACTTCTTTACCTATTTACTTGTTTATTCATTCCCTCTTGCTTCACTCATTCATTCATCCAGTCACTTATTATATAATGCAATGGATACCAGTGAAACAACCTCTCACCACCAACAACAACAAAACCCAGAACATTCACAGTATCTTTGGCATTCCTGCTTCTTCTCACTGAGTCACCCACCAAGGTACACACAGCCCACAGTCCTGAAACACACACAAATGGCGGATGCAGAGCAGAGACACAGTGAATGTTTACTCCCAGATCCTTCTGGGGCTCACGTCCTAGACATACTGGGGGCAGATCTGAGATGAGGGTCCACGTTCCCCAGGCCCCCTGGGCAGGGCAAGCGCCACCCGTTCTGCCCCTCTGGACTGTGGTGAATGACCATCCCCATGAGAAACCTGTTTCAAGACCCCAGAATACATAGAGACACACACATGGTACAGTCTCCTGGTGGGAAACGACGGACATGGAGTTCACTTTTAAATAGGTGGCTTTGTCTGTGGCAATATAAAAATATTTTGGCCTTTCAAGGCAAATACAAAAGAAACTACCCATTACCATGGCTGAGTGTCTCAGTCCCAAACAATAAAGAACTTGAAGAGGTTTAGCCGGAAACTTTGAAGACAGAAAATCTGCCCATTATGTTTTCCAGACATTTTGAGGGGGTGAGCGGAGGTCATTGGAGCTTGAAGCCCATTTGGAAGGCTGGTCCCTCGGCCTGCGTTTTCTCCTTGGCCCTTTGAAGGGCCCCCCAGCTCGCAGGGCACTTCCAACCTAGTCTGCCCTGCGGCACAAGAGCCAAAGGGAGACTCAGTAAAGAAAGAGCCATTCATTTCGAAGAGTGAAAAAGAAGAAATTCTTTTGGGGTCCGACATTTGAAGCCGCCTATAGAATTCTTTTGCCACAGAGACAACACAAGGAGGCTGGGGGCTCCTGTCTTAGAAAACAGGAGATCCCAGGTCTGCACTCGGCTTGACTCGATGGGCACCCACCTCCCGGTGCACAGACCCCCCCCCCGCCGGCCAGTGCCCGCCAGCCCCTCCATGAGGTCTGCCTGGCGGTGTGCTCCCGGCGGCTGGCCCCACCCTCAGCAGCAAGGCCACGTGTGTGTTCTTTGCACTCCAGCCACTTACGATTTCGAGCTGGAGAGGGGCTGGGGTCCCACATTCGAGGTCCCTTCCCACGTAGGAATCCAGGTGATGGCTTCGGCTGTAAGAAGAAGGCACTAGGTCACAGAGTAGAACCTCACTCAGGCCGGCAAGGAGGAGGAGGGCGGATGAGGACAACAGCTCTGCGGGGGGCAGTGGTGGCCTGGAGTAGGGACTCCCCAACCTCCAGCAAGTGTGGAATTGGGGAAGCCACATGCATTTCTCTCCTGACTCCACTCACCCACCAGCTGCCTATGGAGCGGAAGGGGCAGGTGTGGAGACATGGAACAGACTTGAGTTGCTGCTGTTCATGGAGCTAAATCGTGCTCCATGGGACCCAATGGCTTAGGACACTGCATAGATGAGAAACGGGGGTGGCCCAGGCCCTGAAGACGCTGCATAGATGAGAAACGGGGGTGGCCCAGGCCCTGAAGACACTGCATAGATGAGAAACGGGGGTGGCCCAGGCCCTGAAGACGCTGCATAGATGAGAAACGGGGGTGGCCCAGGCCCCTGTGCTCTGGCAGAAGCAAGGTGCCCAGGTCGGCCAGCAGGACGGCTGGCCCTGAAGGAGACCAGAGAAGCGGGGCGTGGCCGGGAGGGCAGCCCACAGAGGGCTGCAGGGCTATTAACCGGCAGCGTTTCCCAAAACCATGGCATACACGTTGTGTGCCTGGACAGACAACTCCACCGTGGCAATTCTGTTCACAGTGCAGTAGGCACCGGGAAGCACCATGGCCAGGCACATCGAGTCTTCAGTGTCAAGATTTGCCTTACGTTTTAACTTGGTTTTTTGTTTCGTTTTGTTTTTCCCTTTTTTAATCAGGCAGCAGGCTGGGCCAAGCATGGTTCAGAATACTCTCACAATTTTAAGTTTTAAGAAAAGGTGACTTCAGCAATGTCAGACACATATCATGACACATTTGTCAAGACCCACAGGATGTGCGCCACAGAGAGTGAGCCCTAATGATGTGAACCAAGGCCTTTAGTTAATCATGTATCAGAGTCCTTCCATCGATTGGAACAAACAGCCCACACCACACAGAGGCAACGTGTGAATGAGAGGGGAGATGGTGGGGACAGGGTCTGGGAATTCTCTGTACTTTCCCACCAGTGTTTCTGTAAACTGAAAACTACATAGAAAAAAAACAGTTTATTCATTCGAAAAATGTGTTGAATGAATGGCTTTTAAACTCTGTTCACAGAGTCTACTTAAGGTGAGGAGGTCTCATAGAAAGGTAGCCTGTGACGGCTGAGGTCCCACCAACGCAGCAAGCTGGGTGATGGGGCAGCCAGGGCTTGGGCCAGGAGGAAGACAGGGCCAAGGTCTGTTTGAAAATACCCTCTCTAGGGACTATTTCCTGGGTTAGGCACAGGTGGAGACAGGAAGCCAGGGGGAGACCATGGGACACCCCCACGAAGCCACCCAGGAAACAGAAAGGCCACGAGAGGGATGTGGGGGCACCAGGGCAGGCAGAAGCCACAGACCACAGGTCCCAGCCCCAGGGGGGTGGCTCACGCCTGTCATCCCAGCGCTTTGGGAGGCCGAGGCGGGTGGATCGCCTGCGGTCAGGAGTTCGAGACCAGCCTGACCAACACGGTGAAACCCCGTCTCTACGAAAAACTAGCTGGGTGTGGTAGTACGAGCCTATAGTCTCAGCTACTCAGGAGGCTGAGACAGGAGAATCGCTTGAACATGGGAGGCAGAGGTTACAGTGAGTCAAGATTGCGCCACTACCCTCCAGCCTGGACGACAGAGCAAGACTGTCTCTAAAAAATAAAAAAAAAAACAGGTCCCGGGAGACACCTGACTCCAGCTGCCTGCCCCACTGCAGGTCTTCAGGGACTCCCAAGACTGCCTGCCCCCAGGCCTCTCAGGGATCTCTCCAACCCACCCCTGCCATCTGGGCCATCCCTGCTGCCTCTGCCTCTCTATTCCTAGTCATGTCTCCAGCCAGGGTGTCCAAGACCCGGCCAGGGCACTGGGGACACTTTTTGCCTCCAAATCCTCCTAAAATCTCCTTCCCTGGCCTTGCCCTTCATAAACCCTGTTTTGCCATAACTGGTTAATTTGATAACCAAGAAACAACAAGTCTTAAAATAAGTGTTAGTGAAGCAATGATCAGTGCATGGGTGACTGAGGGGCTGACTTCGGTTACCTAAAGGCTGCCAGACCACCCATTATCTACTGACCACCACTCGAGACCGTTTCCCACCCTCCCTCCGAGACTGTGCGTGACTGGGGTGGCCTCTCACCATTGCCACATCCTAAGGTGGCAACGAGACTCAGGCCAAGAACACACAGTGCGACCAAAGGCACTGCCATTTCCCGCAGGAGTCAGAGGCGGGTGCTTTGTTTTGCTGTTTTTGTTTTGTTCTTTTTTGTGTTTTTAATAGCAGCGGAGAAATCAGAAGCAGGAAGGAGCATCTGGGTTTTTTCCTGCTTCTGCTCCAGGGACCCCATGAACCCTCATTGTCCCTGACCATCCTTAATTAACTCTGTGTGCAGACCCCAGGCTGCTCTGCTACAGTGAAGCCCCAGCAAATTCGTGCCTCGGTTTAAAAGCTGCGTATGCCAGCTCTGGGCTTGCTGTGATGTGTTAATAACGCAGTGCTGGGCTAGAATCTTAACAAATGTCAGAAAAGCTGCAGAGATGAGTCACTGTCTGGAACCAAAGAAAAACACGAAGCCTCCTTATAGAGTCCAGAGGAGTAATTGTCACAAGCATTTGATGGAAGACCTCATAAGTGCGTGCAGTGAGCTCATGACCCACGCAAAAAGCACTGGCGAACACTCCAAACACATCCTCCACAGCTTAATGGGATTAGAAAACTCTAGCTCTGCATCTTAGGAGTTTAAAAGTTACTCTTTTCTGGAGGCAAACAGCACCTAATGGATCTGGCATGTCTTTGGTATAAACAACTTATGGCTGTTTCAAACACAAAAGGACCTAAAAGGATGATTTTTATTAAAATGTTGATCTCAAGAAATAGAGCCTGTCGTTACACAAATAATCAGTCTTGCCTCAGATGTCATACTTCCTACCTGTTGAGTAAATACCACCCCCTTACAACTTCCCCTGACAAATGCAAGCTCTTTGCAGAGCTAATTTCCTGTACCTTTGTGAGGCCGGGGCCCTGGACATTACAGACCCATTTATGAAAATAGGAGAGGTAATTGGGACATCTTTTGAAATCATGTCCCCTCTCTCTCGCAGGCCCCCATCAGCCCTCTAATTTTACTTGGTCAGGTTACAGAGGATGTTTACATACGCCTCTTCCTGGAATTTCACCTCTTTGCTTCAGGAGTGGGCAATTAGAGAGAATTAGGGCCTATTTGGTGCCTGTTTACCGTTAATGGATGGAGTGGCGGAGGCAGCCTTGGGAAAGCAGTCTGCCCGTCTAATTGAAGCTGGCAATTTTTCGATTCCTCATTTCAGCTCGCAGGTATTGTAGCAACCAAGGTCACAAAACAAAAGCTGCAGCCCACCATGGTAATAACCAGGTACAGGCCCGACCGGAGGTTTTGTGAGCTGTTCATTACTACACACTGCAGCACAAAGAGATAGCTGGAAATGTTTGCAAAGCCGAGTCTAAGATGGGCAGCCAGTGCAGGCGGGTGATGATCACTTTACCAGAAGTTGTCATCCTGTTGGCTTTTTCAGGAAGTTCTCCGCTGACTGGGCCACTGTGCCAACAGAGGTGCTGGCGAGGGCCTCAGGACCCAAAAGGCACAAGGTGAGCCACGGGGGTGGGGGGAACGAACATCCCCTGGTTCTGAAGCCACAAATCCAGTCTCACTAAACCAGAGTCACTCTACAGACCAAAAAGGGGTTCCAGACCAGCCCAGCAGCCTGCCTGTTTGGAATAATGCCCCATAAAACACGATCCCTGCAGCCCAGCTCATGGGGCAGCCCCTCGGGACCTTCTTCGGGCAAGAGCTCTAACCCACACTAATGACCAGTGACTGTGACCCCCTGACCACACAGGTCACACAGGAGCTGGCAACTGGCAGGGGCTTCACCTCCGGGGCCTGCTGCCAGCTCACCGTGCAACCTTGGGCAAGGCTCCGGACCTCTGGCATCTCTGGTTTCCCCACCTCTAAAGCAGAGGGGGCAGTGGACAAGTGACCCCCAAAGTCTCAACAACTCCAAAGACCCAGCAAACAAACGACAGATGACCTCCAGGGAAGCCTGAAGAAACCCCGAGACTGCGGGAGCGCCAAGGCCACTCGGACGACCATGGGCCTGCGCTTGCCCATTTCGTAGATGGGAAAACTGAGGCCTGGGGGGCTGGAGACAGGGGCCAATGTCACATCCATAGTCAGGGCTGAGCACAGGCTGTAACCAGGTCTCTGGAAGACTGCTGACCTCTCTGAGGCTCGGAAGCCAGCAGCAGCAAAGTCAGTGACCAGCCAAGACTGAGACCTGGGCCCCCTTCCTGTCATGGCAGGGACTTTGTCCCTGGTGCCTCCGGAGTGGCCCTACCCTTACGGCAGTCTAGGGCAGTGGTGGTGCAAACAGCTTCGCTCTAACCCAAAGGGTCCCCTCTCTCGCAGCTGCCCACCATCCCTGCGGGCCATGATGACCCCCTCCTCTCCTGGCTAACCGTGAAACAACAGCCCTGTGGATTTCTGAGCCCCCTACCGCCAACTTCCTGAGTAGGGAATCACTCTATTTCCACTGCCAGAAGGGCCCAGAGAAAGGGCTGGAGTGGCAGAAGGAGCAGCCCAGCTGTGAGCACGGAGGCCGGCGCAGACATGCGGTCAGCCTTTGGCCCCCGACTGTCCTCCTTCCCCAACTTTCCATCCTGGACCTCTCTCCCCGCAGCCCCACTCTGTCTCTTTGGCTATATTTCGGGCATCAGGCCCAGGTTGATCAAATTTTTGTTTACAGGCACAACCACTCTGATTCCCCTTTGCTAAGAAACTTTCAAAATCAAGCCCTAGAATCTAAGAGCGTGAGCATCCCAGGGTCGCGCGAACCCAGTGGCTGGTTAAGTGCGTCACTGTGCAGCCTTGGAGCTCCTGACACACACACAAGGGCAAGGGGCCCCACGCAACCCCTGGGAGGGAACACACACACACACTCCGTTTCAGGGGAAGGTAATTGACGTTTTCTTCTTTTCATCTGAAGAAAAGGCACCTTCCATTGAAAGGGCGCATTCACAGAACCTGGGAAAACTCATCTGCGCTCAGCCCTCCCAATTATCCCCAGGTGGCTGTTCCCCACGGGGGGCTCCCCCACATTCCTCTCGGCCTGAGCCTTTGTTTCCGTCTGAAACGGCCCTGGGAGCTCCCGGGCTAAGAGTCTCCTCCTTAAGCCCCTGCCAAAGACCCTATTCACTGCTCAGAGTCGAGGCGAGCCGAAGGTGGTGGGCAGCCTTCCTTTCTCCCAGGGTAGGGGACTTAAGAACTCTCCATCTGGATTTATTTTTAAGCTCAAAGAAACTGGAGAGCAATTAAGAAAGTCATGGCTACACCCTCCACCACCATCCTCCCCCTTAATGAACTCCTCTCTCACACACAGTCCCTCATGTTGGGAGGCCCACGGCGGCCCCAGTGACCCAGCACCTGCTCTGTACACGGGCCGCCCACGGATCGCCAAGGGCTCAGGGGTGACGGGAGCTGAGAGGACAGACAGAGATATGTCCCAAGTCCTTGTCACAGTTTGTCCTGAGTAAAGTGACCACAGTTTTCCATGGTGAGGATCGGGGCCCAGGCCCTGGCCTCAGGACCTGACTCAAACCCAGAAGGCCTTAGAATTCCAGATCTATGGGCCTCTCAGGCACCGCAGAGTTCGTCTTGGCACAGATAAGGGGTCTCTCCATGTCTGCTAGATCCAGCTGGAGTTGGGACCCCTCTTCTGGCAGAGTGCCCTCCTGCTGCAGTGCCTGCAGGGCTCCTGGGAGGGGAGGTGGGAGGGGAGGGGCCGCATGCCCTCATCAGCCCCAAGGGCCCCCCACACTCCCACCTTTCCTGGCTCTGAAACACTGACCCAATCCATGCCAAGGAGGCAAGCCTGTTCTGTGGCTCCCCTTTCCTTAGACTCCCCCAAGAACCTGTGGGCAGCCCAGGTGTGGGACTGCCCTGTCTGAATGGGGCTCCATACGAGACCCTCTCCTACCCCAGATTCATCCTTCTCCTTTCCAGACCAGGAACCCCACACTTGAGAGGCCTCGTTTCAAAAGGTACACCTCTTTTCTAGACTTTTCCATCTGCTCAAATCGGGGTTGGGAGACAAAGCTAGACTTCCTTATTCCTCCTTTGGAAGAGGGGACAGGGCTCAGAGAAACAGCGGGGAGGGGGAACCAGTCCTTGGGACAATTCACAACTCATTAATTCCAGTCTCCTAAAAAGAAGCCACTCCCAGCTACCCAGGGCTTTTCCACTGCAGCTCACAATGCTGGCTTCCACATTGTCCACTGCCCTTTAACCCTTTGGGAACTGAATCTGTCTCCCTCCACACCCCCTTCTGTAGAAAGCTCCCTTCCTCGGCCGGGCGCGGTGGCTCACGCCTGTAATCCCAGCACTTTGGGAGGCCGAGGCGGGTGGATCACAAGGTCAGGAGATCGAGACCATCCTGGCTAACACCGTGAAACCTCGTCTCTACTAAAAAAAAAAAAAAAAAAAAAAAAAAAGAAAGCTCCCTTCCTCTTTGCAAAGAAAAATTCATTAGCAAGCTCATTAAAGATGGGTAGATTTTCCTTTTCATTCTTTCTGGAAGTCAGATTGCTCATAAAAAACACACTTGAGTTATTTTATGTAAATGACTGAATAAGAAACACATGCATCTTGTTGCCCTTAAGTCTTGCCAGGTTTTGACAGTATTTGGAGAAATGTACTTGGAAATTCATTTGGGGTTTGAATCACAACTCAGGAGGCATGAGGTCAGGGGCCCTGAAAGCAGCAATGAGCAACTCGCAGGTGAGAGAATGTGGGGGTGAATGAGTGAATGAGGGGTAATTTTCTTCCTTTCCACAAGCTCAGGCCTGAGCTACCCTCTTGGTTTCCTTTCCCAGCCACCCAGAGCGGGCAGGTGCGAGAGGAGAGCCAGTTCCCAGACCAGGCCACCACCTTTACCCTGACACTTGCACCCACCCAGAAGAGTCCCACTAGAGGCAGCCAGCCCCCTAGGAATCACTCAGCATGATGACAAATGGCCAGAGACTCCTCACCGCCCTCCGCCGACGTGACAGGGTCCTCTGTGGCTCACTGCCTAGTCAGCCAGGGTCTCATCCCCACCCACTATGGCTCAGGCATTGGCCAATCCATCAAAATAGAATTTTCCTGAAAATGATCATGTCTTTCAGCACTTAATAATGGCCTTCCGGCAGTTCCCGTGAAGATCATCGGCAAGACTGACGTAGTAAGTCACGTTTCAACTTCTTCAACTGAGAACATGGTATATCTTACCTATTTTCTACCTAATGACACACAAAACCGCAAATACGTGTTTGCCTGAGACCGAAACACTCATGAGTATCTGAAATATAACTCAGTGCAAAGAGGGTTGGTTCCATTTCAACCCCTGAGAGCCAGGGGCTGCCAAAGCTTGGTCCTGCCTGGGCCTCACCTGTGTGCCCCTGGCCTTCGCCTTGACTTTGTCCCTGGGCTTAGTCCACCTTGGGCAAGACCTGAGATGTCCGTGAGAAACCAGTCCGGGAACTGAGGGCATCTGGCTCAGACCAGCTACTCGAATGCATTCTAATAAGCTTGGGACAGGATCCCCCCAGGACCCCAGCAGCCTGCCCCTGTGCAAACCTCCCCTCCCCCAGGCCTCTTCTCCACATCACTGTGTTTGCAGGTGGCTCAGCAAATGCTAGCCTTGGAGTAAATGTCACAGGGCAGAGCCTTCCTGGGCCCCCTCCCTGGGTTTAGCCCTGGGCACACACTCCCCTCCCCGTCTCTCCAGGCTCTGGGGCTCTCCAGAGAGCAGAAACAGACAAAGGCAACAGCCCCAGGTTAAAGCGCCTCTGCCCCCTCTGCCTACGCTGCCAGATTTTGTTTAAAAATAATATCCCCATCCCATTTCAATTTCAGGGGAGAAGGGCAGGGCTGCAGAAGAGCTGTCTCCAAATCCTCTGTTTGATTAAAGAGCATTACGGAGGCTGCGTTGGAAACCAGAGACACTCCGGGGGTGGGGGGGGGGGCAGGGGGCGGGGGGCGGAGGCCTGCACAAGGGCTGATGCGTGCACATGGCTGAGGACTAGAGGCTGGGCCCCATCCAGCGTGCAGCTCTGTTCATCCACTTCCTTCTCAGAAACCCCATTCGTGGGTGTCCAGAGGGGAGTATTGGCATCTGGGCCAAGGACAGTGCTAGGGCCCCCTCAAGGCTCCATAAACGTCTGGGGGAATGGAGCCAGCCTCACCCCACGGTTCAGACCTTTCTCAGCGCCCACCTAGATTCTCTGGGAAGTCTAACTGCACTCATTCGCCACAATGGCCACCCCAGGGGATGCCAGGATCCTGACACTGCCTCCCAAGGTGGCTGGCTCTAAAAACACCCCATTGCCTTGAGTGAGCCACAGGCTCAGTCCCTGGGACCCCAGAAAGGAAAGTGGCCTCAGCTGAACCTCCTCTCTTCCTGCCAGCCCAGCCTTCACCCTGGTGTGGCCGTCCAACATCCAACCCTGAGCCCTCGCCCTCGACGACACCTTGCTTGGCTGCCATGCAAGCCACCTTGCTGCATGGGTGCTCCAGGGCACCCAAGTAGACCCTCTGGTCCTTAGTGCAAAGCCCAGCCTTCGGCACCCCAGAACAACCCCAAGCCCGAACCCTGGACGGCTCCCAGATGCATCTTGAATTAGTAAAACACAAATAAACAAATGATGAGTCCTCGAGTGAATTGTGTGGCTCCAATCCCCTGCTTTCTTCTTCTCTACCATTGCTGATTTTATTTAAACAAACAAAAACATTCCCATCTCATTGCAATTTCAGGGGTGAGGAAAGGAGGAAAAAGAAGAACTTGCTCAAAAACCACTATTTGATTAAAGGACATTATCAAAGCCTCATGTGTGAGAAACCATGGTTCTCACAAGGAGTGACGCTACCGTGGCTGTTGGAAAGAAATGTCTTCCTAGCTGAGGAGCAGGCAAGCATTCCCATTTCCTCCTCTCCGAATGGGTCCTTGGGCCGGGTGGGAGTAGGGCAAGTGCCGCCTGGATCCCTTTCGGCAATGTGTTTAGCAAAGCCATACTGAGGGCGCCTGTGTGCCTGGCCCGAGCCGCTCTCATGGGTCTAGAGCGGAGGTGGACACTCCCCACTTACCGTCGCCGGCCCACAGCATGCCATCAGCCAGGGTGGACCCCCACACATGCTTGCTGGGTATAGCAAGGGTCTCCACTCCAGGCAGCTCTCCGGCCCCCAGACCCCTGGGGCTGATGTGAAGAGGATTCACCTTTGGCAGGTTGCCTCCTCCCCAGATTAAATGTTGACACTCTTGTTGATCAGAGAGGAGAGACATGAGCTAACCCTAATGAAATCCTGGTGGCTCAAGAAAGCAAGAAACTCACCCCAAACCAAGAAGGAGACGAGAGGCCCGCCAGGAAGAAGACTTGGGTCCGGGATGGTGGGCCCCATCAGGGCCTCTTCCGCGGCTTCCATCCGCAGTTCTTCAGCCGAGCCAGCCGGGCCACGGCCCACGTGCCTTGGGGAAGGGCAGAGAGTTAGAATCATGGCAAGGCAAGTGCCCCAGAAAAGCCAAACACACCAAGAAAGACAGGGGCACGGCCTCACCTGCAGTTTGCTTTTTGGTGGAGTGGGGTGACTAGTGGGGGATGCCCAATGTCAGGAAAATGTGCAGAGCAGCAACGGGCTGGGTTAGGGGCAGCCCCAAAACCAGAACTGAGTGGGGAGCAAGGGACCGGGCGGGGCAGAGCCCAGGACTCTCGGGCCACAGCGGAGGCAAAGGCAGGCGGGGGCAACACCCACCAGGGCACGATCACGAAGGGTCTCTGGGATGGGACAGGAGTCTGTCCATAGCCCTGAGGCCAGGCCCACAGGAGGCACATTGGAGGATGCTTGGCAGGAGATGCAGACACGAGCAGGGGCTTGTCGGGGGCACTGGGAACCTGCTGGAAACAGGCAGATGGAGTGGGAGTGGCTCCTGGGGCAGGGGAGTGGTACCGCAGGAGGGCCAGGTGACCACAGGTATGGGCTTGGCAGGGAGAACCAGCCTGCTAGGCAGAGGGCTGTGGAGCTGAGCCCTGGAGCCCAGGGATTGAGGCAGAGAAGGGGAAGTGGGTCAGGCCCACCTCAGGAGACAGAGCAAGCAGAGTGCCGGGTGGGTGAGGAAGCTGGCCGCTGGAAAGCCACCAGGGAGAGCCAGCCAGCAGCTGGGCAGAAGCAGAGCCTGCAGATGCTCCCTGGAGGGTTCCCCTGCTGGTCCTCGGCATGGGACATGGGCCCCAGCAGCTGCTAGAGTGAAGGAGCTGGACCAGGCCCCGGGGGAGGAAGGCATCATGGCAAGGGAAGGGTCGCAGTCACAACCACACCTCGAGAGGGAGACCTGTGGCCAAAGCCCGGGGGCACATACTACAGCTGTTCCCGTGCCCACTTCGGTCCTGAGAGACTCAGGGCCAGGGGTCCAGAACAGCTCAGCATCAGGAATGGGGCAGGGAAGGCAGAGAGGGAGAAGGGGCTGGCTCGGACCAGAGCAGAGCCCTGGGGATAGCTTGAATCTGCCCTCACACCCTCCAGCCTGATCTCTATGGAGCCGGAGTCCACTGCTCCAGCCCCTGGGGCAACCCCCCGGCCTGCCCTCCTGGGGACACAGAGGCCATCAAGGGACGGACTATGGTGGCCGGTGCCCAGGCCAGAGCCAGGGCCGTGGGCGTGCTCAGTTAGGATCAACTGTTGGATGACGGGATGGCCGCGCGGGTGAATGCAGGGACGCGACCAGCAAGGCCCCCGTTCAAATGGGGCAGGGGTCGGAAGTTGCTCACGCACCTCTCAAAAATGAATTCCACCCTCCAGCCTTTGCACCTAGAACTCTTCGCATGGCCTACCTAGTGGCTCAGCTGTGGTGGTCGAGTCCTTTCATTCACTCACCTGGCGAAACCAACATCCCACATACTCTAACTGAGCCCCACTCTGTGCCAGGCTGGTGCTGGGACACCCTGAGGAGGCACGGGGCTGGCTGGCCAAGGGTACCCCAGGAAGGCCAGGTCAGGAATTGGGGAGGGACAAAGAGAGGGAGATATTGAGAGACAGGACAGAAGAGGAAGAAGGCAACAGAAGCAGAAAAAGCAGGGACTCAAGGAGTCAGGTTAAAGGGCTGTCCCTCGACTCAAGGGAGCAATGAGACCCCTCTGCCCGGCGCCTCAGAAAAGTCCAGAAACCCAAGCAGGATGGGGACGTGGGGAGTTAACTTTTGAAAGTTTGTTAGGGCTCCAGGAGCCTTGGGCACAAAACCCCAGAGAACCTGCCGGGGGCCAACCGATTTCTTCCACACCCTCTCCAGGCTTTCCAATGTCCACATGAGCTACTACAGTACTAACAGTGGCTTTGGGGCCTGTATGTTTATGACTGCCATGTGTTCGAGGGTGAGGAGAGTGCCATGGATTCTTCATTACCATTGAAGAAAGTCTTCTCACTTAGAAACATCAGGCATGCTCTATTTTTCTACTCTCCAACAGCTACATGGCGAGGAGGCCAGGTTTTCGTGTGATCTCAGCTTCAGGTCTATACCCAAGTCCACCCGTAGTCTCAACACTCCCCTACACAGAGTGACCAACTACATCACCATCACTGGGAAAGTCTCGCCTTGGCAAAGGGGATGAAAGATTGCCTCAGGCTTTTGCCCCAACTGGCCAATGGGAGATCCTTCCACATTCTTTCTCGTGGGGTGCTGGGGTAGAGTTGCTTTTGCTAACTTGGAAACAGTATCCAATTCTAATTCACGAAGCCAGAGAACCTTTAGCCAACAGACTCACTAAGGGAGGAAGGTCCCATAAGGTTTTAACTAATAACATTTTCTTGCTCCAACTACCTCCCTCATCCCCTAGTTTTTTGGGTTTTTTTTCCGTTTGGCTGAAGGTCCGACTGGAGCCTAAAGTTTAATTGGAGTGATTTAATCATGATTGATCCACCTTGGGGTGAGAAATGTCCAGAGCTTGGGACAAATAAGGGCATGTTTCAGACTTGGGACATACCTGCTCTAAAGAATTATGGGCTCTAGGGAGCTCAAAGATCAGAACAAAAAGAGAAGGAGGGTTCAGGCAGGGTACAGGACATGTGGGTGAGGATATTAAGGGGCAAAAGAAGAACTACTATAGGGCCAGGCATGGTGGCTCACGCCTGTAATCCCAGCACTTTGGGAGGCTAAGGCAGGTGGATCACAAGGTCAGGAGTTCAAGACCAGCCTGACCAACATGGTGAAACCCCATCTCCTAAAAATACAAAAATTAGCCGGCTGTGATGGTGGGCGCCTGTAATCCCAGCTACTCAGGAGGCTGAGGTGGGAGAATTGCTTGAACCCGGGAGGCAGAGGTTGCAGTGAGCCGAGATCACGCCACTGCACTCCAGCCTGGGCGACAGAGCAAGACTCCATTTCAAAAAAAAAGAACTACAAGTTCTGATTCCAGATTCCCAGATGTGAGTTTTAATCTCCTCTCCACTGATTGATCCCAACTAATCACTAGCCCCCTGTGCCCCAATTTCAACAGTATGCTGGAGTCAAATCTGAACCCCAAACTATGCCCTCTTATGGGGGGCCCTCTGGGATGCCAACATGCATTCACTTCTTCACCTGGCTAGGCATTCCATGAGTATTCACATTGTAGTCACTCCCCCAGGGCTATGCCTAGGAGTTGGTACTTTCCTACCACTTGGTAATCTTGAGTGAGTTTTGGATGTCCTCAGTGGGTCCTGAGATGAGTCAGAGGAGAGCTAGAGTTGGGAACTGATCACCAGTGGCCCCCCCAGTCCTCAGCTCTTGGAGAAAGGGAATGAATGCTCTGGCCATTTGCATCTGCGCAAAGGATCGAACAAAGCCACTTTCTACAATGCAACCCTGTCCGAAGCCCCCCTTCCCAAAGCTGCCTGCAACTTTCAACCCCGCTGAATGGACTTCGCACTGGGACAGAGGCAAAGACTTAAATGAGGAGCAAAAGAAATGTCGGCTCCATCACCAAAATTAGAAGTGTGGCTTAAGAAGCCACATCGCCCCGGCCCGGCGGTGGCCAGTTCACCTCATTATGATAATCAGTGTGTTTTTCCTTCGCAGACAAAGAAGGCTCCTTATGCGACGAATATTGGAATCCAGCAGCTAACCTCATTAACGTCTGCAGCCTCTTCCTTCGACGAGGCCCGAGATTAGCCCTGTGTTCATTAAGGGAAAAGGGCGGAAAGTGGAATAAAACTGAAAAACACCGCCAGGGTAAGGGGGAGGGGAGGCCCTTTTCTGTTAGCCTTTCATTCACTGAAATACTTCGTGTACCTTCAGGATTTAATCACCAGCAAAGGGAGCGGTAGGGAGGGGGCAGGGTTTACCAGGATGTGGGAGGTAAAGAGGTTAAACTCGATGGAAGGAGTTAAAAACCCAAAATAGGGTGATTTGATGTGAAAGCTTCCTGGGATTTGTCATTGGGATAATCAATTTAAAACCTTCTTCCCGTTTGCTTTCTTTTAGCCCAACCTAACGTAAGGGGAAACCGTCTTTGGATGGGTTTTTGGTGGCTTTTAATATTTTCTAAGTCTCTCTTTCCTACTTTTTTTGTCTTTAATGCCTTTGTTTAGTTATTCTCTTCTCCTGTCTCTCCTGCACGCCCCTCCCTTTCCACTTCTTTCTTCTCTCTTTGGTCCTCCCCGTGGGAACCTAATGTATACGAAAATCTAGTGGTGCCTCCAGTTGTATTTTCCCATGAATGCTTTATTGACTTTGCTTCAAGCCCTTCAAATAGCATCTGGTGCTTACCTGTGAGACATCCCACCTGACCTGCCAGATAAAGATGATTAACCCTATTTTGAAACTGAGATAAACCTGGCTTGGAAAAGTTTACCTAACCCAAGGTCTCAGCACTAAGTAATTTAACTAGCACTCGAACCCAGGCAGCGACTCCTGACTGCTTAAGACAGCATAGTAAGAAGCAGGTCCAGAAGTCGAGAGACCTGGCTATGCAAGTTCCTAGGGGACGCTAAGAACGAGAGAAGGGGGAGCAGGTGTCTCTGTGAAGGGGCGTGTAAACACACAGAAGTGAACCGGAGCCGCAGAGCCCTCTGAGAGAAGGCATGAAAATGTGTCCTTGTGTCCATGAGCCGAAAACATGACAAGGATTAAGCTACAGAAAAGTCTTTACCTTTGTGAGAGCCCTTCCACGGAGTAGAGCGAGTCAGGAAGCAGTGGGTTGAAGAGGAAATTGGAGGTGAGGAAGGAAGACAGCAAGTGTAGACAGGCCTTTCAAGAAGCTTGGCTGTGAAAGGAAAGACAGAGACTGTAGTGGCTAGAAAAGATGACAGCAGGGACCTGGGAGGCTCCAGGCTGCGGGCAGAGCAAAGTCAGAAATGCAGAGGGAGGCCTTCTGGAGGCGGCCGGGACTGAGACAGGTACAATTCTTCCTCTGGAACTCAGGGAACAGGGGTTCAATGATCCAGTGGGGCCCAACCTGCAGAGCCTCTTGACAGCCTCTGTTTCCCTGGGAGTGGCAGTGGCCGGCCCTGGCTCAGGACAGGGAGTTGTGAGGATCAAATGAATGGACGGTTGCAAAAAGTGACAGAAACATTCACTACCGTTACTCACTGGGAGCAGGCTTCGCAATTTTACAGCCCACTCGAATCTCACTGGGGCCTGGATTTTCGCTGACCATAAATTATTCGTCCTGAACATTAAGGATGTAAAAACCACTGGTAAAAGCTCCTGCCAGTCTCTGGAAGACAAAAGGTCCCCTCCTAATAGCCTGGATTAACTCAAAGCAGGTCTCCGCCCACTTCATTTGTCACCGTCCAAGTCATCCTTGCACCTCCATTTGCCACATAATCCAATCAGCCCCTTTCAGAGGCTGGGCAGCTATTGTCTACACTGAGCTGGGCTTCTCTAAAGCAGCCCAAGTTGTTTTTGTCTTGTCCGGACAAAACTGGTTGGCTTAAAAGGGGACGAAAGAAAGTCCTGGTCAAATGAGGACCCCAATTAGGTTCCAAGAGACTGTTTTCATTATCTTTGTATCAGATACCTAGCCTGGTGCACTGGGCAGATTGTCGGTGCTCCAGAAAATGTTTGTTGAATTAATTCATTTTTATTTATTCTGGAATTTCTTAATTGAACACAAACACACACAGCACCTACTGAGTGCTGTTCTCACTAAGGGAGAATTGGGCTGGACATGTGAGCAAGGAGGGACAGCCTCGGGTGGTTAAGTAGCTTGCACTTTCCACAGCAATTTACAAAGCACTTTCATAGTAGTTACAGCATTTGGTCTTCAAAAGCGCCCTGTGGGGTAGATACACAAGGGTGTGTGTGTGTGTGTGTGTGTGTGTGTGTGTGTGTGTGTGTGTGTTTTAATCTCCATTTAGACCATGAAAGAAACTGAAACTTAGAGAAGTTAAGCGACTTGTTTAAGGTCACACCGTTATTAAAAGGTGAAGCCAGCACATGGTACCAGCACTGGGGCCACCCAGACCCCCAAGACCACCCCAGGCATCTGGGATTTCAAACAGACTGTCCCATTGTCAAACATTTGGTTTGAAATAAAAGGACTCTTAGTATAACTCTGGGCCAGAGGGGAAGAAGGGGTGAGGGCAGCTAGCGTGGCACCCTGGGTCCAACTCCAACCCCTTCTCTTGCCAGCAATGTGACCAAATACTTACACCTCCCCACAAGTTTCAGTTTCTTTAATGTAAATGTAAGTCCTACCCCATGGGACAGAGAGTTCAGTCCTCACGGGTCCTCTCTCCCTTTCAGCTTTTTTAAATTACAAAAATCAATACAAATGCATCCTCACCTGGAAACGAGGCTGCCTCGTTTACATACACATATTACATAAAAATCACATGTTCATATCACATAGAAAGTGCTCTGGAAATGGCCACATGCATAATTCGTGTTCTTACTCAAGTCAGCCCGTCGATGGTCTCTGCAAAGCCCCTACCTGATGCAAGGAGAGCCCGAGGACAAGGGCTGCCTGGAGTGCTGCTGGAGAATAAACAAGATGAGTAAGACAAGCAAGAGGGGTGGGAAGGGACTGACCTGTCGAACCTTTTCAACAAACATTTGCTGATCACCTCCTCTATGCCAGATCCTGCCTGAGGCCTCTTTTATCTCATTTAATTCTCACAACAACCCTAGGAGGTTGCTCCCATCGACCCCACTCCCCAGAAAAGGATAGGAAGATCTCCAGAGAGGTGGGGCATGCCTTTGGTGATTCAGTAGCATGCTCATTCCAGAAGCCCACCCAGGGCCTTGGAGTTGCCAGCAGGATGCTGGTCAAGCCCCTGGCCCAGGTCCCCCTCCTGAGAATTTCCCAAAGGGATCCTTCCATTCAGGACATCGTAAGGGTGATGACAGAGTCAGTCGACAAAGACTGACACCCCCTTGGGGAGGGAAACACTCCAGTTTGCTAGCAGGTGAACACAAGCAAAGACTTATAGGAAAGTACTCATAGAGTCAAAGCATGAGCATAGCAAAGGTCAGGGCTTAATGCCCAATGCCCCCTCACTAGGGCATTGGTTTAAGTCTTTAGGTAAGTGGGACAGCCGGCTGGTCAGTTCCGGTCCTCTTCATCCTTTGCCATCCTGGTCCTGGGGGTCAGTGAATGGCTGCTTTGTATGTTGGTGGGATCCAGGAATCCGTGCTCCTAGTGCCCTCTGCAATTGATCAAAGGTTAGAGAACCTGCTTAAAAGCCCAAGCCTAGATCATAATTACAGTTTAAGTTAATTAATTACAATTAAAGCTGATTAGTTAAAATTTAAAATTGTCTTTTAATTGCTAATGGGTCTGGGGGTGGTGCAAGGATTGTGGTGGGGTTGGGAGATTCTGCCTGCCACATTGGATATGAAATGATAGCAGGAGGGTTGAAGTACCGTGAGGTGTAGATGGGCAGCAGGCCCCTTGGAGCGGCTCGGCATGGAGAGGAGGTGGTCCCTGAAGACAAGGAGGTGGACGGATGATGTCATCCCTGAGGAGAGACCCTATGGCATGGGAGGGGGGCAGGTTAGAAACCATCTTCGTGACCTCTAACGGCCAGCACCGGAACAGCAGAGAGCGAAAGGGGGCAGGCAGAGGGAAAGGCAGGGAGGAGTGGCAAAGGGGAGGACTGAGGAAGGCAGTAGGGAGGGGCTGGGAGGGAAGAGGGAGGGGTATGGAGGGAGAAAGGCGGGGGGGGGGCAGGGAGAGGGGAGGAGGGAAGGGGAGGGGAAAAGAGAGATGAGGAAAATGAGGGGGGAAGGGGGAGGAGGGAAGAGGAAAGATGAAAGAGGGAGGAGGGAGAAGAAAAATAGGAGGGGGAGGAGGGACGAGGAAATGAGAAAGGGTGGAGGGAGAGGAGAAATGGGAGGTGGAGGAGAGGAGTGGGAGGGGGTAAGGATGATTTGACTGACAGGTCACAAGTGTTAGCTGTGTGCGTGTGCGCAACTCAAAACCCAAGGGAGCGGGGCAGGCACACACCGCTAGGGGGCGCGCAGCCCGCACCTGTAACCCAGGAGGGCAGCCACCTGCGGCGCCCCGGCCCGCGCCCGGCGGGCCTGGATGGACAGCAGGTGCCCAACAGGTCTCAGGCTAGGAAGGGCTCCACAGGCCACCGCGCCAGGTCGCTACACCCGCCTCGACGCCTCTCCAGCCACCACCAGCCAGAGCCCACCTGTGGCCGCGGCGCAGCGCCTCCCGCCCGCACCAGGGGCCTCCTGCGCCCTCAGCCACCAGGCCCCAGCCCCGGAGGAAGGTGGGCCACCCAGCGGACCCGCGCCAGGCCCCTCTGGAGCGCCGCTCCGCCTGCTACAGGGAAAAGCAGAAATCCCGACTCCCACCTTCGTCAATCCAATTAAACACAGGTTCACTAGAGTCAGAAAGATCCAGTCCTCCAGACACCGCTGTCACGCATGTGGGTGGTCTCGGAACGAGAGACAGAACCTATGACATCGCTGGAAAGTAACGCAAAGGGGGCCACCACGCCGCTCCCCGCCTTCGCCCCCAGGCATCGACCTCACGCCTCCAAAGTCGTGCCTCCCTCCTTCGCCACAGCAACAATTTCTAGCCCCCGCGCGATGGCCCCTCACTGACCTTGTCACAGCCTCTCTCTCCATCCTGCTCAAATGAGCCACACCTTCCTAAGACCCCCGAAACCAAAAACCACTGGAAATCAACTAACGTGCCTCTGTGCGCCTCCATGACACCCGAAGCCACGGCGCAAAGGCCGACCCCGGCCTCTGCGGCCGCTCCGCAGTGAATCCGGGGGTCTCAAAACTGTTCCCTCTTGGGTAAATGAATCCAGGATCCTCCAGTAGATCCCGCGACCGACCCCCTCCATCGGGAGAACAAAGGCCACCTCCCCTCCCCACCCCGCCCCCCAAAATTCCGCAGTGCCGCCAGCGCCCTCTCGCGGCCAGCCAGGAAACCTGCCAGAAACCTGCCACGTAGCCACTCGCCTGCGCCCCCACCAGGCCCGCCGGCCCAGGGTGGGAGGGGGTGGCCTGTGGGGGCTTGACTCGGACAAAGGCAATGGCAACAGGCGACTTGACCAAAACTCCAAGCCTGCAACATGTCAGGATTTTCGAGCGACCACCACACAAAGCTCTGAAGACCCCCGTGGCACCCCATCCCCAGCTCCCAGCGTCCAGACCCCAGCAACACACCCCCTTTTCTGCATTTCTCTCCTCCCTCTTCCCAGATCCAAGGACACGGCCTTCTCTCCTCCCCAACCCACCCCCTGCATCTATTCTGCCTGTGCCCCCAATCCCACGACCCCCCTTCGGCAAGGACTGATCCTGGGGGCTACTGGCAGGTTTGCACTTGGGCGCCATCTCTCTCCACTGTGAAAGTGGCTGATCAGGGCAGAACCAGATGATGTCGGGTAGAAATTTTACTCTGCATTTTGCCTGGGATCCACACTGCACTAAACCTGTGTATTTGGATTCGGAAAACCTCGCGAAGAGGAACCTTCGCTCCTTCCGCCCACGATCCACCAAAAACCTGGCCAAGAGCTGGCGAGGCAAATATGCCCGGGAGACCCTTCTATTCGGGTGCTTCCCCCCCTAATTCGTGGGGCATGCAGAAGGCATCGCCGCCATATCTCCCACTATTAACGCGATTCTAGAAGCGGCTTCCAATACAGGAAATCCGGGGTTCGCCCCCCCAGTGACTGCCATATACCCGAATCCAAGAGGGGTTCCATCTGATTCCTCCCGCTCCTCTGAACTGAAGTCCCTACCACCCAGCCCACCCTCAAGGACTGGACCTTCCAGAGGGGAGCCCTGACTTCCCCCCAGGGAAATGTGCCTCAAGATTTTCCTTCTGACAAATTTCGTTGCGGACGCTCGGGGACCAGGCGAAGTGGCTGCCTCCAGCAGCAGCACCCGGGATCAGGCTCTCGGCATGTCCAGGAGGACAGAGCCCATCCCAGAAGCAGATGCCGTCTTCCTTTTGCACGTCCTTTGCGGCAAGGATGGCCAACCACTCACCAGGTGAGGGATCCTCTCGCGGGCGCCCCAGCTCTCCCAAGGAGCCGCAGCCAAGGCCAGCGAGCCAAGGCGCGCTCCCTCTCTGCTCTCCGCCGTCTGCGCTAGGGGCTGGCTGGGTGGGGTTTATATGGAGGCGCAGAAGGGGTGGTCTCTGACGTCAGCGCATTCTGCTGCAATGCGCTCATTTCTCTAAAAGTGATTGGCCGGAAAAATGAGCCCCCCAGATTCTATGACAAATTGCTCTAGCCGCACCCAGATTGCAGCAAAGAAGGGAGGAAAAAATTCTGCCGCAGTGCCCCTGGCCGCCATGACCAACACCCTGTGGTCGCGGGTGCTTTTTCCCTGCGTGAGCCCGCCTCGCCAGGCAGAGTGAATTCAGGCACAATGTGTGGGGGGAATCGCCCCGATGGCTGGCCGTCCTCAGGCGGCCGATGGCCAAGGTGGGGCTGTCGGGGCGCAGATCCCACACCTGGCGGTTTCGGAACATCCATCGGAGGATGCGGGCTTAGCGAAAGAAAATTATGCTTTCTCTTATTGTTCAGGAAAATAAAATGCCCGGGCGTTATAACTGGTTCCCAGATGTAAGCCAGAGGCTGTCACCCCCTCCCAGCCCACCCGTGCGTTTCTGACTGGTTCTCTTTGACATGGGAGACAGAGCTCCGCGTCTCCGAGTCAGAAAACCCTGGCTGTGAGTCCCGGGCTCTGCCGCTTACAACTCATGTTCGCGGAACCCGCTATGCCTCTTCCTCTTCCACTGGGTCCGTTTCCTCCACCTTAACGAGGGATACCCCCACACACACACCAGGGTTGTAATAAGAATCCAGACAGGAGCCGTGCCCTCTAAGGAAAGTACTTTTAGAGGGCGGACTGTGTCCCATGTGGAGATGCCTGGGCTACCCCTCAAAGTTGGGGTGATCCCCACACACATGCCCTTTGAAAGAGCCCCACTGCCACCACCGCCCCGAAAAACAGGCAGCGACACATGTTGCGCCGAGCCCTGCCGCGGCCTCGGCTCCTGGGCTGGCACATGAGAGTTAATCCCTAACAGGTGGGAGCCCTCGGCAGCTTTGCCCGGCTCTGAGTGGCAGAGCGTGCAGGGCCGTCAATCAAATGTCCTCTCGCAAAGGTCAAAACGCTGTTGAAAAGGACCGAGGATCTATCTTAGGGTGACAGGTGGGTGGCAGCCGGGAGGACAAGGATGGAGTGCCCGGTGACAGAAAGCAGGTGAGGATGAGCAAGGGGCGCCAAAGAGGACAGCAGAGAGGCCCCACCGAGGGCATCAAGTCAGAATCGCTCCCCCGCACTTCTTTGGGGGGTTTAAGCTGCGTCAGAGGGAGCCCCCCATGCCCAACGATCCCACGAGGTGACTGTAAATCAGACGGGAGATTCCGGGGCTGAAAAGAAGGGAGAAAGGCTATTTCTACGTCCACAGCTAATGACTAGGGAGGTGAACATTGACCGCCAGGTCACTAGAGGCGCCGAGCCTTGGGAGCTCATGCGGGGGGCTCGTTTTTGCATAAAAAGGCGCACTGTTGGGGAGATAGAGACGTGGGACGTTGGGGTCCTCATGGGGCGCTGCTTTAATATGTCAGGTAACACGAAGGAGAAAGAAAACACCCCCTTTATAGCCTGTGGAGCTTACCAGGAGCCCCAGGGACTAGAGCCCCGGAAGCAGGCCTTGCACAGCAGAAACGCCCGCACCAGCCACAGACGTCAAGAACGCTTCAAAAAATCATGGCTCCGAGCACCCGCGTCAACAGGAGAACGTTTATTAGCCACAGTATTAATAGCTAGGAAACAGCCAGAGCTGGCCGGGGCCAATCAGCAACCAGGAGCCCCTGTCGTCAGGCCCCCACGGCCAATCAGACGCCGGCAGGCCCGGTTGCTAGCCTCTCGGGGGCAGAGGCGAGGGGCACGCATTGACAAGGGGCTCGCATTCACCCGCCGCGCGTGGGAACTGTGGTGGCCGCCAGAGAGCATCCGCAGCCACGCACCCGGGGGCCCAGGAGGCTGTCGTAGACACCGTGCCAGCCCGCGTCAGCCCTGCAGTCCCAAAAGGACATGAGTTGACGTTCTGGTGGGAGCCCCAGGCCTGGGTTGGGGTGCTCCTGGCGCCCCTGCGGGAAGTTGAGCCTCCCAGTGAGAAGCCAGCCTCTTCCCTATTCTGGGCCCCCTGGCTCTTGAGCCTGCTCCTTCGAGGTTCACAGTAAACCCCACTCTCCTATTTCAGGGCCTTACTGACAGCCCAAGGAAAAAGACCGTGGAAATTATGGGTTTCCTACGAAGCACCACGGGTTTGAATCCCGGCTCTGCTCCCTCCGCGCTGGGAGGCTGAGGTCCAGGCCCTCCCTCTCTGTGGGCCCCTACTTCCTCATCTGGAAAAAGGAAAGACTTGGACAAGATGGTCCCTAAGGAGCCTTCCAGTACTACTTTGCTTGATTTGAATGTATACATCAGGCGAGTCAAATGTCTTCCAGAACATTCTGCATGACAGTAATTAGTATCAGGTGTATCCTGCAGTCCATGTGGTTACTTCATCATGCTGCTTTTCTTTCCATTGTATTTTATTTTAAACAGAACTCCATGGCAACGTGTTTACCCTTCTGGCTTCCTAAAAGAAAGAAAGAAAAAAATGATGGGGGGGTGAGGGGGAGCGGGAATGCAAGGCAAAGAGAGAAAGAAAAGACTGCTGCAAACTAATCTCCACTGAACATGGTTTAACCACAATTTAAAAAAAAAAATCCATATGTTTAAATGTTTTTGTTGGCTTTTCTGGAGCTCAGAACCTAACTTTTTAAATATTTATTGGTCCAAAGCAATGGAAGAAATTCTTGAAGGAACCAAACCTACAGTAATATTTGGATCTGAACTATTTCTCAGTCTGAGCAATGCTGTACATGATTTCCTCGCTCAGAAAGGACATTCAAGGGCTCAGATTTGTATCTATAGGGGAAAACAGACAAGGAAATCCAGGTTTGAGAAATGGGGCACTTTCTCTCTGTGCATGCTGAAACCCAACTCTCCTGAAATCCTGGAGGCGAGCCAGTGTCCCAGACGCATGGCTTAGCTTGCTGCCTTTTTTTTTTCCACATAGATCTAATTCAAAGCACACATTTTTCTTCTTTTTTTAATTCATATTGAGAACCCTCAAAAGCCGTGTGAGCAGCCTCCTATCCACATGTACATACTTATGGGCAAGGGGACAAACCTCCTAAGAGCCGGCCAGGAAATGAAGACAAGGTCCTCCTATACCCATCTCCCAGACATGGGCAAATGTACTCTCTTCTCAAAAAGCATACTCTGAACTTTTACAAACAGCAAACCCCAAGTGCCTCCCCCTCTAAGCCGACGTCCAGTTTTCCACGTACCCCTGAAATTTAGCATGCACCAGAGATCTCTTGAGTTCCTCTTCTGCACTCCCCCTGGGGGGCTGCAGGGATAGGGAGGCTGCTTCGGCTTCTTCCTATATAAGCTGCCACTGCAGTCCCAATCCCCAGTTCTAGTGCCAGCCCCTGGCCATTCAAACCCCTGAACATCACTGAACCCCCTCCCATTCTGCCATAGACCTCAGCTCAAGTCAGAGAAGCAGTTGAGCACATGGGCGGTCTTCCACGGGGCTGTTTTTCCTTCTTGTGGGACAAGGGGAAGCCTGTCATTGTCAAGTACAACTTCTGCCTCCCATAAGAGGTGAGGCTTGACATCAAGTAGTCAAGGATTTGGAGGAAATGATCAAACACACCAGGCCTATCTTCTGGGATCTTGAAATTGACAGCAGCTCTTCTAGAAAACACACCGACCCCAGCTCCCAGCGCCAGGAACACTCTGCTCCCCTTAAAACCAGAGTTCTGGGCACAGCCCCAACCTTGCATAGGAGAGTTTGCCAAATTGTAGATACTAAAAGACAAGTAAAGTTCAACGCCTTTCACAGAAGGCCAAGGATGAAGTTTAATTCCAGGTAGACTGCTGGGTTTCAAGGCAGCGCATCTGTGTATTTGAGTTAGCTAGACTTCCAGCCATTCCCCATTGACCAACAGTAACCCAAGAGTAAATGTTCAACAACAGAGTTGCCCTTTTCCGCATCAGCCTCTGGAGGAGCGTGGTATGTGGACAGGCAGGGGACATTGCTCTTTGGGACTACTTTTTATAACTAGTGCCAATGAAAAACAGCTGGAGGGTAATGCCCCCAAATGGTACCATTAGTTGTGCTGGATGCATAGATTCTGAGTGATTTTTCTTCTTCCTTTCTACTTTTATGAATTCCTTTACTGGCATGTATTCCTCTTATACTGTGTGTGTGTGTGTGTGTGTGTGTGTGTGTGTGTGTGTGTGTGTGTATGTGTGTTTTAATGCTGCAGTCCAAAGCCAGGCATAGTGGCATGTGCCTATAGTCCTAGCTACTCAGAAGGCTGAAGCAAGGAGGATCACTTGAGCCTAGGAGTTCAAGGCCAGCCTAGGCGACATAATAAGACCCCAGCTGTTAAAAAAAAAAAAAAATCGTTTTAATATAACAGTACAAGAAAAGCGACTATTTTAACCTCTTCTTTATTGACTTCAATTAAAAAATCTTTTTCTGTTAAGTAAATAAAAATCAAGAGACCCAGGATTCATGTCCTGCATAGCATAAGGCCCAGTTCCTGGACAGAGGCATTCATGCATGAGTGGTAGCTGTGGAGTGGGCACAGAGGTGGGTGCCAGTGGCAGTCACCTAGCTGCGCCCAGTCTTTGGAAGGACTCTCCTGAACCTGCCACAGAGGTGAACAAATTCCAAGCTGATAAAAGCAAAAAAAGTGCACTTCAATGATTTCATTCCTACTGGAGGGACCTAGAGAAATCCATTTACGAGAAGACAAAGCAGGCCAAGAACGGGGTCTTGGTGAAAGAGACCACTGCCATGGGTTGGATTTTAGAAGTCACATCTTGACACTAGGAAAAGATAGCCACATTGCCCCACCCCACCCCCACCCAGGGCCCCCTGGCTTTGGGTGTGGGCCAGCCCCAGATTCAAGCAAGGGGTTTTTTTGGCCCCACTCCATGGAAATATTTCCTTCGGTGGAGCAAAGAACTGCTCCATTCAACTGCCTGCGGCTAGGGAGGGGGTGGCTTTCGCTGTGTTGACAGAGAACTGCAGAGGCCTGGGGAGGAGCCCCAGAGGAGAAACTGTGTTCCAGGTAGAACAGGACTGGAAAGTTTGCTCTCTTTTTCTTTTTTTTTTTTTTTAACTAAAAGATTGCTGACAGTTGAAAAACTCCCACCCCACCCAAGAGGCTCCTAGAGGAGGCATTTGTACTAGGTTTCAACAAGGACTAGAAACTTCTTAAGTCTTAATGTCAAAGGGAAGGAGGCCGATGCTGGGCGCACTTTCAATTTAAACATTGAGGGTCTGGATGGCTCCAGAGCACACAGTTGGCCTCCCTGAGCCAAGCCTGATGATACCTCTGTCTCAGAGCTAACCCAGAAGCCACCACCAGCTCCTGGGGGAGCCAAGGGTGCGTAGGAGACACACTGTGATTAGGGGCCCATGCACATAGAGGCAGTGGTCAGGGGTTCCAGAGGGCACACAATCCTCCCTCGTTGAGCTTAAGTTTGCTGATGTCCATGTTGCAGCCCACACCCAGAGAAGGGTACCAGCAAAGGTAGGAATCTCCTTGAACTTTCTTCAAAAAGCCCAAATCCATGTGACTCTTGCTTCACAGAGCCGCTCAGAAGCTCACGAGGGCTATGGGGAAAGTGGCAATCCCTGGGAGATAGGATGATGAGTTCCACCCACCACGGCAGTCTACCACCACTGCCACCACTGCCTGCCACCACTGCCACAACTGCCTGCCACCACTGCCTGCCACCGCTGCCTACCACCACTGCTGCCACCACTGCCACCGCTACCTACCACTACTGCTGCCACCACTGCTGCCACCACTGCCACCGCTGCTTGCCACCACTGCCTGCCACCGCTGCCTGCCACGGCTGCCTACCACAGCTGCCACCGCTGCCTGCCACCACTGCCACCGCTGCCTACCACCGCTGCCACTGCTGCCTGCCACCACTACTGCCACCACTGCGACCACTGCCTACCACCACTGCCACCGCTGCCTGCCACCACTGCCTGCCACCGCTATCACCGCTGCATACCACCATTGCTTACCACGGCAGTCTGCCACCTCTGCCTACCACCGCTGCCTACCATGGCAGTCTACCACCCCTGCCTACTACCACTGCCTACCACTGCTGTCTGCCACCGCTGTCTGCCACCACTGCCTGCCACCGCTGCCTACCATGGCAGTCTACCACCCCTGCCTACTACCACTGCCTACCACTGCTGTCTGCCACTGCTGTCTGCCACCACTGCCTGCCACCGCTGTCTGACGCTGAAAGGAGATGAGAATCAAACAGAGGGCAGCACATGGCAGCGCAGGGTGCGTGCCACTCCATGCAGTGGCCTGTGCTGCCCAGAGTCTACCGAGCCACACCTCGTGCACCTGGCGGGAGGGCTGACCACCCCATAAGCCCAATGTCGAAATGCCGATTGCGGCCTTTCTTTCAAACCACTGAGTGCAGCTCGCAGGGTGACCAGCAGTCTTGCCTGGAGATTGAAGGTTTGGGTCCCAGGCTCAGACTGCAGGTGCTAGTCCACTTGCTACCTGTGTGGTCTTGGGTTGGTTACTTAACCTCTCCGGACCTCATTGTCATGATCTGTACAATGGGGACAAAATACCTTCTTCAGCTGAGAAGATTAAATGGGGGAAAAATGTGTGCTGTACTCATGGCAGGCCCCAGCCATATGACATGGAGCGAGGATGAAGAGACCTTCTTGTCTTCCACGTAGTTTGCATTGATTTTGTAAGAAGAAAAATTTTATTTTGTAATTTTGTAAAAGTTAATCTGGCTGGGCACAGTGGCTCATGCCTGTAATCCCAGCACTTTGGGAGGCTGAGGCGGGCAGATCACTTGAGATCAGGAGTTAGAGACCAGCTTGGTCAATGTAGTGAAACCCCATCTCTACTAAAAATACGAAAATTAGCCAGGCATGGTGGCAGGTGACTGCAGTCCCAGCTAATCGGGAGGCTGAGGCAGGAGAATCACTTGAACCCAGGAGGCAGAGGTTGCAGTGAGCCGAGATGGTGCCACTGCACTCCAGCCTGGGTGGCAGAGCGAGACTCCATCTCAAAAATAAATAAATAAATAAACAAATAAATAAATAAAGTTTGGCCGGGCACAGTGGCTCACGTCTGTAATCCCAGCACTTTGGGATGCCAAGGCAGGCGGATCACCTGAGGTCAGGAGTTCAAGACCAGCCTGACCAACATGGAGAAACCCCGTCTCTAATAAAAATACAAAATTAGCCAGGCATGGTGGCACATGCCTACAATCCCAGCTACTCTGGAGGCTGAGGCAGGAGAATCGCTTGAACCCAGGAGGCGGAGGTTGCAGTGAGCCAAGATCGTGCCATTGCACTCCAGCCTGGGCAACAAAAGCGAAACTCCATCTCAAAAAAGAAAAATTTTTAGTTAAAATAGTTAATCCAATATATCAGCTAGGTCCGTGAGCAAAGGCCTGTGCCATGGGTGCCCTGCTGCCCTTCCCTTCCCACGGATGTGGGACAGTCTGGAACAGCCTTGAATGCTTCCTCTGAAATGCCTTGCAAAATAGCTGCACCCCTCTGAGGTTTTGGGGATGGGCTCTGCTGGTCCCCATAATCGGTCAGAGGGAAAAGAGAAACAAGCGTCCCCACTCCCAGCCTTTTGGCTAAGCCTCACTGGCCACCAGCAGCCCAGGCTGGCCACCCTAACACAGCCGCCTGGCCCCTTGCCCTCCCTCTGCATGGCCAGCAAGGGCTGTGTAGGGTGCTGTCTTCCTACTTAAGACTTCCTGTCTCAGAGTGTGGGATCTGAGATGTCATTTACAAGCTCAGTGGGAAAACAAATATTCCAGATAAAAATATTCCCAGGACACTTGGCCTGCCCCTGCTCTCTTTCCTGTGGTTCTCTTGTTCCTGGCTGGGATGGGGACTCTGCAGCCTGGCATGGGACATTTGGCAGTGAGGAGGCCATGAGGCAAGGTGGGTGAGAACACAGGCTCCCAACTCAGACAGCCTGGCTTGAATTCTGATACTACCATTTGACTTTGGCTGGGATCCTTTCACCTCTCCGCACCTCAATTTCTCCACCTGTAAAATAGGGATAATAGTACTTGCCCCCCAGGGGTGTTGAGAAGGTTAAATGAGACAGTAGGTGCTCAGTAACCCAAGTGGCATCCTCCCTTCTCCTGCAGACAGCCCCCGCTGCCCCAAGGAGAGCAGGCCTCACAGTGCCACCCACTCCACAAGAATGCAGAGCTCAGAACCTTTACATCGGTCTCCTGTTTGCAGGAATGGCCCCAAGCCTGGCCGACAAGGGCTGTGAGCCTCTCTGGCCTCCATCACCAGCCCTTCCTGGGAATCCCAGGCCGGGGCAGTGGAAGATTCTCAGAGCAGCCGGGGCGTCCTCCACACCAGCCCCAGTGTGCACTTTCTACAGCCATCATGCCAACACGTCCTGCAGCCTTCGCCCACCCAGAGTTCATTTCCTCCCATTTGGGGTAACTTCACCACCCCAGGTCACTGGACAGGACCGAAGGTCACCAAAGGTCATCCCGGAACACCGCAGGTCACCTTGACTCTCAGTGCTTCACCCAGAAACCTGAGTCTACCCCCCATACCCGTCTACCGAGCCGCCGGGGCTTATGTTGTGCAAACGCTGTGCCCTCTGAGACAGGGGCTCAAATGTTCAACATACCCTTTAGGTGTTTGCGGAAAGGATGAGCTCAAAGACGCCTGCCTCTAGGTAAACGGAGCTGCCCTCGCACATGTGATGATAAGGAAAAGCAAACGAAGGCTGCCTTTGAACGGCCTTTTTGCTCCACCAGCTCCCAACCTAAAGCTGCCTTTGCAGTTGTGAACTGTGTGGGGATGGGGGCCTGGAGGTGGTGGGGGAAGGACAGTGGCCACTAGCACCCTGGCCCTTTGAGAAGGGTCCTGCCCGCTTCGCCCTGCCAGGCCTCGGGTCCCCCCCTGCAAAAATAGGGAAGTTGATATTCATGCCACAGGCTTGCTCTGAACACAGACTAAAACAGACTATTTTCTTTTTATTTATCTTTTTTTGGGACGAGATCTCACTTTGTTGCCCAGGCTGGAGTACAGTGGTGCAATCATGGTTCATTGCAGCCTCAAACTCCTGGGCTCAAGCAATCTTCCTGCCTCAGCACCCCAAGTAGCTGGGACTACAGGCACCTGCCACTACATCAAGTTTTTTTGTTTGTTTGTTTGTTTTTTAAGAGACAGGGTCTCTCTATGTTGCCCAGGCTGGTCTGGAACTCTCAGATTCAAGATATCCTCCTACCTCAACCTCCCAAAGTGCTGAGATTACAGGCATGAGCCACTGCGCCTGGCGACAGACTATTTTCTAGAAGCCTCCCACATTACCCAACTAAATAGGGATGTTGAGGGTCAAGGTCCAGGGCTGGGGAGGTGGAACTCTGGAGTAGGGGGCACAGGGAACACAGGCAGGGAGGCCAGGCCAGGCACACTCGGAAGGGGCTGCTCCAAAATACACCAGCAGAGCATTTGCCTCTTTAGCCTGAGTTCTGGCAACTTTAAAAGACAATTCCAGATTGTTTTACTTATCCATTCATTCATTCCATTCAAGAAGCACTTCCTGGGTGCCCAGGGCTGGCATTATTTTACATGCCAATGGCTAGGGATAAAATGACAAGTGATGGGACAAGCACCCTGCCTCACTGAGCTCAGAGCCAACAAGGGAGCTGAGCTGCACACCTACTGTGTTCAGGCTCCACTCTGCGTGCCTCTGCTTAGATCTTAGATGGCTAGCTTGCTCAGCCCAGGCCCTGAGAGTAAGTGAACGCCCTCCCTGGGAGGATGAAATGAGAAGTAAGATGTTGTCATTTAACCACAAGAGAGAGCCCGTGGAGGTTTGGGATGCCCAGGAAGAGCTGGTACCTCTCACCTCGGTGGGAACATAGGGAATCTGGGCCCACATCCCTTCCCGAGAGTCTGGCCTTATGTACATTTCCCAGAAATTCTCACTGTTTATACGGAGGGGCCTCCCTGGAGCAGAAGTCATTCAAATCCTGTTTTCAGCTGTAAGTCACTTCCTGCCTAGCTTAGGGCATAGGCATCTCAGAGCATTGAATGTATGGCCACGTGGCCACCCCAGAGATCCAAGCAAAACTGTCTGGTTGCCTGAGCTGTTCCTGAAAGGCTTGAGTGTGTAATCCCGGTCCCCTGCTTTGGAGTTACACAAAGGGCCCTCCCGTAAGCCCTGAACAGCAGGCACGGCTCAGGCCCAGACTTAGGGCTGGTTTCCACAGCCCATATCGGGGCCCTAATTTGGAGAAATCTGAATGGACCTAGGCTGAAGATCCCCACTGAGGAGGTCAGGAAGTGGCCAGGGGACCTTATATAAGCAGCCCTCTCCCATCAGGCTGGGCAAGAGGCTAGGGGGAGTGTGGTGGCAGGAGGTAGAGGGAGGAAGATGAGGGGAGAAAGTGAAGGGGCTAAGGTCACCAGCGCTCCCTGGTGAGACCTCTCCAACTCCCATCTCGGTAACCGCTTCTCTGGCAGGGGTTTCCACAGGCCTCCCATCCTGACCGAAGGGGAAGAGCATGTCCACCTGGAACGGGAAGGCTCCCTCCTGCCCATCCCAGGGCCACAAAAATGTGGGCCAGGAAGGGGTAAGAAGGCAGGCGCTAGCTCCATCTCCCACATCCCAATCATAGCATCTCAAATTATACATGTAGCATCATGGGGCTTGTTTAGAACATAAGGTAGTGCTTCCTGGAGGGAAAGCCTTGAAATAAGCAACCCCAAATGAACAAGGCAAAGATGTAACAAGGGCCTGGAACCTGGCGGCCATGCTGACTCTGTGTGTGCCGTGTCCTCCCTGGTGAGCGATTGAGCCAGGAGAAATGGGGGTCCCAGGCCTATGGGTCAGACACCCCAATGAGAAACTATTTTGGCTCCAAGAAGCCCCCAGCCACACAGCCCCAGAAACCTGGGAGACACAGGGCAGCCTGTGGTCACTCCCGGCTTCATCCCAAGTCCTTGTGTATTCTGTGAATTGGGAGCTTGAAGGCACAAGAACTGTGTGAGGGTATGTCTTTGACCAGAAGGCAGGAAGGAAGCAGCTTAGCCTACAACCCTTCTGGGGCACCTCCTGGGCCACCGTCTGCTTTGCAGCTTAGATCTCTGGGGAAGGGGGTTGGGCACTCGGCGGAAATCATCACTCATTTGCATAATGAAGTCTGTGCTGTGCCTAGGTCCCAAGCCCGGGGGAAGGCAATGCACATGCACGGCAGAAACGGGGTTTGAGTGATTTCTAGGAGCCCTTTGTGCCAAGTCGAGATGGCCTCATCCCCACAGGCCACATTCCTGGCAGGCTGGGTCAGGGGTCCCTGGGCCAGAGATCTGAGATCAGCCTGGTCGGCAAGCCCCCAAGTAAAAGTTTACGCTGAACAGAACACAGAAGCCGAGCTGTGTTCCCTTAGATCAAGATTTTCACACTTGAACTCATGTTCCTTTTAAATAAAGTGGAAACTCCCCATCCCTCCCACTCTACACCAAGATTCAAATCCCCCGGCAAGACCATGTGCTAAGACTGTGTTTGCTTTAGGCCCCCAGCTCAGGCAAGTTCAGTTTTGTGACTATCTAGCACCTCTCACCCCCATCCTACAGCTCGGGGTGGCTCAGGAACCACCTGGTCCGAGGAATGGCTGGATTGGGAGGGACCATATCAAAATACTCCTGCGGGACTACTGTTAGTTCCTTAAGATACCATTAGAAGGCCACCCCATCCCATGAAGCTTCTCTCATCAACTTTACACTATGTCTGCAGTCTAACTAGGTGTGACTTCTCGATTGGCATTCTGGCAATATGTACCCAGCATTTCAATGCACACGAGTCTGGGCCCAGACATTCACTCCTAGAAATTGTTCCTGCAGAAATACTTGCACAGCACGAAGAGACGCAGAGCGACAAGGACATCCAGCACAGCGTTATCAGTCTGCAAACTGAGCACAGCATTTAGCATGCACATAGTATGCGCCAGGCAGGGTTCGAAGAGCTTTTTATACTTATTAATAGCTCATTTAGTCTTCACCCAAGAGGTAGGTACTTGACCATGCCTGCTTTACAGATGAGGAAACTGAGGCACAGATCTACCCGGCAAGAAGCAGGCCTGGCATCTATGCCAGGAAGCATCACCCTGCTGAAGTGGATTCACAATCCTTCCATCCCCTTTGCCCACTGGGAGGGCAGGGACACTGGAAAGTTCAGGATGTTGAACTGAGTTCTTGGCCACACAGATAACAGAGAACTCCAAAGGAAGCTGGGGTGTCATCTGCGCACAGCCTCCCGATTGCAAAGTTAGCATTCTCCCTTCAGTTGTGAGAAGGCTTATAAGCCCCGTCTGCCCCCCCCCCCACACACACACACACTTGGCCCAGGAAAGGGGCATCACCATACCCTAGCTGCCCTCTGGTGTACGTGGCTCAATGCAGAAATCACAGTTCGAGTTGACTCTCCACAGTGGAGCTGGGTCTTGGGGCCTCTCAGTTTCCCTAACTCGGAGAAAGGCCTGTGGCAGCTTCCATTCAAACTCTTCATCAAACACCCAGGAGGAGCATGCCATTCCAGACCACTGCCACAGGAATCATGGTGGGACACCGCAAATCACAGCACAAAGATCGTCAACATCAACCCCACAGTTAGGGCCACAGGGTGCCTGTGCACTACCAACCATGGGACCTTGGGGCCATGGGGCAGCAACAGTGAATCCTGCTGAGCCACAGCAGAGCAGACTGGCAGGCCCTGGTGCACCAGCTGTGGCCCACCACTGGCTTGAAATCACTGATAGGGAACGTAAAGCATTCCTTGATCCTATTTGCAAAGCCACCAAGCAGCCCAGTCACACATCTGTGCATCCCCAAGTCCCCTTTTCATTTGCTCAAAGGGTACATGTGGCTGGCAAGAAGTGCTCGAGAGGCTTCAGGCAGTCTTGGAGTGGATTCTGGTGCCAAGCCTCCTCAAGACCCAGAGATCCTAAAGCCCAGTCTCCAGTCCTCAGAGTCAGAGGATGGAGATGGACAGGGCTTCAGCCTCAGCCCTCCCCCAAAACAGAGTCATTTGCAAACTTGCAAGACTGGGAGGGGACCTGAAAACTCCAGTGCTTGAGAATCCTTCCCCTTCTTAAAGGAACAAATCAACTCCAACTGGGAATGACCAGGGAGACTAATACCACCTTCCTTGGGGGAGTTTGCTTCCATCCACTGCCTGGGCTAAGCATATTCCACTCCTTGCCCCAGGCTGGGTGGGAAAGCCCACGATAGGCTTGGAGTTCAGCAAAGTTGGTGTTGCCTCCTGGGACCTGGGAAGAGCCAGCTCTCCATCCAGTGGAGAGCAGGGCTCTTTAGGGCTCCCCGTGCTACTAGTTCGGGACTTCTCTTAAAATTTATTTTTACCACCAAATCCTGCCCAACAGAGCTTCCATCCTCCACTTTTACAGATGCCTCAAGCGAGGTTTACAGAGGGCCAGAGACTTGTCCCAGCTCTTTATGGGAGCACTGAGATAGTGCCAATCTGTGGCCATCCAGGTCATTCTCCTCCTTCCACTGCCCCAAGGGAAGTGACCGGCTTGAGAAGGAGACACTGAGAGGACAAGCAGGCCCAGCACTGGGGCCCTGCCATGCCGGGTCCTGTAGAGTCATCTCTCTCCTGCCATCACTGGCGACAGATCAAATGTCAAAGGTCAAAAGGAAAAGGCTCCGTCAGGGCTAACCACTCAGATACTTCCTTTTCTCGCTTCAAACAGAGGACAAGATCCACCCTTTTTGACACAAACAGGATGACAAAGAGCCCAGGGAAGGTAGGGCAAGTCCAGGGCAGAGGAGAATTCTTCAAGCTATGACTTCTCCCCAAGAGAGACACCACTGTCCCAAAAACCTCATCCCACTGAGGCAGTTGCTTCAGGGGCCACAGAACCAAGGGGTCCTCTGCCCAGTGAGCTCGGGTCTTCCCAGCCTCTTCTGTCTCCTGACAGCCTTGCTGCTCTCCCCTTTGGAAAAGCAAGATCCACAGCTCTGTCCAATGGCGGGGACCAGAAATAACTCATTCTCCTCCTCAGACAACACACGGCTTGAGCCCCTGCACCTTTTGATCCAGGAAACAATCAATATCTATCTCATGGCGATGGAGCTGCTCCAGACGAAAGTGTGCATGGCATTATACGTGTGAGTGTGCGTGTGGCCATGGCGTGCTCGTGTGTTGGAATGAGAATGAGGCTGGGGCTGCAGTTTATGATAGCTCAGCGTTGTGCCTGCAGAAGTACCACACCCACCTAGGCCTCAATGATAGGACCCCCAGTCTCCACCACCTCTGCTCAAACAGCTCAGAGAGAGCAGAAGCGGACCTGGGAATGGGAGGTGCCGCCCTTCCCACTTCTGACTCCACCATCCCCCACTATTGGCCGCCAGCAGGGATTCCTTGGGCTGAGTTCTGGCTAATTCACTGTAACCAAGAGCTTTGGGGGAGGGTTGCCTAAGCATCAAGATTCCATTTCTCTTGAAATGTAGAGTTTCAGATGGGGGAGGTGCAGGACACAAGCCTGGAGCAATTTGGCAGCAGCTTGCCTCCAAACGGGCAAGCAGGAAGTTGCCTGAGGACCGTAGATAACCTGTGGTCTGAGAATCACCAAGACCCAGGAAATCACAAACCATGGCGAATTGTGGTGAATCACAGTGAACTGCACTGCTGAGAACTGCATTTGGGCAAAAGAGGGCCGGGAAGCCTAGAGGGCGAGTCCATTGTGGCCAGTTACAGTACCACCGGATTACGGGTTCAGCGGACCGCGGGCAACTGGCGAACCACTCGCAATTGGCAAATCGCTGGCAATTAGCAAGCCGTGGGCAACTGTGAGTCACGGGCAGCTGGTGAGCCACAAGCAACTGGTGAGCCACGGGCAACTGGCGAGCCATGGGCAACTGGTGAGCCGCGGGCAACTGGCGAGCCGCGGGCAACTGGTGAGCCGCGGGCAACTGGTGAACCGCAGGCAACTGGCAAGGCCCAGCCCAGTGAGCGAAGTCATTTCTCACAGATCCACAAACTCTTAGCAATTCCAGCCTGGGGTGTAAACAATGCCCCAGTTCCCAAGATGCCCAGCTGCCCACCCTCTACTTGGGGACGCGGAGGAGCTAGCAGTCTTGGGGTGAAGCTAAAGGTGTCAAATCTCCTCAGAGACCCCAAATTTCAATAACTCAGACTCAGACCTAAAACAGGTTTCATTCTCAGGGAAGATCAAGCCAGCTGCCAGGTGCGTCTGCCGGCCTCCTCGGGTGAGAGCATTTACATAACAAGCAGCGCCAGGTGGGGGTAGCCCCATCCCTGGTGTTCAAGAGTGTTCAAGTTGGTTTTTTTCCTTCTTTCTTTTCTTTATTTTTTTCTTTATTTAGCCTTTTAAACTCTACCGTATCTTACTTTTCTTAAAAAACAGGGTGTCCAGGCCAAGGCGCGGTGGCTCATGCCTGTAATCCCAATAATTTGGGAGGCCGAGAAGGGCGGATCACGAGGTCAGGAGATCGAGACCATCCTGGCTAACACGGTGAAACCCTGGCTCTACTAAAAATACAAAAAATTATCCGGGCATGGTGCCTGTAGTCCTAGCTACTCGGGAGGCTGAGGCAGGAGAATGGCGTGAACCTAGGAGGCGGAGCTTGCAGTAAGACGAGATCGTGCCACTGCACTCCAGCCTGGGCAACAGAGTGAGATTCCATTTAAAAAAAAAAAAAAAAAAACAGGGTGTCCCTATGCAGGCTGTAAGGAACAGAATTTACAGAGTTCATCTTGAGGTGGCAGGGAGGATGGTTGTTGCTTTTCTTATCCTGCCTCATCCCACATGGGATGGCCTCAGAGTGGACACAAGACATTAAGGAGCTACCCGGGCAAAGTTCACCTGGTTCACCTGTCCGCCCTACACATGAAGAAAAGCTAGTGTAGTGTGGGCGCCCAAGCCCCAGCTGCGGATCAGGGATTTTGTGGTTCTGAAGGGGAATGGGTACCAAAACGCTTATACAATTCGTAGTGTTTTCAGTGACTATACCATGAAATTCATTCCATTTATTCAGTACAACAATGCTAGGAAATGGGTCTTCCGTTCTCCAGTTTTACAGAACACCAGACTGGCTGGCACCTCTCGCTCACTGAGCAGGTCAGGGTTGCAAAAACCATCAAGGAAAAGAACTGGGGTCACAGGTGGGCTTTCGACAGGAGAACTGGGTCTTTGGGACCCTCAGAACGGTTTCCCTAAGCCAGGATGAAGGTCTGGGGCAATCCTACTGCAGAATTTCAGCAAATACTCGAAAGGGTGCAAAAAGTTACCCGGGATTAGTGGTTGGCATTATTTCACGCAGATACCCCGCAGTGATAACCTGTGGATCTGAGAATCTCAGAGACGCATTAAGTTGCAAACCAGGGTGAAGTGTGGTGAATCACAGGGAAGGATGGTGGAGAGAAGAGCCAGGAAGCCTAGCGGGTCAGGGCAGCTCAGATCCTTTGTAGCAAATTAAAGTGTATCAGTGAAGCACGGGCAAATGGCGAACCGCGGGCTCCTGGCGAACCCAGTTCGGTGGTAGGACTATGTGCTCTCTTGTCCAAGGAGAAGTTAGCATCTTGGCATGAAGCTGCAGATGCCAAATCTCCTCAAATACCCCAAAACTCAATTCCTTGGCCCCCAGAGATGAAAAGAAGAGAGGACAGCAAGTCTCCCTCAGGGCGGAGGGGGCCAGGAGAGCACTTTGCTAGCCCCAAAGCGGAGGCTTCAGGCAGAGAAAGACATTTGCAAAACAGTAAGAGGAGTGGGAAGCCTCATCTGAAATTCAGTGGGCTTTTTAGTATTCCTCTTCTTAAAGGAACATCCCCAGCAGGCTTTAAAGAGCTGCTCGAAGGGTGAAATTTACCAAAGTCATCCCAGGGAAGGGTTGTTCTTGTTGTTCTAGTCCTCTCATCCCAGGTAGGAGAAGCACAGAGTGAACCCTGGACAGTTTGGTGTGGGTGAGGAAAGTCGTTCTGGTGACACCAGTCCCCTAGATCAGGGAACGGCCACACACCACTCCAAGGATCAGAGATGAATGAACACCTGGCAATTCATGGTGAACTGAGGGCACAAACCACAGTCTGAGCCAGATGTGGTGGCTCACACCTGTGATCCTAGCTACTCAAAAGGCTGACACAGCAGGATCCATTGAGGCCAGGAGCTCAAGGCCAGCCTGAGCAACAGTACAAGACCCCATCTTGGGGGAAAAAAATAGCAGCAGCAAAACACAGTCTGGCAGCAGTGGAGTAGGGAGAAAAGAAGAACCCAGGGAATGTCATTGTACCCGCACAGTTATGGTGTTCCAGACCGCGGGCCACTGGCGAACCACGCGCCACTGGCGAACCACGCACCACTGGCAAACCACGCGCCACTGGCGAATCGTGGCAGGAGGAAAATAGCCTCTCACAGACCTGCAAAGTTTGTGATCCCCTATTTAGGATCTGGGACATGAAATCCTCACTTCCTAGTCACCTAGTAGCCAGTAGCCCAATCCAGCTCCTGGGCTCGGCGCTGTTGGAGGTCTTGAGGACCCTGCAAATGTCAAATTACATCAAAAATGCAGAACTCGATTCTATAGTCCCTAGGGCCAAAGAAACAAAAGAGGAGTGTACTCTTCCCCAAGGGAGGAGTCCATTCTCATTCCATAGGGGTGCTTTGCCAGTTTCAGTGCTCAGGCCCCCAGCTGGCAGAGCTATTTGCGAGACAGCGGGAGAGCAGAAGGTAATTCCTTGGGCTGTTGATCTTCTCCAACCCTGTGGGGCTTCTCTTCTTAAAGGAGCCAAGTATCTCCAGACAGGCTCTCAGGGGTGGTTTGGGATTGAAATTTACCAAGTTCAAAGTGGGAGCAAGTACTAAGCATATTTATCTTGTTCTCGCCCAGGGCCTGAAGGGCAAAGCTCTTTGGGGTCGTGGAGGAATATTTCCGTAAGCATGGACAAAGTCTTCCAGCAATCCCAAACCCCAAACCCCATCCCCAGCCGGTAAGCAAATGAATGAAACACAATGTAGCTGCTACGATGTTGGCGCCAGCACTGTAAGGGGCACGGGGACCCTCCTGCAGTGAGCTGATGCCGAGAGTCAAGGCACATGGCAACTCGAGGTCACGGGGTACCAAAGCCCCACCAGGCATGGGAACCAGGAGACCACAACACCGTGAATAGTGGTGGGAAGCAAGCGTGCCAGTGACTGGTGGGCCGAGCGAGCCTGGCACTCCGCAGCATGATGCAGGGCAAACCGCAACACTGCAGGTTGGGTCCCTGCTCTCAATCTCAGCAGCCTTTGGGTGACCCTAAAGCCTGACTCCAAACTCCCCAGGGTTACACTTAAGAAGGGGTTGGGGCTGGGCAGGCCTCCCGTCGTGATCACCTACCTTCTCAACCCCACCACCTTCGGACATTTTCAAGCTAGCATGACCAGGTTAGAGTGGTGGAAAATGAATTCTGCTTGTTTCTCGTCTTTTTTTTTTTTTTTCTGAGGCAGAGTTTTGCTCTTGTTGCACAGGCTAAAGTGTAATAGCGCGATCTCAGCTCACTGCAACCTCTGCCTCCCGAGTTCAAGCGATTCTCCTTTCTCAGCCTCCCGAGTAGCTGGGATTATAGGCATGCACCACCACACCCAGCTAATTTTGTACTTTTAGTGGAGATGGAGTTTCTCCATGTTGGTCAGGCTGGTCTCGAACGCCCAACCTCAGGTGATCTGCCCCCCCTTGGCCTCCCAAAGTGCTAGGATTGCAAGCATGAGCCACCGCAGCCAATCTTCTCTTCTTTTATTTTTTTTTTTTTTATTTTTGAGACAGAGTCTCGCTCTGTCTCTCAGGCTGGAGTGCAGTGGCGCCATCTCAGCTCACTGCAGCCTCCTCCTCCCAGGTTCGAGAGATTCTTTTGCCTCAGCCTCCCAAGTAGCTGGGATTACAAGTGCCCACCACCATGCCCAGCTAGTGTTTGTATTTTTTGGTGGAGACGGAGTTTCACCATTTAGCCAGGCTGGTCTCAAACTCCTGACCTCAGGTGATCCACCTGCCTTGGCCTCCTGAAATGCTGGGATTACAGGTGTGAGCCACCGCGCCCAGCCTAATTTTTGTATTTTTGTAGAAACGGGGTTCCACCATGTTGGCCAAGCTGGTCTTGAACTCTTGACCTCCAGGTGATCCACCCTCCTCAGCCTCCCCAAGTGCTGGGATTACAGGCAGGAGCCACCGCGCCTGGCCAGTGCTTCTCTCCTTAAAGCAACAGCCAGGAGCCGCTCCTCAGACCAAAGACCACCACCCCCAGGGCAGTTTGCTTCCATTCGCTTCCTCCTAAGCCAGCACCACCCCTGCCCCAGGCTGGGAGAGGGAGCTCAGAGGATTGGATAGCTCAGGCTGGGAGCTGGGCCGGCTCATCACTGTCTCCTGGGGGCTGGGGAGACGTCCACCCAACTCCACTGTGAGGAGGGCTCTTCAGGGACCCCCAGATTGCCAGATTGCTGCCAACTCTTTAATTTGCTGAGATCTCAGGGGGGATTGACCTGACATTTATTTTGCTGCATCCTCACATGAATCCCTGGAGGTGTATTTTTGTTTTCTCCAATATTATAGGTGCCTAACTAGAAAAGCGGCCGGGTGCCGTGTCTCACGCCTGTAATCCCAGCACTTTGGGAGGCCGAGGCAGGAGGATCACCCGAGGTCAGGAGTTTGGGACCAGACTGGCCAACATGGTGAAACCCTGTCTCTACTAAAAATACAAAAAATAGGCGTGTGGTGGCGCGTGCCTGTAATCCCAGCTACTCCGGAGGCTGAAGCAGGAGAATCACTTGAACCTGGGAGGCGAAGGTTGCAGTCAACCGAGATCGCGCCACCGCACTCCAGCCTGGGTGACAGAGCAAGACTCAGTCTCAAAAAAGAAAAGAAAAGTGAAGTCACTTGACTTTTTCCACTGGCAGCGCTAAGGTTAGATCCCAATCCTGTGACAGTCCCGGGCCTCTGTGTGCTGCTGAAAAGGCAACTTTTGGGGTGCAAAATCCCCCATCACAGAACCATGGAGACAGGGATGGGGAGGGCAGCCGTGAGGAGCTTCTCAACACTTGACGTGGAGGTTGGGGGCTCAGGGTCCACAAGCCCTTGCTGGAGAAAGGAGTTTGGGGGCAGGGGCTTGTCAGATCCAGAGCGCTTAAATATTCTAGTAAGAATTTGGCCCCGAAAGTTCTTGATGACTGAAAATTCCACTCCAAGACTTAAGTGTGCCGTTAAGATGCAGGCAGGGTCTCCCTGGAGTACTGGTAAGGGATTCTGACGCGTGGAAGATGCCAGGAGCCAGGATTTGACGAGTGACAAACTGAGAGGCCCAAACAGCTCCCCGTGGATGACTGAGGGAAAGGATCCTGGTGGTAGAAGTGCCGTCCTTTTTCGTACACAGCCGCAACGGTCCCCAAAGCCACACTGACGTTCCCTGGAGCCTCATTGCATTTAATTCTCCCAACAGCCCAGTCAGGGAACTGTCATAATATTTTAACCTTTAAGACAATTACAGGAATAATTCTTGTTTCTTGTTTATAAAAGAGAGAGAGAGTCAAGAAGAAAAGAGAAAACACAAAACAAAAAACAAAGAACGCAATGGTCTGTGGCTGTGCAAAGTGTGGTTTCTCAGCCCCTTTCTAAACTCCCTCCCCCAGCCCTGTCACACACAGTTGGGTGCCTGGCATTTCAGAAGACAGTCCTGGAGGAAAGGGCTTCTCCATAGAGCTCAATGTCACCCCTGGAGGGCCGGGAGACATGCTCAGTTTTAAGGTGCCGCTAGCTCTAACAGGCCTAGGGGTGTCGTTGTGGCCTGAGGGGAGGACCAGGGAGGATGCGGGCAGATTCACCTTTGTGTCTTGTGAAGCCATCCCTCCCTGACCAGGTAGATTACATACAGCATGGGGTAAAAGCTGAACCCCAGAAAGGATTGGGGGCCTTTGCTGACTTTGAGAGATGCACTTTCCTTTGAATGTAAGCTCACCTTGCCCGCAAACCTTCCCTTTTGAAATGCAAAGGAGTGAGACGAATACTTGATGAGCCCTTCTGGGTCCAGAACTGGATGGAATGTTTCCCCAGAGTAGCAGCCTCAGTCCCACAAAGTCCAGGGAGCAGGTATGCTGGTTTCCCTTGAACAGAGGAGGCGATGAAAGGCCACTGTGTGATGCAGCACGAAGGTGCCAGTCCCGGGGACCTGCATCCCAGCTCCATTCTTTCTCATAGGTCATGTAGCATGGGCTGGAAGGGGCCTGGAAAAAAAAAAAAAAAAAAAAGGAGACTTTGTTCACCCTCCTCCCTGGGCTTGCTTCTCACCTCCCATGGGGTCTCCCCTTCACCACTCAACTTCATGTCCCTCCTCATCCCTAGGGCTCCACCGTGGGTGGATGGTCCACGGACGCGAGCAAGACAGCCTCCCTGTCAGGTCCACAGGAGCGCCGGGCGGCCCCTGCCTTTCAAGGAGGACCAGGAAGCCATTTACCAGGGAGACCTGCAGGGCACAAGGCTGAGCTCGGCCTCACAGCTTTCCTTGGGTCCCCACGGGAAGGTTGGCAGCCATGCCAGGGCCAGCACCCAGGGGCCAGGGTGGGCATGGGCAGCAGGTGGTGGACACTGGAACACAATGCCTGACACCACCCGGTGGTGTGGCCCACAGACAGCGCTGGCCAGTGTCCTAAAGACCAGAAGGAGAAGGTAATACAGGGAATACTTGTTGGGGCTCTGTGCAGGGTAGGAGCAGCCCCTGAGGGAGGTGTCAAGAAGAAAGACCCTCAGAAGGAGGGTGCACCCAGGGGCGGCCTAGAGATGGCTGAGCAAGCACCTTCGTCCCAAGCCCTGTGCAGGGGGACGGCTTGGGCCTAGCAGCGCAAGCCGCTGCGTGCAACTCCATGGGCACGTGTCCCGTTTTGTTTCCTGCCTGGGCCAGGGGCTTCCCCAGTCCTAGGTCAGCACAGCCAACCAAGAGGACAGGAGATGCGGAGCAAGCAAAAGTCAGGGAGCCAGGAAGCCACTTCCCAAGAAGCCACTTCCCCAGAGGCCCTCCACGCCGTCCTCATACCCATAGAAAGACAGCTCGGCTGCGACGTCCTCTTCCCATAGCCTCCTGGCCGGGGCCCTCCCTGCCAATCCTCCCCACAGGCCAGGCACAAGCTCTGGACGGAACCATCTCTCCTTTAGGCCTCATAATAACGCTGCAATTTTATTTATTTTTAATTAATTAATTATGTACTTAGTTACTTTTGTATAGAGGTGGGGTTTTGCCATGTTGCCCAGGCTAGTCTCAAACTCCTACGCTCAAGCCATCCTCCCACCTTGGCCGTCAAAGTGCTGGGATTACAGGCGTGAGTCACCGTACCAGCCTCTGCTATTTTAATTTCATTTTCTCATGTGCTTTGTCCTGGCTATCAGAGAGTTGGACCGCAGAGAATCCTGTGAGTAAAAAGTGAAGGTAGCTTCCTCCGTGATCAGGACACTCCAGCTGGAACTACTGACAGTAACAGGTGCTTACTGGTCCACACCAGAGGGATATGGGAGGGGAATGGGCTTCTGGGTCCAGCAAACTCTGCTGTTTTCTCATTGGTTGGTGGCTCCAGGGCATAGTCTTCAGCCCTGTAGCCAGCCACAGGGCCGCCTCCCCCCAGTTTCCCTTTCCCATGGAGACATTCTCTGACGATAAGATTCTCTTGGGTAGGCTCTGTAAGAGCCTTCCGGAGCATTTTCGGGCACGAATGAATGTCAAAGTGATGTGGGTGGAGGATGGAAACTGTGTGTAGAGTTATCTATTGGTACTTCTGGGCACTTCTGTGCCCCACAACACATGCCATCAGCCTCATCTCAACCTTCTCTTGCTCACCTTGTGGGCCCCACTGAAATTGTCCCAGAGAGGATGAAAGGGGCCACAGCCCTCATTCTTCCATCTCCTGACAAACCCACACTTAGCCAGCTATGTTCTCCCTCCAGCAGGGCAGGGCGATGCCGCAGCCAAGCCGAGGTTCTCAGTCCCATCACGTAATTACTGAGGGACAAGGAAGTCTCCTCCAAGCCTAACTCTCCAGAAGGTGCTTTCTCACTGGAAACCTGGAGACCTGTTTAACTCCATCCCAGCGGTACCAAAAGGACGAGGGTTTGTAGCTGTATTTTTTAACTTGATGGAGGTAGACTTGGCATACAATAAACTGCTTGTATTTAAACTGTACTAAGGGGACCATTTTAGCTTAGGTATACAACTGTAACACCATCACCACGGTCAGGACAGGGAGCAGATCATCATCCCCAGAGGCTGGCCCCCTTTCCTCAGTTGACCGCCCTGCCGCACTGTTCCCCAGCAACCCCTGGTGTGCTGTCTCTATAGACTCCTTGGAATTTTCCGGAGTTTTATAAAAATGTACTCTTTTGAGCCTGGCTTCTCTCCCCGCACATTAATTATTTTGAAACGCATCTACATGGTTGCCTATATGAGCAGTTCATTCCTTTCCATTCCCGAGAACTCCCTTGTTGGAAAATGCCACCATCTGTTGATCTGTTTACCTGTTGATGGACATTAAAGCTGTTTCCAGTTTGGAGCTATTACAAATAAAGCCGGGATGACCCTTCGGGTCTCATTCTTTGCTTGGGTATCTGCTTTCATGTCTCATGGGTAATCTTTAGGGGTGGAAGGACTATCGTGTATCGTTCTTTATTTTTAAAAAACTGCCAAATTATTTTCTAAAGTGTCGCACCATTTTACAGCCCTCTCAGTGACATATTACAGTTTCAGTTCCTGCACCTCTTCACCCACACTTGATAGGGTCAATCTTTGAAATCTGTGTCAGTTTAATAGCTGTGTGATGGGATCTTATCATGGTTTTAATTGACATTTTCCTATTAAATAATGATGTTGAACAGGTTTTTGTGTACTGATTTGCCATCCACAGATCTTCACTGGTGTAGCATATGCTCCAATTTTCTGCCCATTTTTTAAATCGAGGTGTTTGTTTTCTTTCTTTCTTTTTTATTTTTAACACAGGGTCTCACTTCGTCACCCAGGCTGGAGTGCAGTGGCATGATCATGGCTCACTGAAGGCTTGGCACAGTGGCTCATGCCTATAATCCCAGCACTTTGGGAAGCCAAAGTGGGCAGATCACATGAGGCCAGGAGTTCGAGACCAGCTTGGCCAACATGGCGAAACTCCGACTCTACTAAAAATACAAAACTTAGCTGAGCATGGTGATGCAAGTCTGTAATCTCAGCTACTCAGGAGGCTGAGGCACAACATTCACTTAAGCGGAGATCGTGCGACTGCACTCCAGCCTGAGCGACAGAGCGAGACCCTGTCTCAAACAAAAACAAAACAAAAACAAAAATATGGCTCACTGCATCCTCAACCTTCCGGGCTCAAACCATCTTCCTGCCTCACCCTCCCGAGTAGCTGGAACTACAGGTGCACACCACCATGCCCAGTTAATTTTTGTATTTTTGGGAGACTGGGTTTCACCATGTTGCCCAGGCTGGTCTTGAACTCCTAGACTCAAGTGATCTGCCCACCTCAGCCTCCCAAAGTGCTGGGATTCAAGGTGTTAGCCACTGTGCCCAGCCCGTTAATTTTCTTATTATTAAGTTTTGAGAGTCTATATATTCTGGATGAAAGTTCTTTTTCAAATACATACATTGCAAATATTTTCTGAGGTCTATGGCTTATCTTTTCATTCTCTTAAAAGTGTTGCAGGAAGAGAAGTTTTGATTTTAATGATGTCATATTTATCAATTTATTATTTTATGGTATCATCATTAAGAATTTTTTTTTTTTTTTTTTGAGACGGAGTCTCACTCGGCCGCCCAGGCTGGAGTGCAGTGGTGCCATCTCGGCTCACTGCAAGCTCCGCTTCCCAGGTTCATGCCATTCTCCTGCCTCAGCCTCCCAAGTAGCTGGGACTACAGGCGCCGGCCACCATGCCCGGCTTTTTTGTATTTTTAGTAGAGACAGGGTTTCACCGTGTTAGCTAGGAAGGTCTCAATCTCCTGACCTTGTGATCCACCTGCCTCAGCCTCCCAAAGTGCGGGGATTACAGGCGTGAGCCACCGCACCCGGCCCATCATTAAGAAATCTTAACCAGTGTCACAAAGATTTTCTCCTGTATGTTCATATAGAAGTTTAACCGTCTTAGGTTTTACCTTCGGGTCTATGATGTATTTTGAAGTAAGTTTTGTATTTTGTATTTGTTGTATGGTATGAATTGTTTTGGGAGTTTTTTTGTTGTGGTGGTTTCGTTTTGTTTTTTGAGACAGGGTTTTGCTTTGTCACCCAGGCTGGAGTGCATTCGTATGATCTCGGCTCACTGCAGCCTCGACCTCCTGGGCTCAAGTGATTTTCCCACCTCAGCCCCACAAGTAGCTGAAACTACAGGCACACATCATCCACCTGGCTAATTTTTTTGTATTTTTTGCCATTTTGCCCAGGCCGGTCTCAAGCTCCTGAGCTCAAAGTGATCTGCCCGCCTCAGCTTCCCAAAGTGCTAGGATTACAGGCTTGAGCCACCACACCGGGCTGTGGTTTTTTCTTTTTTTTTTTTTTGCATATGAATATCTAACTGTTCCAGTATCGTTTGTTGAAAAGACTATCCATTCTTTTCTGAATTGCCTTTGCATGTTTGTCAAAAATTAGGAGTCTTTGTGTGTGTAGATCTGTCTCTGTGTTCTCTGTCCTGTCCCATTGATCTGTTTGTCTCTCTTCTTACCAAGACCACACTTTAAAAAATTTCCATAGCTTTATAATGAGCCTGGAAATCAGGCTGTATCAGCCTACCAATTTTATTCTTCTTCAGAATTGCTTTAAGTGGCATTATCCTAATAAAAAATGAAAATTCTTTTTCAGAATTGCTTTGACTATTCTGGGTCTTTTTGAATTTCCATATGAATTCTAGAACCAACTTAGAATGAGTTTATCAATTTTTATTTTTAAAAGCCCTGCTGGGATTTCGATTGGAATCGTGTTGGTGTATAGAATAGTTTGAGGAGAAATGACATCTTACTAAGTCGTCCAGCCCATGAACAAAGTGTATCTCTCTATTTATATCTTTAATTTCTCTCAGCAATGTTTTGTAGTTTTTCCTGTAGAGACCTGTCATATCTTCCGTCAGATTTATCCCTAAATATTTCATGTATTTTGATGTTATTGGCATTTTTTTGTTTCAATTTCTGATTAGTTGTTGCTAGTATGTAGAAATGCAATTGATTTTTTTATATTGATCTTGTATCCTGCAATCTTGCTAAACTCACTTATTGATTCTAGGAGCTTTGTTGTAATAGATTCCATGAGATTTCCAACATAGATGATCATGCCATCTGCAAATAAAGTTTTACTGCTTTCTTTTCAATCTGAGTGCCTTTCATGTATTTCTTTATCTTTTTTTCCTTTTGCCTGTTTTCTCATCTGTCTTGTTGGTGTCATTGCACCAGAACAATGTTGAACATAAGTGGTGAGAACACACATCCTTGTTACTTTTCTCAAAGGGAGAGAATTCAATCTTTCACCACTAAGTCTGATGGAGGCTATAAGATTTTTGCACATTGAGGAAGTTCTCTTTTATTCCTAGTTGCAGAGGGTGTTTCTTAGAAATGAATGTTGAATTTCATCAAATGCATTTTCTATGTCGATTAAAATGATCACATGGTTTTTCTTTTTTAATGCATTAACGTGGTGAATTACATTGATGGATATTCTTCTTTTTTCTTTTTTGAGACAAGATCTCACTCCATCACCCAGGCTGGAGTGCAGTGGCACAATCTCGGCTCACTGCAACCTCCGCCTCCTGCCTGAGCTCAAGCAATCCTCCCATCTCAGCCTCCCGAGCAGCTGGAAACACAGGCATGTACCACCACACTTGGCTAATTTTTTCTATTTTTAGTAGAGACAGGGTCTCACTATGTTGCCCACGCTGGTCTTGAACTCCTGTGCTCAAGCAATCCTCCCACCTCAGCCTCCCAAAGTGCTGCAATTACAGGAGTAAGCCACGGCACCTGGCCACATTGATGATGGATTCTTAAATGTTAAATCAATTCTATATTCTTAAAATACAATTACCACATTTGATAATAAATATTTTTCATGTTACATATTGTTTGATTCAATTTGTTAAAATTTGCTAAAGATTTTTGTGTCTATGTTAATAAGAGATATTGGTCTACAGTTTTCTTTTCTCATAATAACTTTATCTGGTTTTCATAAAACCACATTAATGCTGGTCTCTTAGAATCAGTTAGGATGCATTCCCTCCTCTTGAATCCTCTAAATAGTTTTTGTAGAATTGGAATTATTTCTTCCTTAAATGTCTGGTAGAATTTACTATCAAAGCCATCTGGACCTGGAATTTTCTCTGTGGGAAAGTTTCTTTTTTAATTTAATTTTTATTTTTAGGGACAGACTCTTGCCCTCTTGCCCAGGCTGGAGTGTAGTGGCGCAATCATAGTTCACTGCAGCCTCAACCTGTTGGGTTCAAGTGATTCCCCTGCCTCAGTATACCAAGTAGCTAGGACCACATGCATGTGCCACAATGCCAGGCTAATTTTTTTTTTTTTTTTTCCATATAGAAGGAGTCTTGCTGTGTTCTCCAGGCTGGTCTTGAACTCCTGGCCTCAAGCGATCCTCCCACCTGGGCCTCCCAAAATGTTTGGATTACAGGCATGAGCCACTGTGTCAGGCCTTCTGGTGGAAAGTTTCTAACAACAATTTTTTTTCGTGTACATACAACTATTTAGGTGATCTGCATCTACTTGAATGAGCTTTCATTGTGTGTGTGTGTGTGTGTGTGTGTGTTTGTTTTTTTTTTGAGACAGAGTTTCACTCTTGTTGTCCAGGCTGGAGTGCAATGGCACGATCTCGACTCACCGCAACTGCCGCCTCCCAGGTTCAAGTGTCTCCTGCCTCAGCCTCCCGAGTAGCTGGGATTACAGGCATGTACCACCACACCCAGCTAATTTTGTAGTTTTAGTAGAGATGGAGTTTCTCCATGTTGGTCAGGCTGGTCTCGAACTCCCAACCTCAGGTGATCCGCCCACCTCGGCCTCCTAAAGGGCTGGGATTACAGGTGTTAGCCACTGTGCCCGGCCTACAGTGTGTTTTTTTAAAAGGAATTTAAGAATTTCTGCCTTTGTACAACTTAAGGGACATCCCACAAATTCTATGTTTTTTGTTTGTTTTCTTTTGAGATGGAGTCTCTCTCTGTCACCTAGGCTGGAGTGCAATGGCACAATCTCGGCTCACCACAACCTCTCCCTCCCGGGTTCAAGCGATTCTCCTGTCTCAGCCTCCCGAGTAGCTGGGATTACAGGCATGCACCACCACGCCTGGCTAATTTTGTATTTTTAATAGAGATAGGGTTTCTTCATGTTGATCAGGCTGGTCTCGAACTCCTGACCTCAGGTGATCCGCCTGCCTCGGCCTCCCAAAGTGCCGGGATTACAGGCGTGAGCCACGGCGACCGGCCTGTATGTTGTATTTTAACTTTCATTCAGTGCAAAATACTTTCTGCTTTCTCTTTTTATTCCTCTTTGACTCATGAGTTATTTAGAAATGTGTTATTTAGTTTCCAAGTGCTTGGGAATTTCCCAGACATCTGTCTGTTATTGATTTCTAATTTCATTCCACTGTGGTCAGAGAATATACTTTGTGTGACTTGTATCCTTTTAAATATACTGAGACTTATTTTATGACGCAGAATATGATCTATCTTTATAAATGTTCCATGTACGCTTGAACGGAATTTGTATTCTGCTGTTGTTGGGAGGAGTGTTCTATAAATGTCAGTCAGGTCAAGTTGGCTGATAGTGTTATTCAAGTGTCCTATATCCTTGTTCCATCAAGTTTTGAAAAAGGGATATTGAAATATCCAACTCTATTTGCAGACTTGGCAATTTCTCCTTGCAGCTCTCCCAGACTTTATTTCATGTATTTTGCAGCTCTGTTATTAGAAACAGAGCTATCTGGGGCCGGGCGCGGTGGCTCACGCCTGTAATGCCAGCACTTTGGGAGGCCGAGGCGGGCGGATCACGAGGTCAGGAGATCGAGACCATCCTGGCTAACACAGTGAAACCCTGTCTCTACCAAAAATACAAAAAATTGGCTGGGCATGGTGGTGGGCGCCTGTGGTCCCAGCTACTCAGGAGGCTGAGGCAGGAGAATGGCGTGAACCTGGGAGGTGGAGCTTGCGGTGAGCCGAGATTGTGCGACTGCACTCCAGCCTGGGGGACAGAGCGAGACTTGTCTCAAAAAAAAAAAGAAAGAAAGAAAGAAACATAGCTATTTAGGATTGCTGTGTCCTCTGGATTAATGACCTCTTTATCATTATAAAATGAACTTTTTTAGCACTGGTGATACTCTTTGCTCGAAATCTACCAGTCTAATATTGATATAGCCACTCCAACTTTCATTTGATGTGCATTATCATGGTGTATCTTTTTCCATCCTTTTACTTTTTTTTTGTTTTTTAAGATGGGGTCTCGCTCTGTTGCCCAGGCTGGAGTGCGACGGCATGTTCTCGGCTCACTGTAGCCTCCGCCTCTTAGGTTCAAGCAATTCTCCTGCCTCAGCCTCCCAAGTAGCTGGGATTACAGGCAAATGCCACCACTCCCAGCTAAAATTTTTGTATTTTTAGTAGAGACAGGGTTTCTCCATGTTGGCCAGGGTGGTCTGAAGCTCCTGACCTCAGGTGATCCACCCTCCCTGAGCTCCCAAAATGCTGGGATTACAGGCACGAGCCACTGCACCTGGCCTCATCCTTTTACTTTTAACCTATTTGTGTCTTTATCCCAGAGGGGCATTTGCTGTAGGCGGCATTGGGTCTTGCTTATCTATGAATGGGAGCATTTATCAATTTAATGTGATTATCAACTTTAGTTAAGTTTAAGCCTATTGTCTTACTATTTGTTTTCTATCCCACCATTCTTTGTTTTCTTTCTCCTCTTTCTCTGCGTTCTTAGGACTACTTTTTGTTTTTTATTATACCAGTTTATCTTTTTGTGGGCTTATTAGCTAGAACTCTGTTTCATTATTTTTGCCGTTGCTTTCTCATTCGCAGTCTACCTCCAAGTCATATACTGCTTCACTCGTAGTATAAGAACCTTCCGGCCGGGCGCGGTGGCTCACGCTTGTAATCCCAGCACTTTGGGAGGCCGAGGCGGGTGGATCACGAGGTCAGGAGATCGAGACCACGGTGAAACCCCGTCTCTACTAAAAAATACAAAAAATTAGCCGGGCGCGGTGGCGGGCGCCTGTAGTCCCAGCTACTCGGAGGCTGAGGCAGGAGAATGGCGTGAACCCGGGAGGCGGAGCTTGCAGTGAGCCGAGATTGCGCCACTGCACTCCAGCCCGGGCGACAGAGCGAGACTCTGTCTCAAAAAAAAAAAAAAAAAAAAAAAAAAAAGAACCTTCCGTTTCTCCGCTCCCAATCTCTATGCTACTGTTACACATTTTACTTATATATTGTAAACCCTACGATGCACTGTCAGCTTTTTAAACTATCAATTATCTTTTAAGAAACTTAAAGAATAAAAAAAATTGAATATTTACCCATATAGTTACTATTTTGGGTGTTCTTTCTTTTTTTTTTTTTTTTTTTTTTTTTTTTTTTTTTTTTTTTTGAGACGGAGTCTCGCTCTGTCACCCAGGCTGGAGTGCAGTGGCCTGATCTCGGCTCACTGCAAGCTCCGCCTCCCGGGTTCACGCCATTCTCCTGCCTCAGCCTCTCGGACTAGCTGGGACTACAGGCGCCCGCCACCACGCCCGGCTAGTTTTTTGTATTTTTAGTAGAGACGGGGTTTCACCGTGGTCTCGATCTCCTGACCTCGTGATCCGCCCGCCTCGGCCTCCCAAAGTGCTGGGATTACAAGTGTGAGCCACCGCGCTCAGCCTTTGGGTGTTCTTTCTTTGTGTAGATTCGTAGTTCTAATACCATTTTGTTTATGCTTGACGGATTTCTTTGACATTTCTTGAGGTGTGGATCTGTTGGTGATGAACTCTTTCAGCTTTCGTTGGTCTGGGTTTATTTCACCTTTGTTTTTGCACGATATTTTCACTGGGGCTAGAATTCTAGGTTGACAGTTCTTTTCTTTCAGTGCTTCAAAGATTACTGCCCCTCTATCTTCTTGTTTGTGTTGTTTCAAACAAGAAATCTGCCTTAATCCTTATCTTTGTTTCTCTGTACGTACCATGTCTTTTTTCTTCTGGCTGCATTTAAGACTTTTTTTTTCTTTACTACTGGTTTTGAGCCTTGGTCATTTTTTTTTCTTGTTCTTGTGCTTAGGGTTCATTGAGTTCCTTGGATCTGAGGGTTTATAGTTTTCATCAAATTTGGAAAAATTTTAGCCACGACTCTTTCAAATATTTTTCTGTCCCCCAGCCCCACCCCGCCCCCCACCGCTCTCTCTCTTCTGTTTCAGGCTCTGGAGTTACCTCCGTATTAGGCTGCTTGAAATTGTCCCACAGCTCTCGATGCCATGTTAACTTTTTTGGATTGTTCTCCCTCTCTGTATGTTTTATTTTGTATAGTTTCTGTTGGTAAATCTTTGAGCTCACTAAGCTTTTCTTCTGCAGTGTGCACTCTGCCAATGGTTTCGCTCTGTGTAATTTTCACCTCACACATTTCATTTCTAGAAGTCCAATTAAGTTCTTTTGTAATATCTTCTGTGTCTCTATTTAACTTTTTGAGCATATGAGAGACAGTTCTTTTTTTTTCTTTCTTTCTTTCTTTTGAGATGGAGCTGACTCTGTCACCCAGGCTGGAGTGCAGTGGTGCAGTCTTGGCTCACTGCAACCTCCACCTCCTGGACTCAAGCGATTCTCATGCCTCAGCCTCCGAAGGGATTACAGGCATGCGCCACCACACCCGGCCAGTTTTCTGTATTTTTAGTAGAGGTGGGGTTTCACCATGTTGGCCAGGCTGGTCTCGAACTCCTGACCTCAGGTGATCCACCCACCTCAGCCTCCCAAAGTGCTGGGATTACAGATGTGAGCCACCACGCCCGGCCAGGGAGACAGTTCTAATAACTATTTCAATGTCCTTTTCTTCTAATGCTCACATCTGTATAAGTTCTGGGTTGGTTTTGATTAATTCATTAGTATCTTAATTGTGGGTTGTGTATTTTTTGCCCCTTCGAATGCCCGGTAAATTTGCAGATGTTGTGAATTTTACCCTGCTTGTGTGCTGGATATATGTGTATTTCTAAAAATGTCCTTGGGCTTTGTTCTGGGATGCAGTTAATTTACCTGGAAAGAGTTTGATCCTTTTGGATCTTGTTTTTACCATTCATTAGGTCTGAAGCAGCATTTAATCTGGGCTTAATTATTTCCCCCATGGAGGCACTCGCTTCTTGAGAAACCTCTCCAATGCCCTGTGAGGATGAGCATTTCCGGGCTGCTTGGTGGAAACGGACACTAGTCCCGACCCTACATGAACGTTGGGCACTGGTCTCCCTAATTTTTTTGGACAGTTTAAGATTTTTTTTTCTTTCTTTCTTTCTTTTTTTTTTTTTTTTTTTTGAGACAGAGTCTTGCTCTGTTGCCCAGGCTGGAGTGCAGTGGCGTGATCTCGGCTCAGTGGTGCAACCTGTCTCCCAGGTTCAAGCAATTCTCCTGCCTCAGCCTCAGCCTCCCAAGTAGCTGGGATTACAGGCGCACACCACCACATCCAGCTAATATTTGTATTTTTGTAGAGACAGGGTTTTGCCTTCTTGGCCAGGCTGGTCTTGAACTCCTGACCTCAGATGATCCACCCACCTCAGCCTCCCAAAATGCTGGGATTACAAGCGTGAACCACCACACCTGGCTAAGATTCTTTTCTTTATCACTGGATTTGAGCAGCCTCATGTAGTTTCTTTCTGTGCATGAACTGATCAGGCCTCTGCTGGATCCTTAAGGGGGAATTCCCCAGGGCTTCTCTCTGTGCTGCTCTTTCCTCCCCAGGGCTCTGTCCTGAGAGCAGTAACTGCTTCGGTCTCCGGAGACGCTCAGCTCTGTCTCCTGAACTCAGGAAATCCTCAGGCTACTGCCTGCGTTTTCCATCCCCGAACCACAGCCTCGCATCTCACCCAGGGAAGTAAGCTGGGGCAGTGGTAGGACACACTCGTGTTTTTCACCTTTCCATAATGTCCAGTGTGCTGAGCCAGGTCCGTCTGTTCCATCTAGTGTTGGTGGTTGCTTCTCACACACGTAGCTGTTTCCTGCGACTCCGTCCCAACCAGAAATGGGAATTCAGCAGCCACATTGCTGAGACATCTTCTCACCTCCCCAGTGCCCACCCTGACCAGCACCCCTGCCCCCCACCTACCAGCTTTAATTATCTGCATTCCGTTTAGCCTGATAAAAAGGATGGAACCTGCCAGTGGGGGGACCCCCATTGTTTGGCTGTAAAAACAGCCCCCTGACTTTCTCCAGAAAACCAAGAAACAGTCCAGGCACGGCATCTAAGGTGGTTTGGAGGGTCACAAGCACTCGAGCCCCAGCTCAGCAAAACTGCCAGGACTCCAGCAAATCGTGAGGGCATTCACCACGGGGTGGATATGAGAAGCGTGGGGATGGGACAGGACTAGGAAGACACTGAGTGTCAAGACTGCAGTTCAGACGCAGTCCCTGAAAAGAGCCTTTGCACAGCGCAGAAGGCAGCCGCTCTGAGGGCACAGACTCGTGGGGAGAATGACGGAGATGTGAAGGGTGGTTCTGCCTTGCAGGATGAAAGTTTCTACCAATTGCTCTTTTTCTTTAGGTAGAAAAAGGGGACCGGCTCTGGAGAGGGGCAGGGTGAGGCCGGGCTCACTAGGCAAAATCTATTCCTGAATGTCCCTCGTCCTGTGGAGCGGCAGCGAGGCCTGAAACCCCCTGGCTTCACCCCGCGGGATCAGGTCAGGACAGCGCGGCCAACCCAGGGCTGAGGCAGGGGGGGCTGGGCCTCACACCGCGTGCACCCAGGCAGGGCCCCAGCCATTGCGCCAGCAGGGTATCAGTTAATCTCCATAAGAGGCTGGCGAGGGTGGGTTCTTGGCCCCATTTTACAGATGAGGGGCCAGATTTCCCAAGCTGCTCAGCTGACAGATGGGACAAACCGAAGGGCTGACCTGAAGCCTGTCTGTGCTCCAGCCGTGGGCCCCCACTTCACTGTCCTTGAGATCTCAAAACCCCTACTCCCGAAATTCCCAGGCTGGGTGGCCTCTAGGGGCATCCTGGCCCCCAGCCCCTGACTTCTGGCCTGTTGCCGTGTGCCCTCTCAGAGAACGAGCATGGAAGACCTTTCCGTCTCCCTTCGGGCCTTATAAGTAAAACCCAGCTGCGTTTCCCTCATGCCATCTGCACCGGTTAATGATAGATTGAGAGGATGCTGGCCTGGCCATGGGTGAGGGTCTGTCCTAAATAGGACATGTCAAGTGCCCAGCAGGATAGCTCTGTGTCCCGGAGTAAGACAGGTGTGGATCTAAAATTGGAGGAGCGGAGGTGGCGTTGACTTTTTCCAACCTTGGTTCACCCATCCCGCGCCTTCAGCTGGGAAGGACCTGACAGGTGGTCCCAGCCCCTGGGCCCATGTGCCTGGATTCCTGTGCTCACAGCAGAGGCCCTAAAATAGACCAGGACATTATACACCATGTCCACAGTGCCCTGCCTCTCCGTGATGAGTGGTGGGGTTTCCGCCTGGAGTCACAGGGGCTAATCCCTGCGCTTCCCCAAGCCTGTGGCGGATCAGGGGAGCCTGGGTGCCAGGCGGGCCTGGCCCTGTGTTTCTGTTCAGCTGCCTGTTCCCTGTGGGTTTGAGGGCAAGTCACCTAAGTCCTCTGAGCCTCACGTTTCTTGTTCATTCCTGTTTTTCTCTGCCCTTCCCTCTTTAGGGCCTGGAGACATGCCTTTCTCCCAATTAAGTGCCTTAACTATTTGCCATCTTCCTCATTCCGAAAATCCCACAGACAGGACTTAATTCTTCCATCGACACAGAATACCCGGAATTCCGCTATGAGCAAATTCACAATATCCTCTGAAGCCTGCAATTTACTTCTGCCTAAAGCCAGCTGACGCACACAGGGCAGAGCCGCGGCTGCCTGCATTTCCTAGCGGAGTATATGATTCATCATTTTCAGACTTGGGGATCAGGGGGCCAGGCAGGGCCTTCATCTGGTGGGAGGCAGGGCCCAACTTCTGCTGATTGCAGACTGCGCAGTCTGTTGTGGCCGATTCTTACCGGAATCCTACAGGAGAGCTCGCTGTCCTTGTTTCACGGCTAAGGAGACAGAGACACAGAGCTAAGAAATAGCACACTCAAGTTCCCACAACCAGTAATGACCAGATTTATTACAATTTCTCCCAGTTTTGTCTCAATCTGGAATCATATTTGTCCCCTCTAGGGCTATAGAAACTGCAAATGATGGTTCCTTATTCTTAGCCCTGAAGCCACCAATTGCTGAGATGTTGAACAGGAGCTTCCTGGCACTGTGTCCCATGTCCTGGGCTATTTTAGGTGTCAAAAATTCATGCACATTTAGCATGTGGCCAGGACCACTGGAGTATCCCTCCTGCCCTCCCTGTGCTCCTCAGCCCACCCCAAGACCCTCTTCCATTCCCTGCTAGGCGGCAGATGGAGGAGGATAGCGTCTTCACCTGATAACTCCTACCCCTGAAGAAACTCTGGTGGCTTGAAGCCCAGGTCCTGTGGACACTTTCTGACCTTCTGTCCATGCCTGTAACCTCTGGACCGCCCTGAAAGGTTTCTCTAAAGTGGTTGCCTCTGTTAGACCATAGAAGCTGGCCAACTAGCTGACCCCCTCTCTGGAAAGCCTGATGGCTGTAACCTGCCTTCCTGCAACAATTTGGACAAACATCTTCAATCTGCAGTTTCTTAACAGGATCTCATTTGTCCTGGTTCTCAGGCAGGGGTGGTAGGAGCCGAGGGCAGGGCCTTGGCCTGCAGGACTGTGTGCGTATCAGCAGTGAGCAGCCGTGTGCAGACCGCCTTGACATGCGTCATCCTGCATGCTTTTAGCCACCCGTGGGAAGAGAATGCCAAGGGCCAGAGGAGACAGCTTGTGCCCACAGTCTTTGAATTCAGGTCTGTCTTTTTCTGAAATTCATAACATATCTTTTTGGGAGGTTCAGAAATGTTCACCTTTCAAATCTTATGCCCAGGCTACCTCCCTAGCAGACAGTCAAGGGTGGCACCAACATGAAGTGCCATGTCCCAACCTATGTTCAGGACCTGGTTTGGTTACAGGCATCTGAGCACTTCCAACAGGTGGTAGGACCACCCAAACGTCCCCCAGCTACAAGTGGAGCAGGCGCCACTGGGAGGAGGACAGAGCCAGTGCAGACTGGAATGTTTAAGTGCCTGGAGTCTGGTTTCAGCTTTGCCTCCCTGTGGGACCTACATTTATTGGTCTTTTTATTAATAACTGACCAGCACCAGGCTCAACAGCAACTCAAGTCTGGTTTTTGCAGACTTCTTCCCATTCTTCAACCAGAAGCTTCAGGGGTGCAAGAGACCTTTAGGAGAAGTTTCCTGAGCCCCATGGTCTCCGGAGGTTTTCCTTCCATTTGGAACAAGCCTTTAAAGTCTGAACAGTTCTCCTGGAGGGCTGCAGGCCTGGGAGCCAAAGCATTTCAGGGATTTGAGACCCAGCATGGAAGGGAAGGCCACTCAAGTCTTTCCTGAGCTCACAGCCCCTTCATCCATCTGGCATGAGGGCCTTCCCTGGGTGCAGGCCACTCAGGCGCCTGACACCACCCTGCAGAAGTCCTCAGTGGCCACAGCTTTCTGGAGCTATGCACATCCTCACTACAGAACCATCTACATTCAAACCTGCCCTTAAATTTGAGGAGATGGCCTCATCCTGGATGTGCACCCCAAGCCCTACTTAAGAGGCCTCTGAATTCATCAGCTCCAGATATCCCTTGGACTTCAAAGCCATCCTCTGGATTTCAGGGGCAGCCAAGAGGTTAGGGTGATGTAACATCTTGATGAGTTGGGAGGGGCGGCCGTCCCAGATCAAGTGATGCCTTCCTGGAACTAGGGACAGATTTTAGGCAGAGACCCACAGTACAGACATTCCCGGCCTTGCCCCGACCTGTGCTAGGTGAGGACGGGGCTATGCCCTCCCTCCAGTGACCTGAGACATGCACGGAGCTCTGGACAGGAAGTCCTCCCCCAAACCCTCTTTCTTGCAGGCTGCTGGTCTCCCAGCACCGTCACGGGAGAGCAGCTCTGTGCGCGCAAATACACAAACACCAAGGTGCTGCTTCATCTATGGGTTTTAAAGAGAATTTCAATTTGATTTATCTTCCAATACAGGGAACTTGGCAAGATCTGCTTGTTCCAGGATCGGGAGAGCCTCAGAGCAAGTCTGGGTGGCCCTGCAGGGGGAGAGTCAGAGGACAGCGGGAGGTAGCCGGCTGGGGAGGCCTCTCCCCACAGATGGCAGGAAATGGGGACAGGCCGCCAGGCAGGATTGGCCCAGACCTTGAGGCCATAGGGGGGCCCCACCTCCAGACGTGCCTGGCCTGGGTTTCCTGGCCTTTGGCGCTGGAAGGCCACACAAAGATGGTATTCATGGTGAGGCCTTAAATTCTCTCCGGAATGAGGCAGGGTTTAAATAAATACATAAGAAGGTTGGATCCTGGGCCAGACTGAGCTTGCACGCGGTGGGTGCTGTGAAGGCGGAGAGAGAGAGAGGGTGCCCCTCCCATGCACACCCAACTTTGTGCAAAATTAGTAAAAAATGTTTCTTCCATGTCAATTAATGGGGAACTCCCGTGCACCCCCATTCAGTGAGAGTCGTGAAGGATTTGTGTTTGTGGATAACTCTAGGTGCCGACCATTTACTGGGTGTTTTCCATAGGTCAGGCACAGACTGGATGTTACTCAAGACTATAAGGTGGGTAGTAGGTCCTGGGATTCGGCTGTTTATTCCTTTACCAAGAGTGACTGGGCTGAGGGCACTATTAAGTATTGGGGTTGCCGGGATGAGGGGACTCCGAGACACACTCTGCTCTCATTCAAGTCACAGTGGGGACAAACAATTAGAAAAGGAGAGGCCGAGAGTCAGCCCCAGAGCCTAGCTCGTGCAGGCGTTGGGGTGAGTGAAACAGGTTCTCAGCTCTGCTTTGCAGATGGGGAAACTGAGGCAGAGACTTGCATTAGGAAATAGAAGCTAAGTGCTGCGTCCTGGAGGAGGTGCATTCTTGGGGTTTGTGGGGCTGCGGGAGGGGTGCTGAACCCTCCGCTCTCATGCGGGGTGCTGCCTTGGGATCTTTACCCCTCTAAGCCAGCCCCAAACTGCAGGAAAGGCGTTAGAATGACCTTTAGCTTCTGAATGGCGTAGTCCAGGGCGGGGGGCCCAGTGACTCTTTGCTTGAAGCAGAGTCTGTAGTTGTAAAGGCTCTGAGAATGACAAGAGAGCAAAGACGGTGGGCTCGGCCCGGCAGGCAGCTCGCCATACCAGCTCCCTCTCCTAGGGCCTAGGGGAAGCTTTGTGATGGGGTCTGGCAACTGAAGAATTGCAAACATTCTTCCTGTCTCCCTTGATGGTTCTGGGTTCCAAAAGCCAGACGCTTCCAAAGAGAGAGGTTTTGGAACAGCTAGGACACTCTGCAATCCTGCCACCCAGAAGGGCGTGCCTCAGGGACAGGGAAGAAATGTGGGGGAAAGTTTTGGTCTCTTTTTTCGGGAGAGTTAGCAGCTTTCCCCTTGGAAATGGGGTTTTGTTGATGAGCCCCCATCTCCCAAAACCTCAGGCACTTTACAGTTACCTCACTTGAAAGGGGTCTTTTAAGAAATGCATAAACCCCCCAGTGGGGTCAACTCCGCCCAATGGGTTGATAAATGAGAAGTCAGATGGGTCAGGCAGGACCCTCTGACAGACAGATGGGTGGTCACAGCCACTCCAAGAATTACTACACCACGGAGCAGGCCTCCACTCCCCTCAAAGGGCCACGGAGAAGGAAAGAGACAGCGTGCCTCCCTCTGCATCTGATATTATGTTCAAAAAACGTGTGGGCTTTGCTTCCTGTGCCATTCTGCAGCCTCACTAGTTTTAGTATAATTTTTTTAAATCACATGCCATTATTGAGGGTGTAGATTGGTGTAACCTTTTTAGATGCAACATTTCAAATGCCCTTTTGCTGAGTTCTGCTAAAATGCATGAGGTGTTTGGGGCTTTTTCCTTCCAGCACTATTTGTAATTATAAAAAATTGCAGTGACCTCTGTGTCCATCATTGAAAAATGGCTGGATGAACCGTGGTGACACCCATTTAAGGAATACTATTCACCATCCTGCTGATAGACAGGGAGAAGTGGAACGGCGTGTATGGGCACGGGGAGGAGTGAGCGCCTCGCCAAAAGCAAAGGCAAGTTGAAGAACCGTGTGTGTGTGTGTTTCAGGGGGGGACGATTCCATCTGTTTTAAAAAATGTGCATATGTACATATTTATTTAAATGTCTGTATATGCCTAAAAATATTTGGAAAGAGCCACAGCAACCAGTTAACAGTGATTATTTTGGTGGGGAGCATACATTCTTCTGTATTTGAATCTGTGACAAGAAGTCACTTCTGTCACATAAAAAATAAAGATTTACAAGAAATTCCTTACGTTTGGGTAAAATCGTGGCTCTGGGGAAATACACCCTATCTACCCTGTGGCTCCGGTCTCATGCCCAGGGCCACTGCCACTGGGTGCCTGGAGGTCCCCCACCCCACATCGCCGGCATGCACGACACAGACTCGGGGCTCAGCGGCCCCTCTCTGGGCTGGCTGGGCAACAGGGAGGACATCACCCAGTGACAGCTTCTGGTTAGATTGGCCGAGCTCCTCCCTTCTTTGGAAGTGGGTGGACAGCAGGGCCAGATGCCTCCGAAAGTCCCCCCGGAGGGATAATGGGCCCCATTGTCTGGGAAGAGGAGGATGCCTGCCCCTTCCTGTTTCCTCTCATCCCACCATGCAGAGCGGCATCCAGTTGTGACGGAGACACGGAGTTGAAGGAGGAAACACTTTCTTTGGTCTCCTCCCACCTCCGTCTTAAGAAATTCATATTCGGCCGGGCGCGGTGGCTCACGCTTGTAATCCCAGCACTTTGGGAGGCCCAGGCGGGCGGATCACGAGGTCAGGAGGTCGAGACCACGGTGAAACCCCGTCTCTACTAAAAATACAAAAAAATTAGCCGGGCGCAGTGGCGGGCGCCTGTAGTCCCAGCTCCTCGGAGAGGCTGAGGCAGGAGAATGGCGTGAACCCGGGAGGCGGAGCTTGCGGTGAGCCGAGATTGCGCCACTGCACTCCAGCCTGGGCGGCAGAGCGAGACTCCGTCTCAAACAAAAAAAAAAAGAAATTCATATTCAGCCACCTCTAAATTTTGCCAAAAAAGCGAGGGGAAGTTGTACCAACATACTCCCTGCACTGCACAATGGCTGAGACCAGCGGGGGATTCAAACCTTGGCACCATGGTGCCAGGACACAGGGCACCTTAGGCCCAGGTGGCTGAGAAGGGACCTGAGTTCCGAGTGACTTCATCTGCGGGGACTTGGCACAGCCCTGAGCTCCAATGGACAGGACACGCCAGTGCTGGGATCGTAGGGCTGGCAAATGTGCCAGATGCAAAGGCAAGAACAGGGAAGAACAAGGGAATGGCAGGCCCGGGAGCGCCAGGGACTCGCCGTGCTCCAAGGAAGGCTCAAGAGGAGGTTGAGGAAGGTCCTGGGGCCATGCATCCAGGAGCTCAAGCCCTCACTGCTCAGTCACCACACCGTCCTCCTCCATCATGGCTGAGGCCCCCCACCCACATGCTGATGGGGGGGGCCTGTTGGCTCATTTTAGTCTGCTCCACTTAGGAGAGCAAAAGATGATTGCCTCATTTTCTAGAGGAAAAAGACAAAGAACAAGCGAGAAACAAAATGGGCTCATCATGGTTGTCTGTGTGGCTGCTCAGCTGGGCAGAGCCAAAGGCCAAGGCCGGAGACCCGGGGCAATTGCAACAGTTAAAGGGGTACAGGGCACAGTGCCCAGGGACATGAAGCAGATGGACAGCAAGGAGACTGCTGGGCAGGGTCAGGAAGGAGGGAGCTCCAAGGATGCGGAGGGGCCAGAGGGGCCGCAGCAATCAAGGCTGCAGACTCTGCAGTGTGATGAGGACAGAGAGTGTCCCTTGGATTGGTCACGGGAAATGAGAATGCCGTGCCGTGGGATTCTGCAGGGGAGCAGAAGGCAGGGGACGAAGTGCGTTTGGTATGAAGTAGAGTTGGGGCAGTGGAGACCCACTTGAGAGATGAGGCTGGGAGGGGCAGCCTGAGTCACCCCAGGGTGCTTGCATGCCAGCAGGGGAGAGTCTCAAGTGTGTCTGCAGACCAAGGAAGAGGAGCCGCCAGATGGGCAGGGAATGGGGAGAGCAGAAACAAAGAGACAAGTGCTCTCCACACCCACCGGCAGATGTGCTGGGAGCCGGCAGGGCAGAAGGCATTGGGGTTTGCCATTTCCACATGACAGTCCCCCCTGTGATATGACTCCAGGAGTGGGGTTGAGTAGGCATGGAGACAGAGGTTACTAAACTCAAGAAGACCAGGAAACAGTGAGGAGGCAGACAGAAAGAGACTCTGAAGTGTGACAATAAGGCTGGTATGCCCCATTTTGTAGTTGCACATTATACCACTCACAGCAAAGTCTGAATTGTGCAGTGTACAACATGCGCAACTGTACTTGCCGGCCCTTTCAGGAGCTGGGTGTGCCATCCACGTGGTTGTGAATCCCCCAGCATGATGGCTGTGCGTTGGGAGAGCAGGATTGTAAGCCAGGCCCCCGAATGCTGTTGTGTACACAGAAAGGTGGCTCCAGGGAATAAATAAGGAGCATCAGGGCTGGTGGACAGGTCTGGGAACGCCAGCTGCTCCAGCCAGAGACAAGCAAGGGAGGTGAGAACAAGGACAACCTCCCCAGAGGGAACCAAAAATCCCAGTGACAAAAGAAGTTTACACCCAGGGCCGAACACAGTTCTGGACACAACAATGAGAACCCCCATTTGACAGACAAGGAGACTAAGGCTCCATGAGATTAAACACTTGCCCGAGGCCACAGAAATAATCATAGTTGGAGGCAGAATTGGGATCCGGGCCTAGAACAGGATGGCCCGGTGGTCAGGGGCTAGCATCCTTCCGGATCGCAGCCCATTTGCACATGTCCACACTCGGTGCCTGGCCCGCACGTATCGCCTGGGCCTGGATGGGGCCTGCCTGAGATCTCCAGTGAGAATAGAGAAATCAAGTCAGCCTAATTAAGTCACACACAGGGACTGGGGGTCCAGAGGGGCCACCACCTGCCCGCAGCCCTCATTGTGCGCAGTTAATCCTGTCCAGGTGTCTGCTGGCAGCCCCTGATCAATTAGTCACTGCGATTGAAGCTGAGTGTAATTAATTATTCAATTTTGAGCTGTTCCAGCTTAATGCATCTGAAATGACATCATGCAGCCTGGGCGTTCTGCAGGCGGGGGACAAAAGGCAAACAGGTCTGAACAAAGCCCCGGTGCACCTGACTCTCTCAGTCGGCACTAATCCTCCACGGCCCAGAGCGAACCCGCTCACCTCACGCCGTCGCCATCAAAAAAACCCTCCCCAGCAGGTGCACAGCCTCATGCATTGGGGCTGCCGGCTGGCCCGCTCTGTGAGCCTCGACCTCCGGGTCAGTGGACCCTAATTCATGGGTCGCCACCCCAGCTCCCCTCCTCAACCACACTCTCTCAAGCCTGCTCTGCTGTCCCTCCCCAAGAGCCCGAAATCCTAGCCCTGGCGCAGCTTTTGGAGGAATGGTACAGGCCTTTCTACTGTGGTCACGGCTCTGCCCCAGCCCCAGGCATGGCGGATAGACTGGGGCTTCCTGTTGGGCCTTCTCTCCCGCACGGGGCCCTCACCTTGGGGTGCAGGCAGGGGCGTGAGCAGGCTGGAAGCCCAACTCCTTGAGTCTTTCAAGGGGAAGTAGTGGGAATAGAAGGTCCCTTAATTCACCTTGATCTGTGCTGCTGAGCCCAGAGAGCTTCTGGGGTTCTCCTTCCCCCACTCCTCCTGTCCTCCTCTGCTGTGGCCTGGGTCCACCCCCTCTCACCTCCCTAACTGGTCCCCAGTTCAGGTGTCTGCCCAAAGTGACAACATTCTCTCCTGAACCATCCATGGTTCCCTGTTACCTCGCTCTCATGCAAAGCCTCAGCCCTGCTGTGAGGCCCCAGGGCCTCCACCCTGCCTTTCTCCTGACCCTCTTTCTCCCCGATCCTGCCTCACACAGGCTCCATCCCCTCCATGTCAGTCCCTGGCCTTTGAGGCTTAGAATGGTCCTTCCAGGTCTCAGTGGCCCACCTCTGCCAGCCCCACAAACCCCTATCCTGCCCCTCACTTTCCTTGGAAACCTGTCCGTCCCTCCCCTGGTGCCTGCAGCCCCCCCTGGGTGCCCACAGCACTCAGAGCCCTGCCCTGATGCTCCCCTTATCTCAGTGCATCTGAAACGAAGCGTGTGTTTGCATAACGGCTGCAGCTTGCGCAGGAGTGGGGGCAGCTGCCTCTCTCCTCGGCTGTGTGTGGGGCACCCAGCACAGCGCTTGGTACATAATGGGCCCTCCAGCAATGTTTGTTGAATTCATGAAGGAAAAAATGATTAAATCAGCCAAATTGAACTCATTATCTCCCCCTTCCTCCATGCCCGAGAGGGAAACCCTGGAGCCTGCATCTGGGAGAGTGGTGTCATTAGCAGCCTCACAGCCCTCCCAGCTGCAACTGGGCCATTTCCACCCTCTCATCTCCTTGCTGCCCACAGCCAGGCCGGCTCAGAAAAAGACCCCCATTCCTGTGTCACCTCCCCACCCATCTCCCTGGCCTAGTCCAAGCCTCATTGTCTCTTACCAGAGCCTCACCCCTGCTAGGGGACCCTGCCTCCAGCGTCATTCCTCCAGCCCACCCTCCAAGGAGGCCCCTAAATGGGCTTTCTGAAATGCAAACTTGGGCATGAAACTTCTGGCTTTAAAATGCTCAGGTGACCCAGCAATTCCACTTCCAGGAATACACCCAAAAGGACTGAAAGCAGAGACTTGCACAGATATTTGCACACCCGTGGTCACAGCAGCGTCATTCACAGTAGCGCAAACGTGGAATCAAACCTCGTCCACCCACAAACAAAATGTGGGAAATCCATACAAGGGAGTGTCATTCAGCCTTAAAGAGGAAGAAAATGTTGACACATGCTACTTCATGCTACTTCGTGGATGAGTAGTTTTTTGTTTGTTGTTTGTTTGTTTGTTTGTTTGTTTGAGTTGGGGCCTTACTCTGTCACCCAGGCTGAAGTGCAGTGGCGTGATCAAGGCTCACTGCAGCCTCCACCTCCTGGGCTCAAGCAATCCTCCTGCCTCAGCCTCTGAGTAGCTGGGGCCACAGGCATGCACCACCACACCCAGCTAACTTTATGGATGAACCTTGAGGACACGATGTAGGGTGAAATAAACCAGTCACAAAAGGTCAAACACTACGATTCCACATATATGAGGGACCTGGAGCAGTCACAATCACAGAGACAGAAAGCTGAATGGTGCTTGCCAGGGGCTGGGGGAGGAGGGGTGTTCAGTGGGGACAGAGTTTCTGTTTGGGATAACGAAAAGGTTTTAAAGACACATGGTGGTGATGCTTGGTACAACAATGTGAATATACTTAGCGCCACTGAAATGTACACTTGAAAATGGTCAAAATGGCGGATTTTCTGTTATGTATATTTTACAACTATTTTTTAAAATCCTAAAAGAACGCTGGGTGCCGTGGCTCATGCCTGTAATCCCAGCACTTTGGGATGCCGAGGCTGGCGGATCACCCGAGGTCAGGAGTTCGAGACCAGCCTGGCCAACATGGGGAAACCCCGTTTCTACTAAAAATACAAAAATTAGCCAGGCATGGTGACAGGAGCCTGTAATCCCAGCTACTTGGGAGGCTGAGACAGGAGAATTGCTTGAACCCAGGAGGTGGAGGTTGCAGTGAGCTGAGATCACGCCACGGCACTCCAGCCTGGGTGACAGAACAAGACTCCGTCTAAAAATAAATAAATAAATAAAATCCTAAAAGAAAAAAGTTCAATTGGCTCCAAACGCCCTCAGCACACTCCTCTGCAGCCCTCCTTGGAGGCCTTGTCCTGCAGGGGTTCCGCGTGCCACTGACCCCCTCCACCCCCAGCCTCACACCCTCCCCTCTGGGTGCAGCCTCCCCTGTCGTCGAGGTCCCTGTTGTTCCCCAATTTGCTCTCTGGTCCCCACCCATTCGTGCCTGCTCAGCACCTTTCCAGGGCTGGAACCTGTTCTGTCTTTTCCTGCACAGGCCTGGAGACGCCTGGCAACAGGACAACACTCTGTAAATATCTGGTGAACTAATGAAGGAGGGAAGGAATGCTTGGTTCTTTGCTGGCCCCTGCCACCGCAACTTCCACGTGGTCTTCCCTGTTTTTGTTGCTTCCAGCCCCCCAGAATTTGCCATCTCTACCCCACTGAATCTCCCAAGGGGAGGGGGCAGGTGCAACCCCAGAGGGGAGACTAGACCCCCTGGAGGTCCTCTGAGCAGCCCCCCAGGGCCATGTGCTCTGGGCAGTGGGAGAGCAGCCCAGAGCTCTGGTAGTGAGTCCTGAGGGGCAGCACTCCCAGGCCTGGGCCACACACGAATCAGCAGGTCCCTGATTCTTGGGATCTCTCATGTCATCAAGAACAGGACTCATGTGCTGGGCTGGTGGCACCGCGTGTTCCTGATCTTCCACTTGTTTGTTAGGCAGAGGGCTAAAGTCTTTGAGGTTGGATGGACTGAGCCTCAGTTTCGTCCTTTATAAAACTGGGTCCCCATTGATGACCCATATATCCGTCGGGGGAGACAGGAGAAATGCACCCTGGCATGGTCCCACGGCAGGTCACCATGGAGTGACGAGTCTGAGGGCACCGCATCCACTCCCCCACGACACGACTCCACTTCTAGCAGGAATATGCACAAGAAGGATCCAGCCATGGGTCTGACTGGTTCGGCATCAGACATCAGAATGGGGGTCACCCTCAGGGTGGGGAGGCAGTGATGGAAGGAACAGGAGGGAGCTGCCAGCTGCTGGGGTCCCCGGTGTCTGCATCAGGGTGCATGGCACAGGTGTGTTCATTTTCTGAGAGTTCACCAGTCAGTGCCTTTATAATATGTGTGTTTTTCCGTATGTCTATTATGCCTCAATAAAAGAAGAAAGAAAACAAGAGAAGAGAAGAGAAAACCCACTGAAACACACAGCAGCCCATCCGAAAGGGTCTGGCTGAGGATGAGGACAGGGAGGCTGCTCCCAGAAGGAGTCGTGAGGAGCAGCGGGAGAAGGTGCTGGAAGGTGGTCGCATGGCCTTCTGCAGAGTGGTGCCTTCTTGCTGGAAACGCCTCTGATGCAGTGAGTACTTTTTGAGCCCAGAATCTCTGACTTCCAAAGGAAAGCCTAGGGAGGACTTGGGTGGGCTGCGGAGGGGCTGGCCACTGCTTCTTTGGAGAGGCAGCTTGGGAGGGAGGGTGACTGCCCTGGCAACGGCGCCCAGAGCGGCACAGTGCAGGGAGTGACCCTGGCAACGGTGCCCAGAGAGGTGCAAGGGGAACTTGAGGCCGGCAGAGGCAAAGGCCAGGGTAAAGAAGGCACGGTGCAAACTTACCAGATGGAAACCTCCTCTCGGCATCAAGACCTGCAGCTCCAGGCTCCGGGGGGAGGGACGTTCTGGTGTGGTCCAGCCTCATTCCCTCCATGTGTGGTGTAGTGAGGATGGGCTCCTTGCCTGGGACCCCTGAATAGGGAAGCAGGGGTAGTGCATGCACCCTTCATGGACAGACTCTGCTGCTCAGCATCTGGAGTGCCTGGTGCTGGGGGAGCTGCTCCAGGCAGCCCGTGGTGACAGGGCTGGGCTGGCAGGACACCCCACACAGCCATGTCTAATAGCCGTTGCGGCCTAGCTGATTAGCACAGTAACCACCAGCCTCAGGAAGGAGGTGGACCTCAGAGTGCCAGGAATTAAGCCGAGACTTTGCAAGTTCATGCCTTTGCCTGCCCCAGCTAGCAACATGGACACCAAGGCAGAACCCAGTCTTATCCGACTTGGCTGAGCATCTGCTGACCAATGTGGGGTCATTAAAAGGCACGAGACCCTCTCGGGTGGGTTCCTGCTCTGGCCATCCCAGGGGGGACCAGGACCCCATTTCCCTCAGAAACAAGCTGGAAGTGAGCAGTGGAGCCACTGTGCTGGGCAGGGCCACACCCTCCCAAGGCGGGGGGAACACCAAGCCCCGGGCTTTCTAAGAAAGGATTTTGGCCAATGCCTGTGGCAACAGCATGACCACATGGCTTGGCCACAACCGAGTGTGTCTGTGTGGATTCTCCAGGAATCGTCTCTCTCGGAGATTGTGGTAGGAGAGGGAGGGAGGAGCGGGAGGCCTGACTCCCTGTGTTCCGAGGGTAGCTGTGGACATCCACGCGGGTTGAGAAGACAGGGCCAACCTTTTTATTTACTGCTTTTAATTATACAGAAACATGCGCAGCACATACACAGTCAGGGAGAAGGAGGAATGAGCCTCCAGGTACCTTTCACCAGATTCCACAGTGACCTGAGTTTATGCCACATGGAAACCACATTTCAAACCCATGACCAGGGACAAGAGCGCCCACTGCCCTCACGCCCTGGGCTCAACTGAACAGAAGTTTTCTCCACGTCAGTCGGCTCTCCCAGAAACTTCCTCTGCACCCCAGGCCCGTGCCCTTGGAAAGCCTCTGCTCGGATGAGACCCCCTATCCGCCCACACGCCCATGCACACAGGGCTCTCTGGAAAGCCCCTCTAGGTCTTTTGAGATAGTCCCGAAACAGGTGGCTTGAGAGAGAGTGAGAGCTACTTTGGGCACCACGAGACGGCCACTCGCCACCTGACACTGTCAGAGCCTGAGCACCCCGTGATAAATGTGCTGAACTCTGAAACAGGCTTCAAAGCTAGTGCCACATGCAATTCCAAATCTGGACTCCTGGGCTATTGGATTTCATGATTTCTCTTGCAGCCTTGGTTACGGGTTAGCATGAATCTTCTCACCCCTTAATTATAGTTCTGGCATTCGAAAAGCACACCAACACCTCTCCCTCCTTTGGCGCCATCTCCTCATTCCTCCCCACTCCCAAACGCTCAGCGAGCCAGAGTTAATCCCCGGTGCCGTTTATGACTGTCCCTGTCCCCGTCCTCCAGGATCTGACCACACACTCATTGGCTCATGCCTGCTGCCTGCCTTACAAGGCAATACTGCCCACCGAGAGATGCTACTTTGGGAAGAGTCAAGAGGACAGAGAGAATGTCAGGATCTTTTTTTCATGTGCTGAGCAAGGCCATTCCAGGGGCCGCCGAGAGCAGGCGGTGATCTGTATGAGAGATGAACTTGAACATACGCTCTCTTCCAGGGGGGCGGGAGGTGGAAAAAGTAAGCCCATGGCTTCTTTGGCTCGAGTCAGATGGAGCAAATTAAAACATTTAGGAATTTTCCTCTCCCAACTGCAGGTCTGTTTTAGGTCTGATGTCTGTCAACCAAATTAAAATAGATGAAAACGGGCCCCAACTATGTCTCTGGTTGGAGAAGAGGCGCAGCCTTCATGATGGGGACGAGTGACCTCGCTCTGAGCTGCTTCCCTAATTGATTGCGTCTCCAGGGTGGAAAACAGACACGGACTCCAATCCTCCCATTCTCCCCACGCCCTGCCCACACAGGGAACACAGCAGGACACTGTTGGGGTGACCCAAAGTGCTTTGGAAGCAAAGAAAAAAAATTGAGGGGAAAATGCAAGCCTTCCAGGGCAGCGTGGCGGGTGCATGGAGCACCGGTGTTTTGAGGAACCGTGAGTTTCGGGTGGTCCTGGGGGCACGGCTCCATGGAGAGGGCTGCTCCACTCTGGGCGGCAGGAATAGGGTAAAGCGCCCTCAACAGATAAGGAAGGGGCAGGACCTGCACAGCCTTGCCTTAGTTCCACCCCTTCCAGGCCCTGCTTGCTGGGGAAGAGGAAAATGGCCCATTTGGCGCTCCGAGATTGAAGAGAGGGAAGGACAGCAGGTCATGCAGAGAAATGAGAAAACCAGGACCACTTTGTTGGGAACAAAGACACCACCAGGCAGCATGGGAAAGAAAGGCCGTGCTGGGAAAGGCAGGAAGGGCCCCCACACGCCCTGACCCCCCAACACGAGGGCCTCTGAGGTGTCAGCCCCGGGGTCACCGTTTGAACACTGCTGACCCCATGTCCACATTGCCCCTCCATAGGGACGAGGATCCTGTAAAATGGCAAGGAGTCCTTCATGCTGCTGCCCTGCCAGCCTTCCCTGCAGAGCCCTTAGGAAAACTGAAATCCTGCAGGAAAGGGGATGAAGGGACAGGGACGTCTCTGAGGTCAGGATGAGCCTTGTCTGCCTCAGGTCCCCCAGACTGCCTCCGGGTATGCCTGTCATACCTGATGTCCCGTCCGTCCTACCCCCAGACAGGAATGAGCCAGCTCTGCACCCTCTCCAGGGGCCTCCTCCAGCCCACGGTGAGGGGAGCCTTCTCATCTGGGACCCCAACCCCAGCACAACTCCTTGGCACAGGGGCTGGGCATGGGAGAGGCTGGCCAGTCTCATTTGGACCTAGTCTCTTTGTAAGAGGGGGAAAGTGGGAGCGCCCCAGTGAGAAGGAGAGCTGAAGTGGGGACAGAGGCAGGTGCAGGAGGGGCTGGGGCAGGTTCCAGGAAGCTCAGAACCTGTGTGTGGCGGGGACGCACACACCAGGGCCAGAACTCCTGCGGCACTGACACCACCCCATGAAAATATTTTCAAACATGGCCTCTTCCCAGAGCCCACCAGAGGGTCAGCGTTTTCCTCCCTTTTGCTGTCACTAAGAAGCTGCAGAGAGGGAGGTACCTAAGCCAGGCCCCTGGCCAGGAAGCATCCTGTCCCTCGGCACTCCTGCAGGCAAGGTCCTGTACCCCTCTCCCTCCTGCTTCTCGTTCCCCCAAGCCTGAGCCCCCCGAGGCTGTCTGGGTGTCCTTCCCCTAGCTGATGGGTTTGGCTCTCAGGGTGGGGCACACTCAGCTCAAGAAGGATTGCCAAACAGCCCCTAAGAGCCCAGGCCTTCCTCTGCCAGTCGCCACTTCCCTTCCTCCCACCCATTCCCGCCATTCCTGCCCTGGGCCTCCAGCACTGACACTTTGCACAGGGGTCATGAGCCGTCTGCCGCTCCTGTGAGGTCACTGGACAGATATGCTGGCATTCGCTGTCCCCGCACATGGTCGTAACCAGATCAGCACAGAGCCCCTCACCCTCCTCTTGCCGGGCCTGCCGCACCCTAAAATAGCCTTGATATATGTAAGGCATCTTCTGGAACAGACTGGCCCGGTCATTTAAACATTCCAGGCGTCTTGTTTATGCTTGGTAGTTATCAATAAGGCAGGCGGGACTCACAGCGCTCATTCCTGCAAGGGGCCCCCGGATCAACAGTGCACATGGCTCCCATGGCTGGGAGCTGATGTCAGTGCCTGCGTGGGCCTGAGCGTGACGGACGGCCTCCACCCAGGCTGACATCTGCCATTATAGCCTGGCAACAGGGCTGGCAGGAGCCCCGCTCCAGAGTCTTGACCCTGGCCATTTCCCCCTACGGAGAGGGAAACTGAGCCCAGAGAAGTCGCAGGAGCTGTACCGGCAGGTGGGGACCCAGGTGCCCTCCCATCATGCTCACCAGCCCTGCTGTGGGCACAGCAGGAGAAGAGTGGGCAGGGAATCCAGGCTCCTCAAAGCCCAGGAGGTGGGAAGGAAGCTTCATCTGCAGTTCAGGTCTTTGGCTCTTGAGATTGGACTCTGAAGAGGAATAAGAGGCTCCGAGCACAGAAAAGGTCCTTGGAAAGACTCCCACGCACCTGCCGGAAAGCCTGGGACAACGCTCTCCCCCCTCTCCCAGCCCCCAGTCCTAGACCTGTGGATGTTTGGGGCTGGATCATCCTTTGCCATGGTGCCTGCTTGTGCACTGCAGATGCTTAGCAGTGTCCCTGGCCTCTGCTCACCAGATGTTGGTAGCACCATGTCTGCCCCAAGTTGTGACAATCAAAAATGTCTTCAGTTAAAGGAACTCAGCCTATCAAAGAGATAGCTGCACTCCCATGCTTATTACAGCAGATTCACAATGGCCAACATATGGATTCCACCTAAGTGTGCATCAGCAAATGAAGGATAAAGAAAATGTGGTATATACATGCAGTGGAATAATATTCTGCCACAAAAAGAATGAAATCCTGTCCTTCGCAGCAACATGGATAGAACCAGAGGACATTAAGTGAAATAAACCGGGCAGAGAGAGACAAATACTGCATGTTCTCACTTCCATGTGGGAGCTGCGAAACTGGGTCTCATGGGGGTAGAGAGGAGGCTGGGAATGAGGGTGGGAGATGAAGGGAGTTTAATTAATGGGCACAGAAACCCAATTCGATAGAAGGAATGAGTTCTAATGTTCAATAATAGCACAGTAGGTGACTATAGTTAACAGTAATTTACTGTATATTTGAAAATAACTACAAGAGTTGAAATGTTCCCAGCACAAAGAAATGATACATGTTTGAAGTGACGGAGGTCCTAAGTATCCCGATTTGATCATCACACATTGTATGCTTGTATCAAAATATCGCAGGAGCTGGGCACGGGGGTTCACACTGGTAATCCCAGCACTTGGTGAGGCTGAGGCGGGAAGATGGCTTGAAGCAACTTGGGCAACATAGTGAGACCCTGTCTCTAAAAAAAACAAAGCCACGTGTACCCCATATACATGTACAATTATTATATGTCAATAAAAATAAAAATTAATATTAAAGTACATTTTTCAATTAAGAAAATAATTAAATAACTAAAATGTAAAAATATGTCTCGAGCACCCTTCTGTGGAGAAATGAAACCTCTCCTGGTACAGGCAAGGAGACTGCAGGGGCCCCGTCACCTTCCTCCTCACCCTCTCACTGCCACCTGGGGACATGGAGCCTACACCTGCCACCCACCAGCCCATGCTGTGGCCACTGTTCAGCTGAAGTCACCAAGCCCCCTAGAACACCTCACAGGCACGGGGGAGAGAGCTCCCTGCCTCCCCCAGAGGCTGGGCCTTCCTTCCAACAGCTCCTGGGGCAGTGGGACACCGAGGCCAAGGCTGCCGCAGCTCCCGGCCTTGGCGCTGGGTCCTGTAGGGTATGACCAAGCTCACAGCAGAGAACATTTGGAGCAGAAAAGCAGAAGGCAGAGAAACAAAGCGCGGACACTGTGCAACTGTGTGAGGCCCAGGAGAAGATGCTGAAGCCGGCAGGGAGAAGGAAGGTGGAGAAGTAGCTAGGGCAGGACTCCATACCCAGCCAAGGGCCCAGGCTGTCTCAGGAGGGCGAAGGGCTGCCTGGTTTTATTTTCACCTTGCAGGTGGAGCTCTGGGTCTAGGTCCTCCCTGTCTGCCCTACAGGTGGATCTGTCCATTTTTCCTGGGCCAGGCCCCCCAGATTGCACCTTCCAGCACACTACCCCTCTCAGAAAAACACCTGCTCCTTGGGCAGCACCTGCCAGCACCCTCAGGCCAAAGGAGAAAGATCAGGCCAGCTAGGGGCTGGGAGAGGCTCTGCGTGGTGTGGAGAGGATGCCAGCCCATGTGAGGGGGCACCAGAGGTCCCCAGTCACCTGCACCCTGCCCCTGCCCACCCTGGGAGGACCCTCCCTGTGGATGAGCTGCACATGAAGGACCTGGGGCCTGAGGGGTCCTCATGGGCCCCAGGGGAAGCAGATGGCCAGGAGAAATGCAAAGGTTTCCCAGACAGCACTTGGGACGACTCAGCAGCAGCCGCCTCCAAAAGTGGGGAGCAGGGCCAGAGAGCCGAGGGCAGTGCTGGGTCCCAGCCCAGCCGAGGCGGTCCCGGAGGGCTTCAATGCGTGCATGCTGCCATCGTGTGGAGCCCGGCCGGGGCGGCCCTCCAGCTGTGGGACACCTCCGGCCCCCCATGCTGGGAACCCTGCCTGGCCGGGGCATCTGTGCCCCCCTGCCCCAACCACAGGCCTAAGTGGGCCCAGATGGTGTTGGCAGAATGGGCTGGCTGAGCTGCTGCCTCCAGGGGCCCCAGAGTTGGGGCTCAGCTTGCCAGGGATGGGAGGGCGGGTGGTTTGAACAGGCAAACCTAATCCTAGGGCCTTTCAAAGAGGACTGACAGTGTGGGAAGTGGGCAGCCAGGCCCGGAGCCCAGACACAGCCCAAGCCTCTGCTCTGTCTGTCCAGGCCCCGTGGACCTAGAAGGATGCTCTCCCTGGCGGACTCTGTCAGCCAGCATCTCACCTTCTCCTCTCCCCTTCTCCTCCCTGGAGTGTCTCGTGTCACAGGGAGAGCAGAACCCTGCCTTAGCCCCAGACCTGCCACCCTGTCTGCACAGCCGCTTCTCCTTGGCCTCTTCCCATCCCTCGCCCCCTGCCCAGGGCTGCCGCTCCCCTCTCACACCAGCCACAGCCCCTCTCTCAGCATCCACAGCCTCATCCAAAAGGACAGTAGTAGGATTGCTCAGGGGCCTGCGGGAAGCAGAGGCACACTCCAAGAGTCGAACACTAAAGGGACAGTTTAGGAAGGCGTGGATAGGGGAAGGCTTGGGCGATTACAGGGCGTGGGTTCTGTCGGAAGGGCCAGCAAAGGGAACAGTTCTGGGCTGAGAGGGCCACCGGTGTGTGGAGAGCCCCCCACCCCCCGCCACACACAGAAGCAGTGGCCTTCTGTGGAGGGACGGCCGCAGGGAAGGAATACATGGGTCAGCCTCCCAAGCCACCTGCTCTCCCTCCCAGGGACACAGAGCTCCTCAAAGTGGGGTCTGAGCTGCTTTAGCACCTGGTGCCAGCAGCGTGTAAATCCGTGGGACCGTCTGGGAACACACCTTGAGGCTCAGTGAACATTTCTCCCAGAGTGAGACTTTCTCCTAGAAGGGAGCAGCGTGTTGATTTCTGCCCCACGAGAAGCTCTTCATTTCGGAGAGGCACTGTGGAGCGCTGATCAAAGAGGAAAAGAGAAAATCGAGGCACAATCACAGATAAACGAGAGAATGAAAGAGAGAATGACCCCTCTGTGCTTGGCCCTGCCCCACCCACTCTGGAGGCTGGCCCTGGAGGCTGGCCCGGGCACGAGGTCCTCTGGGCTCCTGGCATCTGTTCATTGGCTTTGGCCAAGGGAGGCTCCAAGTGAAGAGTGGGAGGACAGGGAGGCTGGGATTTCTTGCCTGCTCACTTTCCTTGGGTGCACTGGTCCTGCCAGTGGCTGGGTCCCTTCTGTCCCCACTGTGGCCCCAGCTCTCTCTGGACTCTAGGATCCCCCTGCCCCTTCAGGCCTTGGGGTGTGTGTGTGTGTGTGTGTGTGTGTGTGCATTACAGCTTCCTGCTGTTGTTTATCTCCAGGTGTTACAACACCGTTGCAGGTTATCTTTCTTATTTTTTTTTTTAAGAGACAGGGTCTCTAGGTTGCCCAGGCTGGACTCAAACTCCTGGGCTCACCTCAGCCTCCCATGTAACTAGGACTACAGTTGCACACCACCTCACCTGGCTGTTGTGGGTCATCTTACACCCACCCTCCCTGCAACACACACCCCGCCAATCATTCTACAGTCAAGTCCCTAACACTTGCTGTTTTCCGTGAGGATTCTGGTCATCTCCAAACACACATACCAACACACACACACACACACATCTATCCATCACCACAACATTTTCATTCTATGTCCCAAATGTTGGTTCAACCAATGTTAAGAATCTGCACCCCAAAATATGCCACTCTGGCATGTTGACTATTTTGAGTTAAAGGGACCCGAAAAGCAGGAGGTGCTAGAAGATCCCTCTGATCTTCACTTTCTTTCTCAAAAGCAGGAGATGAAATTCCCATGTGAAAGATGTTCTCCCCATACTGAAAGGAAACTGCCACTCTTATCTCCAAGGACAGGAAGCTGGGGCCAAGGGAACTCTGTGCAAACAAACCTCGTTAAACTAATCCTCATCCTCCCAGCCACTTCTCCACCCAGCCAGCCCCCAGCCTGGGCCCCTGGGCCTTGGCCCATTTTCAAGCGTCCTGCTGTTTGTCTCAGGCAGTGCCTACGTGTTCAAACTTCAAACTGTAACTGCGCCTCCGGGCCTTAGGAAGGCTCCCATGCCTGTGAGTCGCGTGGTCTGTCAATTGTGTGCGTTTTTTCTCCTGCTGATCTGTCTTGTATCACTTTAATTCTCACACCAAAAACCCTTGAAGGGGTGGAGGGGAATTTTTGCACCCTCCACCCCAACACTACCTTCAAACGTGGCAACTCCACAGGGCTGGGCCTGGCCACTCTCAAGTCTAGCGGCTCTTCACTGCCTCCCGCCAAACCCCACCCACCCCAGCTGAGCAGCCACTTCCTGCACGGGGCTCCCACCACAGCCCAGGCCATGGGGCTCCCTCTTCTCACAATCCAGCTCCTACCAGCTGTCAGTGCATCTATAAGAACCATCCATCAGAATTTGTCACTCCTCTGCTTAAAACCCCGGGAATCAAATCTCAAGTCCGGACAGAGGCTGCCAAGACCCTGTGAGACCTGGCCCCAGGGACTCATCCTAATCTTGCTTTCCCTGTCTGCGCTTCTCAGTGGGCCCCAGGGCTGCCATGGTGACCTTGCTGGGCCATTGCCTAGTCCCCAGACCACTCCTCCCACCTTCCATGTCTGAGAAGATAGGCCCTCTTTAAAGACACCTGTCTCAACCCCACATCCACTCTGAAGCCCCCTGTTCCTTTCTGTGGGAACTTCTAGAAGGTTCTTTCCTTCTTCCTGCTCTAGCCACCTCCAGAGCCCCCGTCTGCTCTCTCGTGGTTTTCCCATGGACCTGTGAAGCAAATATACCCCGTGGGGAGCTAAGAGGGTCTCTGAGGAACCTGGACTCCAATGTGGGGGTCCAGCCAGTGAAGGTCCTGGACCCCCACTCTGAAGCTACCTGGGATTAGCATATCCAAAGGCACCAAGGAGAATGGAAATTTCCTCCCCTCTGGAAAATCGGGTGGACTTCCAGAGAAAGTTCTCGGTGAGCTTTTAAAGTGGCTGATTGAGAATTCTATGAAATGTCTGCAGTGTCTCCTGGCAAGCCCAGTCGTGGGTGATTAAAATACAACAACCTCATAACCACCCCCAGAAGCCTTTGCACACCCGTCCTTACAGGGAGGCTTAAGGAAATTAAAGGGCTGAAATGATTGTTTTTTTCCCCAGCAAGAAAGATTGGGCCACTTAATTAAGAACTACCCTTAATCTTGGACAAACTAGGTCTAATTTCTTCAAATTATTCCACATTTCACCAATTTCATTTTTTCCCTTTTACTCAAGGGTGTCTGGGCAGGCATGCCCTGCACACTGCAAAAAGCCTGGATGTGAGACTGTCTCATTTTCTTCTGCCACACACGGAACATCTCAGCACTGATTATTTTCAACAGGGAGGAAAGTGGGCCTGGAGAGTGGGTCTGGAGAGTGCTCAGGAGGCCTGTCCTCACGCTGGAGCTCACAACCAGAGCTTCATTAGAACCGATTGATTGTCAGCCGCCTGTCAACAGGAAGGAGGACGTGGCACCTCGCATGCCGGGCACAGTCCAGGCTGACGGGCGGAAAGCATTTGCAAGTCCCCGAAGGGGACGCACGTAAGCAGCTCGTTTGGAAATCTCACTTACATCTTGCCTCTGCTCTCTAAATGCTTGAAAGGAAGAAAGACAAGCAGTGGCTGAGCATCCACCGAGGGGTCCAGCACGGAAGCCGGGGCGTCACCCTGATCCTGTCACTGCTGCTCCATTTGACCGTTAGGAGAACTGAGGGCCAGAGGGCTGATGCCCAGGAAGTGGCGGGGCTCCAAAGACTGTGTCCTGTTCTGCCACGTGTCTGCCCCAGAGAGACACCCCTCTTCAACTCGATTGTGTGTGCTTTGTGTCTCTACCACCCGGCGCCCCATAGGTGCTGGGTAAATGTTTGCTGAGTGAACTGTTCGGGAAAGGAGTGGGGGAAGAATGTTCAAGCTGGAAGAGTCTGCAGTGACCATGGATGGCTTTTGCATACTGAACCTTTGCCCCCTTGGTTCAGCAGGCAGCGCCTCCATCCCAACCCTCCCCCCCACTAGTCCTTGGGGTTTGAGTGGCAGAACCCTATCCCTAGCTGACCAGAGAACGCCCTGCCCCTGTGCCCACCATGGGAGAAGGTCAGAACCCAAGCCGAGCCGACCACTATTGATGCTAGGACTTGTGTTGTTATCCCTGGGACACAGACGCGAGTGTCTGTCATGAAACCTTGATGCTGGAAGGATGTAAGGCCGGAGCTGCTGGGACAGGGAGTGGAGAGGCTCTGCCTGGGAATGAAGCCAGGAAGAGCAAACAAGATGGGAGAGAAAAACTGGTGTGGCCGTTCTTGTGCTCCTCTGCACAGGAGTCGGTCAGTCGTCTTTTATTTATTTATTTATTTATTTATTTATTTATTTATTTATTTAGAGACAGGGTCTCACTCTGTCACCCAGGCTGGAGCACAGTGGTGTGATCTTTGCTCACTGCAACCTCCACCTCCCAGGCTCAAGTGATCCTCCCGCCTCAGCCTCCGAGTAGCTAGGACTGCATGTGCATGCCACCACACCCAGCTAATTTTTTATATTTTTAGGAGAGATGGAGTTTCACCATGTTGGCCAAGCCGGTTTCGAACTCCTGGGCTCAGGCGATCTGCCCACCTCTGCCTCCTGAAGTGCTGGGATTACAGGCGTGAGCCACCGTGCCCAGCCCTCCCTTTCTTTCTACTGAAGCCATTTGGGTTGGGTTCCTTTATCAGCTAGTGAGGGGGTCCTCACCATTACGAACTGCCTTGAACAAGCAGGGCTGGTTTATTTAGGAAGCGATTCCCAGAAGCACTAGAGGGGTGTGGAGACCTGAGCCTGGTAAGGGAAGGAGTCAGTGTAGGGAGAGCTATGGAACAGTTTCCCCTGTGGGGAACTGGGGCTCAATTCCACTGCAGACTCATGGGAGACAGCCTGGAATCGCCTCGGTGGTGTCCTGCCAGAGGAGCAAGGAGGGCTGCTCTGAGGGCGTTAACTCCCTGCACGTCCAGCCTGCCACACTCTCCACCAGCCAGAAAACATGTCCAGCAGAGTCAAGAGCCTTCCGCTCAGTGTTCATGGAAGTGGTGAGAGCCCAGGGGATCTGGGCAGAACCAGCATCATTGGCCACCCTTTTCATTTTACAGGGGGAGGAACAAAGGCCCAGGACAGCAAAAGGACAGGCAGTCACACAGAGGATTCATGGCAGCCCCAGATCCAGACCAGGCATCCTGGCTGACACCCTAGCACGCAGCATTCTCCTTCTTGCCTGAATCTCTGCAAATTTGGTGACCGCTACTAAACTGCAGTCTCCTCTGAGCAGGGACTGGACTCCAACTACTTAGGACAGTCAGAAAGATTTTGATGGGCACCTGCTCTGTGCCATCCCTGTGCTGGGCTCTTGGACTCTGGCGAGTGAAAAACCTACCCCTGCCTTTGCAGGGCACCCGATGCCATGCTATTAAAGACTCAAGGGCATCTTGAGTGAGGTGCCCAGTTTTGCAGGTGACCTTGGGGAGTCACCATCAGTAGCAATAAAAGGTCCCATAAGAACAGTACCTTTTAGCTTACAACACACTTTCCCATCTGTCACATTTAAAAAATCTCGCCGAAACTCATGGAGCCTGTGTGCTCTGTAAAAGGAGACAAATGCACTATAGCCCCAGCCACAGCGTGGAGGGACCATGTGCCTGGGCGCTCTTGGTAAAACGGAACGTGTGTGCCTTGCAGGGAACAAACAGCTGCGACCCACTGCAGACCCCAGTGTGGAACTTCAGTGAGGGTCCTTGGGGTTGCAAGCAACAGAAACACAACTCAGACTAGCTGCAGATAGAAAGAGAATGTAAGAATTGAGAATTGTAACATAAAGGGGCTCAAACACTGTTTCTCTTTTCTCCTCTTTTCTTCTCTCTCTTTCCAACCTTTCTCTGCCTCCTTTTTATCTCTGCTTCCCTCTTGGTTTACCTCATTTTCCCTCCTGCCCTAGATCCTTCCTCTAGGAGCTCTGTGCTGATAATGTACCACCAGGTTCACAGCGCCAGTGGAAAGGGTGTGTTTCCTCCCTACATCCATATGTCAACATGTGGTCATGGATTGCTCCGGTTTAGGACACATGCCCACCCCTTGAGCCGCCTCTGGTGGGGAGTGTTCTGTGATTGGCTAGACGAAGAGGAAGCAGAGGTCTGCGCTTGAGCCCTCCCAAGACCTCACCGAGTGGATCTCCAAAGCAAGGACGCTGGATGGTCCGAACAACACCCTGAGGAGCAGATTTTCAACTCTCAATACAGGGTCTGGCACATGAGAGGGTGCTCACGAGAGCTGCTAATAAACAAATCAATGAATATAGAGTTTGATAAATGCAGTGTATACAGTGCTATTTTTAAAAAGAACATTCCTGTTTCTTTCTGCTTAGTTACACCTGAATGTGTAACTTTGTGTGTGTTTTTGTGTGGCTTTGAGGCATTTTATTTTCCCAGCATTAAAACAAAGTTACCACCTTTACCACTGCAAGCTTCATTCTTTGAGAACATGGCATACAAAGCCCATTAAAACTGATTACCAAAGCAGGATATAGTGGTACGTGTCTATAATCCCAACTACTCAGGAGGCTGAGGTGGGAGGATCCCTTGAGCTCAGGAGTTCAAGACCAGCTTGGGCAACATAGCAAGACCCCCAACTCTAAAAAAATTTTGATTACCAAAATGGTGATCTCATGACTGTTTTTCTAGGATTTCCTGGAAGTTACCCAAATGTATCTTAGGTCTCTATGCCAGATTCCAAGCTTGGGTTCTAACCCAATATCAGATGGACTGAGAAAGCTTCCATTGATGTGCTAGATGCTGTGACACACTGCCCAGGTTCACGCTCACCACCCGGGATGGAGGCGCTCACTCCCAGATGCTGAGTGTGCAGTTGGCTTGTAGCTTATAGCACTCAGCTGGGTCTTCTCTGGGGGTTACCCTCATCCTAACAGACATGCCTCACCCAAGGTCACACCCCCTTGCCAGGGCAGTCCACATATAATGACCAGTAGGTATGGGGGTCAAAAAGCCCAGCACCCTTTCCCCCAGGGGGGCCGACTCTGGTGGGCCATCCCATTCAGCGGCCCCGTGGGATTGACCAGGCCCTTGTTGTGACGGCCCCGCAACTCAGCTGCTTCTGCTCTATCTTCATTTCTTTAGCCCCTGGCCCAGTAGGTTGGTCCAAAGGACACTGCCTGCATATTTCATCTCGGAGACCAAATGCCAGGGAACCCAACCTGCAACAGATGGTACCAGGAGTGGTCCAAGAATCTCTGAAATGGGATTTTGGAGCTGGCTCAGTCGCCAGATGGCTGGTAATGAGGACTCTATCACCAGCGATAAGGGAGCATTAATGGTCCCTGGCGTGGGGTAGAGGTGCAATTAAGACCAGCAGAAAGGAATGCACAGCTAACGCAACGGATCAAGTATCTGAGGAGAAGGAGGGAAGTACTCATCACAGGCTGCGGAGTTGGACGGCTGTTGCTGGGGGCAACTGCAGCATCGGAGGAAGACAATCAAAGACTGAGGGTGGTTAATCACCAATTAAAGGCCAATTACGATAACCAGAGGGTCTCCTTAGTATCGTATAAATTAGAGACTCTCATCTCTTGCAGCTGGAGGGCAGGAAAGCTGAGGATCTGATCTAAGACTTAATTCTAAGTATTACAGAGCTGGAAAAGAGGTTGGATTCCCAAAACCTAGGCAAATCTGACATACCCAGGTTAGGGCTGGGGCTGGAATCATCTGGAAGCTCACTCACTCAGATGCCTATTAGCACCTGAGCTGGGAAGGCAAGCGGCTGGGAGCTGGAAGAGCCGGTCGTCCTTGGACATCTGTCTCTATGTGGGTGTCTCTGTGGGTCTATCCAAGGAGGAAGTTTCAGAGCAGCTGGATTTTCTACATGGTGGCCCCGGGATCCAAACCAAGTGTCCCGAGAGAGGGAGCAGAAGTGAGTGCAGGCTTTTTGGCTGAACCATGCTCTATAAATGCAATGGTGAGGGCAAATCTTCCCACTGGGCAGAGCTTCAGGTGGGGCTCCCCGTCATCCACTTTGTATGAAAAGCATCCTGGCTCAAGGATGGCGCATATAGGATTCTTGACCAGTGAAGAATAGTTTGATTGACTTCTCAGACACTAGAAAGAAAAGATTGGCAGATCAGGGAGGGGGAGGTCTGTGGAAGAGGCAGGTGGGGGTGCTTTGAGAAAGGGTATCATGTGGCCAGAAGAAGGTCTATTCATGTGAATGCCCGCTAAGCACCCTACAATGGAAGAGGCAAGGCAGACCTTAGGAGACAGAATGACTTGGCCAGCTGATGTCAGCCAGCCTCTGTCATCGGCCACCCCGTGCTGTGAGCATAGCCGTGGGCCTGGCCACATGGCCTCCTATTGACGTAGGCTGCTACAGCCCCAGGAGCTCCTGAGGCTGAATGTCCCACCTGCCAGCAACAGAAACCAACAGTGAGCTGCCAGCAACAGCAGAGCCTTTGAGCTTCATCTGTATTTACAGCCTTTCCCCATGGCTTGCATTACCTGCTGAGCTCCGCCTCCTGTCAGATCAGTGATGGCATCAGATTCTCTTAGGAGCACAAACCCTATTGTGAGCTCCCAGAGCTCCCAGCAAAAGCAGAGCCTACACTGCACCCTTCCACCCTGGAAAAGGCAGCCATTCATCATGACTAGAATTGACACATACCCAGGGGACTAGTCAGTTCTCTAGAGAAACAGAACCAATAGGATGAGTATATACGGTTCATCCTTGAACAGCACGGGGCTGAACTGCATGGGTCCGCTTTTGGATTTTGGGGGTTTTTGCTGTTGTTGTTTTTAGAGACAGGGTCTCCCTCTATCACCCAGGCTGGAGTGCAGTGGCACCATCACAGCTCACAGCAGCCTCAAACTCCTGGACTCAAGCAATCCTCCCACCTCAGTCTGCTGAGTAGCTGGGACTACAGGTGCATGCCACCACACCCAGCTAATTATTATTATTATTATTATTTATTATTTTGTAGAAATGAGATCTTGCTGTGTTGCCCAGGCTGGTCTCAAAATCCTGGCCTCAAGCAATCCTCTCACTTCGGACTCCCAAAGCGTTAGAATTCCAGGGTGAGCCACCACACCCAGCCCAAGAGTTCACTCCTATGAAGATTTTCTCCCGCCTCTGCCCTCTCTGAGACAGCAAGACCAATCCCACCTCTTTCTCCTCCTCCTCAGCCTACCCAACATGAAGATGATGAAAATGAAGATCCTGATGACCACTTCCACTTAACGAATAGTAAATATATTTTCTCTTTCTTATGATTTTTCTTAATAACATTTTCTTTTCTCTAGCTTACTTTACTGTAAGAATACAGTATATAATACATATAACATACAAAGTATGTGATAATTGACTGTGTTATCAGGAAGGCTGCCCGTCAACAGTATGTTGTTTATTGGTAATTAAGTTTGGGGGGGAGTCAAAAGTTACAAGTGGATTTTCTACCACATGGAGGGGCGGGGTCGATGTACCAAACCCCTCTGTTATTCAAGGGCCAACTGTATATAGAGAGAGATTTAGTATATGGAATTGGCTCATGTGCTCAGGAGGCTGACAGCCTGGGGTCCCAGGAGAGCTGATGGTGCAGATGGAGTCTGAAGGCAGCCTTCTGGAGCAGGGGTGAGAGCGGCGGGCAGGTGAGCAAGCCTTTCCCCGTGGCTTGCATTACCTGCTGAGCTCCGCCTCCTGTCAGATCAGCGATGGCATCAGATTCTCTTAGGAGAATCTGTGAACTGTGCATGGGAGGGATCTAGGTTGAGCGCTGCTTGTGAGAATCTAATGCCTGATGATCTGTCGCTGTCTCCCATCACCCCCAGATGGGACTGTCTAGCTGCAGGAAAACAAGCTCAGGGCTCCCACTGATTCTACATTATGGTGAGTTGTATAATTAGTACATTGTATATTACAATGTAATAATAATAAAAATAAAGTGCACAATAAATGTAATGAGATTGAATCATCCAAAAACCATCCCCTAACCCTGGTCCATGGAAAAATTGTCTTCCACGAAACCGGTCCCTGGTGCCAAAAAGTCTGGGGACTGCTGTTCTGGAGGGTTCCCGTTGCTCAGGCTCACCCTACTCAAGCCTTCACCTGATAGGATGCCACTCACCGCATTGCAGAGGGCAGTCTGCTCTACCCAAGGTCCCTGGCTGAAATGTTAACCTCTTCCAAGCTGACACATAAAATTCACCATCACATCCAGGAAGTGGTTTGCTTTTCCTGGCCACAAGTCACAGAGAGCTCCCACCTCACCCCCAACCCCGTCCCCCCACCCACCTCACCCCATCTGAAGATTTACAGTGCTTGATCCACCAACATGGACTCCCACATAAAATCACAGAAAAAGAGGTGTGACCATGTACACATAACCACAGGATACACCATCAGTTACAGACCCTGCCATCCAAATGCTGTGGACTGATAGGAAGTGGGATGGTTTGTTTTAGGCAAAGCTGAGATGCCAGTCTGAAGATGAGCCCACGTCCTCCGAGGTGCAAATTCCCTAAATCAATGGCCATGATATGGTGTCCTGCCCCTGGTAGATCAAATAGAAATGTTACCTCTGTACCTACGTAGGTCCAGGAACCAAGGGGCAGAAGCAGGAATGGCCCTGCTTGTAATAATCCCTCCTACAACCTATTTGAAGAGTTTGTGATTCTTATTCCTGCAACTCAAAGCCCTGTGATCAGGGAGGTCCTGGTTCTCAAAGGGGAAATTCTTCTGCCAGGGAACACAGAAATAGTCTCATTAAACTTTATTTTTACAGCTTCATTGCATCATAAAGTTCACCCATTTTAAGTATGCAAGTCAATGATTTTCAATAAATTTGCTGTGTTTTACAACCATCCTTGTAATCCAGATTTAGAACCTTTCCATCACCTCAAGAAGATCCCTCAGCCCCATTTACAGTTAATCTTCATTCAACCCCCAGCCCGAGGCAAATGCCTATGTACTTTCCGTCTCTCTGTCTTTGCTTTTTCTGGACATGTCATACACATTGCATCATACAGCATGTGGTCTTTGGGGGTTCCTCCATGTTGTAGCCTGCATCAGCACTTCCTCCCTTTCTCTTGATGAAGAATATTCCATTAGGATGGATAGACCACATTTCATTTGTCAGTTCACCGGTTGACAGACATTTGAGTTATTTCTACCTGTTTTTTTTTTTTTGGCTATTAGAAATTAAGCTACCATGAACATTTACATGCAAGTTTTGTGTGAACTTATGTTTTCATTTCTCTTGAGTAGCTATTTTGGAGCGGAACATTTGGGTCATTTAGTAAATTTATGTTTAACTTTTTTTGCATAGATTCAGGGGGTATGAGTGCAGTTTTGGTCCATGGGTGGTGAAGACTGGGCTTTTCATGTACACATCACCCAAATATTGAACATTGTACCCAATAGGTAAATGTTTAACTTTTAAAGAAAAAGCCAAACCACTTTCCCAAGTAGCTGTACTGTTTTACATTTCCTCCAGCCGTGTATGAGAAAGCCCATTTCCACACACTCTAACTAGCATTTATTATTGTCTGCCTATTTAATTATAGCCATTCTAGTGTGTATGAAGTGGTATCTCATTGTGGCTCACATTTGCATTTCCCTCATGACTAATGATGTGAGCATCTCTTCAAGCGCTTATTAGTCATTTGTTTATCTTTTTGGTGAAATGTCTATTAAAATCCTTTCCCCATTTTTTAATTGGATGTTTGTCTTCTTGTTGAGTTATCTGTCTGTTCTGGACACAAGTCCTTAATCAAATATACGATTTACAAATATTTTTCAGCCTATGGCTTGTCTTTTCATTTTCCTAATGATGTCTTTTGAATTGCAAACATTTTATTATTTTGGTGAAGACTGATTTATCAATTTTTTCCTTTATACAGTATGCTTTTAATGTTGAATCTGAGAAAGCTTTGTTAACCCAAGGTTATAATGATTTTCTGCTGTGTGTTCCTCTAAAACTTTTATAGTCCTGGTGTGGTTGCTCACGCATGTAATCCCAGCACTTTGGTAAGCTGACGCAGGGGGATTACTTGAGCCCAGGAGTTCGAGACCAGCCTGGGCAACATATGAGATCCTGTTGCTACAAAAAATTAAAAAATGGCTGGGCACAGTGGCTCACGCCTGTAATCCCAACACTTTGGGAGGCCGAGGCGGGCAGATCACTTGAGGTCAGGAGTTCGAGACCAGCCTGACCAACGTGGAGAAACCCCGTCTCTGCTAAAAATACAAAATTAGCCGGACGTGGTGGCACATGCCTGTAATCCCAGCTACTCGGGAGGCTGAGGGCAGGAGAATCACTTGAACCGGGGAAGCAGAGGTGGCAGTGAGCCGAGATCATGCCATTGCGCTCCAGCCTGGGCAACAAGAGCGAAACTCCATCTAAAAAAAAAAAAAAATTAAAAAATTAGCTGGGCATGGTGGCACATACCTGTGGTCCCAGCTACTCAGGAGGCTGAGGTGGGAGGATCACTTCAGTCCAGGATGTTGAGGCTGCAGTGAGCCGTGTTCATGCCACTGTGCTCCAGCTTGGGTGACAAAGTGACACCCTGTCTCAAAAACATTAAAATTAAAAGGAAAGTTTTATAGTGTAAGCACTTACATTTAGGCGTACAGTCGTTTTGGGCGATTTCTTTTGCGAATGGTATGAAGTTTGCCTTTCTGCATGTGGATATTCAGCTGTCCCAGCACCATTTGTTAAAAACCTAGCTTTTCCCATTGAACAACATTGACACCTTTATCAAAACTCAATTGACCGTAAATGTAACAGCTTCTCACTGGACTCTCAGCTTTGTTTCATTTATCTACGCAGCATGCCCACTCTTACACCAGGTAACGCTGCCTCCGTTACCAAAGCTGTAAAATGAATTTTGGAAGTGGGAAATGAAAGCCTTCTTGTTTTGTTCTTTTTCAAAAGTGTTTTTGCTATTCTGGGTCTTTTCATTTCCATATAAATTTTAAAATCAGCTTGTCAATTTCTGTGAAAAAGCCTTCTGGGATTTTGATAGGGATGGTGTTGACTCTGCAGATCAATTTGGGGAGAATTGCCATCTTAACAATATTGATTCTTCTCATCCATGAATATGAAACGTCTTCATTTATTTAGATATTCTTTCATTTCCCTTGGCAATGTTTTATAGTTTTCGGTGTACAAATCTTACACTTCTTTTATTAAATTTATTCCTAAGTCTTTTATTCTTTGTGACGCTGTTGAATGGAGTCACTTTCTCAATTATTTCATTTCCAGATTGTTCATTGCTAATATAAAGAAATGCAGTTGATTTTTGTGTATTGATCTTGTGTCCTTGCTGAGTTTATTTATTGTCATAGTATTTTCGTGAATTCCTTAGGATTTTCTCCATACAAGATCATGTCATCTAAATAAAGACAGTTTCCTTTCCAATCTGGATGTCTTTATTTATTACATCTGACTGCACTGTCTAAAACCTCCAGCGCAACATTAAATAGAAGGCGCAAGAGTGAAAATCTTTGCCTCGCAACTCCTGTTAAGGAGAAAGCATTTAGTCTGTCACCATTAAGTCTGACATTAGGTAAAGGATTTTTATAGCCTCTCTTTATCAGGTTAATAAAGTTCCCATCTATTCCAGGTTTGCTGGGAGGGTTTTTTTTTCTTTTTTAATTGTGAATACAAGCTGAATTTTGTCAAATGAGTTTTTCTCTGTCTATTGAGATGGTCATGTGGGTTTTGCTCTTTATTGTATTAACACAGCGCATTATATGAATTGATTTTTGGACGTTAATCCAGCCTTTTATTTTTGAGACAAATTCCATTTGGTCATGATATGTAATCCTTTTTCTATAGTGGTGAATTCACTTTGATATTTCATTGACGGTTTTTTTCCTCTATATTCATGAGGGGATTGGTCTGTAATATTATTTTTTTGTGATATCTTTGTCTAGCTTTGGGACCAGGGTAATACCAGCTTCAGAGAAGGACAAAAGTATCCCTTTGTCCTCTATCATTGGGAACAGTTTGTGGAATAGTGATATTAATTCTTCTTTTTTTAACTTCTTTTTTAATTTTTTGAGACAGAGTCTCCCTCTGTTGCCCAGGCTGGAGTGCAGTGGCGCCATCTCGGCTCACTGCAACCTCCTCCTCCCAGGTTCAAGGAATCCTCCTGCCTTATCCTCATGAGTGGCTGGGATTACAGGCATGCGCCACCACGCCCAGCTAAGTTTTGTATTTTTAGTAGAGAAGGGGTTTCACCATGTTGGTGAGGCTGGTCTCAAACTCCTGACCTCGTGATCTGCCCGCCTCGGCCTCCCAAATTGCTGGGATTACAGACGTGAGCCACCGCGCCTGTCTTGACATTATTTCTTCTTTAAACATTTGGCAGAATTCATTAGTGAGGCTCTCTAGGCTCAGGCTTTCCTTTGTGGACAGACTTTTAAAAGTATCAATTTTTTGGCTCGTTCTAAGTATATTCAGATTTTCTACTTCTTCTAGAGTGAATTTTCGGGATTTGTGTTTTGCTAGAAGTTTATCCATTTACTCAATTGCCTAATTTGTTGGGGTAAAGTTGTCCACAGTATTCCCTTAGAATTTTTTATGAATTCTATAGGGTCAGAGGTTATGTCTCTCTTTCATTACTGATTTTGGTTATCTGAGCAGTCTCTTGTTTGTCTTGATCACGTTAGCTAAAGGTTTTGTTTTTTTTTTATTTTGTTGATCTTTTCCAAACAACAAACTTTTGGTTTCTTTGGTTTTCTCTGTGGTTTATCCCTTTTCAACAAACTTGCTTTCCACTCTTATCTTTATTTCCTTTGTTCTGCTTGCTTTGGATTTAGTGTGTTCTTTCTTACGTAGATTGGTAAGGTGAAAGATTAGACTGCTGATTTGAGATCCTCCTTCTTTCCTAACATAGACTGTGTATTGTCTTTTAAGCACTCCGTTAGCCGAATCAGGAAATGTTGATATGCCATGTTTTTGTTCTTACTCAGTTCAAAATACTTTGGATTTCCTAAATTTCTTTCTGTTGTTGTTTTCTCATTTAATTCTGTTGTGATTGAAGCACATACTTTTTGTGATTTCATCTTTTTTGATTTGCTGAGACATGTTTTGTGACCTAGACTTTGGTCCACCTTGGAGAATGTGTCAGGTACCCTTGGAAAGAGTGGCTGTTCTGCTGCTGCTGCTGCTGGGTGGAGTGTTCTGTAGAGATCGGTTTGGGGAAGTTGATTGATAGGGTGGTTCAAGGCTGCTATAACCTTACTAATTTTCTGTATACCTGCCCTATTAACAAAATACCTTAGGCTGGGTAATTTATAAACAATAGAAATTTGTTTCTCACAGTTTTGGAGGCTGGGAAGTCCAAGATTACGGAGCCACAGATTTGGTGTCTGTCAAGGGCCTGTTCCATAGGTGGCATCCTCTCCGGTGGACTGGGGCGTCCTCACATGGCCAAAAGGGCAGCCTCTTTTTCATAAGGTCACTAATCACATTCCTAACAGCTCCACTCCCATGATTTAATCACCTCCTACAGGACCCGCCTCTTAATATCACATTGGCAATTAAGTTTTAACATGAATTTTGGGGGGATGCATTCAGACCATAGCAAAGGAGTATTGAAATCTTCTACAAGTGGAAAGTTATCTATTTCTCTTTGTATTTATATCAGTTTTTGTTTCATGTATTTTGAAACTCTTATTAGGCACACAAAGGTTTAGGATTTTTATGTCCTCTTGACTGACTCTTTCATCATTACAAAACGTCTCTTCCCTTCTTTTTTTTTTTTTGGTAACTTCTTTTTGTCTTAAAGGTCTATTTTCCTGATAGTAATATAGCCACTCAAGGATCATGAGGTCAGGAGTTCAAGACCAGCCTGACCAACATGATGAAACCCTGTCTCTACTGAAAATACAAAAATGAGCCGGGTGTGGTGGCATGCATGTAATCCCAGCTCCTCAGGAGGCTGAGGCAGGAGAATCGCTTGAACCCAGGAGGCGGAGGTTGCAGTGAGCCGAGATCACACCACTGCACTCCAGCCTGGGCGACAGAGAGAGACTCCATCTCAAAAAAAATATACATTTTTATATATTATATATGTATATATATAGCCACCCCAGTTCTCTTACAGTTACTGTTTTCTTGGTATGTTTTTTCTATTCCTTTACTTTCAACCTATTTTCTGAATCTAATAAAGTGTCTTTTTTTGTAAATAGTATAGTTGGATTTTTTTTCAATCTGATAATCTCTGTCTTTTGATTTGAGTGTTTATATTTGATGTAATTATTGATATGGTTTAATTTACATCTGACATTTTGCTATTTGTACAATGTGACAATCTGTCTTTGGATTTGCGTGTTTATATTTGGTGTAATTATTGATATGGTTTAATTTACATCTGACATTTTGCTATTTGTCTGATGTCCTTCGTTTCTCTCTTCCTGTTACTGCATTCTTTTGTGTTAAATAGATATTTCACAGTGTAACGTTTTAATCCTTATTTTCACTGTATTTTAAATTTTATTTTCTTAAAAGTTATTCTGAACATTACAATATGCACTTTAATTTAAAATAATCTTTATGGGATTAAAACTAACTTTATTCCAATAAGATATAGAAACTTTGCTCCAATATATCTCCCTTCTTTTCTCATTTCTTTGGGCTAATACTGTCATAAAATGCATCTTGATATATTACAAGCCTAACAATACAGTTTTATAACTATTGCTTTATTTAGTTATGTTTTACATCACTTAAGAGAAGAAACAAGTAAAAAAACATATTTATGCTAACATTTACATTTACCTACATAATAATCTTCACAAGTGCTCTTTATTTCTTCATGGAGATTCAAGTTATCGTATGACATGATTTTTTTCAGCCTGAAGGACTTCCTTCAGCATTTTTTGTAAGGCAGGTCTGCTAGCAAAGAATCCTTCCAGTCTGTTTATCTTGGGATGTCCCTATTCTGCCTTCAGGTTTGAAGGATAATTTTGATAGATATAAATTCTTGATTGATTGATTTCTTCTTTCAACACTTTGAATATCCTACTGCCTTCCAGCTTCCATTGTTTCTGAAGATAATCAGCTGTAATCTGACTGTGGTTCTCTTATACATGATGAGTCATTTTACTGTTGGTGCCTTGAAGACTTTGTCTTTGATGACATATGTTATAGTCACAGACTTTGCCTATGGTGTGTCTAGGTGTGGATTTCTTTGAGTTTATTCTATGCTATGGTCTGAAGGTTTGTGTCACAAAATTTATATGCTGAAATTTATATGCTGAAATCCTAACCCCAATGGTAGTAGAAGGTGGGCCTTTTGCAGATTAGGCTATGAGGGCAGAGCCTTTGTGAATGGGATCAGTGTCCTTATAAAATAGGCCCAAGAGAGCTTCTTCACCCCTTCTGCCACGTGAGGACTCAGTGAGAAGGCGCCATCTGTGAACCAGAAAGCCAACTCTCACAAGACACTGAATCTGCTGGCACCTTGATCTTAGACTTCCCAGTCTCTGGAACTGTAAGAAATAAATTTCTGTTGTATCTAAGCCACCTAGTTGATGGAATTTTGTTAAAGCAGTCCAGACAGACTAAGACATTCCACTTGGAGTTTGTTAAGCTTATTGTATATACATACTAATATTTTTGAGCAAATTTGGGACATTTTCAGCTATTCTTTAAAAAAAAAAAAGGTTTTACCCCTTTCACTTGATGGTGTCCCACAGGTCTCTGAGAACTGCTATTCATTTTATTCTGTTTTTTTTCTTTCTGTTCTTTAGACTAAATGGTTTCTATTGCTTTGTCCTCAAGTTCGCTGAGTCCTTCTTCCTCTAGCTCAAACCTGCTGTTGAGCACCTCTAGTAAATTTTCATTTCAGGTATTATACTTTTCAATTCCAAAGTTTTTATATAGTTCTCACTAATACTTTGTATCTTTTTGCTGACTTTCTCTATTGGTTAGACTTTGTTGTCATACTTTGCTTTATTTCTTTGTTTTCTGTTTTTTGGTTTTTCTGAAATGGGGTTTTGCTGTGTTGTCCAGCCTGGTCTCAAACTCCCGGCCTCAGGTGATCCTCCCCCCTCAGCCTCCTGAGGAGCTGGGATTACAGACATGTACCACCACACCCAGTTGCTTTAATTATTTAAACATAGATTCCTTTAGACCTTTGAACATGTTTATAGTAAATTGTTTTAAGTCATTGTCTACCAAGTCCACTATCTGAGCTTGCTCAGAGACAGCTTGTATGCACTTCTTCTTTTCTGTGTATGACCACATTTTTCTGTTTATTTGTATGTTTCACCATGTTTTTGGAAACTGGAAGCTTTGGATAAATATTATAACGAATCTGAGTTCTGATTTGTCTCCCCTAGAGGCTATTCCTGCATTTATTTGTGTGTTTAGTGACTTGCCTGGATAAATTATTTAGAGCTGGTCTCCCCTCCAGTGTGCAAACATGGAAATCTTATTTGTTTGTTTGCTTAATTCCTGCCTTCATTTTAAACCTTTTCTATAGATTAAGCATAATCTGTGTAAGCATCCTTAATAGGCAGCCAATGATTTGTCAGAGGTTTTGCTTAAACACCTTCAGCCAGTAAGGTTTCCGCCCTTTGGTGTGGTGAGGCACACACTCAGAGTGCAGGCAGTTTACAAGTGTGCCCACCTTCACTTGCAGCTTGTGCAGGGCCTCGTGGTCAGCCAGGAACAAACAGATAACTGGGCCCTCTCCACTCTCTCCTGCGCATTCCTACACCTTGGGCAAGTGCACAGCATTCCAGATTCTTAGAAATATGTCTGGTTTATCAAAGCCCCTATGGTTGTCTTATTTCCCAGCTCTTTCTTGTAAATTTTTGGCTGGTTGCTGCTTTCCCAAGTCGGTATCACAGACTTAGGTAGCTGTGACATTAGCCTTCCTTGATTGTCTGCTACAGAGACGGCCTTTGCTTTTGACAGTGTTTCTGGACATTGTGCTTTTCTATGGAGCTCCAAATTAGATCAGCCCCCTCCAGCAGCAGCAAGATTTCTGGATTTATGGTTGCCACACCATAGAGTTCAGAGAGAGGTGGGTAGGAGCAGCCCCTTGTTGAAATGGCACAGACCCCGCCACTGTCAACAAAGCCTCAGCTGTTTTTATTAAATAAATGTCTTTCCATTTGTTATTTGCCTTTGGTTAATGTCCAGAGTTCCGAAATGGTTGTTTTTGGCAATTTTGTCCAATTTTATCATTGTTCTCATAGGGACAGGATTTGCCGTGATCCTCCTCCCCGTTTAACTTTAAGCTCCGCTGCTGCCAGTCACTTCAGGCTCCTCCCATCAAGAGACCCGTAGGCAAGGAAAGGGGTCACCATTCTGGCAGGAGAAATGGACCCTGATCATCAGAAAGAGATAGGGTTTCTAGTACATTATGGAGCCAGGAAGGAACACATTTGGCACCCAGGTTATTTTCTGGGCATTTCTTGGCGCACTTTGGCCCAATTTGATCATAAGTGGGCAAGTGCCACAGTCATGACCAGAGCAATGCATGGTGACCAAGGTTTCAGACCCCTCAGAAATGAGGCTCTGAGTCACTCAGCCCTATGAGCCGCCTAGATCATTACAGGTACTACATTGGGATGAGAACAACCTGGAATGGGTGGCGGAGGTGGGAGACAATGAGTGTCAGTCACGGCCTAAAGATCAGCTGCAGTGGTCGGGGCAGTTGGTTCATCCCAGCAATGCTCCTCTCGTGAGTTGTCCCCGGGAAAAGAGGCCCATAGATTCCCGGAGGAGTTGCTCTCAGGAATTATCATATGAAATAAGGGGAGTCAAGTGGCACGAGGTGTGGACTGTAGCCTGTGCTATTTGGGACTGAAGCATTAATTTCCCCAGCTGCTGGAATGGTTGGTGGCTGACAGCACTCAGCTGGGTCCACCTCTCCCTGGTGCCTTGCCTTTGGCTGAAGAAAGCCTCACTGCCCATGGTCAAAGGCTCTCTCCTGCGGCAATCCATATCCAATGATAGGTCAATATGGAGATACAAAGACTCATCCCCAACCCCCACCCCAATGTGAAACAACTCTGAGAGGATGTCTAAAGCTCCATGAGGATTGTCTGATACTTTGTTGCAACTGAAGAGCAATTAAACTCATCCCACTGCCCTTCTTGTTTCCTTGACCCCCACCCTCCTGGGGAGGTGTTGATCATGAGAACATTTCTCAAAAAATCTCTTGTACATAAATTTCCACTCAGAGTATACTTCCAGGGGAACTCAACCTGCAACAATTGGTATCTCACTCTCTTGTTTCAATCATGCATAATTAAGCCTAGGCAACACAGCGACAACTCATCTCTACAAAAAATTTAAAAATTAGTCAGGCATGGTGGCACACACTTGTAGTGCCAGCTACTTGGAGGTTGAGGCAAGAGGATCACTTGAGCCCAGGAGTTTGAGACCAGCCTGGGCAACATAGTTAGACCTCTGCCTCTACCAAAAAAAAATAAATAAATAAAGGAAGAAACAGAAAGAAATTTTAAAAATTTGCCAGGTATGGTGGCACACACCTGTAGTCCTAGCTACTCAGGAGGCTGAGACAAGATCACTTGAGCCCAGAAGTTTGAGGCTGCAGTAAGCTATGATCATGCCACTGCGCTCTGGCCTGGACAACAGAATGAAGCCTTGTCTCGAAAAAAAAAAACAAAACAAACAAAAAAAAAACCATAATTAAGCCCAACAATTAACATGAATGAATCCTCCTCCTCTATTTTTCTGGCAGCAGACAGGGAGAAAAGGGTGGCACACACAAAAAAGTCTAATTGACAGATGTTAAAATTGAGGGCAACTGTTTTATGAATAGGTAATTAAATCTTTTTGTATGCCAACGTCTCATCATTGTATACCAATGATAAAAATGTTGCTTGCACAAGAACTGCCACCTCTGGGATTTTTATAATAACTTCTGACAATTATATAGAATTTACAAGGCCTAAGCTGGAAACAACTTCAAATGATGGATTAAGTCTGATGTATCCGCAGTACCAACATTGGGCACTGCTCCTAGAAGGGGCTGGGACACATTTCCTAACTAAACTAAGGTGAAAACCCTTTCACATGTGTCTTGTCGCACTGGTCTCCTCTAACACCCTCTGCAATGGTGAGTTTGAGTCACACAGTAGTTGAGAGCCATGGCTTGGAAACTGTACGAGCCAGGACCCCATCAGCAGAGCCGAGCCACTCAGACAGAGAGGGAGAGAAAGGGATCCGCTGCAGGGGTTTGACCTCACACAACTGTGGGGCCTGGCTAGGCAGTCTCCGTAAGTCTATTGTCTTTGCATCCGAGGCTGGAGCTTGGAGAACAGAAGGCAGTGGGGAAGGCAAGAGGAATGTAAAGTGGGCAGATCAAGAGCGAGCCGGGGTCCATAGCAGAGCCGGCCCCACAAGGACAAGCACACCCGGCTCAGTTCTTTTTGCCTCTAAAATTGGTATGAGTAGCCCACAGGATCCCAGGGCTTTCATCGCAGAGCGAAACACACATGCCTGGCCCAGAAGCCAGAGAAGCAGAAGGAGGATCTGGGGGTGTGGCACAGCCATGGGCCCAGCCGGTCTCATGTCAGTGAGGTGATCGGAATATCAGCAACCTCATAGGTGAGTTACACAACGGATGTTCCTTCACCCTGCCCTCCCAATCTCCCCAGAGTCAATACTGTGGCCCACTCTCACCAAAAATACACAGGAAAGGAAGTTCTTGGTAACATAACTCAGCCTTGCTAAGCTGACACATTACCCATACACCAAAGTCCACCTCTTGTCAACTTGACACCCAGGCCACATCTCCTCTCCAAAGTATGAACGAGACTCACAAAGTCATCCTTGTGGATTACACAACTATCTTACAGCTACACATTGCACAGCAGGCCTGCCTATACTTACAAATACACTAACCTTTCCCTAGAAGAGGATAGAAAGTCCTTTTTTCCCCTTTGGACAAGGTTGACTCTTCTAGCTCATTCACACTCCCTGTTTTAAATTCTGCAGCTTAGATACTGAGATACGAAGCTAACTACTGGTTCCACATCATATGCTAGATGATGAGACAAGAAAAGAAAACAAAAAATACACATGCATATAAACATATTCAAAATAAGGAAGAAAGACCCATAGCTATTACAGTCCTCATTTCTGCCACTGGTTGCATGGTCCTAACAGGCACTGATAACTAACTCCTTCCAATGGCCATTTCATATTCCCTTTGGCTTTAGCGAGCATTCCAGCTACTCATGGTTCTTTGCTTTGTAGAGTGCCCCAAGCATTGATTCATGAAGACTTTGGGCCATTGGAGGTTCTGCCTGATTTGGGCTGGTAAAGATTTTCATTGGTTTTAATCACAGGGCAGGGGAGGAATAGAAAGCACCCAAGGGTCTCCTGCAATTCATGGGTGCATTGGCAATCCAGTCTCTCCTTGATCGGGATTGATCAGGATTGATCAGGATCAATCACCCCAGCCAGTACAGTGACCCGCCTTCTTCGCTTGCTGACTCAGCGGTTTGAGGACCTCAGAGTGACCGGATGGCAGTTTCAACATCCAGCTTTGCTGTAGTTTGCATAGGGTTTGTTTGGCTCCATCAAGTCTCTTCTTGAAATTTGACGCCGAGTGTTAGCCGTGGAGGCCTGGTGGGGGGTGTTTTGGTCAGGGGAGCAGATCTCTCATGAACAGGCTCTTAGTTTCCACGGGAACTGGTGTTTGAAAAGAGCCTGGCACCCTCCTTCTTTTTTATTTTTTATTTTATTTTTCATTCTTTCGAGAGAGTGTCTTGCTCTGGTGCACAGGCTGGGGTGCAATGAAGTGATCACAGCTCACCTCACTGCTGGTTCCATCTCCCCAGCTCAGGCGATCCTCCTGCTTCAGCCTCCCAAGTAGCTGGAACCATAGGCATGGCTCCCACGCCTGGCTGATTTTTTTTTTTTTTTTTGTAAAGACGAAGTTTCACCATGTTGCCCGGGCTGGTCTTAAAATCCTGGGGTCAAGTGATCCTCCCACCTTGACCTCCCAAAGTGCTGGGATTATAGGCGTGAGCCACCACACCTGGCTGGCACCCTCCTTCTGCCTTATGTGCTGCTATGTGATCTCTGCACATGCTGGCTCCTCCTCACCTTCCATCAGGAGTAGAAGAACCATGAGACCCTCACCAGATGCAGGTGCCAGCACCATGCTTCTTTTTTTTTTTTTTTTTTTTTTTTTTTTTTTTTTTTCTGAGGTGGAGTCTTGCTCTGTCACCCAGGTTGGAGTGCAGTGGTGCAATCTCGGCTCACTGCAACTTCCACCTCCTGGGTTCAAGTGATTCTCCTGCCTCAGCCTCCTGAGTAGCTGGGATTACAGGCACCTGACACCACGTCCAGCTAATTTTTGTATTTTTAGTAAAGGGGGTGTTTTGCCATGTTGGCCAGGCTGATCTCAAACTCCTGACCTCAGGTGATCCACCCACCTCAGCCTCCCAAAGTGTTGGGATTATAGGCTTGAGCCGCCACGCCTGGCCAGCACCATGCTTCTCGTACGGTGCTCAGAATTATGAGCTAAATAAATCTCTTGCTTTATAAATTATCCAGTCTCTCACATTCCTCATGGGAATACTAAATGGACTGAGACAAGCTCAAGGGAGTCATTGCTGTGTCAATGCCAAAAGGACTTGGTAGGCCCACGGGTGTACATTTTGGCAGGAGCATTGAGGGCAGGGAAGGCAAATTCCATCCAGAGTCAATATCTATTCCGGTGAGAACAAAGTGCTACCCCTTTCCATGATGAAGTGGCCCAGTGCAGTCATCTGCCTCTAGGTGGCTGGCCGGTCCCCGGGAAGCAGACCACGGCAGGATTCAGTGCCGGTCTCTGCTGGTGGCCCATCGGGCTCTCAGCAGCGGCTGTAGATGATTGGCTTTGTGCGATGGAAGCAGATGTGGCTGAGAGTGTGCAACCTCCACCCCTTCCTGCTTTGCTCAGGAGCCTGTATGACAAACCCAAGCATAGGCCAGAGAGGAGACTGTCTGCCGTCCCCAAAACAGGTCATCCCATCCAACTGGTTAATAAAATCTTCCTCTGCTGAGATCATCCTTTGACGACTTTCGCTGAACTTTCACATGAGACACAAATATCTTCACACTCTGTGCTGATTTGGAGAGGTCTATCCACTTACCCACTTCCTCAGACCTTCTTCTCACCGGTTTCTCAATTGTATTCCAATTCCAATTCCCTAACCGCTTAGCCAAACCATTAGCGAGAGCCCACAAATCAATACAGACCTGTGTCTCTGGCCAGCTCTCTTTCCCAACAAAATGAACAACCCAGATTCTGCGAATTGGTAGGATGCCCCCTCACCACAGACCTTCAGGGCCATCTCAGAGTGGGGCCACCTGTTGCAGCTGTCTGCGCTGGGGTAGTATCTGTGTGTCACACAGAACCATCTATAAACCAGGAGGGAAATGCCTTCCTCAGTGACCTGATCATGGAGACCTCCCCTGAGGCCATCAATACAGATTGATAGAGAGAAGGTGGCACAGCTGAGAATAGGGGCTGCAGGCTTCAGAGTATCAGAGTCATTTTTTCTTTTTTTTTTTCCTTTTTTGAGACAAAGTCTCACTCCGTCACCCAAGCTGGAGTGCAGTGGCACTATCTCAGCTCACCGCAACCTCCACCTCCCAGGTTCAAGTGATTCTCCTGCCTCAGCCTCCTGAGTAGCTGGGATTACAGGTGCCCACCACCACGTCCGGCTAATTGTTCTATTTTTAGTAGAGATGGAGTTTCACCATGTTGCTCAGGCTGGTCTCATACTTCTGACCTCAGATGATCCACCTACCTCGGCCTCCCAAAGTGCTGGGATTCCAGGAGTGAGCCACCACACAGGGCCTTGAGTTGCTTCTCACTCAACTTGCTTTTGACTAAAGCATTTGCTCCAGCCTGAGCCTATACGTTCGTTTCCAGGTGACACAGGAGCACCACTGTGCACGACCAACCTTTTGGCTGTGTGGGTCTGACTGTACTTAGCCCACAGTGGGTGTCCCGGGTCACCTGGTAACTTGGCTGCCCATGGTCAAGAGCTCATTCTCAGCCAGACGCACTGGCTCATGTCTGTAATCCCAGCACTTTGGGAGGCCAAGATGGGGACATCACCTGAGGTCAGGAGTTCAAGACCAGCCTGGCCAACATGGTGAAACCTCATCTCTACTAAAAATACAAAAATTAGCCAGGCGTGGTGTTGGACACCTGTAATCCCAGCTACTTGGAAGTCTGAGGTAGGAGAATTGCTTGAACCGGGCAGTTGGAGGTTGCAGTGAACTGAGATCGCGCTACTGCACTCCAGCCTGGGAAAGAGAGCAAGACTTTGTCTTAAAAAAAAAAAGAATTAAATCTCTATGGAAGCTCAGGAGCAAGTCAAAGGTGGTTTCTCAATGACACCCGAGTGGAGAGTGGTTCTCCACAGAGGAGGGCAGCACCTCACTCCAAAATGTGAACAGTCTGCACTGTGATTCACCTGGGAGGGGATGCCAAAAGCTCGGAATAACCTCCCAGGGAAGTGCTCCTGACACTGCAGACACCACTGGATCTACTGGGTCATATGGCCCAAGAGGCAGAGCCACTGGCACGGCAGCCTGGATCTGCTGCGCAGCCTTCTCTTGTTCTGGGTCTCACTCAAAATTGGCAGATTTTCACATCACTCAGTAAATGAGTCAGAATAGCACGCCCCAGTGAAGCACAGTCATACCTCACTTAACCAAAGGGGTATGTTCTGAGAAACGCATCATTAGGCAATTGCGTTTTTGTGCAAACATCATAGAGTGTACTTGCACAAACTTAAATGGTACAGCCTACTGCACACCGGAGTGAGGTGATATGGTCTATTGCTCCTAGGCTACAGACCTGTACTGCATGTGACTGTACTGACCACTACAGGCAATTGTAACAAAATGTTAAGTATCTGTGTATCTAAACATAGAAAAGGTACAGTAAAAATACAGTATAAAAAAATAAAAACTGGCCAGGCGGGGTGGCTCATGCCTGTAATCCCAGCACTTTGGGAGGCCGAGATGGGTGGATCATCTGACATCAAGAGTTTGAGACCAGCCTGGCCAACTTGGCGAAACCCCACCTCTATTAAAAATACAAAAATTAGCTGGGTCTGGTGGTATGTGCCTGTAATCCCAGCTACTCGGGAGGCTGAGACAGGAGAATCACTTGAACCCGGGAGGCAGAGGTTGCAGTGAGCCAAGATCATGCCAATGCATTCCAGCCTGGGCAACAACAGAGCGAGACTCTGTCTCTAAATAAATAAATAAATAAATTTAATAAAATAAAAACTGGTCCACCTGTCCAGAGCACTTACCACGAGTGGAGCTTGCAGCACTGGAAGTTGCTCTGGGTGAGTGAATGGGAAGGCCTAGGACATTCCTGCACACTACTGTAGACGTTATACACACTGAGCACTTAGGCCACACTAAATTTATTTTAAAATGCTTTTTTCCTTCGATAATAAATCAGCCTTAGCTTACTGTGACTCTTTAACTTTGTAAACGTTTTCGTCGTTTTTAACTTCTTGACTCTTTAGTACCAACACTTAGCTTGAAACGCAAACATTGTACAGCTGTACAAAAATATTTCTTTCTTTATATCCTTATTCTATAAGCTTTTTTCTATTAAATTTTTTTCTTACTTTTTAAGCTTTTTTCTTAAAAACTAAAACCCAAACGCACACATAAGCCTAGGCCTACCCAGGGTCGGGATCATCAGTATCGCTGCCTTCCACCTCCGCAGCTTTTCCCCTAGAAGATCTTCAGGAGCAGTAACAGGCATGGAGCTGCCATCTCCTGTGATAACGATGCCTTCTTCTGGATGCCTCCTGAAGGGCCTGCCTGAGGATGTTTCACCATTCACTTTGTTTTTTTCGTTTGTTTGTTTTTTGTTTTGTTGTTGTTTTGTGTTTTTTTGAGATGGAATCTCACTCTGTCGCCCAGACTTGAGTGCAATGGTGTGATCTCGGCTCACTGCAACCTCCGCCTCCTGGGTTCAAGCAATCCTCCTGCCTCAGCCTCCCAAGTAGCTGGGACTACAGGTGCGTGCCACCATGCCTGGCTAATTTTTTGTATTTTTAGTAGAGATGGGGTTTCACTGTGTTAGCCAGGCTGGTCTCAATCTCCTGACCTCATGATCTGCCCGCCTTGGCCTCCCAAAGTGCTGGGATTACAGGCATGAGCTACCGTGCCCGGCCCCACTCTGCTTTTTTATAAGTAAAAGTAGTACACTCTAAACAATTAAAAGTATAATAGAGCCGGGTGCGGTGGCTCACACCTGTAAGCCCAACACTTTAGGAGGCCAAGTTGAGAGGATCATGAGGTCAGGAGTTCGAGACCAGCTTGGCCAACATGCTGAAACTCCGTCTTTACTAAAAATACAAAAAATTATCCGGGCACAGTGGCGGTCACCTGTAATCCCAGCTACTCAAGAGGCTGAGGCAGGAGAATCGCTTGAACCTGGGAGGTGGAGGTTGCAGTGAGCCAAGATCGCACCACTGTACTCCAGCCTGGGTGACAGAGTAAGACTCTGTCTCGGGAAAAATAAATAAATAAAAATTGAAGTATAATAGAGTAAAGGCATAAACCCATAACATAGTTATTTATTCTCATTATCAAGTATTTTGTACCGTCCATAGCTGCATGTGGTAGACCTGATAGAACTGACGGTGCAGTGGGTTTGTTTACACCAACATCACACAAACACGCGAGTAATACATTACACCACGACATCATTACAACAGCTACGATGTCACTAGGCAAGAGAACGTTTCAGCTCCGTTCTAATCTTATGGGACCACCTTCATATGCGCAGTCTGTGGCTGACGGAGACATCATCATGCGATGCATGGCTATATATATGCCACCTCCGAAATCCAGGATCTGCACTGGAAGCTGTGTCTCTTTCATGCCGATAGGAGATACCAGATGAAGCAACTTTCCTTTCACGTTGGAAAGAATCTTTCGACATGCTCCAAAACTACTGGACTCCTAGAATTTTCACTAAGCTGGAAAGTCCCCAAATTTTTGTGAGATTTATTTCCCACCCTTTGGCATTCAAGTGTCTTACCAATGCGTCCTGCTAACCAGGTCCAGTCGAAAGAATAACTTCAAAGTAATGAAGCAGCGTGACGCTCTTGTAAAGGAAAGACAATCAAAGTTCCTGGGGAGTAGATTATGCCATAGAGTTGGAGAGATGGTTTGCCCCTCAGGTAGGAAGGTGATGATGAGCTGCTGGCCTTACCAACAATACAACTCGGAAGCAAACTTATTTTGCTGCTCTTTGCTAACAGGTATAGAGAAAAGGAGACACCTACCAACTCAACAGCTGCATTCCCAGTGTCTGATGATGTGTTGATTTGCTCCAGCAATGGAACCACATCTGGAACAGCAGCGGCAAATTGGAATTGCCATCTGATTAAATTTATAATAATTTACTCTAATTTCTCTAAGATCCATCTGTTTTCTACTCAGGCCAAATAGGTGAGTTGGATGAAGATATTACAGGAATCACCACCCTTTCATTTTTCAAGTTCCTTGATGAGGGCACTAATCTCTGCCATCCCTCCAAGAATACAGTATTACTTCTGGTGTACTATTTTCATAGGTTGAGCCGTTCTAGTAGCTTCTTCCATTTGGCCTTTCCTATCATAATAGCCCCCACTCCATGGGTCAAAGAGTCAATGTGAAGATTCTGCCAGCTGTTGAGTGTGTCTATCCTAATTTTGAATTCTAGAGCTCGGGAGATAACCACAGGGTAGGTTTAGGGACCCACCAGGTCCATGGTGAGAGAGATCGGAATAAAACTCCATTGGTCACTCCACTGATGACTTCCAAAAGCCCCTTTTCTGACTGCTGGACCACAGTGATGCTTTAGGTCTTCAGAAATCAGTGTGTTAATTCAGAGCCAGTATCTAATAATCCCTGAAAAGTCTGATAAGATAAAAATAAAGTGCTGACGGCGCACAGTGGCTCACACCTGTAATCCCAGCACTTTGGGAGGCCGAGGCGGGCAGATCATGAGGTCAGGAGATGGAGACCATCCTGGCTAACACGGTGAAACCCCTTCTCTGCTAAAAACACAAAACGTTAGCCGGGCATGGTGGCGGGCGCCTGTAGTCCCAGCTACTCGGGAGGCTGAGGCAGGAGAACGGTGTGGACCCGGGAGGTGGAGCTTGCAGTGAGCCAAGATCACGCCACTGCACTCCAGCCTGGGTGACAGAGAGAGACTCCATCTCAAAAATAAAGAAATGAAATAAAATAAAATAAAATAATAAAATAAATAAAATAAAATAAAATAAAAACAAAGTGCTAACTGCGGTGCCTTAGCATTAAAAAAAAAATACTGAGGCCAGGTGCAGTGGCTCGTGGTTGTAATCCCAGGACTTTGGGAGGCCAAGGCAGGTGGATTGCTTGAGCCTGCGAGTTTGAGACCAGCTTGGACAACATAGTGAAACCCTGTCTCTACAAAAAGTGCAAAAATGAGCCACGTGTGGTGGCGTGCACCTGTAGTCCCAGCTACTGGGGAGACTGAGGTGAGGAGGATCACCTGAGCCTGGGAAGTGGAGGTTGCAGTGAGCTGTGATGGTGCCACTGTACTCCAGCCTGGGTGCCAGAGCCAGATCTCATCTCAAAAAAAAAACAAAACAAAACCAGATATTGTTATGATTGATATTAATTGCAGCAAAGGGTCTTGATTCCATCCTTATCTTCAACTTGGCAGAGTGACATCTTAACTCCCCTAGGCAGGGGATGGGGGCATTCGGGGTAGAGTGGGTTATTCCACAGTGAGCGGATGGATGGAAAAGGAGGTACTCACAGAAGCTCCACCCTGAAGTGGCCAAGGATGGAACCTCATTCTCCTGGGATTCCTACTGGTGACCTGCAGGAAGTGACGCTGCCTGAGATGACCTGTTTCCCTGAAGCTCCCAGTGAAGCACAGTTGCTAATTCTAAGAAAATTTGGAATAAGTTATGTTTAAAAATCAGAAGGCAGCATCAGGTGGTGGAGAGAAAATTGGCGTGTACCTTCTGGAGGTCTGGACACTGGGCTCAGCCCTACCACTCTCCAGCCGGGTGAGCGTGAACATGCGTTTCACTTCTCTGAGCTTCAATTTCTTCATCAGTAACAGTAGAAGATGATATTATTCACCCCGTAGGTTGTGGAATGAACTGCCTGAGATTATGCATTTGGAGTACTTGGCACAGAGTCTGACACAGTTGTGTACTGTTGTTCTTAATGGCTCCACTTCTGCCCCATCACCCACCTTACACCAGGGTTTTGCAACCTGGGTGTTACTGACATTTGGGGCCAAATAATTCTTGTTGCAGAGACGTCCTGTGCTTTGCAGGCTGGTTAGCAGCATCCCTGGCCTCTGTCCTTTGGATGCCACCCAGATTTTACAATGAAAAATGTCTCCAAGGATGGGCGTGGTGGCTCATGCCTGTAATCCCAGCACTCTGGGAGGCTGAGGCGGGCAGATCACTTGAGGTCAGGAGTTCGAGACCAGACTGGCCAACATGGTGAAACCCCATCTCTACTAAAAAATACAAAAATTAGCCAGGCATGATGGCCTGTGCCTGTAATCCCAGCTACTTGAAAGGCTGAGGTGGGAGAATCACTTGAACCCAGGAGGTGGAGGTTGCAGTGAGCTGAGATAGTGCCAGTGCACTCCAGCCTGGGTGACAGAGTGAATCTCTGACTCTGTGTCATGGAGTTTTTGACTCCATGTCAAAAAAAAAAAAAAAAAGAAAGAAAGAAAGAAAAAAGAAAAGAAAAATGTCTCCAGACATTGCCAAATGTCTCCTGGGGGGAAAAATTGTCCTCAGTTGGGAAGTTTAGGCTGGTCATTCTTTTGGTTTCAGTTTCCACATTTGTAAATAAGTAGTTGAAGCAGGGAATGTAGATGCCTTCAAAAGCTATCATTCTTGCATTCCTTCATTTATCCCCTCATTCCTAGAAAACCAATGTTAAGTATTAACTCTGTATCAGTCCTGAGACACACAATTTTTTTTTAGTTCTCTGTTTTAATATCCAATGGTGCAAGTTGCCCCTTGGTTACTTTTTTCCTTGCTTGTTCTCGCTATTTTATTTGTTCAGATAAACTTCAGAATTCTATTGTCTAAGGACCTAATGCAAATAGATAGCATTAAACTTTTATAAATTAATGTTGGGGATAATTGACAACTTTATAATAGTAAGTTTTAATTACTCAAATCCTTATTTTTTAGCAATGAGTTGCTATTGGTATTTAGGTTTTTGTGTAGGTAGCGTATGTGTCCTATTAACTGACTTCTTATATTGTTCCTTCAGGTCATTTTCTTGAGGTTTTCGGTAGACAATGATCATTATCATTTAATCTCCTTTCCATGTTTTTCTTTTTCTTGTCTTATTACATGGGCTAGAAGTCCTAGAGCAACAGTGATACTCACTGCTCTCCATGACTACTCCTTCGCAGGTGAGGAAGCAAACATGAAGATATTATGGGCCCAAGGGACAGAGCCAAAATTTAAAGCCAGTGCCCTTAACTGCTGTATAACCCATGACCTTACTTGCCTTTAGGTTTTACTGACTAATAGGATAGTAAGCATTAGTTTAAGACAGATGTTCTTGCTGACATTAAGGAGATATGTACTTTTTTCCTAGTTTGCTGGGATTTATTTTGATTTTATGAGATTCCCTCTGGCACCTATTGCATTGGTATCATATATTTTTTTCCTATGACCTGTGCTCAAGTTGAAATTTGGTCAACTCCAGTGTTCGCATCTTTGTCATGGCCATGGCGCCCCAGTGACCACAGCCAGACGCACTTCCGGGTGCAGCTGAGCCACCGGCCAGTCTGAGTGAGCTGGGATCTTCATGTCTCCTCCCCAGCTGTGAGTCGGGGCTGGGCCCTCTCCTTCCTGTGAACAGGATATGTGGGATTCACTGAGTGAGGGTCTTGGCTGGGTGACGTGGAGAGCCAAGGCTTTCTTCTTTCTCAGCTGTGGGAGAGAGTCACTGAAGAAAGAAAGCCACGGGGCCTAAGACCCAAAGCCTATCACCTGCAGTGTGGATTCACAGGCACCCCCAGGCCCAGGGGCCCAGTTAGTTGAGCTCCAGCCTTAAGCTGCCCAGCTGTTAGCCTGTGTCAGGGTCCTGGACCGGGTCCTGACCACATAGTCTGCCCACGGAGCCCCCTCTCTATCTTCTCCCCAGTCTCCACAGCCCCTCCCCACTCCCTCCTTCTCAGCTCTCCTTCAGGAACATTCCCTGCACCTGCTCCAGGTGCTGCACGGGGCCTCTTCCTCTACGTGGAGTTCACTGGGGATTTTCCTGCTGCTGCTCCCTAGCCCAGAGCACTGTGCAAAGGCCGCTCACAGCAGTAATCCCTCAGGCCCCAAGCCTGCCCTCTGCCTCTGGACCATCCCAACCCCTGGACTCTTGTTGGCCACTGGGCCTGTAATCAGGGTTTCCTCTCCCAGGTCCAAGCCTGGCTCCAGGGTTGTCTAGTAGGGACTCTAGGTGACCATCACTGTCCCCTCCTTCTACGACCACTCCAGGCTCAACACAACTACTGCATTTCCTGATGTTACATTAAACGTGCTTTCCTAGAAAATGCTACACATGATCACACATTAAAAAAAAAAAAAAAAAAAGAAACCTGGCTGCAGGCCGGGTATGGTGGCTCACACCTGTAATCTCAGCAATTTGGGAGGCTGAGGCAGGCAGATTACCTGAGGTCAGGAGTTCGAGACCAGCTTGGGCAACATGGCGAAACCCCATCTCTACTGGAAATGCAAAAATTAGCTGGGCATGGTGGCGCCCAGCTGAGGCACAAGAATCGCTTGAACCCAGGAGGTGGAGTTTGCAGTGAGCCGATATCACCCCACTGCACTCCAGCCTGGGTGACAAAGTGAGATGGTGTCTCAAAAAAAAAAAAAAAAACCCACAAACAAACAAAAAATGTGGCTGCTTTGCTGTGTTGTTATTTCATTGGAAATTTTGTTTCTCTATTCAGGCGTGAGGACAGTGACTTTTCAAGTTTTGTGACCTTTGTCAGGTTTCAGCCTGGAGGTTCTCCTAGCTCTGGAAATGGAATTGGAAAGACTTCGTCTTTTCTTTTTCACTGCTGTGGAACAGTTCCTCTAGCCTGAGCCTTCCCCCTTCCCTCGAAGGGTCAAATGTGGCTTCCAAACCTGGTCGGCCTTGCCTGCCGTGGGATCTTCCTCCAGGGGATCACTCTGTTCCTGCTGGCTGCATTGAGGAATTTGGAGGATTAATATTTTCCCAGAAAACTCCCCCCTTTCATCAATATTTCTGCATTTATTAACTCGGGAACCTTCAGTGTGGTCATGTTATTTCCCTAGAGGTTTGCAGGACAGCGTCCGTGTCTGGCGTTTAGCCCCTGCTTGTCCGTCTCGTGTGCTCTGCTGCATTGAGGGCAGGAGGCAGGTGTGGAGTCAAGGCCCCGGGTGGGTGAGGGTAGGTGGGTGAGATCAAGGGCTATGGGGCTGACTGCCTAAGTGGCAACTCCAGATGGCACATTATGACTCAAATGGGCTGATTTTTCTGAAACAGGAGGTGGGCCAGGAAGCCCCCCACTTTGAGAAATGCAGTTAGGATGAATTTCAATGTCTACTGTTCATCCAGGAGAGGCCAAACCTCTCATATCCCGGGATGAGACTTAGTCTTCATCAGTCCTGATTTTTGGGGCCAGGAAGTGTTTTGGGTCATACCTCCTGGTTCCTAATTCAGGGTTTTAGAGCCAGAGAGGACCTTGGGTGGGGAGACCAGAGGGACACCGAGGGACGGAGTGGGCCTGAGCCCCAGCTATGAGGGCCGAGGGCGGAAGGAGATGGGGAGGAGGCAGAGCCGTGGCTGCTGTGGTGGCCGAGGGAGGAGGCGGCTATCAGGGGATCCCAGGACCTGGGGTTGGAGAGCTGGACGGGGTGGTAGCAGCCTGGCCAGAGAGAGTCTGAGAGAGGAAAGACGGGCCCTGGGGAAGAGGAGAGGGGACCCAAACCAAGGGCTGCCTCCCAGGCCACCAGGGCCAAGGAATAAGACCTGGACTCCTCTGTCCTGGGTTCAGCTGGCCGCTCTGGCTCTGGCAATCTGGGACTGGAATCCTGTGCTGAGCACACTTGCGTGTGGCCGGGGCTGGGCCTGGGAGGGATGTGCAGGGCCTGCCTGAGGAGCCCAGGGAAGCCCGTCCACCTGCCATGGGAAGTTTTGAAAGGCTGCAAGTCCCCCTCACTAAGTAGCACATAGACTGTGTCCTAGCCCCTCTCTTGGGAGACTGCCCCTCCACTAAGCCCCGGAAGGCCCCACACCAGCATGGGAGACTTGGACTCCCCTGAGTTCTGCGTTGGGCCTTGGAGCATGGGGGGAACTGGCCCTGAACACGGTAACTCTCATGCTCCCACGTGGACCCCCTCCCTGCACCTGTCACCTTCATGTCCCAGCTCCATCCAGGCCACCCACAAAGAACCACCTCGGGAAACAGACAGGGACAAGGCCCATGTGGGCCTTGGAGGTCATCTCAGGACCCTCTGGACAGGAAACTCCCAGTTTCCAAGAGTGTGGTCTAGAAGGGGTGTGCACAGGCCTGGGCGGGCTCACCCCTTAGCCCTGCGGCCTCCTGGCCACATGAGAGGTACTGGGTGTTAGGCCAAAGCAGGGCCCTGGAAAGCATGAACCCCTGCCCGCCCTGCCTGGGGCCTGAGGCCCCCATGGGAGGGGACCGGTGTAGCCTGGCACACGTGAAATCAAAGACGCAGACACAAGACTAGCCCTTGTTGTTTATTTTTCAATAAACAAGGTTTTTTTGCATGTCTGGACCGGCAGTAAACGGGAAAGCTAAAAAGAGCGCCAAGGACATTTTTTTTTTAACATTTTGGTGACAAAGTTGATACTCCTCTTCCTCCTCTCCTAATTTGGGACCGAATTGCTGATCATGTCTTGGATCGCTGTCTTTGAGCTTTTCCGTTTGTTTCGTAAACTACACACTACACCAGACACACACAAGGTGTGGCTGGGCGGTCAAGGATCCCGACACTCTCAGCAGAATCTGGTGGCCATAGAACATGGAATGACCATTTCTGCATGACGTGAAAACCGTGGCGAGGCTGCTGACTCTGCTCCTGTGGCACGGGGAGGGGGGAGTGCGAGTGGTGGGCACTGTGGAATTTGGGAGGGACGGCCTCATCGCGTGCTGGTAATAGATAATTTGTTGCGTGGGAAGGTGAGATGGTGGCTCTTCTCCACGGGAGGCGCCTGATCAGGACCCTCCATTCCCACGGCACGTGACCGGCACTGCGCTGGGCTCCCTGGGGACAGCTGTGTGTCCACCCCCCTCCAGATTGCCCCCTCATCCTGCCTGCCCTGCAGCTCCCGCACACTGCCTAGTGCTCCGCAGGTGCCTGGAAATGCTTCCTGATCAGATGAGTTGTGGACGGTGAACAAATGAATGGATGGGGAGTTGGTCAAGGACACGTCGACCAACCATGGGACGTCTTTTTCTTGTTATCAGGGGAACATGGCTGTTCTCTACAGCATCAAGATCGAAAACATAGATAATTTGATCGTCTCACCAATCTTAGAATTTTCTATTTGGGGAAAATGAGGAACAGAATCGTTAGCAGACTCAGTCCAGGTCTCACGCTGAGAGAGGCCAGGCGGGGTACCAGACGCCCGCCTGACACATGCCAACAATTCTTTTTTTTTGTCTTTTTAATTTTTTTATTTCTTAAAACAAACTCAAAATGAGATGAGATGGTGACTTATGAATGACTTTGTGGGGGAGGAAGAGGGACTTGGGGCGGTTGTCAGAGATTGGGGTGGAGGACTCAGGGGTTTGGGGTGAGGGAAGGAAGGGGAAGGGTGGGGGTGATAGGAAGGGAGGGCTGGTGGGGACAGGAAGGGAAGGGTGAGGAGAATGGGTGGGGAAGGGTGAGGGTGATAGGAAGGGAGGGCTGGGGGGGGACAGGAGGGGAAAGGTGGGGGATCAGAGGGGAAGGATGACGAGGATCGGAGGGGAAGGGTGGTGGGATCAGAGGGGAAGGGTGGGGAGTACAGGAGGGGAAAGGTGGGGGTGATAGGAAAGGAGGGGTGGGCTAACAGGAGGGGAAGGATGGGAGTCGGGAGGGGTGGTGGGGACGGGAGCTGGAGAAGGGGAAGGGGCTTGGCAGTGATGATGGTGGTCGGGGGTGACAGGGTTTTAAGGGTGAGGCTGGGAGGGGCTGGGGATGCATGCTGTGGGACTCAGGGCTGACAGTAGGGAGGGGCCTGGTGGGGACAGAGGCGGGTAGGAGGGGCTCTGCAGAGCGCAGATGATGCGGAGGAGGTGGTGAGGGTAGGGCGGGGCTTGGAATCGGGATGACAAAGGACCGGGAGTGAAGAGACCAATGGCTTGGTGGGGAGAGTGGGGTGTTGGGAGTTTGGGCAGATGCTGGTCGGGCTTTGAGTCAGGATGAGGGGGCTTGGGTGGTGGCTGGAGGACGATGAGGTCGATATTGTGTCATGACGATGGCGCAGGTGACCAATGGATGGGTGACTGTGAGTTGTGTGTGGTGACTGATGTGAGTGACTGTAGATGACGAAGGTGATGATGACGTAGAAATAAACACCTGGAGCCAGGTAAACACGGCAGCAACGCGCGATAAAGCTAAGAGCATAGATTCCTATCCAAATAGTCTAAGAAGCAAAATATTCCTATCTGGTACCCAAGGGCTGCTTAGCTGTCCAACCCCAAAAGCTGAAAAGCTAAACAGAGCTCTGTCCCATTTCTTTCTATTTTTGCAAAAAAGATAGATGCTCTTTGTTAAAAAAAAAAAAAAAAAAAAAAAGTCAAATTCAAAATTCAGAAGCTGGCTAGGTCTTTTAAGATCTGAGGATTATTAACTCAGCAACACAAATGTAAACCCATGGCTGTGTGGGCCAGGTCTTGGACCACATTTGCCACAAAACTAGTAAGCGCCCCACAAGTGACAATTTCCACTAATCCCTGTGAAAACCTTGGTGAGGGCTGTGTTGCTGCTCAGATTCTGCCAGGGGCACTTGCGGCTCAAAGTACATTCAAGTCTCAAGGGATGTCTCTATAGGGTAGAGGGAAATATAGTGTTGGGTTCTGGGTGGGCAAGGAGGGGTGGGGGAGGGCTGGCTGCCTAAGTGGCAACTCCACATGGCACATTATGACTCAAAGGGGCTATTTTTTCCCAAAAGGGAAGTGGGCCAGGAGGTTCCCCACTTTGAGAAACACAGTTAGGATAAATTTCAACATCAAGCGTTCATCCAGGATAGGCCAAAACCTTTCAGATCCCAGGATGAGACTTAGTCTTCATCAGATCCTAATTGTTGGGGTCAGGAAGTGTTTTGGTTCATACCCCCTCGTTCCTAATTCAGAGTTTTAGAGCCAGAGAGGACCGTGATGGTCGGTGTTCAAACCCCTCCCTCGAGAGGGGTGAGAAAGTGGGCCCAGGATTGGGATAGGGACTCGCCAAGGATCACACAGCGAGTTAGTGGCAGGGCTGGGACAGAGGCCCGGCCCCCCAGCGGCCAACCCGGGGCTCTCTCTGACTGACACACAGCCGCTGCACTCCGCTAAATCTCAAATCAATCGGAAAGATCTACAGGTAGCGATGTTGAGCTGGATGTGAGTGCGAGTCGGATGTGGTGTGTGAGAATTAACGAACGAAAACAATCGTAGCTTTTTGCACAGTGGGTGGTCATGTGCAACACTCGTAACGGTTTCACGAGGACCCTGTGGCCGAGACCCCCAGGGGAGGGGCGTCGGCACTGAGCCCTGGTTCTGTTGCCTTGTTTTTTTTTGGTCTTTTTTGAAATTTCATTTGAGTTTAGAGTTTAGAATAACATACTTATTTCTCTTAATCATTTAAAGATGAAATTCTTATTATTATTCTGTATCATGCATTAAGAGAGAGAAAGAGGATTGTTTTAGCATTGCGTTTGTCACACAGCCACACAAAGACAATATATGTAAGCGTAGCGTTCACCAGATTTGACACAAGAGATAGCGAACACCACAAAGATTAGGACAGACCGCATACAGTAAGCTCTGCGGAACTCCGGGAATCTAGGGGGGGCTGTGGGAACGCTGCCTAGATCTCTTCGTCGCCCGCCTCCTTGCTGAAGGTGGTCATGTCGATCTTCTCAGGGAAGATGATGTTGACGGCCAGGTCCTCCCCGCTGTTGTACTGAAGCAGCAGGTTCTTCTTCTTCCGCAGCATGTGGTTGTAGCGCAGGTTGGACACCCAGGTCTCACACTTGTTGAGGAAGATGATACCCACAGTGCCCAGCACCACCAGGCTGGTGAGCACGCCCAGGATGGTGAAGCAGATGGCCTGGCCCTCGGTGAGGAGAGGGGTATTCTTGTTGAGCTCTTTCATGGACACCTTCAGGATGCGGTGCTCGGGCTGCTGCACCGGCAGCTCGTGCACCCCAGGGGTCAGGCGGTAGGCCAGCCCGTAGCCGCTGGGCAGACGGGTGACCTGCTGGGGGCTCAGCGCGCGCTTCTTGACACAGGTGAGACCTGTGAACTCGGGCTTGCACAGACACTCGTAGCTCACCTGGGTGTGCTGCAGGCAGGTGCCCCCATTCTGGCACGGGCTGCTGGCGCAGTTGGTCACCGGGCGGCTGCAGGTCTTGTCGATGAAGCCGGCTGGGCACCGGCAGCGGAAGTCGCCCCCGATGTCGGTGCAGACGCCGTCGTTCTCGCATGGGTTGGGGGTGCAGCTGTTGGCCACGATCTCGCAGAAATTGCCTGAGAAGCCAGGGGGGCACAGGCAGGAGGCATGGGAGGCCCGGCCCTCATCGTCCACACAGGTGCCTCCGTGCTGGCAGGGGGAGCTGCAACACAACGGGGACACAGTAAACAGCCTCAGGGGCTGGGCTACAACAGCACTGCAGGGCACGGGGCTCAGGGCAGAAGGTCCCTGGCCTGACTAAGGAGCAGGTGCTCAAAACACATCAGGTGAATGAGGGAGTGAGGGAGGGAACGCCAGCCAGGGAGGCACAGAGAGGCGCCCGGGGCCGTGACCCCTGTCTGCAAGAAGCTCACCAGCAGCTCTGGGGGTGGGTGGGTGCCCACCTCACCCCCGTCTCGATGCTAACCTGGGACACACCCGACCTCCCATGCCAGGATGCCCACGTCCTCTCCCACCTCTTACTGCACCTCTCCAACCAGAGGACTGTTGGTTAGTCACTAGCCAACTGGGGAAACTGAGGCTAGGAGAGGAAAAGTCAGTGACAGCCCAGGACTGGAGCAAGCCCCCTTCCCTTAGCTCCATCCCTGGGCTGCTGGGGCAGAAGAACCAAGCAAGGGGCGCCCCTGACTCTATCCCGGGACCCACTGTCGTCCTTCGTGCCTATGTCCACTGTTGCCGCCAACCCTCATTATTATTATTATTAGCGGTGTGGATCCACAGGCTATTGTGCAGGAAGCGCTTGGGGACTCTCAAAGAGAAAGCAATACGAGGTCTGTCTATGCTGGCACAAGCCAGTGTCTGTGCCAGGCTGTTTAATAGTGGTCCATTCACCCAAGTGCAGCTTTGCAAACCAAAGCTGTTTGCTCAAAGTGGAGCACAAGGAGCATTTAAAGTAAGTGCTTTTAAACGAGCAAAGCCCTTTGTCATCCGATAAATGCCAAAACTCCGGGGAAGAAGGGGCAATAAACACAAGAAATCAGCATTGCTGCTTCAGGGTGTGGGCTGCGCGGGAGCTGGGCTCTGAAGGAATTTCAAGGGCCTTAGGCTCTATTTTGACACACTGGTTTAAGTCCATTAGCGAGAAAAGCAAAATATTTTAAGGGTCTCGCTCTGTTTTTCTCCTTCTTGCTAATAAGCAGAAATGGAGTTCAGTTTCCATCAGCCCCCACTCTGACTCCGTCTGAAGACTGATCTTTGGAAGCCCCGTTAATGTCCGCTTACAGCTTTTACAGACTACTGGGGTCTCTGTGCCAGCCTGCAATGTCCGGTCAAGATAAGCTTATTTGCATGTTAGCTTCTGTTTCGTCAGAGGAAAGGGACACCCCTGCCCCCCAACTACAGGCCCAGGACTGGGTTCAAGTTTGGATTCTTATATTCGGACTCTGCCTCTGTCAAGATCTCCCTTAGCTTCAGGCTAAGCCCCATCCAATGGGGAGGAGGGATGGCTCAGGGCCGCCAAAGAGATAATGGGTGGACAGCGGCTGAGCTGCTGGGAAGCATTGTTCAGGGAGGTCCAAGTGAAGACAGTGGCCACTCTTTGTCTGTTACGTCCACTGCCCAGGAGTCCCAAAGCCCCCTTCCCCACTGAGGATAGCCCACAGCTGGCCCACCTCCTCTCGTGCTGGCTGAAGCCCAATCTTTTCACCTCTCAGCCTGGCAACCCCCTCCACAGACATCCCAGAAAATCCAATTGCAGAGCCCACCAGTTCCCCAAAACCACCCCCTGAGATAAGGCAAGTGGGTTTTACAAACAGCCTCAGCCCCGCGGAGCTCCGATCTCTTATTACGTTGCCTTTAGAAAATTATGCAGCTCCGAGTGTCAGTTCATCATTCCGATCGACTGTCACTCACACGCATCAGGACTTGAGAACATCAGGGGAATATGAAATCGCCTTCAGGATCATTTGATAAAATTACGGCAATGACACATTCCCCCGTAAATACCCCCATCCAGGGCGGTCCCCCACGGGGCTGCCAGCATGAGCGCTTACTTCATCTTTTGTCAGAAGACAGGTCCAACAAGGCTAGGCTGAAAGGGTCTTTAGCGGCCGCATGAAAAGCAGCATTCATTAGATCACGCATAGGAAGGATATTTACCCATTGATCACACAGGGCCCGTCCTTTTTCTGGCAGTCCTTTCCCGAGTACCCGGGGGCACAGGAGCATTCATAGAGGCCATCGTCCAGGCTCACGCAGGTCCCGTTGTTGGCACAGGGGGTCGAGGAGCAGGCCCGAATATCTGCGGGGTGACGGAGAAGCCGAGAACTTAGCTTCCTCTCCATATACAAGCGTGATGCGGACCCCAGTGGCCTTTAAAATGGCTCTATGGCCACCAAGTGGGGTCTTGAGTAAGAGGGTGTAGGGAGCCCCCTCAAAGACACCCGTGAAGTAGGCTGAGGCTCAGGAAGCTGAAGGGGTTTCCTTGCCTAAGGTCACAGATCAGAAAGTCGTGGCCACTGATATTCAAGCCAGGATAGCTGTTCCCTTTGCCTGGCACCAGGTCACCCCATATCCAGCAACATGTCCGTGACGTTCACTGTGGACATCGTGCCCCTCCCTGCAACAGCGTGCCTAGCTGAGATTCCCTAAGGCCTGTCTCCACCAGACAAGACTGCACCTCCACCCTCTCCTGTTGGGGAAGGGGTCCTGACCAGCTGGGGGATAAATACAGCCCAACCCTCAGAAAAACCACCAGCGCTTCATAGTTTTCCATCAAAGAGGGGCAGTGGGGGGGATGGAGATGTAACGACCCCCCTCAGTCAGGAATCAGGAAACCTGTCAGCTCCAGCACTACCACGTGTTCCTGCGGTCTCCCTTTCCGCACTCAGGCTCTGAACTCAAGGGGTCCCTAGTAAAAAGGCTGCATTTTTTAAAGCCAGGGAAATTAGAACTACTGAGCGCTCTCTTATCAGCACAGGTTTCCATGAGCACTGGTATATTCCCACCATCTTTTAACACCTTCCATCATGCACACTTCATTATTCAGGTTCAGCAAGCCAGGGACGAGCTGATCACAAGGGCCTGCGTCAGGGGCTCTCTGACGATGGAGACCCCAGCTCCCCAGTGGGGCCAGGAAGGGACCCCTGTCCTGCCCTGTATCCAGCCTGCTGCCATGTGGCAGCAGAGTTCAGCTCCTCCCCATCCTGGGCCTCAGTTTCCCTACTTATAAAAAGAGGGTCTTTCCCTGGCCAATCTCTGAGGGACTCTTCAGCTTTGATTTTCTATAATTTGAGCTGCTGCACCTGCCAAACAGAAAGCCAGGGGCAGTGAGAGACACAGCAAGCTAAGGCAGGCTGGTGGCGGTGGGGGGAATCCCCCGTGCTGAGGCCACACATGTGCATATCTTTTCCCCCTCTCAGAGAGACCCACACCCTCGTGGAGGGGAGAATGCAATCAATCAAGGAGGAAGAGCCTGAACGCTGCGTTGATGGACTACCCTGTGGTGTTCCATGGAAGCCCGGCTTGGTGCAAGGACACATAAAGAGGATTTATCTTTACGGGACAGCACCGGCAAGGCATTAGCACGTGGCACCTCCAAGTCAGGCTCCTTATTCTCTGCACCCAGCTCTCCTGTCACTCGGAATCTTAAATTTAAGCTAAAAAGCTGGCGACCACCCCCAGCTTGTCCCTGCAGCTCTCCCTGCTACGCCAATCCTGGATCAGCCCTCCTGAGCCTCCAACCCCAAGACAGGGGTGAACTAAGCTGCTCTGAGGAGAAGGCTGCTTGGGGGTCTCTGCCGGGACAGCAGCTGTGGCCACGACAGCCTCAAAGACGGGCAAAAAGGGAGAGGGAGGGCCATGTCTTCTCTGGGACCTTAGACTCTCTGGCCATCCCCAAGCTGGCTGCCTTTGTCAACTTGGTGGGGAGGGTCATACCAAGGGCCCATGAGAAGGGAGGCATTTGTCTGGAAAATTTCAGCAAGGGTATACTGCATTTAGATACCAAAAAGATGGGCTCCAGGCTAAAAGCCTAACCCTGATCCCAAATAGTGGCTTTGCTGGAATCCCCCAGATCCCCAAACGACTCAGAGCTGCTGCCGCTGCTTCTGTGAGGGGCAGCAGAGATGCTGGCCAGACCATGAGTCAGCTGCAGATAAACCTTGCACCATATTGGGGGGGCTGGAATTAAGGACCAGAGACAATTCGGGGTGGGAGGGAGCTCAGCTTCAGAACCACAGCTGCCCTGGCTGTACAGGGCAGGGGCCATAACAAAACGCTCTTAGGTGTTCCTTAAGGAAAGATGTTAGATGCAATCGAAGATAAAAATTAACTCTCTTTCTGGGGCTGGGGGAAAGGGTTGTAGCTGGCTTTTCGCCCAACTTCTTTCATATCCCTTAGCAGACACTTGTGCTTCTCTGATCCTCAGTTTCCCTATCTGTACCGTCTTTACTAATGTTGGGGGCCGACGGACAGAGGCCCTGAGGGCAGGCTGCTACGCAGCTGGGAGTTTTTTTGTGGACTTCAGTTTGCTCAAACGTTAGGGCAGGTTTTGCCAAATGAAAATGGGCTTAGACGAACATTTCGCAGCCTGAAAATGCAGTGACGGCCAACTCTCAATTGCTTGGGGTAATGGAGGCAAAGATTGCATAAATTAATGAAATCAACAGATAACACCCATCTTCACTTTAACCCTTTCTCAGCTTTTCCCAACCGCAGCCTCCCCCTTTACCTGACCCACTCAGTCCAGGCCCCCCAGCCCTGTCCTCCTGGCCCTGACTTAGCACCTGCCCCTCAACCACTGAGCAGTGCTGGCCACCCCCCACCCTGTTTGTTTGTTTGCAGCCTCTTTAGGGTCTTGCGTGTGCTTTTCTAGGGAGTCTTAGCTCCGAGATCCCCAGAGCCCTGTCCATCACTGGGCTTCCATGACCTGGACAGGCAGCCTGGGGTCTGTGGTCCCACCAGCCCAGCTGTATGTGTATTTTGTGACTCTTTATTCAACAGGCAGCTCCCCAGCCCCATCCCATGTTCCCTCTAGGTGCTGGGTGCTGATGGTACAGAGGAGAGCAAAATAAAGTCCCTACCTCTGAGGAGGCATTCGGTACCCGCAGGAAATTTATAAACAGATCTTTAGAATACAGGGCACGAGGTGTGCAGGAATGAGGAAGTGAGGGCCACCAGCAACAGGAGACTGGGAGGAGGTGGTGGGGGCCGGGGCAGGCAGGTAAGGACGCAGGGCTGAGGTGAACAAAGGCGAGTGCCAACCTCTATCACAGAGTTCCCCGTCCCAGCCGTCGGTGCAAGTGCACTGCCCGGGTTCTTCACAGAGTCCGTGAAGGCAGCCAGGAGAGGTCACGCACTGGTCACACAGGGGACCCTGCCAGCCAGGCTGGCACCTGTAAGGGGTGGGGGAGAAAGGTGGGGACATATGAAGAGGGCAGGGGTAGAGAGGGAGCTCAGGCTACTTTCTGTGGAACCAAGGACCCTTGGGGGTCTTTGCACAGTGGCAGCAGGTGGTCCCGGGAAGTAAACACCAGCCACCTGAATGGGAAAACTTAAAGAGAAAACATGCCAAGCTGAGGGGGCCAACTTGGAGGGGCCCCGAGATCCCGGGGGCGTGCTGCGTTTTGCCGCAGTGGCCTGCAGTGGTCCCACCTACCACCCCGCCTCTGAGAATGCAGACAGGAGCTGTGGCTGCCCGCCCCCCCGCCCCGCCCCCGCCCTCATCTCCCCCGCTGGCCCCACCAGTTTTCTGCAGGGGCCAGGAAGCTGTTTGCTGCAGCGCAGTGGCCAAGCCCCCTGTTTCTTCTGCCTGACTTCACGACTCCCCAGGCTTCTGCATGGCCCCCACAAGCTGCCTCTGAGGAGCCACTCTATTACCTGCAAACATTGTCATCCTCGCAGAATCCATTTTGGGGGTTGCAGGCCGGGAAGCATTCAGCCCCTGAGGTACAAGAAAGGTTATACAATTCACCCCACCAGGCCCCAGGCCAAGGCAAAGGCTGTCTTCTCCCACACAGCCCACCACTGCCCTCGAGGGCACCAACAGCCCTCTTGGGTCCTACCAGCCTGGCACACAGTAGGCACTTCCTATCCGAGCATGGATGGAGCTCAGTGCACTCAAGAAAAACATCTCTGCCACGTTCCCAGCAATGAAATGACCACAGTACACTCCCCCTAGTTCTTAGGATCAGGAGAAACACCTTCTCCCCCGACCCCCAAAAGCAAATACGACACCTCAAGTCCTCCTAACAGCGGGGACGGGGACCGTGAAGGGAAATATGTTGACCCCTGGGCACGCAGCCTGACCGTCACTTTTGCAACCTGAGCTGAAAAGGGGAGCAGATTTTGAGGTGTTCAGCTCCGGGAAAGCCCAGACAGGTTCACCTCGTGGGGTCCCCAGTAAGGCGTCTGTATTATTTTTAAGGTTCATCCCTATTAAGCCGGGCACCCAGGTCAAATCTTCCCCCTTTCCCCTACCCCAGACTCTTCGCATTAAGAAAACGATGACGACACAGGGTTTTGCTTAGCGAGCTGAGGTTGCAACAACACTGCTTAGAGACTCTGACACTTTAATAGGCACCTACTGTGTGCATTTACTCAACCAGCTCTCCAGCTTTCTAGACAGCCCCCTCACAACCACTGGTGCAACGAGTGGGGGGGCGCTGCGGGAAGGGGGCAACTCTCTCGCTGTCAGAGACAGATGGCCGCTGCAGACAGAAGTGTCGCAGCCCCTCACCTACAGAAACGCGCCACGCAGGAAGGGCTCAGGCTCGGCTTCTCTGGGAATTGGGGGCTAAGACGGCAAAGTCGCCCCCCACCCCCGCCCCGAGACCTGTTCCCGAACGTTCACACAGGGACACCCCAAAGTTGCACCCCAGAGTATTTTCATAGAAGACTCCACAACAGCACCTCATTTTTCCATACCTCCTCGCTCAGCGCACCGACACCCCTCTGGCGCCACTTCTGCGGGGCAGGAAGGGGCTGGGGGTCTCACACATCCCCTGCGCACTGGGACCCCTGGGTCGGGCCTTGGCATGCGAGCGTGGTGGGTAGGGCGAGACAGGCACAGCGCGCGGCTTAGGGCTAGGCGGGACGGGCGGAGTTGGGGCGCATGAGACGGGGCGTGCGGGGCACCGGGCGGCCGGCGGGGCGTCGCAGGCTTCCCCAGAGGGGGCGCGAGCCGGGCCGCCGGGGGACTCACCATAGGTGCTGTGGCCGAAAGCCAGCAGGAGCAAGAGGACGCGCAGGAGGGCTTCGGTCGCGGTCATCTCTGGGCGGCCGAGGTCGCGGTCCCGGGAGCGGTGCGGGCGCGGGTCCGGCTCCTGGCGCCGCACTGGGCTTCTGGTTGCGGACGCGAAAGGGGGCGCGGGCGCGCAGCGAGGGGAAAGCCAGGGCTGCACCGGGCTGCGCGCTGCGCTCTCCACCGCCGCTGCCGGGGAGCTGCCGCCGCCGCCGCGCGCGCCGCCCTTTTCGTACCGCCTCCCCCCCCGCGGCCCCCGCCCCCCGCCCCCGCCTCCGTGCGCACGGGGCCGGCGCCGGCCAGTCCCGGTGACCCCCTCCCCTCGCAGGGCCGCCCCCGACCACTGCGGCGTCCCGGAAGCCCGCTCGCGCACACGGGTACACTCTTGGCTAGACGGGCACAGGTATCCCGCGAGCGTTTGGCACACGTTCCCTCACACAGGATAGCACGCGGCCGCCGCGCACATACAGGCCCTCCTAGGACAAGTCGCAGGAATCGAACCTGGGCCGCAGACCTCCCCGCAGAGCACAAATCCGCAGCAGGAACACCGAAACACTTATCGCTGACGTCCCGGGCACACGTGCAATGGTTAGATACCCAGGAAAACACAAAGGCGCACTATGAAGATGTGAACTAAGCATATAGTTACACACGCACACAGAAAAACCCCCAGGAAAAGCCCGACGCCCCCTGTACCCCTGGCCATGAAGACGCAGAAAAATGCAGTTGCCCCGTGGCAACCCGCACCCCGCAACGGAAACGCACACGGCAACTCAAACACACTGTAGCCCAGACGCCGTATAGACACAGTCCTGGGTGGCAGAGGGTCAAGCGGACCTGCGGTTACCCAACCATGGGCATCCTTCCCCATGTGCCGACCCCCTGCACACAAACGGGTACGCAGAGCCACCTGCACACCCAAACACACGTGTAAACAGACGGACACCCGTGCCCGCATTCAGTCACATCCACGCCCACACACACAGCATCTCAGTCAGGGCCTTAGCCACTATGAAACACAAATGCACCGACTCCTACGCACACATGTACGCACAGCCACGCACCTGATACCCACAAGCACACATACCCAGCTGACTCGTGGTCACACACACTGACAGAAACATATACGCAGTCCCCAACACACACACGATCACATCCGTCTTTGTCCACAGTGGCATGCGTGGGCAGCCTCACCAATGTGCTCTCACATACACACAGTAGCACTCCAGGCACTCGGCACGTATTCCAGACTCACTGGGAGACCTTCTCTGAGGGGTCGCCCGCCGGAGAGGTGGAGGTAGAGGATGCTGATTGCCAGAGACCTTCTTTCTCTGCAGAGCTCCCAGGGAGAGGAGGTGCTCCTCAGGCACCCCTCCTCCCCATTGCCCCCAGCCTAGGCTTAGAGCCCTGCTGGAGAGGAAAGTTCTGCACCCCTGCACCCAGTCTGGATGGGGGAGGGTCAGAAAGATAGGGAGGAAGAGGGGTAGGAGGGGATTAAAGATATTTCACCTCCTGGGGGAAGGGTCCCAGGCGTCCCAATCTTTGGGTGGGTCGTTTACGATATTTAATTTGCATATATTAATTTGCATACATATCCTAGATGCAGGGAGTGGGTGCCCACGCAGCTCGCGGCCTCCCCTTCTTCACAGTGCTGCAGGGGGGTGTGATCTCGCCACTTTGAACCTGGAGGCTGGATGCTTTGACCTCCTGGCCCTCTAGCCCAGCCCTGGCAGGTCTGAGCACACATTTCCCATCCTAGCCATAGATGTGGGAAGGCAGGCCCATGGGCATCCCCAGGCCCACCAGCCCTAAGTCAGTGCTCCAGTAAGGCACTCGGGATGGGCACAGGAATGGACAGAGATCAGAGTTGCTCGGGGCTGGCTCCAAGGAGGCTGGAGGGAAACTCCCAGCCCCTGGGGGAAGGTGTCCCTTCCCTGATGTTATCTGCAGAATGCCCAGATAGGTAGGGGCTGCTGGGAATGGCTTTGGGGACAGGCTGTAGGGAGTAGTTGGGGTGCCCACTGTGTGCCTGCCACATGCCCTTGCATTCCTGTGACCCTACTCTCTTCCGTGGACTCTTTCCTCAAGTCAAGAAACCAATTCCAGTGATGGAAGGTCCTTTGCCCAAGGCCCTTGGCCTAGAACGAGAGTGGCTGGCTGACAGGCCCAACCCTAGAAGTGCCAATGTCCACTGCATGGTGATCGCCAAGGTCTTCCTGACCAGGGTTCCTCTCTTCCTTCCCTTCGAGGCCCCTGACTTCAGCCTCCAACATTATCCCAACAGCAGGCAGACCTGGAAGAGCTGAGTTCTCAGCCAGAAGCCAAGGAGGGGCAGTGGATATCAGGGCTGGGTAGCCCTGGGGCGAGGGCCTCCCAGGCTCCTGCCAAAGTCCCGCAGAGAGGAGAATCCCTGGACTGCATGGAGCACTTAGGGTGCCCCAGTGTCCCCACCCCCACGCACACCTAGACTCCTCCCTTCCCCATCCAGGTTCTTCCCCCTCCCCACCCCCACCCCCGGCCCCACCACAGCCCTTCCCAGTTTAGGAAAGGGAGGGAGGCCAGAGGCAGGTACCCTCACCCAAGGGAGTCTGTCAAAATGTCACAGGCTTACGCTGAAAGGGCACTGCCTTGGGGGGCACCTGCTTTCTAATCCTATCTCCATTTTGTGCCCACCAAGGGCCCTGGGCCCTGGGCCAGTCTCTTCCATCTGTGAGCCCTGTTTCTCAGCCCATAAACAGGGATGTCCCACCCGTCTCTGAAAGGAACTCCGGTTTTTGTAAGCAGAAAAGCACTGTGCTGACAGAGCCTGGTCACAACTCCTTCCAGCCATTCCTCCAACAGCTGCACCCCGGAGCCTTCGCCCCCGCCAGCTAGAGGATCTCCGAGGGGGGCGCCCAGGCTCCACTGGACCCAGGCCCTCTTCAGGAGCCCCCTGCAGGGACACTTGAGGGACGGGAGGGGACTTTCCTGTCTCGCAGGACCTACAAGCCGGGAAGATTTCTGTTGGCTTGCTCGGATCTCAATAAAGCGTTTGTAAATTCAGGAGGCCGGAGCTTTCTTTTCAGCAAGCAGACACTGAGAAAGGGTAGCTTAGGAGCGGTGGGGAGGGGAGGTTGGTGACTGTCACAGACTTTAAGTCTGCACAGAAGGCGCGAAAATGCCACTGTAATCCCTTGGGGAGAAGCGGTACAGTCTGCTGTTTGCAAGCAGACCCTGGGGGCTGCGGAACGGCAGGCTGGAGGAGCTGGACGCCCCCTCCTCTCTCTGCGCATCCCTCCCCTCCTCCCCCCTCCTCTTCTCTCAAGAGCCGTGCTCCGTGTACAGGCCCCCGGGATTACAGAGATGAGGCCAGCAGCCCGCAGGTCCTCACAGCATGGTGTGGGGGGCGATCTACACGGGTTGCAGGGACCAGGACCTGCCAACTCTGGGGCCAGATTGAGATGCACGAGCCGGACTCCCTCCCTGTAGCCAAGCCGAAGGCTCTGCCTGTGGCCCCACGCCCCGCAGGCAAGAGCCGAAAGCAAGGGGAACCTGTCCAGAGGTGGTGTTGCTGGGCTTTGCCGGGGCAGCAGAGGAGCTGGTGATGAGCGAAAGTTTTCCGAGGGAAGGAAAGAAGTGTTGTCTCCAGCCCTTTTTCCTCTCCGCTCCTCTGCTCTCCCCTCCTGTCTGCTCCCCCTCCTCCTTTTCTAAACACTAACTCCTCCTCCAGCCAGCCCCAGACCACTTCGCCCCTGATTAAAGGCAGAAACACTGATCAGGGCAGCTCAGCTGGGTGGAGCTAGAGGGGCCTCTGAGACTCACTAGTCCTGGGCACCACTGGGGGTGGGAGGGCGAGAGCAGGGGTGGCCGGCGAGGGGGCTTCACCCCCCCTTCACGTTCTGCTCTGCACACCACCCCCACAGCCTCGGTGGGGATTTCCATGCCTTGAGGCTTTGCTTCTGCCTAGACTAGGTGTTTTTTTTTTTTTGCCAGGGTGGGGGGGTCTGAGCCCCCACTGATCCAGTCGTAGTGGGCATCCTACAGACAAGAGGTGCCCTTGTCCCCTGTCCCCACACCCAACGTTCTCCAACCTCCCTCCAAGACAGAAAGAGGGTGGGCTCCCCCAGATCTGCCTGCTCTTCCTCCCCAAGGGACTGACCAAGAAGAGGACCAGTGCCCAGAGACTCAGGTGGCCGAGTTAGAGTCCTAGAACTGGAACATCCAGGAGACTGCTGGGCAGGAGGCTCCCCTGCCAAGGAGCCACCATCCCTGGGTTGAGGGCTTACAGGCAAGCAGGCATTGCCCTTTCTGCATCTCCCTCACTTCTCCCTTGGATTTAGACTCTAATTTAACCCTGTCTCATCAGAGCCTCCTCACAGCCTGGGCTAGGTGGGGACTGCTCAGAGTCCACTGGGCAGTGGATGAGCACACTGAGGCTGGGGGGCCCCAACAGAGGTGCACGGCTAACGAGTAGCAGAGCTGGGATTTAAACCCGGGTCTACTCAAAATCCCAGTGCAAGGCTCTCTGCCCAGCCCAGCGGGGTGGTTAGAGTGCATGGAGCCTGGAGGAAAGTGGGCTCCCCCAGAAGCCTGCCCGCCCCTCTTTGGGTGGGAGGCGGAAGCTTCACAACCTAGGAGGCTGTGAGAGTTTCATGCGAACACCAAAGAGACACGCAGCTGCCACCTTTCGGAGTATTTTTCCAAACCTAGAGCTCATCTTTGGAGACAAATTCTCTTTTCTTCTACTGAGGAGAGGGGACCTGGGGGCAGAGGGTGGAGGGAAATGAAAGACGTACCCTGGGACATTTTCCAGAACATGAAGGTTTGGTTTCAAGTTCAATCAGAGAAAAGGTCTTCAGTGTGAAGTGGTATCGTGCTCAGCCGAGCTGGGAGGACGGCTGCTGAGGGACACATGCTGAGCCTGGCCTTGTGCTCGGGGCCTGAAGAGGTGTATGACAGTTCCAGGCCCACTCCAGGGTTCTCCAGGGCGGCAGGGTGCTGTGGGTGGGGGCACAGAGCCAGCCTATATCCCCGAGTCCCCGAAACAGGCCTGTGTATGACTCCCCCAGGCCCCACAGCAAGCTTCTGGGAAGGAAAAATACCGGAGAGCTGGGGTGCAGAGGGGACTCATTGGTTTGGGTCTATGTTTAGAGTTGGCTTCTGTGGGGTCTCACCTCTCCCCCAGACAGAACCAATTTCTCGTCATTGCTGATAAGATTTAAAAACAGACTTCTCGTTTCCTTCCTTGCCATTACAATCAACAGGGACGTAAGTCCACAGTGTGATTGTCCGCATCATCAATCACATGACCCTCTTAAAGAGCACCACTGAGTCATGCTGTGCCTGGGGTGCTCCCGGGGGCTTGGAAGGGTTAATAACAACTCCCCACCCCACCCCAGAGCTTGTAGATAGACTCACTCCCACTCAGGAGGGAGGAAATCAGGGGCCAGAGGAAAAAGGAGCCTTTTCATCACTCAGCTTGTCCACGCAGGCTTTGGCCAAAAATGCAGGAATTCTTCATTCATCAAAAATTCCCAGAAGTTAATTTTCCATAAAACAGAGGCTCACCTCTTTAAATGTAGCCTTTCATCTGCCTGGTATTGACTGAGCTCCTACTGGGTGCCAAGGCCTGGCAGGGTCCCTGGAAGAGGGGTGCAATGATGGATTTGAAGGTGGTTTCTCATCTCAGAGAGTTCAAGTGCGGACCCACTGCTTAGACACCCTCTGAGATGCAGAGTCGTGGATACTGGAACTGGCCACACATGGGAAGGGCGATCATGCATCTCTTAGAGGGTTAGTCCTCAGCTGCGTGTGCAGAGTACACAGAAGTTCTCCAGAAGAGTATGGGGAGGCCCTTCCAGGCAGAGAGAGCTGTGCAGGCACAGATGTGTGAACGAGACATGAGTGTGTGTATGCACGCACATGAGATGGCGAGAAAGCGTTGGCTGTTCTGTTAGTGAGGGCAAAGTCAGCATGGTGAAGAATGAGGCAGAATGTTGCAAAACCTTCAACATTTTGGACATAAATCTCTTAACTCTTCTCGAACATTCTGCACCCTCCTTTGCCCTGGCAAACAGTCCACGGAACAAGAAGCCCTCTTTGGTCATACCAGAGTCGACCTTCGCATATGTCATGCCCAGACTTGATGCTAAGTCTTGGGAATCAGGCTGGGCCACCCGACCCCTCCCATCCAGTGGGCACCAGCCCCCACCACCTACCTCCCCAGTAGGGCCCAGCTCGTGGAGACCTTCAGAGGCACAGGCAACACGCCCTGTGATGACGTATAAACAGGACACTTCCTTTAGCCACAGAAGAAATCCTTTTCTCAAGCCCGGATTCCCCTGGGGAGAGCCCTCATCCCAGCCCCTGCTTAAGAGTTTGTGGGGTGACTGTGGCGGAATCACAACTTCACTGTGCGCTGCGCCTGTGAAAGGGAGGATGAGCGGTGCGGCACAGCCCTCCACACCTGCTGGCAGGCAGCACTGTCAAGTTTAGGGACATGAAAGCACACAGCTCTCGAGGAATGTAAGATGTTCCCGTACTATATTTATTCTCATATTTGTGAGGGAGCATTAGCATTTTCATTCAATTATATTTTTTAAAAAAATATTTTTGCCGGGCGCGGTGGCTCACGCCTATAATCCCAGCACTTTGGGAGGCAGAGGCGGGCGGATCACAAGGTCAGGAGATCGAGACCATCCTGGCTAACACAGTGAAACTCCGTCTCTACTAAAAATACAAAAAATTAGCCGAGCGAGGTGGCGGGCGCCTGCAGTCCCAGCTACTCGGGAGGCTGAGGCAGGAGAATGGCGTGAACCCCGGGAGACGGAGCCTGCAGTGAGCCGAGATCGTGCCACTGCACTCCAGCCTGGGCGACAGCGAGACTCTGTCTCAAAAAAAAAAAAAAAAAAAAATATTTTTGGTATCCTACTGTGTTCAAGGCGTTAGGGATTTCCTGAGAAGGAAGACATTGCCCAGTCCCCAAGGAGGGGGCAGGCACAGGTGGGAGGTGAGAGGGACAGAGGTTTGTTCCTGTCTCACCTCCTCCTCCAAGGTCTTTCCCGCAATCCCATGCCTGCAAGTCCCCTGGCTCCCCCCGACTCACCCGCCCACCGAGGGTCCTGGCCCTCCCAGCCACCCTGGGCATCATCTCAGCCCTGAACATGTCTTCCTGCCTGGTGTTAATGGATTTTGCACGTGTGTCTGACCCCAGCAAGGCCAGACGCTTCTTGCTCAGCCCGGCACCCCGCAGCCAGAGGCCTGCGGCGCTGCCCTCGAGGTGTTTATGGATTAAGTGAATTAATGAATAAATGAATGAGGCACAAAGTGTTCTCTGAAGGTTACCATGGGCCCCTCGGAAAGATCCTGTGTCCTAGCAACTGTCCATGGCCTGGTGGCCCTCCCCAACCACCCGTCCTCTTGCCACCTCTGATCTCTGGGTTCCAGGGGGTTACAGACCCCCTTGGACTTGCAAACAGGAGAGCCCTCAGGGTTGCAGCGATGCCTCCACCTGGTTCTTTCCCCACCAGGGCCCTCAGTTCCTTCACTAGGAATGTGGGGAGCAGCTGTGTCAAGCCAATCTCCAGCACCCCCTACTACCACCTGCCCCTGCCCACCACCCGCAAGCACCTGGTTCCTCTGAGACGCTCTCCATGAGCCTGTTCCTATGGCAACACTGCACCTCCAGAGGCCCAACCTGGCTGTCTGCAGCCAGGATCCAGCTAGGGACGGAGCGCAGGGGACGCCCAGTGTGAGTGGAACCGCATTCCCCTCACCGCCTCGCCTCCTCACCCCACCCGGGGTTGCTTAGTACCCAAATTCAAGTGTGCTCTGTTTGTAATGAGCCTTAGTTTGATCCCTGCCCAGGTGTGTGTGTTTCTTCTCCCCCCTAGCAGTGGGGACTCTCCTCTCCGCCAGAGAGCTGGATGCTGGAGCGCAGAGAGGCTGAGCAATTCTCCATGGGTCACAGAACAAGGAATTGGCAGAGCAAGACTAGAATGTTGGGGAGTGGTGCCCAGGCAGGAGGATTACAAAAGTTGACCATAAGATGTCCTTTGAGGAACCCTCAGGTTCCTTCATTTAAACGGGTCTCTCCAAGGTCTGGCCAAAAAGCCCACAGACTGAAAACAGAAGAAACTGCATCACAAGAATAGAGGTCAAGCTGGAGCCCAGCGGGTGCTGTCACTTCACTGCTTCAGAGAATTTGGGGAAACAGCAGGACTGTCTCCTGGGCTGGTCACATCCTCTCCCCACCTTCATTTTCTCCTTCCTTCCTTCTCCCTGCACTGGATGCTGGTCTGCCAGTCCGCCTGCAGATGTGCACACTAAGGTCCAGCTCTCTCTACCTTCATCGCTCCAGAGCTGGGGCCGGGGTTAGAGCCCCACGGCCTCCCAGGTATCCCCTCTGGAGGTCTCTCTGAAACCATCATCTCCCATTTGTCCCCCTCAACCTCCTCCAGGGCCTCCACCACCCTGCAGTCGGCCCAGTGAGTGAGGGCTTAGACTCCTGGCTCCTGTAGCTTTGCCCTTTCTCTCTGCAAACAGGCCCCAAGCCCCAGGGGCTGTCGCTCCCCAGTCGCTCTCCAGTCCATCTCCATAGCCCCATTCTTTTCACCACCACCCTAGTCCAAGCCTCTCTCCCTAATGGCTGTATCAACCCTGGGCCTTCCTGTCTCCCCCATCCTCTCGGCTACAGGCCAGGGGTCAGAGGGAGGTTTTCTAGATGCACGATTATCCAGAGCAACCTGCTACTTAAACCCTTCGCAGAAGGAAAAGAGAGAGAAAGGGGGCAGGAAAGAAGGAAGGAAGAGGAGGGGAGAGGAAGGAAGGGCAGGGAAGGGTGCCTTCTCAAATTCACTTCAGCTCTCCCTGGGCTCCAAGCTCAGAATTAGGTGCACAGTAGGTTCTCATTAAGTATTTGTGGGATTGAATTGCACTGTCGTATCAAGGAATCAATAAGGAAGCATTTGGCCGGGATAGGGACGTGGAGATCGGAAATGGTCTCTTAAAGCCCGGGGAGATGCTCTTCCTTGCAAAGCTTTGCCCTCAGCCTTTAGACCCTGCTCCTTTTCAGTGGCTTTTTCCTGCATCTCTTGGATGAGCCAATTATTTCTGATTGTGTTTTACCTAATTCTTCCCTCTCTCCATGAGTGCTGGGCAACAGCCTTAGCTGTCTGTGGCCAGCAACAAGGTCCCAATTGATCCACACATGCCACAGTGGAAACTCTGCTAACACATCCTCACCATGGTTTCTTGGGGTGGGGGGAGTTCTACTCACTAGAGAAGTATTTTCAGTATATTCAGTATTTTTTTCCGTGCAAGGCAGGGTAGCAGGAGAAGGAGGAAGGGCGGGTGAAGCGGGGGAGTAGGTGGGCTTGGGGAAACGGTTCAAACTGTCTGCTTATTTCCCTGCAGGACGACCACCTGGCCTGGAGGAGCTATGCAGGGGAGCTGAGAGCCTGGACGGGACACTCCTGCCCAGTGCTAGTTGCTTCGTATGTGTTCGGGATCTGCTCCTGGTCCTGACAAGGAAGCTGGTGACACTGGCAGGATGTGGAAGGGCTGGGAGACCTGCAGAGAGGTGCTCAGGCCAGCTGCTGTCTAGGTCCAGGGCTCGTAGCTGCAGCCCGTTAGGCTTGCCCGAGGCCTTGCCACTGCCCTGGGCGGGGAATGGTTTCCACAGGTCGTCATGGACCGCTCCTGGGGATCTGCACCCAGGAGATCCTGGGTGCGGGATCTCTCCCCCCTTGACAGCTTGAGTTAACAAGGAGACCAGGAACGGTGAGGCCTATGTGATTCAGACGGGGTCCCCGCAGGAAACAGATGGTGCGCACAAGATGGTTAATTTGAAGAACGTTGAATAAAGGGCCTATTTACAGAGATGTGGGCAGGGTGTAAGGAAGCCGGAGGGGTAACAGCAGGCCCCATTACCCCATAGGCCTGCAGCTAGAGAGAAAGTGCAATTACCTGAACCAGAAACCGCGAGAGTCAGGTGGAGAGGGTGGATGAGTGTGGCCTTTGGTTGGGGAGCCCCCAGTCTCTGTGCAGGGAACCTGACCTTGCTCTCCTCCCTCCCCTGATCTGTTGGGGATCCTGTGGCCCTGCCTGGCTGGAGCCAGCTGATACAGACCATCTAGGCAGGCCGCCCCATGCACAGGCAGAGGTGGAAGACAGAGGCTGGTTCTGCAAGGGACCCAAGGAAAAGCACAGGAGCAACCCAGAGCTTCACTGAATCCAGTGGCCTCCTTCTCAGTAGGGGAAACTGAAGCTAGAGAAGCCTCTCCATGGCAGAGCTGGGATTTGAGCCCAGGCCTCAGGCTCCTGACCCTCACTGCTCTCGTGTGTATGGCAGTTTGAAGCAGTGCCGGGCCATGGAAGAGGTTCCAGCTCCTCGCTCGGCACCGGTTGGCTTAGTGACATTCACACTGGGTGGGCAGCCAGAGTTAGCTGTGCTGATGAACTGCTCAGCCAAGAGGCTGCCTGTCTGGGACGGGGGCTCCTTTCTCCTCCAGGGCCTCTCTCAGGCAGGCCTGCCAGGACCCAGGGCTGCTGAGTGCCAGGTGTGGCTACTGCCACACGGCCTCCTGTGATGAGAAGAACCTTACTGGACCATGAAGGTGGGTAGCACCCCAGCCACTAGACAGCAGAGATCCACACTCAGTGGGGGGTGACATCTGCAAGAGCTAAAAGTGGGCAGAAGAACCACTACAGGCCCCGTGTCAGGATTTGGGTAAAGTCCTGGGTAATTTTGGGCAAAGTCTTTCCCATCTCTGGGCCTCAGTTTCCCCACTTAATCTTCCTTGACTCTGACTTCTTACCTGTGCCCAACACCTGGCTGCTGGGATGGGGAAGAGACATAGGCTTGTTGCTGCAATGGCCTTGTGGGTGGGGTAGCCCTGGACCAGGTGGGAGAAAGACTGGGGGACAGTCTGCAGTCAGAAGACATTTAGGGTGAGACCATGATGGTGGTGATGGAAGGGTGACCAGGAAGACGGTGAGTTGAGAGACTGAGGAAAGAATGAAACCCTGCAATGCAACGGCAATGGGACTGGGAAAGAAGAATGCACAAAGCAAACAGAAGAAGAATGCACAAGGGAGACAGAAGAAGCTTCCCAGAGACAGGTGGGTGCAGAGGTTAGGGAATCTCCTCTTGGTCAACTGCCCCATTGTCCTCTCTTGGTCCTGCATTTCCAGCCCATCACTGCACTGGCTCCTTCCTTGATGCCCATAAACACTCTGAAAACCCTTGTCGTTATAGAAACAGAGAGGAATCCCAGACTCCAAGAAAGAGTGAGGGAGTGGCCATGGGTCCAAAATGCCCACAGGGACATCAGTTAAAATAAAGACTGAGATTAGTCACTGGGGCCTTAGGGAGATGCCTCCAGGGCAAGTGGGAGGAGGAGTCACAGGCAGAGTGACAGGCCAGGGAGTGAGCAGGGGGCCTGGGTTGGAGGCAACAAGGAGAGGGGTTGTTCGCTAGCAAAGGGCTTCAGGATGCAAAAGTGAGAGAGAAAGAGTGTGTGTGTCTGTGTGTATGATTGTGTGTGTATGACTGTGTGTATATGGGTGAGTATATGTGTCTGTGTATATGAGTGTGTGTGAGAGTGTGTGTGAGTGTGAGTGTGTGCTTGTGTCTTCATTTAAATATAGGAGAGACTCTAGGGTGTTTACAGCCTGAGAGGCTGCAGATGCTGAGCGAGGGCGTAATTGATTAATTGAATGAGGAGAACACAGTCTCCATCCTCTGTGGTTCCTGGTCTGCTAGGGAGACGAGGATTTGAACCGACACCTCCACTAATCTGTATGCATAAAATTGAGTTAGCTGCGCCCATGAGGGTGAGGGCCTGCAGCCGTCTGGGGCACAGCAGGTGCTCTGTGACTCTGCTTCCCCTTCCTGCACGTCAGCAAAGAGAAAGGCTCTGAGCAGCCCAGGCTGTAAGCAGCTTGACGACGCCACTATCCTCACAGGAGGAGCACAGGCCTTAATTGTGCCTTTAAACTTTCAAAGTGATTTCACATTGATTTTATTTACTCCTCAGAATCCCAAATTCATCAGGCTCTGCCCTTCGTGGCCAGGGAGACACTCTGCGCCGTGCGGGGTGGAAGGAAGACTCCAAAGGCCCCAGCTTATCTCGGGTTCCCCTCTGTGCCCCAGCCATGCAGTAAGGGTCAGGGAGTGTTTGTTGAGTCAATATATGATGGGTGGATGGACGTGGTGCTGTAGGAAAGCTGTCTCTCTCATTGTTGTACGTATGGGTAAACTGAGGCCCAGCAAAGGACTCCTACCCAGAGCTGTGCATGACAGCTGATCTTTGGAAGCCCTAATGCTTGTCGCAGTTCAGTTTTTGCCACTGTTCAAACATTGAGGACCCCCACAAGAGTCACAGCAGCCCTCCCCCTGGCTCCTTCTGAGAAAGGCAGTGGAGGCTGGTGGCTGTGGGCTCTGTGGCCCACCCTCCCTGTGGACCTGTTGACTCTAGAGTCTTCTTGGAGATCCAAGCAGAGCAGGTCTGCAGGGCTCATTTCCAGGCAGGGTACCGAAGGCTTCTCCCACAAGGCTCCCTGACTCCACCACCCTCCTCATGCCTGTAGCATGAAGGACAGCACCTCCCTGCCTCCAAGGCCTAGGCGACCTTTCTGTGACTCACCTGAAATGCCATCTCTCCTGTCCACCAATGGCGAGCCCACCCCATGCTGAGTGCCACCTCCTCCTGGAGGGCTTCCCTGAACACCCCTGCCAGGGAGAGCTGTCCACCACGATCCTTGCTGCTGTCAGGCCCCAAGGGCTTCTGAGGCTGGTGGCTGGGAGATTGGATGTGACTAACCACACATGCTTCCCAGGGACTGGAAGCTCCTGGAGGGGTGGAGCGGGGTGAAGAGGGGCCCCACCTCCACCCTGCCAGGCCTTTTCAACACCCAGGGATGTGAGACCTGGTCACGCGCTGGTGCTCGGCACAGGCTGAGCAGTGCTGGCACAGCTGCAAGGGGCCACCCTGTCTCCCTCCACATGGCTGACGGGTTGTCTGCCAGCTGGGCCACGGACAGGACGTGGGCAGGGATTCCCTGGGGAGGAGCCACCACGGCTTCCTCGTGGTTCAGGGCGCCTGTTTCAGCGGCTCCGATGGCCTGCATGTCCCTGTTGCCAGTATTTTTAACTTTGCCCAGCTTTTAATAAACCCTTCGTGTGTGCAGAGCAGTAAACAATGATTTGAAGACTTGACTAATTAAAACACCACTCTGAGGTTGCAGAGGGAAGCTGGCTCCATCCCAAGGGAGGGCCCTTCCCCCTGGGGCCACTAGCAGGCTCCACGCTGCAAGCCAAGCGCAGCAAAGCATCCAGATCTGGAAACCAGGGAATCCATGACCCAACATGGAGGAGCTGCAGCGGGGACCCCACACGCACCTCCCAGGAGCCCGGCCCCATCCCAGACCCTGCCACCTCCTCCAGGAAGTCCCCCTCACAGATGTGCAGCACTGTCCTCCTCGTGGTCCACTCCTGCCCACCCCCAGGGACAGCTGCTCAGCCTGGATCTCCGCCTGTCCCTTGCCCAGTCCTCTCTCTCCTGCTCCCACATGCCCAGCTCCACTTTCTTTCTCTCCTGCTCCTGTGCCTTGGGCACTGCAGCCATTCATCGGGGCCCTGGGAGGGGTCAGCAGGCTCTCTCTCTGCATCTCCCTCCGTCTCCCCATCGATCCTGTCTTTTCTCCATGATCGTGGCCCCCCTTCAGAGCCCCAGCACGAACCTCTCCATCGGCTCCTCATCCGGGAGAAGGTCGTAAGAAAATCGCGCCCCAGGCCTGCCTTCTGCCCTCACTTCTCCGCAACCCCCTAGGCTCCATCCAGCCCCTCTTGGACCTGCACTCTTCCTCCTGCCTCTGCCCTGGGAGGGTCCCTGGAGGTGGCTGGGTGCCCCCGAGGACGAGTGCTCCTCTCCTCATCGGGAGTCTGTGGGGGAGGAGCTGCAGAGTATTCCACAGGGCAAGCAGTAGATGCTTCATAAATATCAGAGAGACTCCACACACACAGACACACACACACACACACACACACGCACACACACACACAGGAGGGGAGGTGGGCAGACCTCCTTGGACAGGGTTGGATTTTGCCAGAAACCAGAGGAGATGATTATCCTCTACACGTGACCTCAGAGATCCCCCAACCCTGAAAATACCTACTACCTGTCCCACCGATCCCCATGCCAAGCCTCAGTCCAAGTCAGCGGTGGGGAACCCAGTACCCAGTCCTGCCCACGCCACCTGGCTGGTGCCTTTGATTGAAGGGGTGTCTTGAACTTCTCCCAACTGCGGTGAGCACATCTGTAAGATGGGGTTAAGGACTCTTGCCCTGAGAAGAACCCCTCGGAGCTCTGGCATGGCCGTGGTGAGCTGGGGCTGGAAGGACAGCCTGGGAGCAGAGCAGCGACACCTCGGTTATCACCATTTGTCCCAGTCGTGGTTATTACAAGAATTAGGAATGTTCCCACTGACCTTTAGGGTCACCAAGCCTCTCTCAAGGGTGGAGGTGCCTCCCTGCTGGGTGGCCCTGGGGACCCAGACCACCTGCTTGGGGGTGGCCAGGAGATGAGTGGCCGGTTGGACCACCTGTGGGTATCCGGAGGCCCCCCCCTGCCCCCCGATTGTCATGAGGCCTGCATGGTTCTACCTGTGATAGGGAACACTGCCTCCAAGCAGGCCCTTGGCCGCATTGCCAGGTTCCACCTCTGCCTGCCTCCTCCCCAGCCCTCCTGGCTTGTCAAGACAGAAGCTGGCAGGAGGGTTTGCAAACATGAATCATGGCATTTATTCCTATGTTCTCTGGCCCCGACTTTGTAAAAACACCTGCAGGTGACTCTTCCTCCAGAAAAGGGAGGCCGCTGGTTCTTTCTTCCCCCAGCTTTGCCGGGAAAGAGACAACACGGAGTGCTGGAAGGCGGACCGTGTCATCGAGACAGGCACATTTTTCGGGGTGTGTAGTTACCAACTAATTAGCAAGTCTGGAGACCACGACTGCGGAACAAGTGACACGAGGGCCCCGGAGCGCCCAGATGCTGCTGCGTTCCTGCACATTGCCTCTGTGGCCCTGAGGCAGGGGACGAAGTCTGAGGACAGCCCACCAGGAACCCGTGGGCCAGCGGGGAGCAAGCCTCTGGGACGCCCGGGTGCTCTGGCCCACTGCTGGGCACATCACTGCACCTCCCTCCCGCCCAGGCCTCGGTTTCCCCCTCTGGCTCTGGAGGTGATTATCACAAACCTAAAGGCGGCCTGGATCCTGGTGCCTGCTCCCCTCCCACAACCCAGTTCTAACACCTGGCACCTGCTTGGGGGTGGCCAGGCGATGAGTGGCCAGTTGGACCACCTGTGGATATCACATATGCCCACTCCCTGCCTGCCCAAGTCAAGCGTCCTGCAGTGAGGACCTCCGTCCCCTCCATGTGCTCTCTCAGTCTCAGAACCCTCCTGCCTCTGGGGCTGATCACTCCCCAATTTCCCACTCCCCTCTAGGCCTCGAGGCCTCAGTTCCTATTGTTCCCTCTACCTGAGGAGCTTCCTCAACCCTGTCACTTGTCAAAACACAAGCCTGTCCTCCAGGGCGGTCTGGGTACCCAGCGGTCCAGGCCACCTCCTTCTCCTCAGGAAGGCAGAGGCCCCTTGGCACGTTCACAGGAAGAGCGGCAGCTCAAGGCCGGAACACGATTACCAAACCCGAGACTTCTCCCTGGGGCCCCAGCCAGCCCGGGACCTTGAGGACAGATTTCAGGCAGGCACGCCTTCCTTCAGTACTGCCCCTGGGGAGCGGGCTTCTTGCTGCTGGAGGAAGCTGGGATTTAGTGAAAGGAGGCTAATGTGGAAGAGCAGACAGACAGACGGCCTGTGGGCCCAGCCCCACTCCTCTCTGAGCTTTGGAGTTGTGCCTGTAGCATGGGAATCATATAGGAGCAGTCTCCTAGGTCCACCGGGCCCTACTAAGTGCCCGGTGGAAGCTGGCAGGCACAGGAGGAAGGACAGGACAGCACATCTGACCAAAAGCCTCAGGTCCAAGCACAGCTGCCCAGAGCCGGACAGAGCCCAGGCAGGTCCCGGGGGGCCTCTCCCGCCAGCTGAGCTGCAGGAGTGCTAAGGCGAACTAGGCAGGGCCTGAGAGCCTTTGGAAGGCTTCCCAGTGGAGGTGACCTTGGGGATGGGCCTTGAAGGGTACACATGAGTTTGCCAAATGCAGGGGAGGGGGAGGCCTTCCCGGCAGTGGGACAAGCTTGAGCCAGGGAAGGCGAGGGCGCCAGTATGCCTGGCTATTCTGGGAGACGAATCCAAGGCCCAGTAGAGTGAGGGGAGCAGCTGTCCCTGAGGAGGCCGAAGGTCGGCAGGGCTGCCCAGCTGGGGTCCTGAATGCCAGGCCGCTGGGCAATGTCTTTGGGGCGCCTCAGACAGTCTCTGAGAAGACGAAAGACAAGGTCGGAGCTTTAAACAGCTGCAGTGCGGTCACTCTGGTGGCCATGACGGAAGCAAGAACACAAGACAGTGACCACCACACAGAGGTCATGGCTGGGCCAAGTGGAGCAGCAAGGAAGGCAGAAATGGAGGTCTGGGGACCTGGAGGAGGGGCAGGAGGAAGAAAGCCAGGAGGAGAAGCTGCAGGCCACTTCTCCCCGTCTCCTCAAAGCCTCACTCCTCTAGGCTCTCGCTGCCTAGCTTTCCATATAAAACAGGGAAAATTACGTTTGGAATATCTCCTACATTGATTGTGAGGTTAACAAAGGTAAGGAGTTGCAGAACAGTGTGTGAAAACGAACTCATGTATGTAAAGTGAAAAAGAATATATACGAGATCCCCTTTCCTATTGATCTTTTTGCACATGCCTAGACGCTTCCGGGGATCACAGGAGAAACTGACTAGCACTGGGCTTTGGGAGTGGCTGGGGAACCCCAACGGGAGGATTACCTGCTTTGCACTTCGAAACAGAGGGCCATCTATTTTATAATTGAAACCACTTTTAACGTAAAAAGAAACTGGCGGGGGTGCAGTGGTTCACGCATGTAATCCCAGCACTTTGGGAGGCCGAGGCAGGTGGATCACCTGAGGTCAGGAGTTTGAGACCAGCCTGGCCAACATGACGAAACCCCGTCTCTACTAAAATTACAAAAATTATCCAGACATGGTGGCCAGCACCTGTAATCCCAGCTACTTGGGGTACTGAGGCAGGAGAATCGCTTGAACCCGGGAGGCGGAGGTTGCAGTGAGTTAAGATTGAACCACTGCACTCCAGCCTGGGTGAAAGAGAGAGACTCCATCTCAAAAATAAATAAATTAATTAAAATAAAATATAAAAAGAAACAAAACAGGCAAATGGTTAGAGAAGGCCTGCATTTGCCTCAGGGGAAAGCACAGCCAGAGGGGATCGGGAAGGCTTCGCAGGGCTGGAAGGTTCCAGAAGGCTTGACTTTCCCCACCTGGTGGTCTACCCGGCCCGCAGTCCCAGCCCCGTGTTCCCCCCGCCACCCAGGGGCAGGACTCCCGCCCTGCGCGGCCCCAGCTCCAGCTCTGCGGGGCGAGCCCGCCGCGCCCCCTGCCGGCGCGCGTTGGGGAGGAGGGGCGGGACCCAGAGGCTGCGGCTGGGCTCCCGGGCAGGCGCCGGGCTTTCTCTCTGGGTTGTGTATGTTTCTTAAAAGAATGATACGTGTGGCAAAAAAGATAAGAGGGGAGCCATTATTAATGAGAACAGGTGAGGGGAGGATATTCATGATGGTTTCGAGCCTAATGAAGCCTGCTGAAGGCTCCCTCCGGAGTGATGGATTCCGCGGGGCCGGGGCGCTCCCATCACTCTTGTCCTCGGAGCCGCCTGTTCTCCCGGCTGCCTCCGCACAGCCCGCTCCGGAGGACAGGAGCGAGGCTGATAACAAATTTTGGGAACATAGAATTTCACACCTCATCGCACAGGCATTAAGACGACAATACAGCGGATGACTTCCTCCCGCTGGCCCATCCCCTCAGCAAGGAAGGCCAGGCCAGGGGGAGGCCTGGGGGCCGGCGGGGCTCCAGGGAGGAGGGTTGAGCTGGGGGGGCCCCCAGGGCTCGCAGAGCCCCTCAACTGTCCTCAGGCCCGGCAAGTGGAGGCGGGAGCGGTGACAGGGACAACGGGGGTCTCTGTCCCACCCATCACAGGGATCGCAATTGCGTGGAGAGGGAAGGCCCCAGAGCCCACGGAGCCGCTCTCCCCGTCCAGGCCCCCGTGAGGCCCACTGCAGCCTAGCTCCTGCTCCTGACGTCGGTTCCCAGCAAGTTCAGCCAGGTGGCTGGCTGTTCTCACCCCTCCCGGGAGCTGCACAGACAGCTGCGTTAGACAGAACGCAGGCCACAGGGCCGGGCAGTGAAACTTCCCATCACCAGAGGCCGAGCGGGCCAAACGGCTCCCCTGGCTGGAGGGCGCACGGGAGGGGCGCACCGTGACGTTTGGGAGTACAGAGCCAGGGAGAGGGGGCCAAGTCAGGGGCCGCCGCACAGTATGAGACGTGAGGAAGGAGGAGCCCACTGCCCCGCTCCTCCACCTCAGCGTCGGGTCAACCCTGCCCACCTTCACCATGTCACAGCAAGATGTGCCCCCCTTGGCCCAGCCTCCAGGTGACACACCGCCCGGACCTTTGACCCGCCCTGTGCAAATGTGAGCCTATTACCAGCACTGCCCTTGTTCTCAGCATGTGGGGATTAGGGGCACAGAGAGGTCCTTTTCTGTCCCCAGAGCCATCTTGAGTAGAATGAGGAGAAGAGGCGTTTCCAGGCCCTCCTGGTCCAGTTGCTCGCTGGCCCTCAGCTGCCAGGAAGGCGGACATTTGAGAAGGAGCAGGGAGGGCGTGGGGCAGGAGAGGGGTGGTGTCCCAGCCAAGGGCAGCGGGAGCCACCCAGAGGCCTTGGCCGGTAACTGACGCCAGCCCTCACCTGGTGGGCCAGGTGAGGCCAACTCTGCCCCTCCCACCCAGGGTGGTATCGCATTCGCTTCCCCTGGCTGCCCATCTGAACCCAAAGCCCCTTGAGGGCGGTGAATAACGCCTGCTGGCTAAGGGGTGCCCCTGGGCAGGGGGTGAAGACATCCCGCCAAGCTGCTGGTCTTTCAAATGGGATTTTAAGGCTGGGTAGAATTTTTAAAAATGAAAAGTAAATGGAGTTGTTTTTCTTTCTGAAAACAATAGATGCTATTTTAAAAAAATGTAGGGGAGGCTGAAAAATCAAAATAATAAATCATCCATCGTTCCTCTGCGTAGGAAACATTGACATGGAGGTATTTCCTTCCAGTCTTTTTTCTGTTCATTTCCCTTCAGTTTGGTTTTACATGCCAGAGATCATGCTGTCTCTGTGATCTTGTTTCTTGTTGGTTCTCATACAGAAGACATTCCCTATGTTTATCTAAATTCAGAAGAGACAAAGTATAAATGGCTGCATAACAGTTCGTGGAGTGGTTGGTACCACAGCTGGCTGCTAATCTTTTACTTGGGATATTTAGGATTTAAAATTTTACTTTTGATTAGGAGAAGCAGGTCTGTCATAGTGTCATTGTTGTCTAACGATTTTCCCATATTTCAGGTTAATCCCTTTTCAACAGTTTTTTTTTGAGATGGAGTCTCGCTGTGTCGCCCAGGCTAGAATGCAGTGGCACAATCTCGGCTCACTGCAAGCTCCACCTCCCAAGTTCACACCATTCTCCTGCCTCAGCCTCCTGAGTAGCTGGGACTACAGGCGCCCGCCACCACGCCCAGCTAATTTTTTGTATTTTTAGTAGAGACGGGGTTTCAGCGTGTTAGCCAGGATGGTCTCGATCTCCTGACCTTGTGATCCGCCCACCTCGGCCTCCCAAAGTGCTGGGACTACAGGCGTGAGCCACTGCACCGAGCCCTTCAACAGTTTTTTAAAAGTAGAATCTCTGTTTCTAAGATAATAGAAATCTTATAACAGAAAAAAGGGATTTTGTTTGTTAACATAAGTAATATATATTTATTTTAGAAAACTTAGAGACAAGTGTAAAGAGAAGAACACAAGTTGCCAATATACTCATGAATATGGATATATTTATGATCCAGGTGTGAGAGTGTATAAGAGTCAGTGTCTGTGTGTGTGTCAGTGAGTGTGTATGAGGGTGTGTGTGTATGCAAGTGTGTGAGTGTGTCAGTGAGTGTGTGTATGAGAGTGTGAGTGTGTCATTGTGTCAGTGAGTGTGTGTATGAGGGTGTGAGTGTGTGTGTCAGTGACTGTGTCTGTATGAGGGTATGTGTGACAGTGACTGACTGTATGAGGGTGTGTATGTGTCGTTGTGTGTGTGAGGGTGTGAATGTGTGTGTCAGTGTGTCAGGGTTGAGAGTGTAGGTGTGTCAGTGTGTGTGTCAGTGAGGGTGTGAGAGTGTGTGTGAGGGTGTGAGTGTGTGTCAGCATGTGAGGGTGTGAGAGAGTGTCAGTGTGTGTGTATCAGTGTGTGCACACACGCATCTATGGAGACAGGAAACTGTCTCAAGCTTCAGTCACCAACATTTCTTAAGTGCTCCCCGGGGCCCAGCTGCCCTCTGTGTGCCCGCAAGTCAACCCTGCCCTCTTTCACTTCTGGCCCGGAAGCAGCTCTCCTTCCCCAAGCCTGACAGTGCCTCGTGGTTTGGAGGTGGGGGGACATGCCGACTGCAGCCGTGAGAGCTGCTGTTGCCCCCAAAGCTGGAGGTCACCTGGGCCCCGGTCCCTACTGACACTGTGTCTCCACACCCTGCTCCCCCAAGCCCCATCACCTTCACGGGCCCAGGTCGGGAGAGCATCCCCCTCAGTGCGTCCGTGGCTCAGGCCAGAAACCTCGGAGGCCTCCTGACCACTCTGCTTCTCCCGCAGGACTTGCTGATTTCAAAACATGTTTGGAATCCCACCACTTCGTCTCTCCATGCCACCACCCTCGAGGCCCACAGCCGCTCCAGCCTGGATCATGGCGACTGTCTCACAGCTGGCTGTCCTGCTTCTCCTGTGCAGGGCAAGCCTTTCCAAGCCAGGCCACCTCACGCCTCACCATGGGGCCTTTGCCATGGAGCCTCCCTCTTCCTTATCCTGCCCCCGAGCTCCTGGCTGTTGCCTGAAGCCCTTCTCTCCTCGCTCACTCTCCGGTGCCTCCCTAGTAGCCACACTGGCCCCCTTGCTGCTGCCCCGAGCCCGGTGCACACAGCCTGCTCAGTCCTCTGGCCCCCTTGCTGCAGCCCCGAGCCCGGTGCACACCCCTGCTCAGTCCTCTGGCCCCCTTGCTGCTGTCCCGAGCCCGGTGCACAGCATGCTCAGTCCTCTGGCCCCCTTGCTGCAGCCCCGAGCCCGGTGCACACCCCTGCTCAGTCCTCTGGCCCCCTTGCTGCTGTCCCGAGCCCGGTGCACAGCCTGCTCAGTCCTCTGGCCCCCTTGCTGCAGCCCCGAGCCCGGTGCACAGCCTGCTCATTCCTCTGCAGTGGCCCAGGGCTCACTCCTTCACCTCCTTCAGGTCTTGGTCAAATTCACCTTCTCAGCGAGGCCTTCTACTGCCCTCCCCTCCTGCCAGCCCATCCGTGTATCCCTATCCCCATTCTCGCTTTATTTTTCTTCAAGCACTTGTAGCTTATAAAATGATTTAGGGATTTATTTATTAATAGCACTTGACCGCTAATAAAGCCTCTGCACTAGTCGTGCCCATAACCCTGTATTAGCGGGCATAGCAGTGGGTTGTCCTCACTTCCCAGGAAGGAGGGAGGGATCTGGCTCGGACTGGGTGCCTGCCATGTGCCAGGTCCTCTCTTGGTTCCCATTTTGTTTGGTTTGGTTTTGGTTTAAAACAGTCTCGCTCTGTCACCTAGGCTGGAGTGGAGTGCAGTGGCATGACCAAGGCTCACTGCAGCCTCAACTTCCTGGGCTTGAGTGGAAGTTGCCTAAGGGCTGGAGGAGCTGGGACCACAGGCAAGCACCACCACGCCCACTAAGATTTTCATTTTTTGTAGAGATGCGGTCTCTCTTTGTTGTCCAGGCTGATCCATTTTGTATAAGAAAAAAGAGATTCTGTCACTGAGTCTGTTTCCCAGCGACTCTGTAGCTGGGGGCATTCCAGAAGGCCAGGGTAGCCACACTCCAATCAGCCCTGCAAATGCTATTTCAAAACCTCCTCCTTCCCTACCCTGGTATAGGTGCCAGGAACTGTGTGGGCATCTGAGAGCCAGGGACTGGCAGGAAACTGTTATGTACCTCCGGCTCCCTGAGGTCCCCACCTCGCCTTTTTAAACAGACTCGACCCAACCATGTGGCTTCACTCTGTGGTAAGGAAAGCCCTGCCACAGACATTGGCCCAGACCCCTGAAATCCATCCAGACCGAGCACCTCCATCACAACACCCAGCCAGCCCTCTGCATCTCCAGTCCACTTTGGAATTTGCAGCTCCTCAGCTGGGTCAGTGCTCACATGGGTTGGATTCACTCACTTGGAACAAGACTGGCTCTGCCTCTAGTTGGCACCACCTGCCCTCCAGCTGTCTCACATCTGGGCTCCAGAGTGGACACGTGCTCGCCACTCCTGCTCCCATTGTCCCTTGGACCAGCTAGGGTGGCTCAATACCCACCAGATGCCATCAGAAGAGGGTGACTGGAGGAGGCACCCACATGGGACAGGAGCCGCAATGTCAGGGTCCCCACTGGGGTTCAGAGTGCCCACTCCACATCCCGTCCCTTCTCTCTGGTGAGGTCTTGCTCTGGAAAACTGTCGAGGGTCCTACTTCTCTTGATGAGCCACACAGAATCCTTTCAGCCCTCCGTCAACCCAGCACCAGAGTCACACCTTCGATGTTGACAGTGGCTGCCACCTCCACCAGCAGCAGTGAACATTTATTGCACACTTGAACCTTGCGCCAGGCACTGTGCTATGGACTGTACCTGTATTACCATATTTTATCTCACAACCACCCCACCTTATAGACTCGTCCCCATTTGTCCAAAGGCAAAAGCCTCAGAGGGGTTAAGGACCTTGCCTAAGGGTATGCAGGCCAGTCCAGTGGGGAACTCAGACTAAAACCCACAGCCGCAGGGGAGTTATTCCTGCATCGACACCTCCCTTTCAAGTCATGCTGCCAGGAGGGAGACAGTGGTCAGTTCCTCCATCTTGGTCTGCCCTGTCCTCTTTCTGCAGTGGTGACAATGAGAGAAATCAACCCAGAAGTAAGCAAACAGGATCCCCGAGTTCAGTAACCAAGCTGGGGAGGGCCAGGAGCTGGGCTGGGTCTGGAGATCCAGGATTCAGATCACAGGTACTGCTGCCTCAGTCTTGGCCTCTAAGCCCAGACTCCTCATCCATAAACTGGGCAGCGTGCTGCCTTCTGTGCCCAGCTGTCGAGAGACGCAGGCAGGGAGGGTTCTGGGAAGGAGCATAGGCTGTGCAGGCCCCACCCTTGAGGGAGACTCAAGAGTATTCGAGACTAGATCCCTTATTCGGGCACTACTGAAGTCCAGCCATGGTCAACACGGGCCGAAACGGACAGACAGATGGCCTTTATCAACCCCTCTCCAACACCTGGTCCTGCTACTGACCAGCCCCAGGAGAGAAGGCTGCAGATGGACAGGCTGAGACTGCAGGCCTTGTTCCAGATAGACACGCACAGCTCCAAATGGCTGCCCGTCTGGCCTCAACAGCAGCCCTCCTTGTTTGGGGCCTTGGTGGGTGCTGGGGGCTGTGTTGATCTTGGAGGGCTCACAGGCCCTCGCGGTGTTCCCAGAGAGGTGTTCTATGGCTGCTTTATGGAAATAATTTTATGGTCCATGTAGGTGCTGGGCCACTCCCATCCTGCTGATATTTCCATGCTAAAACTACCATGGTCACACTCCATGGTGAGGAGTGCTGGGGCCCAGCAAACAGGACCAGTCTCGAGCAGAGCCTCAGGTGTCGGATGCATGACTTTGTTTTTCTACAACTCAGCTCCTCTAAGGACCATCCTGGGGGTGGCAAGAGCTGACTCTTGGTTGCCTGTCCTCACTCCCCACACTCCTCTTCCCGGCATTGGGCCAGCACAGCAGGCAGCTGCAGGGGGGAACAGGCCCTTGGTGTTATCTCAGAGGGTACCCATGCCCTCCTCACCCACCCATGGCACTCCTTCCACCTCAGAACAGGAGCTCAAAAGCCTATTTTGAAACTAAACCTTCAGGAATTAACTTCTAAACAGTATGGAGGCTCCTCAAAAAGTTAAACACCAAATTGCCGTATGATCCAGCAATTCCCCTGCTGAGTATGAGTTCAGAAGAACTGGAAGCACGGTTTCCAGTGGACACTTGTACACCTTTCACAACGTAGACATGCATTGCACCATAATTCATGAAAACCAAAAGGTGGAAACCACCCAAATGTCCATCAATGGATGAATGGGTTAACAAAATGTGGCGTGTGCACACAGTGAAGTATTACTCAGCCTGGAAAAGGAAGGACATTCTGACACATGCTGCAAATGGATGAACCTCGGAGGCCTTATGCTCAGTGACATCAGCCAGACACAAAAGGACAAATACCGTGTGAGTATACGAGGTTCCAAGAGTAGTCAAACTCGTAGACAGAAAGTAGAAGTGGTAGTTGCCAGGGGCTGGAGAGAGGGGAGATGAGGGAGCTGTTGTTTAATGGGCACAGAGTTGCTGTTTAGGATGATGAAAACATTCTGGAAATAGATAATGGTGGCTTTACAACAATGTCAGTGTACTTAGTGCCACTATAAAATGGTTGCAATCATCAATTTTATGTTATATAAAGTTTACAATTTTTTAAATCACCAAAAAAAAAAAAAAAGAAAGAAGAATTAACTTCTTTGTTTACTCTTTTTTTTCTGCTGTATCTTCCTGTGTCCAAAGCATGAAGGTAGCTGTTCCCAGGACACTGGTGCTCAATCGAGGTGATTTCTGTCCCCCTCCAGGGGACATTTAGCAATGCCTGGGGGCATTTCTGGTTGTCTCAATTGGAATTGAGAAAAGGCCGCTGGAGCCCAGTGGGTAGAGACCAGAGGTGCTGCTAAACACCCCATGATGCACAGGACAGGCCCCCACAAAGAATCCCCCGGCCCCAAAGGCCAAGGTCAGAAGCCCTGCCCCAGGAGAAGGACCCTAGATGACTAAAAGCAAAGCATTCATGCTTCAGAATTACCAGGAGCAGCTCCTTCTCTGTGTCTTGGTGAAGAAACAAAATACTTTCTAAGGGGGAAAAAAAAGTCTTATTCCTGCACTAGCTGGCATCCTGTGGCCGGACTCCAGGGGCAAGAGGTGCGCAATGTTCTTTTGGGGGCCTCTGATGACCCCTGCCCAGTAGACTGTGAGCTCTGTGGGTCAGTACCTGTCTGTCCTCATTACACCCCCTCCCCAAAACGCACCTCCACAGTGCCAGCCACAGTGAATGGCCTGCATAGGACTGCCAAGGCCAGTCCCGTTATCCCTGCGCACTGAGTCCCACTTTCAGGGAGTACAATTGGGCCCCCTCCCCCCAGCCCAAAGGCCACCAAAGGCATGGAGGAGAGAAGCAGGATTTAAAGCCAGCTAACGAGTCTTCCTCTCTTCCTCCTCCCCAGGCCCTTCCCACTCTGTCCTTTTCAGATTAGATACCTACGTGATTAAGACGTTCCTGGCAAAAGTAATTTGTTTAAAGCAATCTGTTAGTACTTTGTGGACTCACTTAACTGAAGGGTCTGGGGAAAGTATCAGGATGTCAGGCATGGCTGGATCCAGGAGCAGATGGATCTTATCAGGGTTCTCTCTTCATCTAACCACCTTTTCTTTCTGCCCAGCCCTGATCTCCCTTGGGCCTTGGCCTCATTCCTTCTTGAAGCAGATGACCATCTCCACGATGTCATGAAAGACGGGACAGCCCCTTCCTGCTCACGTTGTCACTGTAGCTCACAATCCCCCAGCGTGTGGCAGCTCATCTCTCTGTTCCAGCTCATAGCAATTCCCAAAACGGACTCTGACCACCACCCATCCACCCCACCCCCAGCTCCAGGTCACGTCCCACCTTGTGGATGGGGTGGGGAACTGTGGTCAGCCGGACTGTGTGCCCAAACAAGACAGTAAGAGCTTCTCAGAGGGGAAGATGCCAGAAAACAAAATCAAAACATATGCCTCCCACCTCCCAGCCAGACTCGGGCCAGCCCAGCAGAGACAGGGGCTCAGCCTGGTGTTTGCTGTCCCTTCTCAAGTTGTTCTTACTCAACAGTGCTTTCACCGGCCCCGGACAGAGCCCTAGCCCACGCTCTGCTTCTATCTCATACTACCATGACCCCCTCTTCCTGCTGGCCACTCGGAAGCTTAGTGCCCCTCCCTGTGGCCTGCCCACGGGGTCTGCACAGCTTCATGCTGGCCTCTGTGTGCCTCACCAGCTCCCTTCCCCCTGCCCGGTTTGCCTTCATCCCAGCCTCCCTCTTAGTTGACTTGCTATGTGAGTGTCACTAAATAAGCCACTTTAAAGCCATTCTGGAGTAGAGTGAAGGAAGAATAACATCAAGGCCTTCAACAGTGACACTGTATGACAGCTGGATTTTTCTTCAATTTTTGAGGTATTAACACAGAAGGAAATCTGCGCGGTTCTGGAGCTTCGGGATTGACAGGCTGCAAGAGGATCCTGCAGGTGTACAGGCAGAGGACATTGACCTGCCCGGCCCCTGATGGGGCCAAGGATGGATCTGAAGAACAAGCTTGGTCCAGAGCACTGCTCAGAGCTATGACTCACAAGCCACCAAGGCCATCTTCAGATCTGGGTGAATGTGGAATGAATGAATGAATGATTGGATGAATGAATGAGACCTGAGGTTTCCCACTTCCAACCAGCACAGAGCCTCATGGCCTGGTTTTCACTAGGAGCGAGGATCCTCCTGGGGCTGCAAACTGGTAACCATAGAGCCCTTCTTGCCCTCCCGCAGCCCCCATCCACCTGCCTTGCTGTAGGGAATGGGCAAGCCCTGCTCCCACTCCCCGCCAGAACCTTGCCTGGCTCAAATCCTAGTCCTTCCATCCACCAACGGTGTCACCTTGGGCAACCTTCCTTGAGCTGCCTTTACAAATGTCCACACCTTGGTGGCTAAAAACAACAGAAATTTATTCTCTCACTGTTCTGGAGGCCACAAGTCCACAGCTCGGGGGTGGGCAGGGCCGTGCTCTCTCCAGAAGCTCTGGGGGAGGGTCCTCTCAGGCCTCTTGCAGCTTCTGGTCCTCCAGGTACTCATTGGCTTGTGGCAGCCTCCTTCCAACCCCTGCCTCTGTCTCCACACAATCTGCGTCCCTCCTCTGGGTGTCTAAGGACACCTGCAAGGGACTAAATATCCAAAGGGACAGTGGCCATACCACTGAGGTTTGCTGTCCCTTTTCAAGTAGTTCTTACCCAACAGTCTCTTGCCTGCTCCCGGACAGACCCCAAGCCCATGCTCTGCTTCTATCTCACTCTGCCATGACCCCCACTTCCCACTGGCCACCAGGAAGCTTAGTGCTCCTCCCACAGGGGTCTGTTCTGAAAACAGAACGCTGACCCACACCTGCAGCAACCCGCCAGGAAACTGACCCCACATCCCTCATAAACAGTGAAGGAAGCAGCCTGCAGTGAGCCAGGCTTGCAGGAGGCTCGATGGCCATCTCTAGTGACATGCAGGAAGCTAAACAGTGGCTTCTGTGACAATTGGCCCCAAATGGCCAGGACTTGACTCCTAACTGACAGCTTCCTATTTTTGTCCCACTTCTGACTAATGGCCAACCAGAGAAAGCCAAATATACACCCTAACCCATCCCAGGTGATGCCTCGATGCTAGGTAGGCACATCTGGCTCCCCCACACCAACAGCCTCCGGTCAGAGCACACCCAAAGCAGCCCCAGCTTTCCCTGCAAAGCTTCTCCGCTCCTCTTCCCACCTTTGAGTCTCTGCCCAACACAAGTAGTGGTAGCTGAGCCCAGTCTGCAGAAAGCTCTGGATAAATGGCCTCTGCTTCTCTCGTTTGAGCGGCCCTTGTTTATTTCCACACTTGTCACTGTATTTAGGGCCCTCCCAGATATTGCGGGATGATCTCAGCTTGAGATCCTTCACTTAATTTTATCTGCAAAAACCCTCTTTCCAAATAAGGTCACGGTCACAGATTCTGGGAATTAGGAGGTACACGTAGCTTGTTGGGGGTCACCATTCACCCACTACAGCAGGTACTTTGATACTTTTGGCCTCAGATCATAGAAGGACCTGCCCCATCTGGCTGCCCGGATGGTAAGTGAATACGTGTTTAGAAAGCCCTGGATCTGAACCTGGACCTGGCAGGAGACACAGTGCACAGGTATCCATTACTGTTCACAGAGTCGGGGGGGAGCCCCCGCGGTGAAGATACGAAAAAAACAGATTAGCAGAGCGCAAGGTTTCTTTTTGGTGATGGAAACGTTCTAAAATTAGATTGTGGTAATGGTTGTACAATTCTGCAAATTCACTAAACACTATTGAATTAGATACTTAAAAGGAGTGATCTTTATGATGTATAAACTGCATCTCTGTAAAAGCTGTTGAAAAAAACAGATTTAACTAGCAGGGACGGAAAAGGTTTTCTGGGAGACCCTGGCCCTCTGCAGCCCAGGAGAAGAGAGAAACACTGCCAGGGGCCGGGGGGCCATGCGGAGGGCAGCTCAGAGCCGCGGGGTGAGCCAGAGAGGCACCCATGAAGACTCGTGGTGGGGAGGGAGACTGTGAAATGCTGCCTTTCTAAGGGTTGAGGCCTAGGAGCTCCTGGGCTGTTGGGATGGGATGATGTGCATGTGGCCGGGTGTTGAGGGGTGAAGCCCCCGGTGCCCAGTGCTCCAGTGGCCGGTAGGGCTTCAGCTGGGACCCAGCCTTCGGTCCTCTCCCCAGGACTGTACGGCTCACATGGCTCCTGAAAAACAAGCTTGTCATCTTCTGATCTAGTGTCTTTAGGACTTGGGGTTCCCCATTAAAGCCCCTGGCTTCCACGAAGCCCCTCAATTCCAGCCTCACCCGCCCCCTCCCAGCCCTGCCCCCCAGCAGCTGTGTGACCTTGGATGAGCAGTGTAACCCGTGCTGGGGTGATGGCAAAGGCTCTCTTACCACCCTCCCCCGCCCCTCCAGCAACCTGTTCTCCCAATAGGCAGCACCTGCAGCATTCCTCAGAGATCACTCCCTGCTATGCCCACCCAGGAAGGAGCTGAAGACCCTGGGAAGTTAAGTCCCCCACAGCCCCTGTCTAAGTCGTGTGCATCCCCCCGTAAGCCATGCCCCCGAGCCCAGGTGTGTCTGGGACAGCCCTGCCTGGTTTCCTCCCGGTCCCTGGCGGGCCCCGGAAGCCCTTCCTCAATCATCAGCTTGCACACAAATCCCAGGCTGAGGGTCTGTTGTGGGAACCCATTGGAGACACCCTCTCACAGGGCTACTGGGAGGATTAGTTAGGTTACTACATTTTTTTTTTTTTTTGAGGCGGAGTCTTGCTCTGTCGCCCAGGCGGGAGTGCAGTGGCACCATCTCAGCTCACAGCAACCTCCGCCTCCCAGATTCAAGCAATTTTGCTGCCTCAGCCTCCCAAGTAACTCGGATTACAGGTGCTCACCACCACACCCAGCTACTTTTTGTATTTTAATAGAGATGGGGTTTCACCATGTTGGCCAGGCTGGTCTCAAACTCCTGACCTCAAGTGATCCGCCTGCCTCTACCTCCCAAAGTGCTGGGATTACAGTCGTGAGCCACTGTGCATGGCCCGGGTTACTACATTTAAAAGAGTAGTGCTGCAGGCATTACCCCACCCTGTCCACAAGACACATGCAAATAACATGGGGCACCGACAAGACCGGATTTAGGAAGTCCACAACTTCCCCGGTTTACCTTCCAATGTCCACTAAGTCCAACACTCTCCCTGTCTCCATGGTTACCACAACACCCAAACTCTCCAGCTCCACAAGGGTTTGGCAGGCCACTGAACCAGACAAGAAGACTCTGAGCCGCCGCTGCAAGAAACCAGCCCCTGGCAGCAATATTTACATGCTGGTCATGCATGTTCCAAAGGAGCAGCACCAGAGGGTTTTGCTACTGAGTGGAGAGCGCGCCTGGCTCGGATCAGTCCTGTGGAAAGCACAGTCTCTGCACAATCACATGGACAGATCAAAGACCAGCTGCCTTCCCACAATCTCGGGGGAAGATGGTGCAGCCAGGGAACTTGCCTCAAGCCTTCAATATCAGATAAGGCTGAATGTGTCAGTGAGAAGAACAGAGCTACAGAGTAGCCCTCGGTTACCTCCATTCAACTCCTCACCAACCAGTTCGGTGGTGAGGTCGGTTGGCTCCTTTATGTTGGATTAACAGGGAGGCTGGAGATTTGGATTCTTTTTTTTTTTTTTTTTTTAGGTCTTTGGATGTCATGTTTATGGCTGTGATTTTGAAGACATGTTTATCTGATGATAAAATAACTAGGAAAGGAATGTTCAACAGAGTGCTATTTTTGTAAAAGAATATGGATGAGGTAGGTCCGTAAAAGATAACACCCTCTCCCTGGGCTGGCTCCTGCTATCACAGCCACAGTGCGTGCTCTGCGACGCCTCACCCCAGAGCGCTCACCCCCATTAGGAAGGGTGAGCAGGTGATCGGTTTTGTTGACAGCATTTAGAACCCTCATCTTTTAGAGAAACCCAGATGAAAACGGGGATGGGTGTTGAAAGTGGCTGTGCTCTCCAGATGTAAGCGGGGGCGGCTAGCAGGGGCCGGAAGGGTCCCCAGCTTTCTAACTCACAGTCAAATGGCTATTTTTGTTCAGAGAGAGTTCAGGGAAAAAAATATCTTAGAACAAAGGACAAAATATGGATAAGATGAACAAATTCACTTTTTATCTTAAACGAAGAGTGACTTACAAAGCCGGTTGACTTGGAGGCCACTTTCTCAAGGCCGAATACTCTCATTCAACAGTTTCAGAGGAACCCCTCCTCCCCGACCCAAACTTTTTTTTTTAATTTGGTTTGGGGAATATCGGGGGATGGAAGAGGGGAGGTGTAGACAGGGACACCATTTTGGCCTTAGAGGCTTTTGGCTAGAATAGAAAAATCAAGGCAATCGGAACAATTAAGTCTTGAAGTTTTTCTGGTCACCTTCTGGGCAGATCTGGCCATCCCGACATGCCATCGCTGGCGGCGTTCATGTTATTTATCCCCACTTCATTCTGCAGAGGCTTTAGGGGGACTTAGGAAGTGACACCGGTGCAGACAGATAAATTAGAAGTGGGCGAGAAAGATGAGAGGAAGGAAAACAAAGTCAGAGACAGGAGGGCTCCGGGCGGCAGGAGGTCCGTGCCCCGCCAAGCGAGCGGAACAGCACTGAGCCTCCCAGACAGAACAGAGGAGACCCAGCGTGTTTTCCTTGCATGAGCCCAGCCTGCAAGCTCCTCATCCCCGGAGGCCCCTCGGGGACCACTCTCTGACCACACCACGCTGCCTCTTTTTTTTTTTTTTTTTTCTTTGAGACAGTCTCGCTGTCGCCCAGGGTGGAGTGCAGTGGCGCGATCTCGGCTCACTGCAGGCTCCGCCCCCCGGGGTTCATGCCATTCTCCTGCCTCAGCCTCCCGAGTAGCTGGGACTACAGGCACCCACCACCTCGCCCGGCTAATTTTTTTGTATTTTTAGTAGAGACGGGGTTTCACTGTGTTAGCCAGGATGGTCTCGATCTCCTGACCTCATGATCCACCCGCCTGAGCCTCCCAAAGTGCTGGGATTACAGGAGTGAGCCACCGCGCCCGGCCACCATGCTGCCTCTTGTAGAGCCCCATCTAAGTGTCTTCCTGATGGCCAGGCAGCTATACCAGGGAGGACAGGAGCTGTGTCTATGCCACCCCTGATTCCCCAGGGCCTGAGTGTTTGATTAGTACTTGATGAATAAACGAATGAATGAATCAGCAGATAAGCAAATGAATGAACATAGTCAGCTAAGAGAATTCACTTCTCCCCATCACCAGGCCAAGGGACAAGCTGGGAGAAGAAAGCCATCTGTCTCTGCCCCGGCACAGCTGGCCCAGGGCCTGGCTGTGGTCACCCTCCGTCTTGTCAGAGGCATGTGGTGACAGTTTCAGCTTGTCTGTTCACTCGTCAATGCCACAAGCATTTGCAGGTCACCTACTCCCACAGTTTGAATCCCTGCTCTGCTGTGTGTCCTTGGTCAGGCTACTAAACCTCTCTGTGCCTTAATTCCCCTACCTGTAAAATAGAAATAATAGCAGTGCCTTCCTCTGAGGGACCCTGGGAGGGCTTGGGAGTTTACATCCGTGCAAATGTGCTGGATCTACGCAGGACACATAGTCAGCGCAGGCTAGAGTTGACCACTGCTAGCGTTTCCACAACCCAGGCCCAAATGGGGGACGCAAAGGTGAGTGGACAGGATCCTCCCTGCAGTAGCGCCTACAGCCAGTCCCAAACCAGGCCCAGTCCTTAGCCCCCATGGCAGGCCTATCTCTGCAAGCCCACTCAGATGTCCCTGGCCCCTCCACCAAGGAGCAGCCCTAGTCATGCTCCGTCAGGAAGGCGCGAGTGTAACGCGGCACTGGCCGCAGCCGCTGTTGCTGTGTAGGCATGGCTGCCGCTGCCTTCCGACCACCGTTTATTCTGGTCCCGGGGAAGGCCACCTGCTTCCCACCCGTGTGCCTTTGCCCAGGCAGTTTCCCCTGCCTGGGTCTCCCTTTCCTTGGCCATCTTAGCAGCCGTCTGCAAAGTGGACCCAAGGAAGCCCCCTTCCCCGCCCCATCCCTCCTTCAGAGCCGGCCGGGCTCAGGCAGCCAGGAGCTCGGCGCTGAGGCAGAGTGTGAGACCCCGAGAGTTGGATGGGGGGAAAGGGTCTCTGGAGGAGCCTCTAGAAGGGTCAGAGGAGGAGAAGCAAGAGATGGGGAGGGGAGAGAGGAAGAGAGAGGAGAGGGAAAGGGCTCAGAGGAGGATGAGACAGAAGGAGGGGAGAAGGGGCAGAGGAGGAGGAGAAAGAGATGCGGAGGGGGGAGAGGAAGAGAGAGGGGAGGGAGAGGGGTCAGAGGAGGATGAGACAGAAGGAGGGGAGAAGGGGCAGAGGAGGAGGAGAAAGAGATGCGGGGGGAGAGGAAGGAGAGAGGAGAGGGAGAGGGCTCAGAGGAGGATGAGACAGAAGGAGGGGAGAAGGGGCAGAGGCAGTCGGCTCCGAGGGGTGGGCGGAAGGGCACCTCCCAAGGGCCGCCCCCGCTCTGTGTGCCCTGGGTAAATGTTTGTTAAGTGGATCGAACTGAACTGTATCAACAGAGAACACAGGGCACATAGCCTGGAAGCTTCCGAGAGGCCCGGGGCTGTGCGGCTCGTCTTCAAGGGGTTCGTCACATGCATAAGTGGCACCTCTTTACTCCAGCATGAGGGCTGGCTACTGCCCTGCCCAGCCTCACCCTCCCTTGGGGGCCTGCTGTGCCCCACAAGCTACAGGGCCGAGTCCTCGCCTCACCATCCAGTGCTTGGGAGGGGTGGGTGCACAGGAGGGGTGGACGGGGCATGGAGACTCAGGAGCTGCAGAGAAGGGGGCTGGGGGACAGGGGAGCAGGGGGTGGCCGGGGAGGCACCAGGAACCCCAGGTTTCCACTCAGCTCATGGGGTAGGGACTGATGCTGGAGGAGCCAGGTAGGGGTGGTCGAGAGAGTGGGAGATTTAATTGTGAATTGAGGTTTCCAGAGGGACAGATGGTTGGAAGAGGAATTATTGAATGGAACATTCCAGAAGGGAAACATAGGGGAGAGGCTGACATGTTCTGTCCATGGAGAGGGAAGGAGGAAGATGTTCCGGCCACGGAGAGGGAGGGAGGAAGATGTTCCTGCCACGGAGAGGGAGGGAGGAAGATGTTCCGGCCATGGAGAGGGAGGGAGGAAGGTCTTTGCAGAGGTGAAGTGACCTCGAGAGATATCACTGTCGCTGCAGACTCAGGCGGGGGCAGGTGGGGGTTGAGCAGAGCCAGGCAGGGGCAAGCTCCAGCTTGTCCACTGGGAGAGGATGCCGCCTCCGTGAAAGAGCCGCAGCGGAAGTCTCTGAAGTGGCAGAGAGGGTGGGCAGCCCTCTCCGGGAGAGCTATGTGTCATCCGATCAGTGATTCACTCGTTTACTCATTCAGCACGCACTTCCTGAGTGCCCAGCATGTGCCCGGCAAGGCCTTGGGCACTCAGCAATGACTGCACAGACCTCACCCACCCCAGCCTCACTTTCTGCCGGTGGAGACAGACCTCGAACAAGGCGAGCGAGCCAGTATTAGATGAATGTGCTCAGGAGAAGGTGCAGTTTCAGGCCCAGGGAGCAGACCCAGAGAAGAACGCCCAGGCGCCAGCAAGCGCAAGGGCCCTGGGGCAGGAGTGTGGCCGGCGTGTTTGCAGAGTAGAGGGGAAGTGCATGTGGCTGTGGTGGAGTAAGAGGTGGCGAGTGGTAGGAAATGAACTCAGGGAGGCACAGGGACCAGAGGGCGCCAGGGCTTCAGAGGTTTTGGCAGGGACTCATGTTTGGCCGGGTGACCCAGAAGCCTTTGGCGGGCTGTGGACAGAGGAGGGGTTGGTGCAGCTCATGCCTGTGCTGGATTCCTCCAGCCGCTAGGTGGAGATGAATGGGAAGGCACAGCACGCGTGGAAGCACGGGGCCAGGTGGGGGCTGCCCTGGCCATCCACGGAGGCCATTTGGCATGGCTAATGGTAGTCTCAGAGGGCAGGTCTCACAGGCCTTCTTCATAGGTTGGCTGTGGAGTGTTGGGGAAGGAGAGGAGTCAAAGAGGACCCCCACTTTGGCTGCAGGAGATGGGGCTGGCTGCAGGACAGCAGGCCGCCGGGAGGACTGGGGACTCCGCCTGGGGCAGGGGCGTGTTGAGGATACCCATTAGACATCCCAGTGAAGGTATGGAGAGGATTTTTGGATGGCAGGGTTTGGGGTTCAAGGCAGAGGTCCTGGCTGCCAACATAAATTCAGGACTCATCAGAGCATGAGTGGAATTTACAGCCATGGACAGGATGAGATCACCAAGAGTGATCCCAGATGCTTGTCACTGTCTCTTCTCAATTAATGGCGGCTTCTTGGGGGCAGGACCACTTTTTGCTTACTCTACACTCTTGGCCCCAGCCCGGCGCCGGGCAGGGACTGAGAAGGCCCCTGGCCCCAGCTAGTGTGATGAATGACTGGCTCTGGAGACTAGTGGGTCAGAAAGTAATTGGGTCTCAGCTCGCTGCAGAAAGTCACAGCCAGACACCTTGCCTCGCACCCTCTCGTACCTCCCCTTCCAGGCCATTTACCTCCCCATTGGACCCAAACCACCTTTATCACCAGAACTGACACTAAGGAAGGGAGCCATGCGAGGTGCATGATTACAGAGTTCAAGGAATTGATTGTTTCTTCTGGTGCAGTTGTCTAAGTTAATAAATTTTAAGCAGATCTATTTTTGAAAGGAGGCACTTGACTCCATCCCTATGGTGACAATATTTCCCAAACCCAGGGCCAAAGACACCACCTGACACGCGGGCTGATGGATGGCCGAGGGACGTGGCACAGTATTTGCAGCCGGGGCTGTCTGGCCTCGCCGCTCATTTATTCCTCCCGCATGCCAGGCAGGATATTAAGAACTCGCAGGCTTCTGTTATCTCCAAGCATGTCCGCACTTGTAATGGGTTGACTTCAGTAAACCTATTTGGAAGGATATTATCTCTGGCTTGTGTTACAGTGATGGGAAGGAGGGGGGCTCTAGGAAACGAATATGCTACTTTGACGAGGTTTTTCAATTTTCTGCCCATCATCTGCTGCCAGAAAGAAACAGCTTCCCATGGAAGGTGAGGTCGCTGCCGAGGAGGTCGGCGCAGCGAGGCGGGTAAGCACGCCCGGGCCGGGCGCCAGTCCCAGTGCTGCCACTTCATAATCATCACAGTGAGCTCTAATGGAGCACTTAAAAGGTGCCAGGCCTCGTGCCAAGCGTCTTCTATGAGCCACCTCATCAAGACCTCCCGAATTCCCTGGGAAACAGGCACCATCGTTATCACAACTTTGCAGATGAAGCAGCTGGGTCTCAGAGACGCAGAGCCACTTGCCCAGAGAAACACAGCGAGGAAAAAAACAGAGGCATCACAGCAAAACTTTATCCAGCACTCCCTCTGTGCCCGTCCCAGGTCCCAGTGTGTACTAATCCATTTATTCATCACATCCATCTTTAAAGTGGGCTACTGTGAGCGCTGCAGAGTAAGAACCACGGATGACCCGCCCTTATGATGATTCCCATGTGCAGGTGAGGAAACTGAGGCACGGGATGTGCAACTGGCTTTCCCAAAGCCACGTAGCCAACAAACCATCGCACTCAGCAGCCTGAGGGCTCGGGGTGCAGGGAATTCTTGCTGTGGCCTCCACCACCTCCATCCCCTTCCTTCCTGAGGTCAGTTGGGCAAAGGCACAGGGGATGCTGCAGAGGTCACTCTCCCTCGAGGCTCCAACACACCCCCTCACCCTGAGCAGCTGCCCAAGAGGAGACTTGGGGGCAACACTTTGCTGCAGGAAGGTGGACACTGTTCACCCAGCCCCAGGGTGTCCTCTTGTCTGTGCTGCAGATGGACAATACACCTAGAGAGTGTGTCAGATGGTGATAAGGGCTCAGGAGAAAACCAAATCTAGGGAGGGGAGGGGGCCAGTCCATGCGGTATGGACAATTTAAAGCAGGGACTGGCCAAGTGTGGTGGCTCACGCTTGTAATCCCAGCACTTTGGGAGGCTGAGGCAGGAGGATCACTTGAGCTCAGGAGTTCGAGACCAGCCTGGGCAACATCACAAGAACCTGTCTCTAGAAAAAACTGAAAACTTAGCCAGGCATGGTGGTGCATGTCTCTAGTCCCAGCTACCTGGGAGTCTGAGGTAGGAGGATTGCTTGAGCCCAGGAGGTTGAGGCTGCAGTAAGCCAAGATGGTTCCATTGCACTCCAGCCTGAGCGATAGAGAGAGACCCTGTCTCAAAAAGAAAGAAAGAAAGTAGGCGGTCAAGGGAGGTCAGGCCCTAGAGGAGATGAATTGTTCAATTCAGGGTCTCGGGAGTTCCCTTTAAGATTCTCCTTCCCTCGTCCGCTCCCCCGTCAACACCAGAGCTAGGGTCCACCTCCGAGGTGCATCCTTTGTCCCCACACAGCTCAGGCCACCTTTCACTCTCAGCCTCCCACCTGCAGCACCTCCTGGAGGGCTCCCTTCCTTCGCGACGGATGCTCAGATCCGATTTCCCACTTCCCAGCTTGAGACTCTTCCAGAGCAACTCGCCTCCTGTAGGACACAGATAAAAGTCATCCCCTCGGCCGGGCTCAGTGGCTCATGCCTGTAATCCCAGCATTTTGGGAGGCCAAGCTGGGCAGATCACCTGAGGTTGGGAGTTCAAGACCAGCCTAACCAACATGGAGAAACCCTGTCTCTACTAAAATTATAAAATTAGCTGGGCGTGGTGGCGCATGCCTCTAATCACAGCTAAGGAGGCTGAGGCAGGAGAATCACTTGAACCCCAGAAGGTGGAGGTTGCGGTGAGCCGAGATGGCGCCAACAATGAAACTCCATCCAAAAAAAAAGAAGAAAGAAAGAAAAAAGAAAGAGAGGAAGGAAGGAAGGAAGGAAGGAAGGAAGGAAGGAAGGAAGGAAGGAAAGAAAGAAGGGAGGGAGGGAGGAAGGAATGGAGGAAGGGAGGAAATAAGTCATCCCCTCAAGCTTGAGGCTCTGCTCTAACTCAGGGTGGGGAACTAAGCTGCGAAGGTTGAGGGTGGCAACCAGCCCGGGGGGCGGTGATCCCACCTTCTGTACCAGCAGCTATGTGACCTCAGATGAATGATGTAACCTCTCTGCACCTCTGGGCTACCTGTCTGTAAAAGGCGAAAATAATCCTTCCCCTCATGTACCTCTCTCTTTGAAGCCCACCACCCTGTGTGGGAGGAAGGTCCTCATCCTGCTTCAGCAGGGCTTGGGTCCCCATTCCACCGAATGTGTGTGTTGTGAGGTGGGTGCCCCCTGCTATCCGGTGAGGTTCGATCGTTTGCCGAGGGCATACGACCTGTGAGCGCTAAGCAAGCCAAGCCTGGGAGTCTCAGTTTGCCCGCAATCCCCCAACCACTGCCCCAGGTGAGCAAACCAAAGGCATAAACGGAGGGAGAGCCACCTTCCTGGCAGAAGGAAAGGTCTAGAACAAGGAATAAAATCATCACGCAATTTTTAAGATTCACTGAACCTTCTTGCAGCAGAAGCAGCGTACTTTCAAATTAGTCAGCCAGTGTGTGAGTCATTCCTTTGCAAACTCTTGTGCAGAGAATACTAATGTGGGCCTCCCTGTGGCTGGGTCTCTGCAGAGGCGCTCACCAGGGACCCTCACCTAGGGCCACAAGCACCCCCTCCCTCCAGGGACGCCACCCTCACCCCGCAAACACAGGGGCTCAGGCCTTGGGTGCCCCTCACCTGCTCTGCCTACCCGCTGTCCAGCCTCTGCCTGCCTCCAGCAACAGGCCAATTAGTCCCGACAACCTGGAGCAGCCGGGGCCACAGCAGCCGCATAAGTCAGGCTCACGCTGACAGGAGAGAAGCCACCCAAGCTGAGGCCTGGCCGCAGACGGCCCGAGGCCACAGGTCTGCTTTTCACCAGGAAGTGGAGTGCTGGTGAAGGTCGGTGTTATGGTGAGGGGAGTGGACCGGGGCGCCCGGGGGGCTGCACCTCCTCCCCCACCCAAGTCCTGCAGAGGCAACTGGAAGCCCATGCATGCCCACAGGCACTCATCCACAACCATTTGTAACCTGCACTGCCCTGACTGAAGCTCAGGCCACACTCCAATTAGACTGGGCTGGGGGTTGGGGGCCAGGAAGGGAGAGTTAGCCCCAAAGTGGAGGAGAAGTTCCAGGAGGGAGGTAGTGAGGGAGGGCTTCCTGGAGGAGAGGAGGAGTAAGCGGAGCTTCACGAGGAGGGAGGTAGCCAGGAAGCAAAGGGTGAGGTGGGGACGATGGGGTCATCCCAGCACAGGGAACAGGCATGCCAAGGCCAGAGTGAGGAGCCGCATGTGCGGGTGCCACATGGCTGGAGGGAGGCAGGCCTGGTGGAGGGAGGCAGGCCTCCCTGAGAGGCTGGAATGGGGGACCAAGGACTGTATCCCGAGGCCGGCTGGCCCCAGCTGTGAGCAGGGCAGTGGCATGGTCAGGGTGGAAGTCCAGACGGCTTGCCTTGGTTCGGAGTGAAAGTGAGATGAGGACCGGAGCTTGGTCGCCGAGGGACCTGGGGCGCAGTAGGGCCCCTGTGGGTAGGATGTGACCTCAACTGGGATCGTAGCCGAGGGATAGAGAGAGGATGACAGTGGCTGAGGACATGCTGGGGGCCAAGTTGATGGTGCTGTGTGAACCGGAGAAAGAGGGGCACATCTCCAGGGGTCCTGCTGGCCCCAGGCCTGGAGAGGGTCCCATGGTGCCAGGGATGTGGCACCTGGGGAGGTCCTGGAGCTGGCTACAGAGGCAGCCCGGGAGCTGGCCACGTCAAGGCCACAGGAAGGCCACTGGAAACACTTTCCACCTGCCTGGCGCTGGCCTGAAAGAGAGAGAGCCACTTCATTCCCTGCATTTGACAACAGACAGATCCTAACTGACCACGGACCCCCACCTCACCCTCCCCACACACAATCCTCAAACACGCATCTGCACCTGCCGCCTCCCGGCCTCTCCACCCACCCACTCTGCATGGGCTCCCAGTCATGGGGGCAACATGAGTCCTCTGAGACCATGCTAGCAGCGAGCCGAGGGCACCACAGGAGTCCCAGGCCTGGTCTGGGCCGCTAGGGTTTCTGCCATTGGCACCAAGGCAGGCCTTTACCTGAACTCTCTGAAGATACCGGGAGAGCCCCATAAAACAGAGATGGTCTCTCCTGCCTCGCTCCCTTGCATCCTAGGCAGCCTAACCAGGAGCAGCCCACACAGAGGTCATTTCTCCCCTGTAGCAAATCTGTCTCTCCAAGAATTAAAAACATCCCAAATGTCAGATCCACCAGGAAGGCCCCAGGATGGAGCATTTGTTTGAGATCCTCTTTGCTCTGGGGCTTCAGAACAATGACTAGTCCAAGGCAACCAGGGAGAGAGGAGGGGGCCTGGGACCCCGGGACCAGGAGGAGGGGCTGCCTCTGGAGGCTCTCCCTCCTCCTCTGTGCAAAGAGTCTGTAGGCCTGGGGAGGGTGGTGGAGAGAGAGTGGGATGGTGGGCGTGGCCAGATGGGGGTGAGCCCCGGGCAGCCCCCAGGCCCCTTCAGCTGAGTGGCTCTTTCCTGCTGGGAGGATTCCACTCTTCCCCTTCCCCTCCTGCCTCTCCACCCCCCACCCCACTCCTGGTGAAGTAGCCTGGGACCCTGAAGGGACTGTGGCAGCAGAGGGGGCTGAGGTGGAGGGGGCTGAGGTGGAGGGGGCTGAGGTGGAGGGGGTTGAGGTGGAGGGGGCTGAGGTGGAGGGGGCTGAGGTGGAGGGGGCTGAGGTGGAGAGGGGGCTGAGGTGGAGAGGGGGCTGAGGTGGAGGGGGCTGAGGTGGAGGGGGCTGAGGTGGAGGGGGCTGAGGTGGAGAGGGGGCTGAGGTGGAGAGGGGGCTGAGGTGGAGAGGGGTCTGAGGTGGAGGGGTCTGAGGTGGAGAGGGGGCTGAGGTGGAGAGGGGGCTGAGGTGGAGGGGGCTGAGGTGGAGAGGGGGCTGAGGTGGAGGGGTCTGAGGTGGAGGGGTCTGAGGTGGAGAGGGGGCTGAGGTGTAGAGGGGGCTGAGGTGGAGGGGGCTGAGGTGGAGGGGGCTGAGGTGGAGGGGGCTGAGGTGGAGAGGGGGCTGAGGTGGAGAGGGGGCTGAGGTGGAGGGGGCTGAGGTGTAGAGGGGGCTGAGGTGTAGAGGGGGCTGAGGTGGAGGGGGCTGAGGTGGAGGGGGCTGAGGTGGAGAGGGGGCTGAGGTGGAGGGGGCTGAGGTGGAGGGGGCTGAGGTGGAGAGGGGGCTGAGGTGGAGAGGGGGCTGAGGTGGAGGGGGCTGAGGTGGAGGGTGCTGAGGTGGAGGGGGCTGAGGTGGAGAGGGGGCTGAGGTGGAGAGGGGGCTGAGGTGGGGGGGGCTGAGGTGGAGGGGGCTGAGGTGGAGGGGGCTGAGGTGGAGGGGTAGCAGGGTTTGGTTCCCTCGAGGCCCTGGGAGGGCGCAAAAGTAACAGAGGACACCTGGCCGAGTAGGAAATGTGAGCCAACCCCGAAAGTCTGAGCACAGATTGGGTCCAGCTTTCTTGTTGTTGTTGTTGTTGTTGTTTATCTTTAAAAAAAGGATGAGAGCCTTGAGCATTAAAGCCCATTCTGATGAAAGTGGGGAAGAACCCATCTAACCCCACGCCCCACCCAGCCACCCCCAGTTCTGTTGCGGCAGCCTGAGGCACGGCCGGATTTGATCTCTGCCTGCTCCTCTGTCTTGTTTCATTAGCTGACTCTGTGTTTGAGGGTTTTATTGTTTTTCAGTTTTTTTGTTTTTTTGTTTTCAAACAGGGTCTCGCTCTGCCACCTAGGCTGGAGTGTAGTGGTGCGGTCATAGCTCACTGAAACCTTGAATTCCTGGGCTCAAGTGATCCTCCCACCTCAGCCTCCAGAGTAGCTGGGACTACAGGTCCACCATGCCCAGCTAAGTTTTTTTTTTTTTTTTTGGTAGTGCCGGGCTCTTACTATGTTGCTCAGACTGACCTTGAGCTCCCAGGCTCAAGCAATCCTGCCTCGGCCTCCCAAAGTGCTGGGATTCCAGGTGTGAGCCACGGCGCCCAGCCTGCTGGAGGTTTTTTAGGCATGCACGCACACACACACACACACACACACACACACGCGTCTCACCCCCGAAGCTTCCACTTCCAAGTGATGAAACTGACAGATTTTAGCTACAATGAGAGTAATCAAGTAAAATTCCCTAGAGGAAACTCTTCCGGGGACAGGGTCAACGTGACTGGCATTTTCACCAGGGAGCTTGGGCGCCATGCTGGTCTGATTTTCCCTTCTCTATGGAAGGGTTCCTGTTGCCACCTCTCTGGCGCCCATTATGGGTTTAGCTGTCCTGGTGTTACCCAGGGCAGAGGCCACCTCCGATTTTCAGGGTCAAACTCACACCCCATGGAACACCTTCAGGAAAATGACTTTTCCCTTCTTTCGAGGTGGTTTTCTTAGAAGCACGTCTTCAGGAGGAGGAGGGCTGCTTAACAAGGGGCATCTGGCCTTTGATAACTCTTCCTACGTGCTTTCCTATTCATTTCCAAAGAGGCTATATCATTTTCAAGCCCTCTAATGCATTGGTGACAATTTCATCACAGCACTGGGGTGTCATTACGTGCAAAATGATCTGATATCTCAATACCGGCACTTCCCCAGAAAACAGAGAGCCGAGGTCTGTTTTGTTTCTTCCCTTCGTCTCCGGAACCACCTTTTCACGGTTATTTTTATTCAATTACGCTACATAAACGTGCTTATTTCTATGATTCCTGCCCTAACACATGGCACTTTCATGCGGTTCAACCCAAAACTAAAGATGTAAGTGGCAGGCTACAACAGGCTATTGAGAGAGCAAAGACCAGATGGCCATTTCTCCTTCCCTCTGGCAAGAAATCCTGAGATGACTTTTCAACATGACATTCAATTTTAGGAAATTAATTCCATCCTCCGACCTGCTTGTTCTTCTAAGGCCGGTGTCAGCCGAACAGCGAGACAGTCAGGTCTCTGAAGCGTCTGATATTGCAGGGGCCAAAGGGGCTGCACGAATCTGGTGCATCCCATAATTGTCTGCTTTTGTCCTGCTGGGCAGACGTCAGGGAGCCTTACCTGGCTTTCTAGCTTGGAGCATGTCCCCAGAACCTTTATCTTCTGCAGCCTCTTCCCCAGCCCAGACATGGCTGGCCCCTTCCCTGGAGCTCTGGGCTGGAGGCCAGGAGCCCTGGGCTTTCTTCCCTTAAGAGAGGTCTCTGACCAACAAGCATGAGGGAAGAAGGAAGAGAAGGAGAGTGACGTGCAGGCTTCTGATGAGATCCTTCGTAATAGCTTGACAGCAAAGCACAGTTATTGTGAACCATACTGATTTAATGAACTCTTCATGAAATACAAATCTTGATTTTTTTTTTTTTTTTTTTTTGAGACGGAGTTTTGCTCTTGTTGCCCAGGGTGGAGTGCAATGGCACGATCTTGGCTCACTGCAACTTCCACCTCCCGGGTTCAAGCTATTCTTCTGCCTCAGCCTCCTGAGTAGCTGGGATTACAGGCATGCACCACCACGCCTGGCTAATTTTGTATTTTTAGTAGAGACGGGGTTTCACCATGGTCTTGATCTCCTGACCTCGCGATCCGCCCACCTCGGCCTCCCAAAGTGCTGGATTACAAGCGTGAGCCACCGCGCCCGGCCCATCTTCACCATTTTTAAGGGTACAGTTCAGTGGTATTAAGTACATTTCTACTGGTGTGCAATCGTCACCACCACCTGTCTCTAGAACTCGTTTCGTCCTGCGAAACTGAAACCCCAAAAGATTAAACACTAACTCCCTATTCCCCCTCCCCCAGCCCTGGCAGCCTCCATCTTACTTTCTGTCTCTATGATTTTGACTCCTTCACATAAAGGGAATCATATTTAACTTTTTGTGACAGGCTTATTTCACCCAACATAATGTCCTCAAGGTTCACCCATGTTGTAGCCTGGGCCAGAATTTCCTTCCTTTTCAGGGCTGAATAGTATTCCGTTGTGTGGACTGACCACATTTTGTTTCTCCATGCACCCTTCAGTGGCCACTCGGCTTCGTCCACCTTCTGGCTACTGTGTGTGATGCTGCTATGATCATGTGTGCACAGATAGGAAGCGTATCTTCGGAGTGTATGTGGAGTTGGGAGGGTCCAGCTTCTCTTCAATCCTTGGGAGAGGTTTCCAGAGAAGAAACGGAGATGCCGTGGGCAATGTGGGCAGAGTTAGGAGGAGGTGGGCTCTGGCTCTCCCTGTTCCCTCCCTCTGGTCCTGGAAGCCTCTCTTTCAGGCCAGCTAAAGGAAGACCCCTGCAAAGGGAGAGACTGGCCTCTGTGTCCAGCTGGAAGATCCTGGCAGCGTCAACACGCTCCAGGTCCATATGGCCCCTCCCTCCCATAGTCAGGCAGCAGAAGACCCATTCATCAGGATTCAGGGGGCGCAGGCCTCCAGACTCGCTTTCACGTAGCCACAGCCCCACTTACACATGGAAAACCAAAGCCGTGGTCCTCCTGGAGGCTGGCCCGCCCCTGCCAGCCCCTCTGTGGTTCCCAGCCCCTCCAGCGCGTTGAGCAGAGACAGCTGCCAAGAGGCTCGGGTAACAGATGATTCCTCAGACCTGGGCACTTTTCATGTGATTGAATGTGCACTTACAGAAGGGCCAGCTCTGAGTCTGCCAAGGGGCGGGCCCACACTTCAACTCCCTGAGGCTCGTCCAGGCTGAGTGCTAAGTCTCCATCAGAAGCTATGAGACTCCGGCCACCTACTTCGGGGACAGAAAAACCTGCCTGTGGGGACCTTTGGCGTCCAGTCCTCTCCACAACCCAGAGCACACGGCACATTCCCATTGGCACTTTCACAGTGCAGATGAGCAAGCCGGGGCCCAGACAGCTTGCACCATGATGAGCAGGGCATGGGGACTGAACTCAGCTCTGGGGGGCAGCAGCATCCCCTCCACAACCCCAGCTGCCTCCCTGGGAGTCCATCAAAGTCCTGCAGAGCCCCCGGAGCCTCCCACAGACAATCCCTGGCAGGCGACAGAGTGAACCATCCCCCCTTGGAGTGCCCCTGTGAGCGTCAGGGTTACGGGGCAGGAGGCAGTTCCCCGCCCGCCCTCCCCTCAGCTCAGCCCTTCCTCCCCATCTTCTCATAGCTGCTCACACCCAATGCCACTGCCTCCCGCTGCTTCTACTCCCACTTCCAAGGATGCCGAGGACCCAGGTTGCCAGGCCAATGAAGCCCCTCCCGGCTCCTGTCGTGGCCACCCCAGGCAGCCGACTGGTCCCTCCTGCTGAAACACCTCTTCCTGTGGCTTTGGGACCCGAGTCCCCTCCTCTTTGGAGACCCCTTCCCAGACTTTCTCCAAAGGCCTGGCTCTTGCCCTCATCTCCAAAAGCTGCCACTCTGAGGGCCAGTCCTGGCTCCATGCCCTCCCCTCCTGCCATGCTACTGGTGGCCTCATCCTCCTAGCACTGAAGACCCCATGTGCCCAAGGCTCTTACATGCCCAAATCCCAGCTCATACCCAGAGGCCTACCCCAGAATCACAAACCCAACATCCCTCTCTCCTGAAAGCATCAGCCTCCACGTATGTGTCCCCCATCTCCCACCTTCTTGAAAATTCTGCCACAACCCACGCACTCCTTCAGCCCACTGCCCCACCCATGCCCCCTCGCTTCTGCACCAGGCACTCTCCACATCAGCCCCTCCGGTCCCTAGCGGGCTGCTCAGGGACCTGTTTGCATCATGGACCTTTCTGCCTGGAGCCTGCTGTTTCCTGCAGCCAGGGTGCCCCCTTGCTACCCTGGCCCACGTTCAGACGAGAAGCCAGATGCGGACTCCGTGTTGCTCCCTCTCAGGTCCCAGTCAGAGCCTGTGATATCACTGTCCAATCACATGCCGTGTCCCCCTGGGGGCCCTCTGGGATACGGAAGTGTCATTATCTCTGTGTCCCTAATGGTGAGACAGGAAGGGCATTCAGGCCCATGCAAAGGCCTGCGCTCAGCAGCAGGAGTGCAGAGACAGCTCACTGGCAGCAGGAGGGCGTGGGGCTGCTGGGGCGCGGTAGCTGGGGCTGAGGGCCTCTTCCCGTCCCTCAAGGGAGGAGCATAGCCTTTATCCAGGGGGCCTCAGGGGCGTGGCCACGTCTGAAGCCTTAGGAAAGGTCTGAGTAGAGGCAGGAAGTGGCCTCTGGCCGAGATCGCCTGTGCCTGGCCTCAAGGCCATCCGCTTTCCCACAAGACTCTTGGCCATGGCTGTTCAGGCCACTGTGTGCTTTTTTATGAGGCTGGAGGTTTGTAAAACTTATTAGTTGGTGGAAACTTGAGGGCTGCCGGCCAGCCCTCTGTGGTGGTGGTGGTGGAACCCTGCCCGCAGGACACCCACGTGGCCTCTGACAATGGGGGGAGGCAGAGGGAAGGGGACCCCAGTTCAGGGGTGGTCATCCTCAGCTTCCCACAACCAGGCATTCTCAGCAGGTACTGGAGGGAGGGGCTGTCACCTCGCACCCACCGGTCCTCAGGACACTCGAACGAGGGTTGTGACCACTTGGGAGCCTCTGGCCTGCAGATCCGGCTGGTGGCAGTGCAGGAAGGGAGGGCCATCCCCAAACAGCATGGCCTTTACCACAAAGGAACCACCCTGGGTTGTCTCCTGGACACGGGTTCAAATCCCTGGTCTGCTGCCACCTAGCCATGTGGCTTGGGACAACGGCAGTAGAATTCCTGGTGAATACCCGCTGGTCCCAGCCTCTGAGCTGAGCTCTCACACGAACCAAGTCAGTTGTCAACAGCCTGGAAGGGGACCACCATTATCATCTCCTCTCTAAGTCACATTCCCCTCTGCAAGAGAAGAGCGTGGCGCCCACTTTCTCGTGTCACAAGAGAGACACTCGTCAGCACCTGGTGCACATTAGCCGCCCTGTGGACACAAGCTCTTTCCTTTCCCACCACAAGGCCCTCCTGGAGCTGGCCGCCCCTCTCCGCCTTGCTGGGGAGTTCCCTCAGCAGGAAGGAATGTGCAGGCCCAGCAATCTCTGGAAACACCCGGAGTCTGCAGAACGTGCTGGACGCGGTCAGCTGTGTGAGACCTTGGCCCGGAGGCCTCTGGGCGCACTGGATTCCCTGGAACAGTTAACAGGACACAGGACAAAGGCCTTTCTCCTTCTGTCAGTAATCAAGACCATCTGAGGACCCACGGGGCGCTCACATTCTACCTTCCCTGGCTTAGCTGAGGGTTGAGAGGGCCTCGGGAAGGGTGGAGAGAGGAGGGAGAATGGATATAGGCCTGTCTTTCGGCCTAGATGGAGGAACCGTGTGCTGGCTGGGCAGGCTGCTGGCAGAGGTCAGGAGGTGTGGCTCTCCCCTGAGCCCTGCCATCCATGAACTGTGTAACTGAGCCAGGCCTTGTCCCTCTGGGCCTCAGTTTCCCCAAGCTAGATGTGTCATCACCCTGCTTCATTCACAATTACCACCAGAAGGACCAACAACACCCTGCAAGACTCAATGGGGTGATGGATCAATCAGAAAACAACAACAACAGCAACAAAAAAACACAGATCGCCTAGGGCTTAATTAACAGGAGCATGGTATTCATAGCTGGGGAGGTGAGAGTCAGCTACAGACTGTACCCAAGCACTAACACTCAGTTCTGGGAGAAAATGACAACTGATGCCTGTTCAGGAGAGGGCACTGAGGTGGGTCTTGCAAGGAACAGATAGGAGAAGCCCTGAGACTTGGTTTGGAGGAAAGAGGCCCAGAAGGTCATGATTGCCACCTCCAGATGCGCTGTGGCCCAGGAGCCGTACCAGAAAGCCCTTTCCTAGCTATGAGACCTCCTCCACAAAGGAATGGACGTTCAGTGAAGTAGTGAGCTCTCTAGTCCCGGAGGTAAGCAAGTCGCTGGGTGGCATCTAGGACCTTGTGGATGCCCCAGCAGCCTGGCTGGGCTTACCCTGAGGGGCTAAAGGGAGTGGTTGGGCCCTTTGGCCCCGTGGTTCGTGAAGCCTGTAGTGTTCCTCTTGGGGAAGGGGCCACTGATGTTTCCCAGCCATGGAAGTGCCTGGTAGACCTCACAGATGCTTTGATGGTCCAAACAGGTGCCTCTCAATGCCACATCCTTGGGCTCCAGGCTGAGAATGCAGGGGAGGGGATTTCTTGCCCCCCGTCCAGGCCTCAGATCCCCCTGGCTTTCCTGTTCCAGCCCAGCAGCTCACCAGACCCAGCGTCACCAACATAGGGTGGCTCTTAAGACCTTGCCTGCCACCTACCCACAGCATTCCTGCCTCCGCCCTCCTCCAGATGCTGTGCTTTGCTGGCACAGGGCCCACTGTCCATGCTCCCTCTACCCACCCCCTTCCCAAGGGGCCTGAGCTCTCTCAGCACCCTTTGAGCTACCCCTGGTTCCCTCGGCGTGAGCCTTGCCCAGCCACTCTTTCCTGGCCTGGGGGTACGGGTTTGCCCAGCTGTGGCTGCCACCTCCAGGGCCCCATGGATGGGCAGGAGGATCCATCCGCCCAGAAGGCTGCATCTCCCTCCTCAGGGCCACACAAGGACGTTGGCGCACGGCAGACCGGGGCCTCTCCGGCTGGGGCCCTGGGCCCCCAGCTCAGCGTCCCCTGCTCCCCTGGCCCCCACCCCTGCCCAGCTGCCGGGGGCCCTAATCCAAGCCTGTGGGAAGAGGCCCTGGGTGGAGGCGGACGTGATAAGGAAGCCTGGATGCTGCAGATGTGGCTCTGGGCTCCTGCCTCAGGCGGATTTGACGAACTTGCTGAACTGCAATTCTCCATGGCTTAGGGGAGCTGGGCTCAGGCCAGCACATGCATTATTCTCAGCAGCTGTGGGCTGTGGCGAGCCAAGGGGCGGAGGCCTGGCCAGGCAGAGGCTCCGAGGCCAGCCAGGCCTCCTAACCCTCCACCCTAGGACCCAGCGAGTTTGGGGGGGTGCCATTCCCAGAGGTGCCGAAAGGGGCTCACAGACGCCAGTACCATGAAGGCCCAACTAACAAAGTATTTCCAACCAGAAAATATATTTCCCAGGATTCTGTAGACCAGAGTGGGGTGAAAGACAGCTTTGTGCTAGAGGCATGCAGCCAGTGAGTGGGTACTGGAAGTTGGACCCCGCTGTCTCCACTGGGGGCTGCACCCGCCGTGCTCTGGGCTGGGCCGCTTACAGGCATTTCCTCCAGGCTAGGCATGACCTTGACATTGCCTGAAGTTTCCGGTTCTCGGGGAAGGAAGGGGCCTCTCAAATGGCCAGGCCAGGCAGGAGCACGGGCTTGGGCTTCTTTGTCAGGAGGTGGGAGCTGTGCCGCTGTGCTCCCCGGGGCACCCAGCACCAGCAGCATGCCCGGTGGAAGGAGTATGGGCTTCACAACTTCCAAGGCCTCCAGGGCAGGTCCCAGGTGGACACCACAGCTGTCAGCCTGGGTTGCCCCCTGGCGTGAGGCTCGCAGGTTCTGTGGATGTCATCAGACTGGCAGAGTTAGTGCTCCTCAAGAAATGGAGGCTGTCACCTCACCCGGTGGGGCGGCAAGAGCTTCAGGAAGCCACCATGTGGATAAGGGTGGGCGCAGAGCAGGCTTGAGGAGGGAGGCTGGGCCGGGTCTTCACCCCAGAGTCTGTTTTGACACCGGAGCCTCGAACAGAATTCTGTACTCTAGACAATAAATTTCCACACACATAAGCAGAGAGCAGCGTTTCTGCTTCCGGCTGCCTCGTCTCCTAGAATAGCTGTCTTTATTTTATTTATTTATTTTCTTTATTTATTTTTTTTAGGGGAGTTTTGCTCTTGTTGCCCAGGCTGGAGTGCAATGGCGCGATCTCGGCTCACCTCAACCTCCACCTCCTGGGTTCAAGCGATTCTCCTGCCTCAGCCTCCCGAGTAGCTGGGATTACAGGCGCCTGCCACCACGCCCAGCTAATTTTGTATTTTTAGTAGAGATAGGGTTTCTCCATGTTAGTCAGGCTGGTCTCGAACTCCCGACCTCAGGTGATCCTCCCGCCTCAGCCTCCAAAGTGCTGGGATTACAGGCCACCGCGCCCAGCCAAATAGCTGTCTTTTAATTACACGGAAAGGTCACCAGAAAAAAAGGGAAGAAAAAAAGCCAGAGTCACTAGAAACTCATCTCCATGCCTAGAACCTCACAACAAAGTAGCTGAGAGGCCAGGCAGGTCCAGGCGGGCGCTCCAGCCAGGCAGGAACTTGAGGGGGAGGGGTGTGGGGGCCACAGTCACGGTCCCTCCACCCGCAGGGTGGGTCGATAGATTGTGGAGACTGTGAGCACCTTCCTTCCATATGGCTGAGCACCCAGGCCCTGGGCTTGGCACTGGGAACAGCAAGCCAGCAGCTCCAGCACCCTGTAAAGTCCAGGGGAGGGGGGCACATTTGAACCCATTAATCACACAAATTTTGCATCGCAGTGTGAGATGCAGATGAGCGCTGCAGGCCTGGAGTAGGGGAGTGTCTCCGTCAGAGAAACCATGGAAGGCTTCCCAGAGGAAGCAGCGCTGGAGCTTTGAGGAAAAGTGGGTAGTAACCAGGGAGCCTCTTCAGAGTCCAAGTAACTCTTCAGAATGACCCAGGCGCAAAAGACTACACCCAAAGAAAAGCTGGCTGCGTTCCCAGCCAGCTGAACTGCGGGCTGCCTGCCTCCTCCTCATCTGCGCTCCTGCCTCCCCACCTTTGTTTAGGCCATTCCCCCACCCAGAATGCCTTTCCAGGACAGAGTTTCACCAACCTTAGTTCTGACTTTCTAAGTCACAGAGAACCACAGCTGGAAGAACCACAGAGAGGCCTCCTCCAGGGACACCACCTGAGCCTCAGCACTTTGTAGCTGCTTCTTCATCTCAGGCCAGTGTGAGCCGGGGTGAGGGCTCCAGCCCCCTTGGAGCGCCCAGCATCAACCCCGTGTGCCAGACAAGCTCCGGAAGTGTGTTGGAAGGCAGGGTCGATATTGCCGGCTTTGGGGAGATGAGTCGATAACGATCGAAAGTGAGCAAAATATTCTCCTTTCTCTCCCTGTAATGGGAATTTGAAAATCAGATTTACTGGTCAAAGTAACAAAATGTGCATTCTCAGTTCAGCCCCACCCCTGGGACTAGTCACTTACTTAAAAATACATATTAAAAATACAGTGAATCATCTCCACTACGTAAAAACAGCAATGCAAAGCAAATGTGCATGCACGTACCCATGGGGCAAAACGCATAACAAAAACCCCCACCCTGGTCATCGGCCTGCAGCACGGTCTTGTGGGGTCTCAATTTCCTTCTTTGTGTTCCTATATTTCCCATCTATTTCTCAGTGAACTGATTCCTTTTAAGGTAAAGAGAAAAGATAACATTTTAAAATAAAAGAATAAGGTATCAATATTATTAATTGCAGTTTTAAGAAGTGCCCCCCGCCCATTTTTCCATCCCCACTTTGAAAGTGACAGAGTCTCAGGTGGCCCTGTTTCCAGGCAGACGTTTCTGCACATGGCCATGCACACGCAGGCAGGACGTTTGGTCTCCTGCTCTGTTCACTTAACATTAAAGATAAGCATCCCTCTCTCCCCACCAAGACTTCATAATTACGGTGGTTAGGGGATGCAGCATCTTCCTCCCAGCAGCCTGGATTCTCGCTTTAAATTCGGTGGGGAGAGTGGCAGCCTGTAGAGCTATTAGTGGGGAGTGATTGATGGTTCACTTGGAGCAAGGCTAGCTCAGCTGCACACCCCCGGGGGAGCATGTTGGCCTTATTAATCCTGTGTACCTGTCTGGCCTGGGAAACGACTGTGTCGTGTGCCCCCAGAAAAAGCCCTGAGCTAGCCTTCTGGCTGCCAGTGCAGCCCCCCAAACCCAGTGGGGAGCTTCTCAGAGCCCAGCCAGGGTCCCAGCCAGAGGACCGCAGGTTGCTTGCTGTCACACTCATTTTGCTCCCTGGCATTCGAAGTCCTCTCAGGGTTGATCTGTTGCATGTCTCAAGCTGGGTCCCTTGTTTCCGCAGCGGGCACTGTGGAGTGTCCTTACTGCATCCCCTCATGTCAGGACCCTCCAGAAGTCCCTGTACACACACAGCCGTGGTCAGTATCTGTCTGCTTAACCTCTCATCCATTCCTCCACCCCTTCCCCTACTAACCAAATGGCAGGCTGTGCCTTATGCAAGAGCCCTCCAGGCCCCAGACCAGACCTCCCCAAAGGGGAGAATTCAGGAGGAAAATGGGCAGGCAGGCAAGAGTTTCCTCTTCTTTCCCCTAAATCTTACTCCTCCTCCCATTTTTTTTTCCATCTCAGAAAATGGCACCAGCACTCAGGCAGTGGCCCCGCTGGGTCACCCTCCTGTAACAGCCCCCAGGCCAGCCTCACGGTCAGGCCAGCATGAGGCTGCCCCACCGCCACTTCTCAGCAATTCCTAACCCCCCATTCCTTCTCCGCTGGGACGGGACCAGCAGCCTCCCAGCTCCCCTGCCTGCCTATGGCAACTTGGCTCTAATCCCCCCCTCTCTGCACTACTCAGAAGCACAGTAAAATGTCAATCTGAACACACTTAAAAATAAATAACACTGCCCTTAGGACAAACTCCAAGCCCCTTACTACATCTGCATGCCCACCCTCTGGCCCCTTTCCCCCCCGGTCTCCATTGCGGAGATGGACTCCCTCGTGCCTCCTGCTCAGAAGGAAGGAAAGTGAGTAGAAATAAACGCGGGGCTGGAGATGGCTTGACTGGCTTGTAAGAACCCGTTGTTAAATTTTCAAGAGATCTATCTTGTGAGCTGTTTTTTAAACATTTGGCAGCTTGAACCAGCCATGGTGGGAGTATTTACACCAGGGAAATTGGCAAACACCACAAACCCGGGCTTTAGTTCAGCACTAACTCAACTCCCAGTTCTTCCCTCACTAGCCCCAAATTCAGCGAGGAATTGTGGACTCACAGAATTGGAAAGGGTCTTGAATCAGCCCTTCTCATGAGAATCCCATTTCACTCATTCATGCACACCATTCAGTCATTCAACAAACACCATCTGACCATCTCCCCAAGTCAGGCTCTGTGCCAGGCCCTGGGCTGGCCTCAAGTGCTCACACTCCAAAGCACACGCCGCTCATGTATATGACAATGTGGTAAAGTGCTTTAACCAAGGGATGGCCGAGGTTGGGGTGGGGGCCTGGAGGAGGTTATTTCCTGAGGACATAAAGGAGACCCCGCACTGTTTTTAACATGACTCAAGTGATTTAAACTTTCAGAATTTGTTCAGATTCCTTCTGTGGGCCAGCACATGAGCTTATAAATTAGGAATGATATTGGAGGCAAGTTACAGCAAACTCAATCGATGTCGGCTTAAACACACGAGGCTTTTTTTTTTTTTTTTTTTCTCACTTAGCGAGAAACCTGGAGGTGGACAGTTGCTGGTGTTGGTTCCACAGCTTCACAAAGCCCTGGGGACCCTGGGCTTGCTCTTCTCCCTCCCATCTCTCGCTGCCTGCCAGTGTCGGCCACCGGATATTAGTGGGCTCCCACCCCTGTATCCGCGGCTCGAGGGCGGGTCGAGGGCAGTCAGGGCAGCAGGAGCCCTCTGTCTCCTGTTACCAGGGGCTTTGGCTGGCGCTTTCACTGTCTGCTGGGTGCCCCTGGAGAGAAGCTGAGCTGCTTCTTCCTCTGAGTCCCTGAGCCCAGCCCCCAACCCCCGGCCAGGTACAGAGCAGCATGTTTGCTTGAGCTAAGCAAACAACGTGACGCTATTGTCAGAGGCCTGGCAGGGCAGCCGGCTCGTGGCCGCGTCTCCGCCTGAGGAGTGAGATAATGCTGCCGTCCTCATCTGTAATCAGCTACCTAATGAGCTACATCGTCTGGCTGTCCAAGCTGCTACCTAGCAGCTGGCTGGGAGCCTGCGGAAGCCCCATTAACCTTTTCAGTTCCGGCAAACAGCACATTTACCAAAAGATGAGGGATCTCGGGTCCAGATGGGCCAGCCCAGGACCAAGGCAGGAGCCTGAGAATCCATCACCCTGAGAGCCAGGACAGCGCCATCCCCAAGTCTCACGAGCTTGCCTGGAGAAAGGGGCTGATGAGAGTAGACACCTAGAGTATCCAGCAGGTCTTAGTTGTCAACATCAGGATCCCCTCTCATGAATTTCATCAGAATGGGGCTGGTCGGGGGTGCCTGAAGCCTTGTGAGATCTCCAGGAAACCAAGCTTGACTCTGCCTATGTGGGAACAAAATGGGCTGAGAGAAACACACAAGCACGTGCCGTGCAGGTGCCCAGACGCAGACCCAGAGACAAGGATTTCAGCAAGGGCACGTGGTTTATTTGGGAGGTGATTGCAGGACTGCAGGGAACGGGGAACAAGGCAGGGAGGAAGGGGCCAGCCCGGGGACCTTCATCAAGCTGTAACTGCTTCCACAATGGCGCTCCGTCCCAGGGCCTCTAGACCTCGGGAGGAGAGAGCTTGGAGCATCCTCCTAAATGCTCACTGCTGGCTGAGGGCTGTTCCCAAGAGGACAGGATCTAATTCTCTGGCACTTTGACCTGCTCTGTGCACAAGAGCGCCTCGGGGAGGCATCGTGTTTGATGCTGATGGGATGTCAGACCAGAGGGCAGGGAGGGGAAAGAGCGATGGCACAGGCAGGGCCCCCAGTTGCTCTAGGGAGCCCCTCTGCTGCTGTCTGCTCTGCTCAGCACCTGGGATGCCAGGATGAGACTCTCTGCCTCCCATGCTCACTGGAGGGTGGTCTTCTGACATGGCCTTTCTCTCCCTGCTCGGTCTCACTCAGAAGCTTCTGCAGGGGCACCCAGGCCCATGCAGGACCTTGGCCACAGGACCTCTGGGGAGCATTGCTTTAGCTTTCTGAGCTCTGTGGCACAAGAGGGCAGGAGGTGCTTGGAGTGGTCTCGAGTGAGGGGGCCTGTGGTATCTACTGCACCCACCTCAGGGCCTTTGCACGCACTGTTCTCTCTACTTGAATGCTTTTCCCAGTCTTTATGTATCCGAGTTTCTCCTCGTCTTTCAGGTTCTGCTTGGATTTCAGCTTCTCAGAGAGGCTGTCACGGCCCTCTCTCTCATTCGACCTCTCTCTGTTACCATCTAGCACATCATCTGATTGCATTTTCTCCAGAATGATCTTGCTTGTTTCCATGTTTATTCTCCATCTCCTCTTCTACACAGAAAGGTCTAGGAGAGTCACATCCTTCCTCCCTTGTTCAACGAGGTGTGCCCAGTACCTATGCCCATGCTCGGCACACAGTGGGGCCTCAGGAAGTATTTGCTGGTGAGTTACTGATGAACCCATCTCTGGGGTTGCTGTGGATTTCTCATGGCAGTGTGCACAAAGGGCCTAACAAAATGCCCAGCGCCTAGTAGATGCTCAATAAAATGCCAGCTCGGAAAAGGGTGAGATTAGCATCATTTTCTTGTCCAGCCTCTCCATTTTCTGAATAAGGTGACTGTAGCCCAGAGAGGGTCGGGAACTTGAAGAAGGTCACACAGCACATCCCTGCAGAAGAGGAATCAAGAACCCTGGTGTATTCCATGACAGCCCCCTCCATTTCTACTTTACCTGTGGTAGCTCAGGCCCCTGGAGAGTTCAGCTTCCAGGTTTTGAAATAATAGAGGGAAAAGTTATAGCTCTCCTATTCCTCAAGAAAAATTAATTCCACTGCCAGGCATGTGTCCCCCACGCTTCAGAATCTGGGGATCCAATCACGGCCCTGCCTTTGCCGCCGCCATGCTTCAATGTTTCAGAGGCAGATTCTCAGGTAAAATATTGCCATCCCAGTGGCCCTGGGCACAGCAGCGCCCCAAGTAATCTCCCTCAACACAATACAAATGGGATACAATGTCACCCATCCCGGTTTTAAACCAGAAGGTTGGAAAAACAAAATGCAGAGGTAGGAAGCGGTTCTGATTACAAGGAGCTGAAAGTAATTGCCTTCCAGCAGAAAGCCGGGTGCACCTCCGCCGACGTCGGGGGGCCGCCTGCCCACCCCCCATCCATCATCCCATCGTGCGGACTTTGAATATTAAGTAAAGTTTTATTTATGGTTCTTCTTGCGGGCTTATGACTCTCAAGCGAGGCAGGGATAATAACAAACCCTCTCACACAAAAGTTAGGCTATAAAAAAATAATTAAGGAGAATTTTCCCCGCAGTACAGGCAGCTGAGAAGCTTAGTCCTTCTGCAAACAGACTCTGCCATGGCCTTCATAATGAAAGCAAATTGCTTCTGCGCTGGAAGTGGCAGGCGCGTGAGGAGTGGGAACTCAAGCCAGCTTCTCCCCTTCTAGCTGCCCCTATGGAGATGGGCCCTGGGGGAGGTCACATCGCCGGCATCGCTGAAAAGAGGCCCACCCTTGGTCCACGCCCAGAAGAGCGAGCCCTAAGAATGCCAGGAAGCAGCAGAGGTTTGTTTTGTTTTGTTTTGTTTTGTTTTGTTTTGTTTTGTTTGCAGAAAGTGAAAGATGCACTTGTAGCAGGTGGCAATAGAATGACAGGCTGTTTGTCAGGGAATGTCAGCCTGTTCAACTGGCCCCAATTTATCAGGTGGGGAAACTGAGTCTGGGTGGATAAGAGGGATCAGGTTGATTCTAAATAGCCCAAGAGCAAGTTCGGGATGCCAGGCATGGGGTGGGCCCCCTGGAGAGGCAAATTTTGGCCAGAGACCAAAGGCTGGTGTTTTATCACTGCCAAGGTGGCCAAAGGTTTGCCACCATCCCTGGAAGAGCCACATTCTGGGTTCCAGGTGGGTGGCCCTTACCACCACGACCATCACCACTTCCGGGACTCTGCTCTGTGCCAGGAACCACACTGAGTGTTTTGCCCACGTTATTATGACCCATTCTCACAATAACCCTGTAGGCTCTTCACTGTCCCCATGCTGCAGATGGGGAAACTGAGGCTTCAGGGTTGCTCCGCATGTGCAGAGAGGCAAACTTCTTGTTCTCTGAGCAAGGAGTAGTGGCTTAGACAGGCAGCCAGGGGCCGTTTCTCTAAGTGGAGACACATTGCTGAACAGAAGCCTGGTGCGTTTTTGCCCCACTTTTCCCCTTTTCTTGTCTTAATCTTCTGTCATCAGCCAGGAGCCCCGTGTGGACGTTCACTTTAGCAACTTCATTTACTAAATGGTATGGAGCACATATTTCTGTGTTTGGAGCACATGAATTCAAGCAATAAATATTTACCAATGGACAGCTCTGTGCATGGCAGGAGGGACGCTGCGGGAACAAGATAGACACAGCACACCCTGAGAACAGACTGGGGGCGGGCATGGCACAGTGTCCCCGTCAGGCAGACAGCGTGTGCGAAGATCCTGAGGTGGAAGGAGTATTTTCCCCCAATTGTTCTTCTGTCACTGTATGTCAGCCAGCATTGAACATTTGTTTCTGCAAGAGTGTCTGTGTGTGTGTGTTGGAGCGGGACGGGGGTGGGGCAGTTTGCATGTTCACATATTCAACTGATACTAGTATCAGCACTGTGCTCAGTCGGAGGACGCAGGAGTAAGAGCTAAGTGCTCTCAGCCCTCTGGAATCATAGCTCTTATTAGGCTTAAAAGTGCTCAAGGAACCTCCTAAGAAGAGCCCCAGCTCCCAGAGTTCCAGGGCTGTGGGCCGTGCCTTCCTCCTCACCTCAACATGCAGCTTCCTCGTCTGGAATGCTCTCCTTGCTGATTGTCAAAATCTTCTTCACTCCTGGGAACCCAATGCCAGGGTCACCTCCTCTGGGAAGCCTTCCCTCAGTCCCCCTGGCTGGAGCTGTGCCAAGGCAAGGAGGAGTGCGTCAGAGGGCCCCAGGCTCACCCTCCTGTGTGAAGGCCCCAACGCCAGCCCAGAAGCAGCACCTGGCAGGCCTCCATTAACTGTTTCGAGGGATGGGCCCCATGTGGGAATGAAGACCCCAGGAAGACACAGCCCCCCAGTGACCTCCTGCTAGAAGGACACGCCTTCATGTCAGAGTATGCAGCCAGCCTGAACCTCCTTAGAGGAAGTCATTAAAACAGACAGGGGCACAGAGGCCTCAGCCCAGCCTGTGCAGCCAGTTCACCAGACTGAATTGCCAGGAACCGGGTGCCGAGGAGATGCCTGCACAGAAGGACAAGTAAGCTGAGGCTGGCGGTCCCATGATCAGTAACGAAGCAAAGCACCGGTCACAGCCAGACCCCCAATCAAAGCCCCCTCCTCATGGCGCCACTCCGTCCCCCTGAGGCAGAGAGGCAGGTGGGCAAGAACCCAAACCTAGGAACCCCAGACACAGGGGAACTTGGGGGATGGGACATCCTGAGACCCAGCCCAGATGAATGGAACAGACCACAGAGAACTGGGCATCATTTTTGTCCAGCTCAGCTCTGCTGGGCCCAGCCTGTGCTGTGCCAGGGGAAGGCCTCATCATGCCTGGGTGCAGGGCAGGGTTTCCAAGGCGTTCCAGCCCAGGGAAGGCTGCCTCCACGGCTGTGCACCAGGAACTCTGCCTGCCTCCCCGACATGTGCTGACTGGACTATGCCCCCAGTGGCTCTGGACACAGCCCATTCCTCTCAGGGCATAGCCTGGGCCTGTGTGCACATGGGGGAACTTGTGAGTGTGTGTGCAGGTGTGTGTGAGGGTAGATGATGTGAGTACATGTGCACGTGTGTGCAGGTATGAGGCTGCTGGATGGTCCGTAGCTTACAGATCAGCTATAGCAGGGTCTCTTGAAGAGCCAGCAGTTGACCCCTCTCCCTTCCTCAGCCTGAGTCCAGAAGCTTCCTTCATGCCCCACCCCTCACCGCTGCCCCCATCCATCTTGGTCTGCCTCCTCTTTGTCCTCTGTGCGCACCTCCCCCTGCACTAGACGGGGCTCTCAGCACTCCTTGCCTCTCAGACTCCATCCAGGAGGCCAGAGACCACTGCCCCTTCTCATGCCTCCAACCCCAGCCAGCCGCTGAGTTAGCATTGGGGCGAGCCACCAGGCCAGGCCCACTGTGCATGCTTGGTGTCCCAGGTGTGGTCACAACTGGCCGGGTGGTCAGGGCAGGCTGCATGGACTACAGGAAGATCTGGCCACGGCTGCTCTGGGTCCTGAGGCCAAGCGGCCCCCTCCGTGAGAGCCCAGCTGCCTGGCACTGCCACAGGGACCGTTTTTTCGAGATGAGACCAGGCATCAGCGTTTAAGGGACAAGAGAGGGCTAATACCCATGTCCACCCAGCCAGGGAACATTTGATCCACTGGCGAGAAGCGAGGGGCCGCTTCCGGCCTCCCGGGCGCCGCTGCTCTCCATCTGTGTGCGTGGCTAATGAATGCTCCTCAGGAGGCCTGGAGAATTCGCTTCCCGGGGCCCAGTTGCCTCCTGGAACGTGAGTGGGTGACCGAGGACATTTCGGGCAAGGTGCCCGGCCACCCCTTCTTAATAACCGTATGGACATCCATGTCCTGCCCAGACCCTCTGCTGCCCAGGGAGACTCCCGGCTCTGCCTGTGGGCCAGGCTCCTGCCTTGCCCTCTCCAGCCTCGGTCTCCCTCCTACGCTGAAAGGCTGAGTCTGGTGATTTCAAACCTTCTTGCTATAAAGCATAGTTCTCCAAACATGCTCTCATACACGTGCCCCAAATGCACAAAACAGATCAAAATGGCCCAGGAGGGCTGGGGCCACATAGGCAACGAGGGCGATGCAGGGCCCAGGGTGGATGCTGAGGCCAGCATCCCTGCACTCAGCCTTGGTGGGTCACTGCATCTCTCTGAGCCTCAGTTTCCTCATCTGAGAAATGGGGATGATGTCATCCTCCTGGAAGAGGTGAAGTTCAGTGTCTTGCAGGCCGGGCTTTGTCCGTTGCCTCCCCAAGCTCACATTCCTCATCTGTGAAATGAAGAGACTCAAACCCCACTCGCCTCCCAGAAGGCCATGTACTATTCAGACCCGTGATGGTGGCTACAGTCACACGGGTGGCTGGAAAGAGGGGACCAAGAGCCTGGGAGAGGTAGGGCCAGGGGAGTGAAGGCTGAGGGCTGGGGGACTACCACGGGTGCTCCGCTGAGGCATCAGCTCTCTGCAGCCCCTCTCCAAGATGCCTGAGGTAGGCTTGGGAGGCATGAGGGCGACCTCAGCACTTTTCACCAGCCCCATCCACCTCACAACCCCCTGGACGCCTGGAGATGCAGGCCAAGACTGTCTGAGCTACGGGCATCGTCTGTACTTATCCCCCTGAATTCTTCCCTGTGTCTCATGAGAAAGAGAGGCACAGTCTCACATCTCCAAAGCCAGAATGATGAGGGGGTCCACTCTGACCCTGAGTTCTTTTTCTTCTTTGTCAATAACATAAGGAGGGCACCAGCCTGTCTGATCCTAGAATCTATCACTCTGCAATGCCTGCCTGGATGGCTGCTGACCTTCACCCAGAAAGCCAAGGCTGTTGAGATAACAGTACCAACTCAAAGAGGAAAGAAAGCACGGGATCACTGTAGCAAGGGGCCAGGCAGCATTCTATTCCTTGGTTGGGGATCCGTGGGGGAGGCGTCCCTGGGCACAGCACATTCCTTCCCTGTGCAATGGAAATCCCTGCCCCCAGGTGAACACAGTGGGAAGCGCTGGAGAGTGGAGAGCAGGGACTCGGCCAGGCTGGCTCTGACCCACTCAGTCCTCCCTCACCTGCTCTGTCTGTCTGGATCCCACTGAGTGCTCAAGTCACTAAAGCACTACCGTTTACAGTCATTTGCTAAATGGATGGTCCACACCTGGGCAGTTTGTCCCACACCCTGAGGCAGGGTTGATCCTGCTGTTCCTGAATGAGAACTTCCAAGGCTGGGCTGGGGGAATAGAATTTTCTAAAGTTTTCCAGGTGATTTTTCCACAGTCAATGAGAAGACCTGGATGAGGGTCCATGAGTCTACACGCCACCAAAAGCCCCCGGGAAAGCACAAGGGGGAAAGCCCAGGTGTTAGGTTCAGAAGGCGCTGGGGAAGCCTGGCCGCCCCGAGAATGTCCTCTCTGAGAGATTTCAGGTGAGTCACCTCTCTGGGACTTCAAGAGCCAGCCCAGTAGCACCCTCCTCTGGGATGGAACCATTGGTCCTTCTCCCACCTTCCCTCCGTCTTTGCCCAGACACTGCCACCAAGGGACTCAGCACAGTGAGTGTTGCTTTCCATGGAGTGTGAGCCACTGACTGCCACCACCACCAGCTCATGCCTCTTCTGTGCCAGATGAGTCAACTGCCTTAAGTAATTCTCACAGCAACCACCTGCCATTCTGCCCACTTTCCTGGTCAGTAAACAGTGCCTCACACAGAGCTGCAACCTGGCTGAGCTGCAGCTCAGCTCCACAGACTCGGAAGCAAGTCAGCTTTTGATCACGGAACCTCCTGGAAGGCAGAGTCCCCGGACTTCGCCCTCCCACCCTCCCTCTCTTCCTCTTGCAAACAGTTGTTCAAGGTCTGCTGTGTGCCAGGCATTGTCCCGGATGCCAGGGCTGTGAAGACACATCAGAATGGCCTGCCAGGGGAAACAGATGCTGGGGCAAATGCTCCCAGGACAGGGTGGCAGGAGCTGGAACCAAAGGGAATTCATTTAGACTACAGGGTCACAAGGAGGAAAAGGATGTCTCTTTGGGGGTGGGGTATGCAGAGACGCCACAGAAAAGGCAGAAAGTCTTTGTTTTCCTGGGGCCCCCAGCACACAGCAGGAGTGGCTAAAAGCCTAGAGGACACGGCAGAGCTTCCAGCCTGTTTCTTGCTCATCTCAGTCGTTGAAACTCCTCAATTTCACGATTGTACCAGCCCGCATCTGTTTATGCGCTCATTGGAATCCGCGCTGACAATATATTTGTTTAATTTCCAGCAAGAAGGGGAAGATTTGTCAGGGTCAGGGATACGTCTTGCATAAAACATTCTGATTAAACTCTGTTGGCCAGAGAATTACTTTCCCGTCATACTTAGAGAAATCTAGTTGTTTCCTAATTGGAGTCGCTGCCTCGCCAGCGCGTTCACCATTTACAGTTCACTCTCTGCCAGATGTTGCTTGATGTAAATTCCTCCCCAGAAGGGGGCCCCAGGTGTCTCGGGAGAGGTGCTAACTGGCACAGGCCACGGGAGGCCTCTGCGTGCTGAGCTGGAGGAGAGCCAGTGTCCTAACGGGAGGCCGGGAAGAGAATGTCCTTGTCTACACTGGCCGAGGGGGGGTGGTTATTAAAAAACATGGGACCAGGGCCAGGTGTGATGGCTCATGCCTGTAACCCTAGCACTTTGGGAGGCCGAGGCTGGTGGATCACAAGGTCAGGAGTTCCAGACCAGCCTGGCCAGTATGGTGAAACCCCGTCTCTACTAAAAACACAAAAAAGTTAGCTGGGCGTAGTGGCACACGCCTGTAATCCCAGCTACTCAGGAGGCTGAGGCAGGAGAATCGCTTGAACCCTGGAGGTGGAGGTTGCAGTGAGCCGAGATCAAGCCACTGCACTCCAGCCTGGGTGACAGAGCAAGACTCCGTCTCAAAAAAACAAAAACAGAAAAACCATGGGACCAGCAGAGTGTCTCAGCATCATCAGCTGTCTGACAGGTGAGAGCCCACTTGGAGCCCAGTGGTGCAGCCAGAGATGGGGAGGGCTATTGTGCTAGCCTGCTGAGGGCTGAGTCGGTCCTTGGCCTTGACAGAAGGGGCTGGCAGAGGGGCACTGCAGGAAGCCAGCAAGCAGGAGGCCTCACTCAGCCTTGGGTGGGGCAGAGAGATCGCCAAGCAGGCGCAGTAAGGAGCTGTCTGCCTCCCGAGAGGGTTTTGGGTAAGGATAGACTTTGACCGTGTCTTAAGGGGGAGTGGGGGGGGAAGCAGGAGGAAGGATGGGGAGCCACCACTTACTCTACAGCTATGGTGTGCCAATTCTTCATATATTTAGCAGTCCTGCTAAGTAGTGGTTATTACGCCTATTTTTCAGATGTGGAAGCTGAGGCTCACAGAAGTATAGTGGCTCATGTGGAGTCACAGCCAGAAAACAGAGGCACAGGGATGTGAACACAGGACCCAGGATCAGTATACCTGGAGCCTGGCCCACTGCACACAATAAAAACCACAGGAGGGCAGAGGAGGGGGAGGTCACCACGACCCTTGGTGCGCTCCCACCCACAGGAATACAGAGGTCTCTTTTCACTGTGCAGGCATGGCTCATCATCAGTCAGTATACAGGAGACACGGACCCTCCCACAGTCCCCCTTCCATGTTCACAGCAGACATTGCTAATCAATCACAGCATGCCTCCAAGCACCAACACCAACAATCAGGGTTGGTAGACTGGACGGACCAATTCGCCATCCTGGGCTAGTTCTTTGATTTTAGTGGCTGAACTGCTCAATACAGTAGCCACGAGCCACATATCGTTACAGGGTGCCTAAAATGGAACTCACATCTAAAGTGCATTTAAGTACAAACGGCATGTTGGATTTTGAGACATAGTCTAACAAAAAAAGTAAAGTATCTAATAAATGTCGTGTTGATTACATGCCAAGATGATACTATTTTGGATACACCGAGTTAAAGAAAATATAACACTAATTTCACTTTTCTTGTGTACTTTTTAGAAATGTGGCTTACGTTCGGTTTCCGTTGGACAGCGCTGGTCTCGAGTTCAAGCTGTGCCAACAGCGCCCCTGGTGGCCGAAGTGGGTAAATTCATCTCACCAAGGGCTTGTTTTTCTACTGGAGACCCAGCGCAGGTTACTCCACGGTTCTGCACCTGTTTCCTCATCTGTGAAATGGGGACGATAACAGTTCCTATCTCATAGATTGCAATTGAGGAATAGATGAGTTAAAATATGGAAAGTATGTGAAGCAGCACCTGGCACCGTAATAAACGCTGAGCGACTGTTGGCTATGTTTTTATTATAGCATCTTGTCGACTGGGAGGTAGATCGCAGGCCCTTTTCTCTCCTGAGCCTCCCGATCTTGGCCCCACTCCAGAGCAGCCTCCACTCCCCAGGAGAGATAGGAGCTGACGTCCAGCAGGAAGAGCACAGCTTCCTGCCATGTACACCGGAAGAGGCCCCACCAGGCCAAAGCCATGAAGCCATCACTGGAGCCACTTCCTGTGTCTCACTAATAAGCTTCCCCGTCACCCCTCACTGGGGTTCTGGTTCCCACCTGAGCTCCTGAACCCTGAGCCCAGTTCAGATCTCTGGAGTCCTCAAAGCCCCCGACACTCTTGCTGTTCCCTGACTCTCCCCATAGCATGGTTGCTGACACTGATCCTTCCAGGAAGCTGCTTAACTCAGTCCCATTTCTCAACAAGCTCTGAGAATCATTAAAAATAATAATAGCTGTGCCTTTGCAGATATAATGCAAGAATGGCTAGTTGTGGCATTTCTGCAAAGCTTAAAAAACACAGAAAAATTATTTTAAAAAAAGGAGGGGGAAAGGCTTTGGTAATTCCACCACCAAGAGTCAGCCACTAGTTACTATCTTCCTAGCTCCCTTGCTAGAGCAGTGCTGTCCAATAAAAATGTAAAGTGAGGCCGGGTGCAGTGGCTCACACCTGTAATCCCAGCACTTTGGGAGGCCGAGGTGGGAAGATCACCGGAGGTCAGGAGTTCGAGACCAGCCTGGCCAACATGGCAAAACCCCATCTCCACTAAAAATACAAAAATTAGCCGGGTGTGGTGGCATGTGCCTGCAATCCCAGCAACTCAGGAGGCTGAGGCAGAAGAATCGCTTGAACCTTGGAGGCGGAGGTTGCAGTGAGCCGAGATCACACCACTGCACTCCATCCAGCCTGGGCAAAAAAACAAAGTAAAGTGAGCCACATAAGTAATTTCACAATTTCTAGCAACATGTTTTGAAAAGTAAATTTCACCTGGCTCTTAACCAGGTGAAATTAATTTTAACAATATATTTTATTTAACCCAATGTATTCAAAATATTGTCATCTCAATGTGTAATCGATATAGAAATATTCGTGAGATCATTTACATTCTCCTTTTGTACTAAGTCTCTGAAGTCCCGTACGCTGCTTGCACTCACAGCCCCTTTCAATTGGGTCAAACTGCATTTCAAGTGTTCAGTACCCATGTGGCTCATGGCTACTATATCAGACAGTGCAGGTTTAGGGTGCTTTTTAAAGCAAATGGGCAAGTGTTGAGTGTGACAATGCTGGACTGTCAAGGCCTGTAGAGTTTGGGACCCTGCTGGTCCACACTTGCCCCTGAGCCTTGCAATAATGAAATCCTTTCCTTCCTCAGGGCCAGCTGCTCCATGCACGCCATATAGAATCCATACACTCTTTCCCAAGAGCTCTATGCGTTATTAGGTGGGGAATCGTTGGATGTCAGCAAAAGAAAGGGCAAGATAGCTCCATGGTGCCCTGGGTCGACGATGGAGAAGCATGCCTCTGAGAACCTTCCAAGGTAAAGAAACAGGGAGTCCCCAGTACCCCTCAATTATCCTCATTCACATTGCTACTGCCCCGTTTTCCACATTTCAGTTTCCTCAGATTTCGTACTCCAGGCAGAAGCTCCAAGACGCCTAGTACTTCAGGTTTGACATCCTGCCAGCTTGGGCTCCAAGCAATGGGCTCCCCGTACATTGCGAACTGCGTGTCTCCCAAGATGAAAGACTGTAAAAAAAAAAGATAAAAATAGTTCCCGGGAAAGAGACTGCTTCAGCTGGCCCAGTTTGTAGAGTCCCTGTTTCATCTCTGATGTGAATAATTCATCTCTTCTAAAGTGCTGCTGTTAAGTTAGGAGCATCATTATTGCATTTTTTTTGATGAGGCACTTTTTAAAAAATCATAAACACCCAGCACATTAAGAGGAGAGCCTGAAGTACGTCATTTAGAGCCATTTGCTCAGGCAGAAAGCAGCGCTCGTGATCCGTGCCGTCAGCTTGTTCCCTAAGCTGACATATCAAAGCTGCCTTTGGTTTCCTCCTTTGCTTAGACTAGGGAGTATGACCTTGTTTCTTTTGAAGAGTTTGCAGAAGTGGACCTGGAGAAGGAAACAGTCCGGCCTGGAAAGCAGGCGGCCGGAGAGCTGGCCCTCGCTCTCTTTGGGCCTCTTCTCAATTACCTTGTGAAGACAAGCACAAGTAAACAACTCTGGAGTGAGGCCAGCACAGTATATGTTCTTGAAGAAGCCGAAGGGCATCTGGCGAGGCTCTGGGGATGTGAATAATAATATGAGTGATAGTGACTCATGCCACCATTAATTGATCACTTACTACATGCCAGGCTGCCCACACTAAGAGCTCTAGATGCATTATCTCATTTCATCCTTGCAACGCTATGAAGAGGGACACTCCTATTATACCCATTTCACAGATGCGGGCACTGAGGCACGGAGGGCAGGGGTGAGTCATTTGCAGGGCTGTCTGCTCCTGTCCTTCTCCACCTCTCTCAGTGGGGAGGGACACTCCCCTCCAACTGCTGATAGTCCCTGGAATCCCAGCTGAGCCCAGAGCAGGTCTGCAAAGAGGTCACTGAGCTCCGTGACAGCAGGGTCAAGGTCACCCTGAAACCAGCCATCTCCCACAGAGCCAGGCTGCTCTCCCCTTGCACACAGGCTGCCTGGGCTCAAGTTCCACCAGCAGACTTGGAGCAGGAGGGCTGCAGGCTGCCCTTTGTACGCACATGGGTCTCCAAACCAGCCTTTTTACAAAATGTATTTTAGCTGTGGGATCCTTTATTCCCGTGAATTCTTATCCAGAAGCCCAAAATGTAGAATAGATTTTCAGGGAGTTTTCCTGGTTGAAGGGAGGCATGGGGGACACAAAGACCCCTAGAACAGCCCCCTCAGCACCCTGGACCTGGGTGAACCAGTGCTCTGAGTGACTTCTTCGTTTGACCAGATGGGTCAACTGAGTCCCAGGGAGGGCAGCCACAGGGCTAACATTTACTGCGCACTCGCCACGAGCCTCACTGTGCGGAAGCTCTCTCACGGTGTTACGTTCTCTCCGGTTACCCCGAAGCCTCAGGCTCCCCTCGTTCACCAAGCCCAGGTTTCTGGGAGTGAAACTGGTCCCGCTGCCTGCTCCACACCTTGTACATCTTTGTCTCAGGTCTCAAGGGACAGGATTGAGGTGGCCCTGTCCCTTCTGTCCCCTCCATCCCCAATGACAACTGATGGGTTCCAGGTTTTCTGTTTCCCTTTAGCAGGAAAATGGAGCCCAGAGATTTGGTCTGGCTTCCCACGTGAAAAGGCCGCCCTGCTGCTTGGCCGGTGTTGGCGTGGGCTGACCAGGTGCCTCCTGGCCTCTGGGGCCTCCTTTCTGGCACAGTAGAGCCGGGGTGGAGGGCGGCCCCACGGGGACAAGGCTTGGCAGAGCCAGAGGTGAAGTGGCCCGCATAGCAGCTATCCACAGCTGGGCCCAGGCCTGCCCCAGTGGTAGACACAGGGGCCCAGCTCAGGCCCCATAAAGAGGGAACTAGAAACGATTTTCCTCACCTCGCACAAATCCCACCCCAAATTGCCACCCACCAGCTTAGAGGGAGCGGAGGCCTGAGCTTATCTTCTCATGTGGAGCTCGGGGATAGTGCTAGGGCCCGAAGGCCCCGGAATCCCTGTCTGGGCCTCTGAGCCCTGTCTTCAGAAGGCGGCGAGCCACCCTTCCGGCCCTGGGCCTGCTGATATGGGACCCAGTGTCTGTTTGTCCAAGTTCAAGGATTATGAAATGTGGGTTATTGCCCTGCTCTGCTGATATTGGCTCTGTGGGGCCTCCATCCCAACCCCCCTGATCGCAGAAGCCCCAAGCTTTCTGGAGATGTTTGGCCTCGTTTTATTCTCCCAAGAAGCCCCCGCAGTGGGCAGAGCAAGACTTTTAGCCCCATCTCCCTAGCGGGAGAACTGAGGAGTCGCGGCAGTGCCCTGGCCCCAGCTAGCAGAAGTCTGGCAAGCTCCAGGGATTTCAAATCCTCTTGGGAATTCTCACAGGAGCCAGCCCGCTTTGTGCCAAGTGACTCCCACCCAGACCCATCAAACTTCGCTCCCCATGGGTTTGGGGTTGGCTTCAAGCCGGTGCCCCTGCAACTGGACTGGGACAGCCCTGAGTGGTAAAGCGGGGCTCTGTGGCATATCCCCCGGCAAGGAGCCCCCTGGCCACACCCACTGTCCAGGGACGCTGCCCCCAGCCGGACCCTCAGCCTCCTAGCCCTGGACCGAGACAGAGTGGGCTCGGGCCACACATGCGACCTCCCGTATATGTCCTGGGCTGGCACAACTGCTGGGTTGGCCAGCACTGGGCTAGGTCTGACCCCAAGATGGAATAAACAGAGAAAAATCCATGACAACTGGACTTAGCTCAGGGTGGGCCCTACCCTGACGTCCTCTCATCCCGCAGAGCTGCCCACACACTCAGGGGCACGGAGAAGCCACAGGCTGGCCAGGGGCCCAGCACCCTGGAGGACACAGAGAGGCACGGAAGTCACCTGGGCTGGAGGGAAGGGGTCAAGGCCGCCCTCCCAGGGACAAGGCCCTTCGGCTGCAGCTGCAGAGAGGGAGGGAGGAGGACGAGCAGGTCTGCCCTCTGCTCTGACACCAGGGCCCTTCTGCAGTTCCCCCAATGCTCCTCTCCCCACGCTCCTCCTCCCCTCCATGGCCTAGCCACCTCCCCTTTGCCCTCCTGGCTGCAGCCTCTGGTCCCCTCCCCATCCCACTTACCTGACCACATCCTGTATCTGCCCTCACTGCCACTCCCCAGGGCCCCTAATAGCCCCCTACTGTCCACGGGGACAGTCCCACTCCTCCCCACCGGGAACAGAGCCCAGCACGATGTGGCCCCTCAGGCTGTCCAGCTCCAGGACTCCTGTCCTGGCCACACCCTGCACCCTGGCCCCAGGTGCTTGGGGGCGTTCCCTGCACCTCCAAGCTTTAGCCACAGGTGCATCCTCCTGCTGGAAGATTCTCCCTCCCCTCCCCACCTACTGTTCACGCCCCAAGACTTGTCTTGATGGCCCGTCTCTGGGGACTCTCCCCATTCCCTGGCTCATCCACAGTGAACCCCCCTGGCTTGTCCAGACCCCACCCTCACCTGGGCCACAGCTTGTCACAGTTGGCCTGCATGCCAGACCATGGCTCCTCGGGCCAATGACAGCATCTTTCTTTTCTTGAGCTTCTCTGAGGCCAGCCCAAGACACAGTTCAACCCATGTTTGTTGAATGAATAAATGACCTACAATGGGGCCTTACCCTTTCACACCCAGGACAAAGGCATTGGCTCCCTCCAGGTTTACTTTGCCTGAACCACCACCCTTGCTGTCCTCTGCTTCACCCTCGCCTCCCACAGCCCACACTGGGTGTCCACCTTAAAGGGAACCCCAAAGCCAATGAGGGAGGCATGAAACCCTGACTTCCGACTCCTCCCCACCTGAGCTCCTCCCATGGGAACCTCCTGATGGGGCAGAAGGTTCAGACTCACCTGAGCTGGGACTTACCTGTGTTCCTAAGGGTGTGGCCTTCCCGGCAGTTGGCTCCAAGTCACTTTGGAGAGACATTAGCATCCAGGCTCCTCTGACCCTCGAACGGGAGTGCTTTTTGCACCTCCTGGCAGGGAGCCCCCAGTGTCCATGTCTTCTGGTGTCACCTACTTCACAGCACGTCTCCCAAAATGCTTCAGAGCAGTTTCCATTTTTCCACGAAAGAAATGACCCGTTTCCCGGGCTCCTTTCTCCTCCGTGCCTTTGTGGCAGAGAGCGCTGCCTTTGTCGTAAAATAATTTCAGGCGCTTGCCTCTCTCTTTCACGCAGAACTGTTCAAGGCTCTTTCCTCCGACTGACTTTCATGTCGCAAAACTCCATTAAGCTTTCATCTGCCTGGGGGAGCCGTGCCTTGAGGAACCAGGGAAGGAAAGGAGTGCTCCGGACAGTGCGCAGGGGATATGTAAATGGGTGCAGAACTCAGAGCCTGCCTCTGCCCCCCAGTCCACCCACCCATCTCCAGGCGAGAACCACCCTGCCTCGCGCTCCCCCGCCTGTTCTGGGAAGGGCGCTGTGAGGCAGGCAGGGCAGAGCCACCCTGAAATCCTCATCTGGATTGTTCGTTCATTCCAGTGGCAAAGAAGCTCACTCCCAGGAGACCGGGTGCATTCAAGGAAGCTGCTTCGGTGGAAAGAGCACTGGGGCAGGAGTCCAGGCCTGGGTTCAAGTGACAGCGGGTGCTGATTCCTCACGGTTTCCACACCTCCTGGCAGGGAGGGCCTGGCTGCGTTGCCGTCTCTAATATTTGCCTGATATAAAATGGGCCGCTTGCAGGGATTCCACACCTGTCTGAATATCCACCACCACAGGATTTTCTATCCCTTCTCTCTAAGAGGAACCCCCTAACTGTGTATGCTGAGATGCCACCAGGCTGGAGGCCCCCATCAGAGCTGCCACATCTCCCCGCCGTGTGGCCCTGGGTGAGCCACCTTCTCTATGCGCCTCAGTTTCCCAACTGTGTTTCCTCAGTGTTGTGAGGACTGAGTTCCATTGCAAACCACTCTCGCACATGCCGATGAAGTGTTATGGTTTCCAAATACATGCACCCCTCATAGGCTCTAATTCCCACCAAAAAAAAGCACTGAGGTTTTCACCAGTGAGCCGGCTGATAGCAGCCAAACCGGAGGTGGGCTCAGGGTAACCAGCCTCCAACCATTTCAAAGCGGCCTTCAGACCTAACTTTCCATTTCCCCTGGGCAGCCACTCTCCTCCAAGACTCCCGCTGGGGAAGAGAACAGCCCCATCTTCTTTCTCTACCTCCAAGCCGAGGGGCACTCAGCCGTGAGCTGGCTGTTCACAGATCACTCACTCTTCATTCTCACAGCAACCCTCACCAAAGCCCCATGTCACAGATGAGGAAACTGAGGCTCCACGCAGGAAGCCGCTTTCCCAAGGCCCCATCTGTCTCCCGGTGAGCTCCTTCCCAATGACATGGCACATGCTCCGTCTGTGCAAGCCCTGAAGCCACCTCCTGTTTTACCTGACTGGAGGCTGTCCTGCAGCAGGACACAGAGGGCTGGGCTGGGCTGCCTGGTTCCGGTTCTGTGCTTCTGTCTCCTCTGTGCCCAGTGCTGCCAGCCGACATCCAGCTGCCCATGGAAACGGCAGCTCCAGCAAGGTGGGCCGCCCTGGGCCACCCCCTGAACTTCCAGAGCCATCGGCTCTGCCCATCTGTGCTCATCTGTCTCACCTGTAACCCTAATGGCAGCCTCTGTTCAGGACCACCAGCACGAGCCAGGCCTCCCCACACCTCACAGTGTCACCTCTCCAAACACATCCCTGCCATCTGGAGCCCAGGGGACAGTCGGAAGCCTGCTGAGGGAGGAGATCAGGAGATGGAGGCTAAAGGGGAGAGCACCAGAGTGAGAAGGGGCTCCAGAAGCTAGGCTGAGGGCAGACCCTGCTGCCCCCCGAAAAGCCACCATCCAGTGGGGTCATTATTTTTCAATCGGGGAGGCTTTGTACGTGTATTTCTTAAAAATGAGGAGGGAAGGATGTCTGCAGGCACGTTTCCTGTGTTGGAGTCACCAGCAGCTCACGCCTCATTGCTCCCGTCTCCTCCAGCTGTAATTAAGCCAGAGACACCAGGCACTGCTGCCTGCCCAGCTCCAGTCCCAGCACGATAATCAGCCCCCAGTTAAATGAGGAGGATAAATAAAGGCAGACCGGGACTCCGAGGACAACAGCCCCCGGTTAGCGTCCTCCACAGACCCAGACCACCCAGCTGCCTTGGTCGCTGCACAGTCAGAGGATGGATAGAACATGCAGGGCCTCTTGGTGGGAAGCCACGGACAGGTGGGGCCCCCCAAGCAGGGCCTCAGTTTTCTCGTCTGTAATATGGGGGAGCAGATGAGTCCCCCACGTTACCCTCTGCAGGCCTCACTGTGGTCCTCTCCACTTTAGCCGTCACCTCTTGGCCTCCTGAGTCAGACCTGCAGAGGCAGGCCCGGGAATCTGCACTTCCCGAGATGCCCCAGGGAGCCCCTCCGTGGAACCACGTGTGCCAAGGCCTGGGAGGAGGGCATGTGGCCAGAGGATCCTGGGGTCCCTCTCCCAGCCCAACCCCACTCCCAGGCCTTGTGGCTGCTCCCCCTCTGCAAAGGCACCAGGAGGGAGGTCAGGCCCTGGCGGAGCCAGCGACGCAGGTCAGTGCCCCGGGCAAGTGGGTGCTGCGGTGGCCTCGGGCCACAAGGGGGCAGAGGCGCCCAGCGAGGCCGCAGCCTTCGCTCAGGTGAGCCGGGTCCGCTGCGCTGCGCGCCGGGGTCCTGCACCAACGCTCTTCGCGGCAGAGGAGACCCCGGGGGGCAGGGTCGGGCGGGGGCCTCTCCGTGTGGCCTGGGTGGTCCTCAGGTCCTCAGCCCCTGCCCCCGCCTCTTCTGGAAAGCTCCTCACAACGCTGCCCGGCCCTGCTGCCTCCCAGCCCCGACACAGGAATCCCATCTCACTCCAGCGCCCGCCCTCCCTTTCCACGGTGCAGGCGGCTTCATCCCTGCTGAGTCTAATTCCACCCTCATTCGCCCCATTTCACAGGAGGAGTAAACTGAGGCCGAGAGAGGGCAGGGGCTGGAGCCAAGGCCCTCCCTTCTGGAGCAGCAATCCTAGAATTGGGAAACTTTGCCTTTTGTTGTGGTAAGAAACGCTGTTGAGAATTTCTTAATTCCCCTTTGGAAAAGACAGGTTGTGCTGTGTGCAGAAATCGTTATTCAAAAATTACAGACTCTGGTTGTTTCTATGGAAACATTTTTCACCTTATGCAAATGAAGCAAGAGGCATGAAAACAACGCCTTCCCTTTCTGCCCCCCCACCCCCCACCTTCTTTCTTTTTGGAACCTTGAAAAGCTGCTGCTGAAAGTTTCGTCCTCTGCAGGGGTGCTGAAGGCGGCCTCTGACACTGTGGGGAGAGTTTGCTACATTAACTTGGGGACCTTTGTGACCCTGGGCCAAGCCGAGACTCAGGGTTCCCCGGCCAATTACTCTGAGGCCCAGCTCCATTTACTCCCACTCTGATCATTACAGAGTGGTAGGTGGCAAATGTCACTCCAGAGCGTCTCCCCTGCCCCCTTGAAGGGGAACCCCTGCTTCCCACCACAATTCCTTCAGGAAGCCCCACAGCAGGAGGGAAACCCCCCACCCCCCCAGAGCACCCATGGTTTACCCAGCCTGGACTGGCATTCTGTTGAGGAGCCAACCTGTGCACCCACTCCTGCACTCCCCTCCGCCTCCACGGGGGCTCCCAGAGCCAAGGGACAGGAATGTTGGGCATATCTTTCCTCTGGTTGTGATTCAAGCCCCCACATTGGTGCCTTCCAACTGTGTGGCCTTGGACAAGTCTCTTTGCCTCTCTGAGCCTCGTTTTGTCCCGTCACCCCCACCCTGCTTAGTTGGAGGTGATAGCACTCACCTTGCAAGGTTGCAGGAACGGTGACATGAACGACCATCTTCACTACTTAGCGCACAGTAGGGATTAAATGTGTAGGGATCCCCCAAGTTGCTCCTAGAGGAGCGGGGAGCCAGGGTGAGAAGAGGCTCGCTGGTGTGTGTGCTGCGTGGGATGTGGTCGCCCCCCAGGAAATTTGCTTGAAGCCACCCTGAGAACTCCATCCCCAGCTGTTTGTGACCGGGGCGACCACCAGGAGGCAGTGTCTCCCAGCAGCCAGAGCGCCGAATTTGTAGCCCAGAGACCTGGGTTCAAGCTCCGAATCAGAGGTGTCTTCACTGGGTGATCTTGGAGACTATTTCCCCTCCCCAAGCCTCCATTTTCTCATCCACAGGGGGCCACATCATCTCCTGCACGCCCCACAGGCTGCGTGGGGACCACTAGCTAAAGGCTGTGGGAAGGGGGCAGATGCACCCTGACTGATACAAAATTGGTACCAAGAGTGGTTCCAGGTGATGGATGGGATTTGGGGATTGGTTTGGTCATGGCTTTGGGCTTGAACACAGAGCTGAGCTCCTTGCCAATGGGAAATGGGATGTTAGTGACCCCTATATGCAGCAACATTGCCATTAATCAACTGTCACCTGCTGTTGATTGCAATGAAGTGGCTCCTAAGGAACCCACGTGGCTCCTGAACTTGACCATTACGGCAGTAACGATGACTATAAAGATTTTGGTGAGGTGTGGATTCTTTTGAGTATATGCAAGCTCTCGCAAAGAGAAAATGAAAAGCTTGGATCCTTTAGCCTTCAGCTCAAGTCACAGTCTGAGAACCAGCGAGCTTCGGTGACAGCTGTAAAAGAGGCTCTTATTTCATTTAGCTGCAGGGCTGATGCTGATGAAAATCAGACACAAGCTTTAATTGCGCAGGCTGCTGAGGTATAACAATTGAATTCGTGCCCTCAACAAGTTTCTCATGTGAAAGTTAGAGCCCTGATTAGTGAAGAATCAGATCTCAAAACTTGGAATGAAAACATCTGATTGGATCCAAATGAGACTGTCAATCTTGAGTCCCCAAGTCACACGGAGCCTCCTTGCAAGTGGAGGCAGCTACCCATCTCATGTCAGAAGAGACTGGCTCTCCTCTGTTTGAAAACCATGGGATAAACTCACCCAGGGCAGATGCCCTAGAAGGAGATGCCCATTCATCTCGAGATCCTTCACAGCCACCCTGTTGCCACTAGACCCACAGCTGGGCTCCAATCCCAGCATGCTGCAGGGGCAAGTACACACTTTACCACCAAAAGAATTACAAGACTTTGCTTATATATGTGGGCAGAACCCTGGGTAGCATGTGCAGAGTGGATTCTAAGGGTGTTAGATCACGGAGGGAGAAATATTAATGCAACATTAGACCAGGCCAAATGTTTTGGCATAACTGCACTTACTAGAAAATCTGAATCCAATGTGCTAGTTTGTGTAACTATGCATTAATCATCTATTGCCGTGTATCAGATTACCACAAACTTCAAGGCTTACAACAGCACACGCTTTTAATCTCACAGCTTCTATGGGGTAGGAACCTGGGCATGGCTGAAGTGGCTCCTCTCGGTCAGGATTCTTACAGGGCAGCAATCCAGGTGTCAGCCAGAGCTGCAGTCTCATCAGAAGGGTTCCCCGGGAAACCGTCCACTTCCAGGCACACAAGGTCGTTGCAGGAGTCAGTTCCCTGCAGGCTGTTGGGCTGAAGGCCTCAGTTACTAGGTGGCCCTGGCTGAAGGCTGCCCTCATGGACCTCTTCAGCATGGCCACTTACTTTATCAAAGCCTGCATCCTGAGAAGGCAACTGAGAGCCTGCCACCACCTTATAGAAGCTAAACACAGCACTGACCACCCATCAGCTTGGTCATATTCTGTTGGTTTGAAGCATGTCACAAGCCCACCTGTACTCAAAGGAAGGGAGTTACATAGAGGAATGAATAGCAGGAAACAGGGATCATTGGAAGTTTTCCTGCCACCAGCAGAAGGTGGATCTAACAGATTATTTGGTTGGTTCTTGACTAAAGCCTGGACTCGCCCATGATCTTCAGGTAATGAGATTGAGATGGCAGAGCTTCCCTGGCATGAGGTGGAAGAGGGAACCCAAAGGCTTAGAGGATAGGAATGCTGGGCTGGATCTATCAAGTGAAACCTGCACACCCATCCCTCTACTATGTTCTGCAAGAGGGCCCAGGAGACACTTCCTTCACTGAGGAATTGAAAAATAACAGTGGTGAGCGGCACGCCCGCATCCCTGAAAATCCCTGTGGTTGCAGTCCTTTTTAGGCCAGGCATGACAGCAGGGGATGCTGCCACCGAGCTGCATGCCCTGATTTCAATGGGAATGATGAGATTGCAGAGTGGCAGAAGCCAAGTGGCATCATCACTTCACTGCCAAAGACAAAGTGGGTACATCTAGCATCACGGACAGCAGGGACGCACAAGCAATCAACATGCCTTGGCCCACACAGATCTTTGGTGGTGGCTAATTCATCATGGTGTCCCCGGGAGTGAAAGAGATGGGCAGCCTGCCACAGCCTTGGTTTAAACAGGAAACACAACCGGGAGAGCGCAAGGCCTGGTAGCCTCAAGTCTGACTTGAGTTGTTGCAATGAAGAATCATGGCCTCTTACCCGACTTCCAGATCTCAGCAAATTCATAGACCCTGAGCGACTTGGTTGAAGGGGAGGCCAGCATGGCTGTGCACACTGTCAACCTTCCTCCAAGCCGTTTCCAGGGGGACCTGTGGCCTTTTACTACAGGGAGTGTGCAACAGGGGAAGGAAGTGCCTAGATGGTTTGAGGATTGCTAGACAGTGGTTCTGAACTAATACTAATTCCTGAGGGCCCAAAATTCCACTGTGCCCCAGCAATCTAAAAGGAGGTGGACAGTGGGAAGACGATAGATGGAGTCTTAACTCAGGTCTGGTTCACAGTGGGCCCAGTTGGTCCATGGACCCCACCCCCACCAGTAGTTATCTCTCCAGCTCTTAAATGTAGAATTGGAGGAGACATACTTAGCAACTGTCAGCATCCCCACATTGGCTCTGTGACCCATGTGGTGAGGGCCATTATCACAAGAAGGACTTAGTGAAAACTTCCACTCCCATCCAAGTGAGTGAACCAGAAGCTACACTTTATCCCAGGGGAATTCGAGAGATTAATGTCACTTACAAGAAGCAGAGGTGTTCATACCTACCACACTCCGTGGAGCTTCCCAGTTTGTACTGTTCAGAAGTCAGGTGGAACCCTGCCACCAACGGACACAGCAATGGTTTCTCTGAATTGGAAGATGAGGCTATCACCTGGCTGTTTTGGACTCCTTAAGCCACTGAATCAACACAAAAAGAAAGGAAAAGAAATGACTCTACTCGCTGGAGTGATTGATCCTGATTAGCAAGGGGAAACTGGGCTGCTGCTACACAATGAGGACAGGGAGGAACATATCTGAAACTCAGAGGATTCTCCAGGGCACCTCTCTTAGTTCTCCTGTGACCAGTAGTAATGGTGTCTTAGCCTGTTTGCTGTAACAAAATACCACAAATTGAATGGCTTATAAACAACAGAAATTGGTTTCTCACGGTTCTGAAGCCTGGAAAGTCCAAGATTAAAGCACCAGCAGATTCTATGTCTGGTGAGGACCTGCTTCCTCATAGACAGCACCTTCTCGTTGTGTTCTCACATGGTGGGAGGGGTAAAGAGCACTCTGGGGTTTTTTTTTTTAATAAAGGCACTAATCACAGTCATGAGGGCTCTGCCCTCATCATCTAATCTCGTGTTTTAGTCCCTTTTGTGTTGCTGTAACAGACTATCACAGACTGGGTAATTTATTATAAACAGAAATGTATTTGGCTCAAGGTTCTAAAGACTGAGAAGTCCAACAGCATGGTGCCAGCATCTGGTGATGGCCTTCGTGCTGTGTCATCCCATGGTGGAACGCAGAAGAGCAAGGGCAAGAGTAAGGGAGGAAGGGGATCCAAACTCACTTTTATAACACACCCACTCTCATGATAGCTAACTCACTCCCACAATAATGGCATTAATGCATTCATGAAGGCAGAGTCCTCATGACCTAATCACCTTTTATCAGACCCTGTCTCCCAACATTGTTGTATTGGGTATTAAGTTCCCAAAACACAAACTTTGGGGGACACATTTAAACCATAGCATCTCCCAAAGGTCTCATCACCTAACACCGCCACCATGGGGGCTAAGATTTCAGCATATGAGTTTTGGAGGGACATAAACATTCACTTCATAGCAGTTTTCTCCTGGCCTCCCAAATTTAATGTGCTTCTTGCATGCAAAATGCATTCATTCCATCCCAATTGCCCAAAACATCTTAACTTGTTCCACCATCAACTCAAAAGTCTAAAGTTCAAAGTCTCATGTAAATATCATCTGTATCAGATATGGATGAGTCCCAAGGTGTGATTCATTCTGAGGCAAATTGCTCTCCAGCTGGGAGCCTGCGATATCAAACATGTTATGTGCTTCCTAAATACAATGGTAAAACAGGCATAGGATAGACATTCCCATTCCCAAATGGAAAAATAGGAAAGAAGGAAGGAGTGACGGGTCCCGGCCAAGACCAAAAACCTTAAGGCTCAAAAATAATCTGCTTTGGCTTGGTGATCTGCCCTCCAGGCTCACTGGGGTGGGGATCCTGCCTGTTGGACACACCATGGTGGTGGCCCTGCCCCCATGGCTTGCTGGGCACACCCCATACTACAGCTCTCACAGGTTGGGATTTCATGCCTGTGGCACTCCCAGGTTAGAATCACATTCCAATGGCTCTGCTGGTCTGGGTTTGTGGAGATGGTCCCACTCCCTGGCTGTGGTGGGTATTATTCTAGTAGGGGCTGTCTATGATGGTCTATCACAGTGTTTCTCTCTCTGGGCCCTGAGGCCCTTTGGGGCATCCTTTGAAATCTAGAGGGAGGCAGCCAAGCCTCTACAGCTTTGCTGGGCACAGTGTATGCCACACTAGGGCCTGCAGAAGCCACGGCTGGGGTGGATAAGGAGCTCAGCAATGGAGTGCATGGAGGGAAATGGAAGCTGCAATGCAGTATGGCAGTGGCGGCGGCCCCTCCTTTGATATCATTCTGCCCTCCAGAGCCTAGTACTCTGGGCCTGTGAGGGAAAGGACAGACCCCAATTCTTCCATCATTTTGGACAACAGGTTCTGGCTTCTGTTCAGATCAAGCTTGTCCAACCCATGGCCCATAGGCCTCATGTGGCCCAGGACAGCTTTGAAGCCCAACGCAAATTCATAAACTTTCCTAAGACATTATGAGATTTTTTTTTTTTTTGCAATTTTTTTTTAGTACATCAGCAATGGTTAGTGTTAGTGCATTTTTTGTGTGGCCCAAAACAGTTCTTCTTCCAATGTGGCCCAGGGAAGCCAAAAGATTGGACACCCCTGGTTTAGACGGTTGACTAATCTCTCCTGTTGTCTTAATGAATAGATCCTGGCTTCTGTTGAGATGGCCAACCCATACTTATCTCTTTTTTTTTTTTTTTTTTGAGATGGAGTTTCTCTCCTGTCACCAAGGCTGGGGTGCAATGGTACAATCTTGGCTCACTGCAACCTCTGCCTCCTTCAAGTGATTCTCCTGCCTCAGCCTCCTGAGTAGCTGGGACTACAGGCATGTGCCACTGCGTCTGGCGAATTTTTGTATTTTTAGTAGAGACAGGATTTCGCCATGTTGGCCGGGCTGATCTCGAACTCCTGACCTCAGGTGATCCACCTGCCTTGGCCTCCCAGAGTGCTGGGATTACAGGTATGAGCCACCGTGCCCGGCCCATACTTATCTATTTATCAGTCATTTAGCCACATCCTTGTTCTCTCTCCAACACGTTTTGTCATTTCTTCCAATATGGATAGGCTGAAAATTTTCCAAATGTTTAAGTTCTGCTTCTCTTTTGATTGAAAATTCTGTCTTTGAATCATTTCTGTTTTCTCACAGTTTACTATAAGCAGTCAAGAGAAACCAGGCTACACCTTCAACACTTTGCTTAGAAATTTCCTCTATCAAATATCCAATTTCATTGCTCACAAGCTCTACCTTCCGCAAAACACTAGAAGATGGACACAATTCAGCCAAGTTCTTTGTAACAAGGGTGGCCTTTCCTTCCATGTCAATGATACATTTCTCCTTCTGTCTGAGTTCATCAGAATGGCCTGTACCATCCATATTTCTACCAACCTTCTGTTAATGACTGCTTAGGTATTCTCTAAGAAGCTGGAGGCTTTTTCTGCAGCTCTGCTCCTCCCCGTCTGGGCCCTCACTAGAAATCCCCTTTATGGTCCACTCACAGCAATGTAGGCTTTGGGGGATGCACCTCAAAACTCTTGGCAGTCTGTACCCATTACCCAGTTTCAAAGCCACTTCCACATTTTTAGGTATGTGTTACAGCAGCACCTCTACTTCTCCATAACAATTTTCTGTCTTAGTCCATCTTGGCCGCTATAACAAAATACCACAAACAAGTGTCTTATAAACAACAGAAATGTATTTCCCGTCGCTGCAGAGGCTGGTAAGTACAAGATCAAGGGGCTGGCAGATTTGATGTTTGGTAAAGGTCCGATTCCTCATAGACATCTCCTTGCTGTATCCTCACATGGTGGGAGTGGAAAACTAGCTCTCTGGATTTCATTTGTAAGGGCAGTGATACCTGTGAGGAGCGCTCACCTCTCAAAGGCCCCACCTCCTAATACCATCACCTAGGGGGTTTCAGATTTTAACGTATGGATTTTGCAAACATTCAGATCCTAGAAAATGGTTAATGGAAAAGTACAGCAACCAAAAACGTGCATGGTGACAGAGGACTCACAGCCTTCACGATGGGAGACTAGGCTCATTCCACTAGTTAGAGGCCAGCTGAGGTTCTGGCTAAGGACAGGGGAAGTGTAGAATGGGTAGTTGAAGAAGGAAGCCATTGATATCAATTCTAACCTCACAGTTACCTTACAGAAATGAGTCCCATAGTAGCTAGTTTCTACTTGTTGGTTTTATGTGCATACTTATCTGTATAGGCTAATCATTTTTTTTAAACAGGGCCTCACTTTGTTGCCCAGGCTGGAGTACAGTAGCGTGATTACCACTCACTATAGCCTCAACCTCCCAGGCTCAAGTGATCCTCCCACCTCAGCCTCACAAGTAGCTGGGACCACAGGCAAGTACCACCATGCCTGGCTAATTTTTTAAACTTTATGTAGAGGTGGGGTCTTCTTATGTTGCCCAGGCTGGACTCGAACTCCTGGGCTCAAGTGATCCACCTGGTCCAGCCTCCCAAAGTGCTGGGATTACAGGCGTGAGCCACCACTCCCAGCCTAGACTAATTGTTTTCTTCTCCCTCCTTCCCATTTTTATTTTATATCCAAACTGTTGGAAGTTAACTTCACAGTTTAGTGTGCAGGTAATAAAATATTTAGTGGAAATGCAAATGAATTTGAGGAGTAATTCACATAGTGACAGAAACACTAGCTGCTGGACTGCATGTCTCCTCATTTCAGAGAGAGGGCAGAAACTGTCACGTGTAAGATCTATAGCTGCATCTTGTTAGGTGGAGATATAAAGTTGTTTTGCTGCTGTACAGGAGTCCAAATGTGTGTAGTACACATGGAAGGTGAGTAGCCAAAGGGGTGGACCGTGCCAGTTATCAATTTATTGTCTCCCAGCTCCGAATCTGCCCTGCATTGGCTGTTGTATTAAAAAGTGAGCTGGTGCCTTTGTGATTTTCTTTGCCTGCCGACACCACGTTAAGCTTTGTCAGCAGAGGGCGCTGGAGAGACAGAAGAGGAGGCAGGGATTTTCCCTCCTGGTTCTGGGTGCTGGCTGGGAAGGCTCCTGCAGTGTGGGCGGCCTCTCCAGCAGTGCGGTGAACGCAGTTGGCAGCTTCCCTCCGCTCTCTCTGGGATGGGTTTGTAGCAGATATCTCCTCATGAACAGCCTCCCCAGCACCCTAAAGGGTGGATTTCCAGCAAGCTCTGTTGGTGCAGCCCACAGCCACATCCACTAAGCCACGGCTGTGCCCTCCCCACTGAGCCCTGGTTGGGGAGGGTCTTCCTTGGCTGCTCTATCTCAGAGCTGGGGTAGCAGCTGCTCCTTATACCTGCAACCACTAGGTTCTTTCAAGTTCCCTTCACTCCTTACTACCCATCCCTCATTACTGCAGGTCCCTGTTATAATCAATAATCTATCAACTTGCCTTGATCAGATTACTGTGTGGATTCTGTGTCCTGTCTGGAGTCTGGCTGCTACACTGAGCTGAAAACCAGGAAGTTAGGGCATGGCTTAGAATGATTTCAACTGCAATAAGTTCTCCTTAAGAGGTCACCATGTGCCGGTCACCGCACCCCAAGATACAGCCATCAAAGGGGCATGGTCTCTGTCCTGGCAAGTTTACAGCCAAGGGGGATAGACAGTCACTAGGCAAAGTGTCACAGGCAAAGATGTGGCTGCACTAGAAAATGTCCTATAGTGTTAAGAGCTGTGAAGCAAAGTTAAAAGGGCAATTCAACGCAGTGGCCATGGCTGGTAGTGGGCAGCAACTCTGGGGGGTGTTCAGGGAAGGCCTCTGTGTGGAGGTGACATTTGAGCTGAGACTGAAGAAGCACAAGGAAAGACCGGGGCAGAGGGATCATTCCTGGTGCAGAAATAGCGATTGCAAAGGCCCCGAGGTGAGCATTGATCTGGCATTTTTGTGCAACAGAAAGAAGACCAGGAGTTCCAGGAAAACAGGAGGAAGTGGTAGAGAAGAGGTGTGAGATAAGACAAGGGACAGAGGATGGGGGCCTTGCAGGCCAGAGCGGATGTTATTTGAAGTCGGTAGAAAGTCCCTGGAGGGGTTTAATCCAAATATGCATAAAGAACATATTTTAAAATGTGAAGGTTCCCTTTAGTAGGATGGGGGAAAGTGGGAGACATTGTGCCCCATTAGTGCTGTATTGCAGCATGTTACTGTGGCTGTTGCTGTTATGGTGAACACCTTGTTCCCACAGTCATTAGCTTTACAGCTCCCTCCTCCAGGCAGTCTTCTCAGACCTTCGCTGGCCAAGCTCATCGCCTCCTCTTTGCTCTGAAGTTCCACCCCAAGCCTCTTGTGCTCTCCCTGGCTGCTCTCACTCATTCACAGTGTAGACATCTGTCTTCTGGTCAGTCCCCTGCCCCTTCCTGTCTCTGCCACTGGGATACCACCCACTCAATGAGGACAGCATCGACCAGCCCACTGAGGTCAAGCAGACTAAATGAGGCCACGTGCAGTGGCTCATGCCTGTAATCCCAGCACTTTGGGAGGCGGAGGCGGGTGGATCTCTTGAGGTCAGGAGTTTGAGACCAGGCCAACATGGTGAAACCCCGTCTCTACTAAAAATACAAAAATTAGCCGGGCATGGTGGTGTGCACCTATAATCTCAGCTACTCGGGAAGCTGAGGCAGGAGAATCACTGGAACCTGCGAGGCAGATGTTGCAGTGAGCCGAGATTGTGCCATTGCAGCCTGGGCGACAGAGAGAGACTCCATCTCAAAAAAACAAAAACAGACTAAATGAATACAGCTGACACCATACCTCGTACCAGGAATGTTCAACCAAAACAGCAGAAATAAGACCCTGTGAGACAGGCAGGGTGGCAAGTGCTCCTGTCCCCATTGTACAGAGTAACAAGACCAAGGTCCAGAGAGGTGCTCAGGGTCCCACAGCACATGGGTGGTGCCCACTCCAGGGTCAGTGCCACAGCACTTGGCCTCTCTGCCCCTCCTGCGTAGGAGCAACGCACACAGCTCTCTTGCTGGTGCAGCTGGGGAAACCGAGGCCCACTCCTAGACCACCCAGCTAGGGAGGACGTGTGCCCCTCACACTCAGGTTGGTGTGACCGAGAGTGACCAGGCACTGGGCTGGATTGCCAGGGTTGGGGAGGGCAGGTCAGGCTCTCTCTGGCCAAGAGGGACGCAAGGGCTAGAAAATCATTACAGGTGGATGAATTATTCACAGCACCATCAACCTCCTCAGGCCCCGACTGCGCTGAACAGCCCAGCGCATCTTATTACCCATGTGTGATGGCCTCCTTCTCTGTCTCAGAAGAAAGTGATTCAACACCATCAAATATTAATTTGGGGCGGCAGACACAGTGGCCACTCACATACTGGCCCTTCAACACTGCCCCAGCAGTCACAGATGGCGCCAACCCAGGAACCAGAGACATGGCCAGCAGGGCCAAAGAGGGTACACCTTTCCTCCAGCCCAGATCACAAGGCCCCCAAGCGACAGCCTCAAACCTCAGTCCATAACCTCAGGCGCACCGGAAATGCTACTTACTTTGTTTTCCTAAAATGGAGTTTCATGTTGACTTTGCACACTGTTCTCAATCTTGGTTCTAGGGTCCCTGTCTCTGCCCCTGGTCCCTCCTGGGGCTAAGGATCAGAGGAGCCCTGGGGTCTGTGCTAGTTTCCCACAGCTGCCTTAACAAAGTGCCACAGACTGAGGGGCTCAAGCAACAGAAATCTATTCTCTCAGGGTTCTGGAGGCTAGAAGTCTGAGATTGAGGTGTTACCGGGGTCACGCTCCTCTGGAGGCACTAGGGGAGGATGCTGTCTGGCACCCAGGTCTGGTAACCGCACTCTCTGAAGTCTGGTAACTGCTGGCAACCTTTGGCTATGGGCAGATATCCCCATTTCTGCCTCCGTCTTCATATGGCTTCTCCTCCCGAGGTGTGCCTCTGTGGCCTCCCCTCTTCCTTTTTTTTTTTTTTTTTTTTTGAGATGGACTCTTGCTCTTGCTCTGTCACCCAGGCTGGAGTGCAGTGGCGCAATCTCAGCTCACTGCAACCTCCGCCTCCCGGGTTCAAGTGATTCTCTTGCCTCAGCCTCCCGAGCAGCTGGGATTACAGGTGCCCACCAGAATGCCTGGCTAATTTTTGTATTTTTAGTAGAGATGGGGTTTCACCATGTTGGCCAGGCTGGTCTTGAACTCCTGACCTCAGATGATTCTCCCTCCTTGGCCTCCCAGAGTGCTGGGATTACAGGTGTGAGCCACTGCACCAGGCTTCTCTCCTCTTATAAGAACACCAGTCCTTGGATTGGGGCCCACCTTATTCTGATATGACCTCGTCTAACTGAATGACATCTGCAATGCCCCTGTTTCCCCCAGGCCTGTCTATCCGTGTCCCAGGTCCCCTGGATTGGAGTTACCTATTCATGTGCCTGCCCCTCAGGGTGAGCTCCCTGGAGTAGGGCCCAGCTCTTTATCAGCAGCCTCAGCCCAGGTAGGGGCTCCAACAGTGTAAGCTGTTATCAAGATCAGTTTGCTTCCTAGCCCTTCCTCCTCTGCCCTGGGCCCCCCACATCGTCCTCACGCCCCTCCACCTTGAGCCGGCCCCTGCCCCTTCAGTCCTCCCCCTCTGGTCCTCATTCATCCTGAGCCCAGGCCCATGGCCTCAATTCCCCCTGGCTTCTAAATAATGACACTTTCCACACCCTCATCTCCTCCCTCCTCCCCAATCCCCTTCTCGCCTGGCCTGGGCTGGTGACTTGGTGAGGAGGATACAGAGATGAGTCTGGAGCTGTCCAGAGGCCAGTGGGAGCAGCTGATCTGTAAAGAGGCAGCACAGGGCGCTGCGGGGCCGAGGGAGCCTGAGGAGTTCAGCGTGGGGTGGTCAGATAAGGTCTCCCCGAGGCTTCATGGGGGGGCTAGACATAGCCAGGAACAAGGAGGGTGTCCAGGAGCAATGGCTGGAGACAGAACCACTGCCAATAGTCAGGTGTGTCTGTCTGCAGCACTGAGGGCCTTGAAGGCAGGCTGGGGAGGGAGCAGAGCGGTCCAGGGGAGCCCCCATGCCCAGCAGGCAGGGCCTGGCCAGATCTTCACTACATCCAAACAGAGGCAGCGCTGTCAGGCAGCTGAGATGCAGCAGGGACTGGAGGCAGAGGACGCACGGCGAGGAGAGCTGAGGCCCAGCAAGTCGCAGTGACCTCGAGGGGGCAAAGCCACACCTGAATGTGGGGGCCAGGTGGGAGGCGGGATTCCAGCCCACCTACTAAGTCTCATTGCCTCACTGAGCCATGGGGCTGGGCCACTGAGGGGGCGTGGCCACCCAGAGCTTAGCCTCAGAGCCAAACTGGCCAGAAGCCAAGGTCAGCAGCCATTCATCTCTGGCATGGGATCCTGTGCAGATCACTAAAGCCTCATGCCTCAGTTTTCTTATCTGTAAAATGGGGATAAAGAAGCAGTTTGAATGACACCTGGTGCTTGTTAAGTTCTTAACAAGCGTTACCAACTTCCCTTACTGCTTGTTATTGATTACTTTATTAAATCCTCCCAGCAACCCGTGGGAGTAGCTCTCATTATCCCCGTCTACAGTTGAGGAGACTGACTAGCAGAGGGAGTGGGCTGCCCAGAGTCCCTGGGAGTGCCGAGCTTTCCTGCATGCCAGCCACAGGACTGTGTCTTCTCCGCCCAAGATTCCAGAGCAGGACAAGGACTGTGTCCTCTCCGCCCAGGATTCCAGAGCAGGACAAGGATTCCAGTCCCCATGAACCAGACTAGAAACAGAGGCTTGAGACAGCCCAGACTGCCAGGAGGCAGTGGCAGGGTGGACACTTCAACCCAGATCCCCCGACGGCAGAGCCTACGCTCTTAATGCCCGGCCTGCCAGGGCCCACCACATCCTGACTCCAGAGCCTCCCTCAGCAGGGTCCGTGGCTTGTTTTCTTTCATACTCATGATTCATGTTCTGAAGACACCCTACCGCAGGATCAGCACATTCTCCGAGGCCCACATTGGAAGAATGCGCGTATCAGGACAGCCCAGGACTGACCGAGCATCCCTCGTGAGGGATTTATATTTCCGTCATCCCCACTTCCCCGGGAAGTGGCCAGGACCCTCAGAGGAGGGATCAGGGAGACCTGGGGAGCCTGAGGTGGCAGCTGCGCTGGCCTCCTGCAGGCCAGGATCCACTTAACCCAGAGCGTCGGTTTGGTGGCTGGGAGCCTGTGCAAGGCAGGGCGTGGTCTCCCACCACCCGGGTGTCACCTGGCGATTTTAACCATAGTGCAGGCACGAGCCACAGTCTGTTTGTATCTGCATCTTTGTTGAACACTCATTCCTTTATGCAACAAAAGTTTGTCAAGGCCCTGTGTGGGGCAGGCATCCCTCCACACACTGGGACACAGAAGTGAACAGACAGACCCAGGTCTGGTGGATGACACGGAAATAAGCAGGTCATTGCCCCATTCATTAATTCATGACATGTGAAGCCAGCCGGGGAGATGTGGGGCACAAGAAGCCCACAGCAGGGGGGCCCTAGAAGGCTCCCTGGAGGCAGAAACAGCTAGAAAGAGGGTGACCAGTGACAAGAGGAGATGGCCGGGCAGCGGAGGGGGCTCTGCAGGGCAGAGGGGCAGCCCTGATGTTTTTTCCTCTCTGGATGTCGGCCGCGCCCTGACAGTGCCCGTCACCAGGTGTGCTCACTCTGACGTTCACAAGTTGGCCGAGGGGCTCCTCTGTGTTGGTCTCTGCATGGGCCCGGGGACATGCAGGTAGGAGCCATGACCTGCCTTCCGAGACTGCCCCCAACGCATTCTCCCTCCCGCTCCCTTTCTCGCAGTGCCCCCTCTGCCATATGGCTTAGCCTTGAGGATTCTTGCTCTGGTGGGGGGTGGGTGCCACTGAGAAACGAGGGCATCGTTGGGGTTGGGAGATGGAGCCTCTGACCTGGAAGCCTCCAGAGTGTTCTGGAAACTTGGCCAAGCCCTGGGAGGTCTCCATGGAGCTACTCAGGCGGGGGTCTACAGGATGGCAGAGGGAGGCGTCTCGGGCAGACCCTGCACGTTAGGCCTTACATCCAGCAGCAGATCCCCACCACCCCACCACCAGCCTGGGCAGCGTATCCTCTACCCTGAAACCAGTGAGGTACCAAAAGCCAACTCCCATTACGTCATGCCCCTGCTTAAAAGTCTTCATGGATCCCCACTGCTCCCAGCAAAGAGGCCAACTCCCAAAATTCCTGGGCCCGTCTCCTGTCCCAACCTCACATGCTTCACCCTCCCTGGAAGGCTCATCTCCACCTTGTCTGTCTTAGACTCCTCTGCATCCCCCAAAGGCCCTCTCAAATATGCCCTCCTCTGAGATGCCCTCCTCTGGGAAGCCCTCCCTGACTTCCTTCCTAGCAAACCACAATCCCTTGTGCTCAGCTCTGCTCCAGCCCAGAGCTCAGGCAACAGGACCTGCCTCGCTTCACATCATCTTCCCCCTTGGACTTTCAGTTTCTCAAGGGCAGGGGCCGTTGCTGCCCTGTCTCTCCTAGCACTGCTGCCCCTGTCTCCCCTGGCGTTGCTGCCCCTGTCTCCCCTGGCGTTGCTGCCCCTCTCTCCCCTGGCGTTGCTGCCCCTGTCTCCCCTGGCATTGCTGCCCTGTCTCCCCTGGCATTGCTGCCCCTCTCTCCCCTGGCGTTGCTGCCCCTGTCTCCCCTGGCGTTGCTGCCCCTCTCTCCCCTGGCGTTGCTGCCCCTGTCTCCCCTGGCATTGCTGCCCTGTCTCCCCTGGCATTGCTGCCCCTCTCTCCCCTGGCGTTGCTGCCCCTGTCTTCCCTGGCGTTGCTGCCCCTCTCTCCCCTGGCGTTGCTGCCCCTGTCTCCCCTGGCATTGCTGCTGCTGTCTCCCTTGGCGTCCTCTCATTCATTCATCCACACTTAGCGCATTTCTGTGAGCCAGGCCCAGGTCAGGCAGGAGCCTTGCCCTGTGAGAGGCATTCCAGGGAAGGTGCCAGGCCCCCTGTTGTGCCAGATGCTAGAGGTGAGCTTTCTCTGAGCATCGTTGGAATGACCTTGTGGTGAAGGGACGGCTGCACTCCCTGAACAGGTGGGGAAGCCGGGCTTGGAGAGGGGCGATACCTGGCCCACCATTTAGGACTGTAATTCAAGCCTGCCTCACTCCAAACACTGAGCTGTGCTGACACCCAGAAGCCCAATGGGGGAGACAATTGTCAGGGAAGGGGCATCTTCCTGAGATCTAAGGCCTTCAGGGGGCAAGTCAGATAAGAGTAGGGCCCTGCCTCAAGGGGCTGGAGACAAACAGTGACCAAGGCTGAGGCCCAGCAGGCAGCGGGGGCTGTGTGCCCAGGACTGGGGTCAGGCCCAGGGGAACAGGGGACAGCAGGGACACCCTGCCTTTAGTCAGGCCTGGCTGGGAGGAGGGCTGAGTGGGTGAGTGGGGCCAGCCCAGGGACCTCAGCGGGCCCTGACAGCAGGCACCATGCCCCTAAACACAGCAGGCCACGCGCCCTGTGGGCCTGGGCCTCTCCTGAACCCACAGGCCTCCCTGAGCGGAGGAGTCTTGGGCAAACGGGAATTCCCCACAGGTGAACCAGGCAGAAGGCTCCTGGTATAAACACACAGCATTCCCCGACAGGAGCGCCCGCACCCTCGGATGAAGCCTGGAGAGGGAAGGGGCAGGCCAGGCCTTCTGCTGGGACAAGACAGGGCTGTTGGTACCCGGGGCTCCAGGGCACTGAGGGGCATTGATGCCAAAGGCGCATCCACCCAGCCCATGCGGTGGGAAGGCACAGGCTGGGAGCCCCCGTTGTGGGCTTGAGGCCTGGCTCTGCTTCTCCAAGATGGGACCCAAGTGCATCCCCTCAGCCCTCTGAGCCTGGGTGTCTTTCTCTCTAAATCAGCCACCCCTGCAGCCCTGTGTCCTCACACCTCCCGCCTCTGCACACGTCTCGGATGTGAGGACTGGTTCAGCCACTAACAGCTGGCACAGGCCTGGCACATAGTGAGTGAGTGAGGGAATGACAGTAATAACGCCAGGTTGCAGGAAGTTGTGAAAACTAAGTGAGAGGGCCCACGAAAGGCCTCACGTGTCAGGCGTCACACACAGCTGGTGCAGAGCTGAGGCCAGCCCCTTTCCGTTCCATTCTCTAGAACTCAGCTTGATGTCCAAAGCCAGGAGCTTGGGGCCAGGCCTCGCAGGCCAAGCTCAGAATTCTGGAATGTATGTGAGGTGCCACTCCTCCCTGCCTCCCCGCACCCAGCCACCTCCAAAGATCCAGCTCCTAAGCATACACCAGGCAACATTGCCAGGAAATCCGCCCTGGCCCCCAGCTCATCAGTGCTGCCCTCCACAGACACACGGCAGCATGAGATGAGGGAAGCTGCTGGGGCTTGGAAGTTAGGGGCAGCGAGGAAGCTGTGCTTTGTGGGAACCCCAGGACGCCTCCCAGCTCCTTGGACCAGCCCCTGAGCCCTGCCACTGGCCACGCTCCACACCTCCCTCCTCTCGTGTGCCCAGAGAGGAGTTTGCCAGGACATCCTTGTCCTGCACTGTCAGGCAAACCTTCCCCCTAATCCAGGGCTATGGTTGGTCCCCTCTGGGCCCAGAGCCCGTGTAGACCCTGCCACATTACACAGAGACACCCAGAGATAGGTGCTCTCAGAAGGGGAAGAGGGGGGTCAAGTTCACTGACTGCCCAGCAGCTGGCACTGAATGCTCACAACACCACCATGAGGTAGGTGGTTCTTTTTTTTTTTTTTTTTTTTGAGACGGAGTCTCGCTCTGTCGCCCAGGCTGGAGTGCAGTGGCACAATCTCGGCTCACTGCAAGCTCCGCCTCCTGGGTTCATGCCATTCTCCTGTCTCAGCCTCTCCGAGTAGCTGGGACTACAGGCGCCCGCCACCACGCCCGGCTAATTTTTTTGTATTTTCAGTAGAGACGGGGTTTCACTGTGGTCTCGATCTCCTGACCTGGTGATCCACCCGCCTCGGCCTCCCAAAGTGCTGGGATTACAAGCGTGAGCCACCGCGCCCGGCCGGTTCTTACCCTCGTTCTATAGACGAGGAAACAGAGGCTTTGAGACGGTCTCATGGCTGAGACATGGTGGTGGTTATGCCTGTGAGTTTCCAAGTTGAGTGCACCTCATTTAAAGCTCACCCTCAGCCTCAGATTTCTCACCTGTAGCCTGGCGATAAGGATACCTTCCCCTTGGATGACAGTGACAATTGATTGAGATAATCTTTCCCCCAATCCATCAGCATTGATTCAGCACCTACTGTGAGCCAGGGCCCATCCCAAGAGCTTGGGATGCATCCGTGAACAAAACAAAAGAAAAAAGTGTCTGTCCTCGTGGAATTTACATTCGAGTCAGGGGAGGCAGAAAATAAACAACCAGTTCAAAAGCAATATGATGCCAGGTGGTGGCAAATGTTTTAAAGAAAATACATCTGCCAAAAGGGGGACACAGAGGGGGATGCACTGCTAATGTACGTCCTCTTACGCGTTGTCAGCAAAGGCCTCTCTGAGAAAGTGGAATTTAGACAGAGTTGGAAGGAAGAGAAGCAGTGAGCCACATGGTGTCTAAGTGAAGGGCATTGAGCAGAGGGCACAGCCAGTGCAAAGGCCCTGAGGCAGGGGCGCAAGTGCATGTGGGAGGAGTGCAGAGGCCTGGGCAGTGGAGCAGGGCAGGGGAAGGAGCAGGGAGTGGGGCTGGAGGTGCAGCGGGGCCCACAGGCCACGTGAGGACCTGGCCAGGGCCCTGTGCAGCCTCTGAGCAGATGTACTTTTATCAGCCTCCTCTGGCAAAGGCCAAAGCGAGAAGACTGGAGTGCAGGACACCACCGCAGTGGTCCACAGGGCAGAGGACCATGCCAGGACAGGGCAGGCATCACGGAGGCCGGGAAAGGCAGTCAGCTTCTGGATAGCCTAGAACTGCACTGTCCAATATGGGAGCCACTAGCCCCAGGTGGCTCTTTTAATTTAAATTAATTAAAATTAAATGAGAAAGCAACGTGAGTTCCTCAGTCACACTAGCCGTATTCTGAGCGCTCAGTGGCCATGCTAGGGACACAGACAGAGAACACGTCCTAGCGGCCACTCTAGGATCCACAGAGCCAACGGGGCCACTTCCCGCCTGGATGTGAGTGGGAAGGAGGGGAGCCGAGGGCCACCCTGGGTCACTGCGGCCCCCAGCGCGCAGGGAAAGCTTGAGGAGCTAGCTATTGTTGTTAGTTTTACTTACATTCATTCATTCCCATACAATTCATTCCTGAATGACGGAGCAGATAGGCTTGGTCAGGGGATTGCGGAGCCTGGTGCAGTTTGTCGACCCCCATTCCCCTTCTCTCCAGGCTCAAAAGAGTCCTAGAAGACCCTCAACGAAACACGCAGGAGGGGAGGCCAGCAGCCTCCAGCCCCCACCCACAGCCCTCTCCGAAGACAGAAGGTTATCCCTGCAGCCACCACCCCCTGAGCCTGGAGCAGGGCACCCTGGGTTGGGGGCAGGCGCTGTGCCCCTTCTGGCCCCAGCGTTGGGCAAGGCATCTTCCCTCTCTGGTCCTCAGTTTCCCCACTGTGGAATGATGGGTTTGCCTCATTCTGGTTCCAGGGCTCAAGACTAGGAGAAAGCCCCAGCTTAGGGGATGCAGTGTGTGTGTGTGTGTGTGTGTGTGTGTGTGTGTGTTGGGGGGTGTCTTTGGGCACACGGTGTCAAGAGCAGAGATGATGAGCGGATGATTTCACTGGAGAATCCACCCAGCTCTGGCTGAGTCGTCCGCACCTTCAGAAGCCAAGAGGCCAATTGTAGCCTTTCATCATGGTGATCGGCAAAGTACAGCCCCTGTCACTCCGGCGCCTGCAGAACAGCAGCTCCCACTCTTTGAAATAAGTGACTCTCCCATGTCTCCTGACTCTCCCCCAAATAACCTGCTCGAGCTTCCCAGCCAGCACCTGACAAAAGGGGACAGAGAGTGGTTTCTGCGGAAAGCTCACTGCAGATACCTCCAGGTCGGGCCGGGGTGTTTGTGTGATCAGGACGGGGCAGTAACCCCAGAGCCTGCTGCCCTACAGAGGAGCTACTAATTGCAACGTGAATTTCCAGAGCCTCTCTGTCTGTGTTAGGGGAGGTGATGTCTGGCCCACCCCTGGTGGCCGCTGCCACATTTGGATAACAGTCCACACTTTGGGAAGAGCTGGCACCTCTCCCCCAGTGACCCCAAACAGATCCGCTGGCCTCATTTGATAGCAGCAAGATGGTTTGGGACCAGAGAATGGACAGCCCATGCCAGAGAATGAACAGGCAGCCCCAGGTGCCTTTCAGCCCCTGCAGAGACCCAGAGAGGATGTCTCTGTTTCCAGGACAATGAGCATCAAGAGGCCGAGGCCACCAGCTTCTTTTCTGCTTCTTCCCAGGGCCATCTGTTGACCCAATCCTGGGCCTTAACATAGGCTTGACCCCAAAAGTTTAAAACAGGAGTCAAGAGAGATCACAGGTGGAGACCAGGCGAGAAGCATTTTCTGATGTACCAAGATGTAAGTAAACCAAACGCACGGGATTTTGAAGGTGTCTGTGTCCCTCGTTGACCCTCAGTCAGCAACGGGGAGAGGATGCGCCCCAGGTTATAACCATATTCATGCAGAATGTTGGGGTTCGGCCAACATTGCAAATGGAAGAATGGGAGTTTATTTTCCAATTCACGGGGAAAAGATGAAGTCAGAGTTTCCTCATCATAAATCCCGCGTCCCCAGGAACTGCTCCTTGACCTCCAACACCTGCTGCTACAGGTGGGCCTTGGACGAGTCCAGGGAAACAAAGGCCAGCCCAGTTCACTTGCTAGGGAAGCCTGGGGTCCCCAAGCTGCCCTCAGAGGGGACCATTGCTTTGCTGCTGGCCGCCCTGTCCCTGACGTATGGAGGCCCCAGCATCCTCTCCGTAGGCTGAAGCACTGAACGGCAGAGGCGGGATGGAAAGAAGCATATCACTAGTTCATGGAGGGCTCCTGGGGGGCTTGCAGCTCACGGCCAGCTCACCTGTTTGGCTCTGGTGCTGTAATCTGCACTCCTGAGCACCAGCTTCCAGAAAGCCTCTGCCAGGCTCAGAGCGGCCACCTGGCTGCGGAGATGCCAGCCCTGGGCAAGAGTTGGCCTGCCCAGGTAGCTCTTCCAACAACGCTTTGACTCGGCCGCGTCCAGCTGTGGGGACCAGCTAATGAGGAGCAGCTGCCAGTGGGCGGGCAGGATCAGAGCACTGTCCCCAGGTGAAATCAGAACACGGCTCATCAAGAACACGGCTCGCCTTGCTTAGCTTACTAATCTAAACTTATGCTCTCGCTGTCCGATAAATAAATCCTCTGCAGCCTGCCCTGCCCGTAAGGATGAGGGCAAGAACACAAGCGTTGAAGTCACAAAGTCCTGGGTTTGAAGCTGAACTCTGCTACTTCATAGCTACAAAGCCTGAGGGAGCCAGTTACCCTGTCTGGGCCCTGCTTCCTCATCTATTAAACGAGGATAGTGACGTCCCCTGTACCGGATTATTAGGGAGTTCAATTACATATGGCAAGAAAAGATCCTAACCCCAAATGGGCACTCAGAAAGTACCGCAAAAAGCATAGACATATATGACATAGACAATAAAATGCACCCATGTGCTCATCACCGGATTCTAGACTTATAATTACAGTTTGTCTTTAGGTCATCAAAACTTTGGGCCAATTTAGTTTAAAAATCCACCTTGCTGAGTTGACGCTGGCACTGTGGAGCCTCAGTGTGGTGGACTCACTCAAAGCTGGCAAGGAGGTGGGGGCTGCCTCCTTCTAGGAGCAGGGAAGCACACACACACGCAGCCAGGGAGGCGTCTGCCCAGGGTGGTCCCCCGCACTGGAGTAGGTGTCACATGACCCTCCCTACGGAGATGAGCAATGAGGGATGGGGTGGGAGGGCACCAGGAGACGTGTCAGCATCCACAGGTTTGCCCTGCCCAGCAGTCAGTTTGAAAGGAAGAGGCAGTTTTCGGTCCCAAATGCTTATCAGGTTGTGTATCAACTTGAATAGTGCGCCCTGCAAAACTCACGTCCTCTGGAACTTCCGACTGAGCTCTCATTTGGAAGTAGGGTCCTTAGAGATGCGGTTCGTTGAGGTCCTACTGGACTTCAAGTCCTCATTGGTCCTTACTGGACTTCATTCTGATGACGGGCATCCTTATAAGACAAGGAGCCTTCTGTGACCCTCCGTGGACTCATCTGTGAAATAGAGCTGTTGAAATGGTCCAAATAGGTAATGAATGAGTATTCAGTTTTTAGAAGAGTTAATTCTCAAATGTGTTTATCAAATCTACTTTTCCCCCGTTTTCCAACTGAATTTCTCTTTTTGTGACTTCTTCTATCTTTTGAGTTTTGTATGTAGTTCATTTATTTCCTTTATGCTTTTTTGTTTTTGTTTTTTGTTTTTTTTAATTATACTTTAAGTTCTAGGGTACATGTGCACAACGTGCAGATTTGTTACATATGTATACATGTGCCATGTTGGTGGCTGCACCCGTTAACTCGTCATTTACCTTAGGTATATCTCCTAGTGCTATCCCTCCTCTCTCCCCCCACCCCACGACAGGCCCCGGTGTGTGATGTTCCCCACCCTGTGTCCAAGTGTTCTCATTGTTCAATTCCCACCTATGAGTGAGAACATGAGGTGTTTGGTTTTCTGTCCTTGCGATAGTTTGCTCAGAATGATGGTTTCCAGCTTCATCCATGTCCCTACAAAGGACATGAACTCGTCCTTTTTTATGGCTGCATAGTATTCCATGGTGTATATGTGCCACATTTTCTTAATCCAGTCTATCATTGATGGACATTTGGGTTGGTTCCAACTCTTTGCTATTGTGAATAGTGCCGCAATAAACATACATGTGCATGTGTCTTTATAGCAGCATGATTTATAATCCTTTGGGTATATACCCAGTAAGGGACGGCTGGGTCAAATGGTATTTCTAGTTCTAGATCCTTGAGGAATCGCCACACTGTCCTCCACAATGGTCGAACTAGTTTACAGTCCCACCAACAGTGTACAAGTGTTCCTATTTCCTCCACATCCTCTCCAGCAGCTGTTGTTTCCTGACTTTTTAATGATGGCCATTCTAACTGGCATGAGACGGTATCTCATTGTGGTTTTGATTTGCATTTCTCTGATGGCCAGTGATGATGAGCATTTTTTCATGTGTCTGTTGGCTGCATAAATGTCTTCTTTTGAGAAGTGTCTGTTTATATCCTTTGCCCACTTTTTGATGGGGTTGTTTGATTTTTTCTTGTAAATCTGTTTAACTTCTTTGTGGATTCTGGTGTTTTTGGTTTTTTTGAGACAGAGTCTCACTCTGTCATCCAGGCTGGAGTGCAGTGGAACCATCTCAGCTCACTGCAACCTCTGCCTCCCAGGTTCAAGCAATTCTCCTGCCTCAGCCTCCCAAGTAGCTGGGATTACAGGCGCCCGCCAGCACGCCCGGCTAATTTTTGTATTTTAGTAGAGACAGGGTTTCACCATGTTGCCCAGGCTGGTCTCAAACTCCTGAGCTCAAGCAATCTGCCCACCTTGGCCTCCCAAAGTGCAAGGATTGCAGGCATGAGCCAACATGCCCAGCCTTTTTTACTTTATTTTATCAGGGTCTTTCACTGTCACCTAGGCTGGAGTGCAGTGGTACAATTATGACTCACTGCAGCCTCTAACTCCTGGGCTCAAAGCAATTCTCCTGCCTCAGCCTCCCGAGTAGCTGGGACTCCTGGTGCACGCTGCCATGTCCAGGTAATTTTTAAATTTTTTTGTAGAGACAGTGTCTCACTACGTTGCAAGGCTGATCTTGAACTCCTGGCCTCAAGTGGTCCTCCCACCTCGGCCTCCCAAAGCACTCGTGATTACACGCATGAGCCATTGCACCCAGCAGTTGAAAATATTTGGTGTTACGAATTTGCCGGTGGTAATACTGCTTTGTTTATACCCCGTAAGTATTATTCTCAAGATCATTATTTTTTAAGTATTCTGCAGCTGAAATGCTCACATCTTCTTTGACTCGAGATGTATGTAGTGGAGTGTTAGAGTTTTTTTCACTGTCTTGGGTTTTGTTATTTCTATTGTTGTGTCATGGGTGGCCAACAAGGCATTGGCAGCATCTGCATGTTGATGTTAATTGAGGTCCACTCTGTGGCCTTATACGTGGTCAGTGATCATAAATACCCCCATCAGGACAGAAAAGGAAGGATAAGCTCCTGTTACAGGGTGCAGACTTTGAGAGGTATCCAAGTTCACAGGGCCATCCCAGTAGGGCTTGGGGAAGAATTCCAGACTCCTGGGGTCCTCTGAAAGCTGCCCCTGGAAGGTCCTGCTCTTCCGGGTTGCATTTTCTCACCTATGATCAGGCCTCCTGGTGGCCACCTCCATTTTCTTTGTCTTCGGCTACTTTTCCATTTTGCCCCAGTTCAGTGTTTCTCAAAGTGAGGCCCACAGACCCCTGAACTGGAATCACCTGGGGTGCCTGCCCACCAACAGCCTTTGGAATTTGGGTCTCAGAGGGTGGGGCCTAGGGGTCTGCATATATCACAAGTGTCTGGTCTGGGGACCTGCTCCAGGTGCTCACAAGGCTCTGGGTAAATCCGATGTTTGCTGTTGGCAGTGCATTGGGTGCGGCTAAAGCACCAAGGCCCAGCTCTTTTAGGGCTCAAGGGCAGAGGCCGCAACAAGCCAGGAGCTCCCAGGATGTGGCCGAAGGTCTTGGGAGAGCTGTCGAACCTGCCCGTCAGGTCACATGCCCCACACCCTCAGTGATATGTGGGGAGGGGGAACTGTGATGCAGGGTGGGAGATGCTGACCCTGGGGAAGAGCGTGCAGTGGGGGCTGGGGAAGGGGTGTCCTGGTGTCTGTCCAAGTCTTGGTGTCTGATGTGACCCTTTCGTCGAGCAGGAGGCATCCATTGCCTGCTATTGGGAGTAGAAGTCCGGGTACCCCTGGATCCCGGTCTCCGAGTTGCCAAGGAAAACACGCAGTGAGGCACTGGCTGGAACAAGGCTTTATTCACATGGAGAAGGGACAGGGCAGGATCAGCTGCAGTGGCGGGCACTGGTCCCCACGGCCAGCACATCCCTCCCAGCAGCTGAGGCAGGGCCATTGGCCAGCAGTCATCTCTCTTATGTGGCAGCAGGAGAACCCTACCCTGCTCCCCGCAGTAGGGGGTTGGCCAGATGCCGTATGACGCACAGGTTTAAGCAGGGCAAAGGAAGGCACGGAGCCTGAATCAGGTGAAAGTCTTCCCACACATAGCAACAACAAGCCCCACTTAGGCTGTGAGGGCCCCTTTATCTTGGGGAAGAAAGAGTTCCAGGCCCAACGCCCATTCTTGTGCTGCCGAGAGGGGGCGGAAAGGTGCCTGTCCCTACACCTTTGGCTGCAGATGTGGCAGCAGGTGCCCCAGGGCCTGGCTTGTGGGAGTGTTGCTATTCATCTTTGCAGTTATTATCAGACCCTAGAGGGCTGTGACTAAAGACACCCACCGCCTCCACGTGGCTGGCCAAACTCTGCAGAACATCTGTGGGACCGTGGGGCTGTGGGACCACAGGACCCTGGAGCGGACCCGGCCAGTCGGTGACCCGGCAGATCCCTTCCATCCTGTGTACCCCGTCCCCAGCCTCAGCGAGCTTCTGCTTCAGTGGCCTCCCCCAGGGGTTCTGCTTCAGCTCCTGAAGCTGTGTTGGCTATGGTCCCAGAGAGCCGGATGGCTGGGCAATTACAGCCTCCCGGAGCAGCACTTTACCACCAACTGGCCAGTGCAGGAGCGTGAAAGCTCCAGCCCGGGTCAGGGCGGGCTGGGGTGCACCTTATGCCCCAGGGTTCCCTGTGGAATCAGGCTGGAGCTGTCCTCGAGGGATGTCCTGCCATCGCTCTTCGCTTGGCCTCCTCTCCTTCCCTGTCTTGCTTCCTGCCCCCTCATCGGTTTCTCCGCGGAGCACCCCCTTCATAGAGCGCTCGCCCATGGGGCTCACTTCAGGGTTTCCTGGAGAACCTGTCCTAAAAGGCATGAGACATGAGCTTCCGGATGAAGACCCAACCTCTGTGCAAAGGAGACACCAGGAGGGGCACAGAAGGGAGTAAAGGGGCCAGAGACTGGCGGGCGTCAGGGACTTGGCCTCTGAGGACAGGCTCCAAACTCGAGTGGCCCTCCGGCCGGTGGGGACAATGGGAGATGGGGTAGGGAGAGTAACCCAGGGGCTTTTCCTTGATTGTGTGGTCTGGGACCCAACCTCTGTGCAGGAGCCATGGCCTCTTCTGCTGAGTGTCACTGGCTGACCTGCGTGGCCTCTTCTGCTGAGTGTCACTGGCTGACCTGCGTGGCCTCTTCTGCTGAGTGTCACTGGCTGACCTGCGTGGCCTCTTCTGCTGAGTGTCACTGGCTGACCTGCTTGACTGTGGTCACTCTCACCTTGCTCTTCCTTCCAGGCTGGATAAAGAGAAAGGTGAGCGCGTTCCCCCTCTGCCTTCACAGGGCCTCAATTCTGAAAGATCCAGGGAGATTTTTAGCACCTCTTCCAAGGCCAGCAGATACCGACAGCCAGCCAAGCCACCTCTTCTCTGTGGCTCCGTCCTCAAATCAAGAATGCAGCGAGTGGGTCACCGTGGAGAACTCCAGCAGCAGCCCGGGAGATGAGAGGCGGTGGGCCTTGGACTTTGCTTCTTGTCTTCTTCCACACCTGCTGTGTGACTCTGAGCAGGTTTCCCAGCCTCTCTAAGCCTCAGCTCCTCATCCATACGATGAAATAACAATGCCTATCACGTATATTTTTTCACATGTATCTTTTGTGTCCTTCTTGGGGAACATCTGGGAGCCAATCCAAGCCAAAATTCAAAGTCAGGCAGGACAAAGCATTGGCGATGGGGCTGCTGTGAACTGAACAACTGTGTCCCCCCAAATTCATATGTTGAAGCCCTAATCCTGAATGTGATAGGATTTGGAGATGGGGTCTTTGGGTATTCATTAGGTTTAGATGAAATCATGAGAGTGAAGCTTTTATAGGAGGATCAGTGCCCTCGGAAAAAGGGATCAGAAAGCATTCTCTCTCTCCCCCACCCACCCCACTACCCCGAGTATGTGTGTGTGTTGGGGGGGGGCGTGTGTGTGAGTGTGTGTGTGTCCACCATTTGAAAATACAGCAAGGGGGCATACCCTAAAGGCGGCCTCACCAGGAACCAAATCTGCCAGCACCTTGGTCTTGGACTTCTCAACCTCCAAAACTGTGAGAAATAAATACCTATTGTTTCAGTCACCCAGTCGATGGTATTTGGTTATAGCAGCTGAAGCGGACCAAGACAGAAATGGATGCCGTGAAGCAGGATGCTGCTGTAATAAATACCTAAAAATATGAAAGCAACTTTGGAACTGGGTAGTGGGTAGAGACTGGAAGAGCTTTGAGAGGCTAGAAAAAGCTACTATTGCCATGAAAGGACTGTTAAAGGTGACTCTGGTGAGAGCTCAAAGAGAAGAGGAGGCAGGGTGCAGTGGCTCATGCCTGTAATCCCAGCACTCTCAGAGGCTGAGGTGGGCAGATCACTTGAGGTCAGGAGTTCAAGACCAGTCTGGCCAACATGGTGAAACCCCGTCTCTACTAAAAATACAAAAACTAGCTGGGCGTGGTGGTGCACGCCTATAATCCCAGCTACTCGGGAGGCTGAGGCATGAGAATCTCTTGAACCAAGGAGGCAGAGATTGTAGTGAGCCAAAATCACACCACTGCACTCCAGCCTGAGTGACAGAGCAAGACTCCATCTCAAAAAAAAAGAAAAAAGAAAAGAAAAAGGAGGAGAGCTGTAGAGAAGATGCCTACCTTCTTAGAGAATACATAATTAAGCATGTACAGGATGTAGGTAAAAATATGAAATTTAAGGGAGACTCTGCATGAGGTCTTGGACAGGAATGTGGAAGAAATTATCTAACAGTGGAGAAAAGATGACCCGTGTTACAAAGCAGCAAAGAATTTGGCAGAATTGTGTTCGTGGCCTATTGCTCTGTGGAAGGCAGAACTCGTGAGTGATGAAATTGCCATGAGCAATGAATTGGATATTTACATAAGGAGCCCTCTAAGCTAAGTGTGGAAGGAGTGGCTTGGTTCCTCCTCATTGCGTCTAGTAAAATATAAGAAGACAGAAATGAAGGAAGAGGTGTTAAGCAGAAAGGAAGCAGAACTTAAATATTTGGGAAATTCTCAGGCTATTCATAGTGCAAAAAATGAGAAAGTATGTTTGGAAGAGAATACTAAGTGTGTGGCTGACTGACCATTTGATAAGAAGATTAGTGCAAGTATGAACCACAGACTTTATCAGCCATCCAGCAGAAACACTACCAGTTTGAACTGAAGGAGACAGAGACTGGATGGAATGAAGAAAGGCTGTGGGACTTCTTGGCTTTTAGAGGACAGGATGATAAAGCTATTTGGTGGCAAACTTGCACCATTCTTCAAGAAAATGGAAGAATGGCGCTGAAGGCCATTCAGAGATCATCAAAGCCAGTACTTCCATCTCAACAGGTCAGGCAGCCCCCAACCAAAGCTGTGGGCATCACCCCACTGAGCTATGGATTTGAAACTGCCACTCGAGTGGGCCTGGAGGGCAGAGCATCTAACCAGACAGGATGATTCTCGAGCTTTAAAGTCTAATGGAATTTGCTGTGCTAGGTTTTGTATTTACTTGGGTTTTGCATTTACTCCTTCCTTCTTTCCTGTCTCTCCTTTTTGGAATGGGAATATCTATCTTATCCCTGTCCCACCATTGCATTTTGGAAGCACACAATTTGTCTAGTTTTACAGTGTCACAGCTGGAAGGGAGTTTTGCCTCGGGGTAGACTGTGCCTCAAGTCTCCCCCATATGTGATTTAGATGCTATTCAGATAAGACTTTGAATGAGAGACTTTAGAGTTGATCCTGGAACAAGTTAAGACTTCTGGAGCTGTGGGATGGAACAAATGCATTTGTATGTGAGAAGGACAGGAATCTGGGGGATCAAGGGTGGGATGCTATGGACTGAATGTTTGTGTCTCCCCAAAGTTCATATTTTGAAGTTCTAATCTCCAGTGTGATGGTATTTGAAGACTGGGTCTGTCTCAGTCAACTTGTGCTTCTGTAACAAAATACCAGAGGCTGGTAATTGATACAAATTAGATTTTATTTTCTCATGGCTCTGGAGGCTGGGAAATCCAAGATTAAGGTGCTGGCAGGTTCAGTGTCTGGCAAGAGCTGCTCTCTGCTTCCAAGATGGTGCCTTGTGGCTGCATCTCTGGAGGGGAGGAAGGCTGTGTCCTCACAGGGCAGAAGGGATGGAAGGGCAAAAGAGTGCTCCTTTCAACCTCGAGACATTTTTATTTTTTTATTTATTTATTTTATTTTTTTGTTTTATTTTATTTTTTGAGAAGGAGTCTTGCTCTGTCGCCCAGGCCAGAGTACAGTGGCGCTATCTCGGCTCACTGCAAGCTCCGCCTCCTGGGTTCATGCCATTCTCCTGCCTCAGCCTCCGAGTAGATGGGACTACAGGCGCCCGCCACCACGCCCGGCTAATTTTTTGTATTTTTAGTAGAGACGGGGTTTCACCGTGGTCTCGATCTCCTGACCTCGTGATCCGCCCGCCTCGGCCTCCCAAAGTGCTGGGATTACAAGCGTGAGCCACCGCGCCCGACCGAGGACTCGTTCTTATCTCCCTTTTCAGCCGGAGGATAAGACATGCGGGTGATGGGTCCTGAAGATGAGCCTGACCATCCCTTCCTTGCGGCACTGTTACAAGGGTCCTGGTGCTACTCTTGGGAGCACAGGGGCAGAATCTGTAGTTGCTGTGTATAAAGGGAGCTATCATAGAGACATCGGACACAGCATTCAGCTAGGAGCTGCCTTCAGTGGCCAGTTATGGGGATCCAGAGATAAGCGTCACAGGGAGACGACCCTGGACACAGTGGTGTCTCACCTCACGAGCAGTCAACAGGCCAGGAGGCAGGGCTGGTGGGCCGGCAGCAGGAGGCCTCCTTGTTCATCGATGGGGCATGATCTCTGTCCCTGAAGTGACCTCATGCTCCCAGGATGACTCCAGCTGCCACTTCCTCCTTCCAGCAGGAGGAGGGGGAAAGAGGAAGGGCAAGTTGGTGCCTGCCAGCTGCACCGGTCCCTTTCAGGAACTGTTCTGGGACTCCCTCTCACATCCTGTCGGCCCCACCTGCGGGAAGGGGAGACCCACACAAGACCTGCTCTGGCTGGACAGCCCAGCCAGGGAGGGAGCAGGAGGGGAGTCATTCTGGGTCCACGATGGTGGCCCCCCTCTGGGTCAGCCTCTTCCTCTCCTCCCTTCTCCCTTGAAGTCTGGCTTCTGCCTCGTGCCTTGGGTCTCCTTGGACATCACTCCCTCTCCGCCTCTCTCTGCGCATTGGCCCTCTCAGAGGCACCATCCTAGGCCAGGCTCCTTCTCTCTGCTTCGCTGCCCCCAGGATTGGTCTCACTCATCTTTGCACGCCACACCCTGGCATGTGGATTGGCTGCCCTCCAGGGGTGTGTCTACCTTGGACCAATCAGCTGGGGCCGTGGGGGGTGTGGTCACACGGCCTTCTTAGGGCCGCCCCTAGTCGGGGCTGGGAGTGTGGCCGACATAATGGGACAGACTCCCAACCCCATGCTAGTGGGTACCAAGAAACCCTTGTGGACTGAGAGGGTGAAGGGAGGTCATGCTGAGGTATATGCCCCAGGGTAGCACCATGTGCCACCGGGCTGCGGGATCTTGGGCAAGTCACTCTGCCTCTCCACACCTTCATTTCTTGCTCTGTGAAATGGGCTCATAACCGTCTCCATCTCATAAGGTTGAAGTAAAAGATTGAATGAGGTTGATGTGATTATTACGCATTGCATGCCTGTATCAAAACATCTCGTACCCCATAAGTATATACACCTACTATGAACCCAAAAAATTACAAATTAAAAAAGGAGATTAGGCCGGGCGCGGTGGCTCACGCCTATAATCTCAGCACTTTGGGAGGCCAAGGCAGGTGGATCACCTGAGGTCAGGAGTTCAAATTAGCCGGGCGTGGTGACGCATGCCTGTAATTACAACTACTTGGGAGGCTGAGGCAGGAGAATCACTTGAACCCAGGAGGTAGAGGTTGCAGCAAGCCAAGATCGCGCCACTGCACTCCAGCGTCGGCAACAAGAGTGAAACTCCGTCACACACACACACACACACACACACACACACACACACACACAGAGAGAGAGAGATAAGATTCAATGAGGAAATTCAAGCAATTACGCCTGAGCATAGGAAAGGCTTGGCAAATGCTGTCTCCTTATCATTCTTATTACAAACGACAGCAACATTATTTATTATTATGTTTGGAAAGACTGGCCTGATGCCCGTCACCTCTTCAGCAGCCTCCAAGGACCCTCTCAGTTCTTGGGTCCTGAGCCTTTTTGCAGCCTCCTCAGGGCTCTGCCTAATAAAGGATATGAGGGCGGGGTATAGGGGGGTGGAGGCTGGCTGGAGGGAGGATGGTGAAAGCTGTGATTATCGCCTGCCCGCTGCCGGCTCAGCAGAAGAGAAAGCACTTGCCCGGCACACCTAGCAATTACCCACAGTGACGATGGCAGTGGCGCTAGATGCTGTTGGGGGGTGGGGAAGGGGCTGGGGGGATTCTTCCCTCTTTGGAGAGAGCAGTGGGGGAGAGGGTCTTTTTGGAAGGTGCCTGGGCCAGACTTCTCCCTGCCCAAACCCTTCTAGATCCCTACAGTTCTTAGAATAAAGATCAAATGCTCCTGCCGCCTCCAAAGCCCGGTCTAGACTGTCCCTTGCCACCTTCAGGTCTCCACCACACTCCGATGCATTCTCTATGCTCCAGACACCCTGGCTCTCTGCCAAGCTCTTTTTCAACTCATGGCGTTTGCAAGGGTTGTTGCCCTGCCTGGAAAGCTGTTCCCTCTGTCCCCTGCTTGGCTAACTCCTACTGTGGGTTCCTCCTTAAATGTCACTACCTAAGTCACCTTAAATGGGCCTTCTCTGACATCCCGTCCAAATGACATCCTCCAGGGCTTCCTACTGCATAGCCCAGGGCTCCTCAAAGCCTGCGATTAGGTCCACACTCAGGAACACCTGCGGGGTGGTAATGGGCTTTGGAAGCACCCAGTTTTCTCGAGGAGGCAGGCATGAGCTGAAGGGTTAGGGGCAAGTGGGACTTCTCCTGGCCGAGCCGCTGCACCGTTACTGCTCTATAGATCTGACTTCCAGCTGCCAGCCTCCTGTCAACCAAAGGGCGAAGTTTTCCTAACGAGGATCCTTTTTATGCGCTCAGGCTGGAGCTCATGTCGAAGCTAATTAATTTTAGGTTCCACATGAACGCAAGAGCTGAAAATTAGCACTTGCAGAAAGCCAGTCCCAACCATTCCCCTAAATTGCAGGGGGTGCCTGGAAGCCAGAGGTGCTGACAGGAGAGCACCAACCTTAGCTGCTTCCTCTCCACCCCTCCCAGGCAAGGCCTCCCTGGACCAGCCTTTCCCTCAGGGCTCAGGGCCACAGGGAGGGTGCACAGGAGAGAGGCCACAGGTGCCCCCAGCCGCCAGCCAGGGTCCCTTGGGCTCACAGCCCTTGAAGGGTCCCTGGAGATGTGCTGTCTTAGGTGATCTCTGCCCTCAGCTTGCTGCAGCTCTGCTCCTGAACTAGACTGCGCTCCCTGGGGGCGGGGCCCAGGTCACTCCTATCTCCAGTTATCCAGCAGCTTCCAAATTAGTCTCATTTCATAAGTTGCCCCTGCCTCCTGGAGTGTAGGGGAAACTGCTGCAAACCTTGCGCAAAGCCTGGATCCCTGACTTCCCCTCCCAGTCGGGTGACCTGTGAGCCTGTCACCAGGGTCCTGAGTATCCCTGTCGAATGGGGGTGATGCCACCCACTCCCAGGGCCGTGAGGCTCAGGTGAGATCATCATGGCAACTGTGACAGTGATGGCAGTGTTCACTCATTGTCAGTAGCACTGCATGAACTTGACACGACTTGTGCTCTTCTGACGGCCACACAAATCCAGGCAACACTGGAGAAATCTTTCCTTCGAGCAAACTGAGCCTGTACCTCAGAGCCAGACTGGGTTTTGCATCGAAGGCCTGCAAAGTGCCCCAGCTTCAGGTCTCAAGGAGCTGGGAGCAAATCCCAGCTTCAGCTTCCCTTCCTGACTCCAACGCTTCAAATGACCTGTCTATAAAATAAGGCGAATATAGGTCCCAAGTCCCTTCTCCAGAAGCCTCAAGACCAGATGTGTACTAGAAATTCAAGTTGTGTGGCTCTCAGACAGGTCACATGGCGCTTATACCATCTATTACATAAGAACCCCCAGGGGCCAGGATAGCACCTCCTAATCAAACATCGATATCTCCCAGTGTGATGTGTGCATATTCACTCCAAGGGATCAATAAAGATCACAAATAGCCTTGTGTCGAATCACATCTGGCTGTGCTGCCAAGCTTAGGAAAACGTCCTCAACGTTTAGAGCACGGTGCATTTGGAAGTGAGGTTAAGGGCTGCGGTGAGGCTTAAAGGCGCTAGTGTGCTTAGCAGCGAGCCTGGCTGGCAGAAACTGCTCCTGTTACCACCATTAATTTTCTGGGTGCAATGACAAATAAGGCAGCATTTGCCAGAAAATGTCAGCTCCTGCTGTGACCGACCCCCACCACCCTCCCCTGGCAGCAGAATCTTGGGAGGCTCTATTGGCACCCAGTGTCCAATCACCCTTAGAAGTCTGATGGTGACCCTGTCCTTTCTGGACTCACAGAACCTTCTCACAAAGAGGATTTGAGCCAAAACATTATAACACTTCCCCCAGTCTCCTTCCAGGACAAGTAGCAGTGACCTGACTTTTTCATTTTTCTTACCCCTCCCCCAGGGCAGAGAAAACCCCATCAGAGCCACAGCTCTGATCCTACTTCCCCAGAAAGCTCTGGGCAGCCAGCCGCAGCTGCTCACAGGAAGAGACCCTCCTCGGCAGTGGCGGCTCCCTCCTCGTGCCAGGACCCTGGCTGCCGCTGCCTACGATGGGGGTGGGCAGGAGGCAGCCTCCTCTTTCAGAAGGGCAGAGACGCCCACTGAGAACTGAGCATCATTTAAAAAGGAGCAGCCCATTAAAAAGATCCTAAGAAGGACCCACGCGTTTGATCAGTGCCCCACTCAGGGCCCTGGAGTCTGCTATCATCCTTCAGAGAAGTGAGGGTGGGATCTGCTTCTGCATGAAGGCCTCATTCAAGCCACTCCAGCAGAGAACCCTCCAGAGACTGGCCTCCGATTCCGAGCACGTGCTGAGCTGGCAGGCACAAGCAGGCACACGGATTAAAACTCCCTGTGGTTTGCACAACTGAGCTCTTGTCTTAGCTTTCGAACAGTGTTATTTTAGGAAGGTTCCCAAACAAGCGAGGCTTTCTAAAAGCCGGCCCTCCTTAAGGCGGTCTTTGTTTTTAGCTCAAACTCTACTGGTTCTGGTTCCATCCCAGGGACCAAAGTCCTTAAGGCTCCTCTCTTCCTCATAAGAAGGATATGTTGGATGTTCATTTAGGAAGTTCGACAGCTGGAAGGAAGCCGGGTGCCCCCAGGAGTTGTTGCCCAGGAAACCCAGCCCAGGCCAGCCTGCCAGGTCTCCCACAAAACGCAGCTTCTAACCCAGGCTCCCTCCCTCCCACACACACCGAGGGGAACCAGCATCTGTCACTCCAGTTTCTCTAGAGGTTAGGGATCTCTCCCCAGTTGCTTTGGCCAATGGGAGACAAGAGTTTGGGATCATTTCTTCTCCCTCCCACCGCCCATACACATGCTGCACATAAGAATTTTCAGGCAGCCTCTGAAGTCATCCCAGGAGACAGAACAAAGGCTGTGCTTCTCCTGCGCTCTCCTGTGCACGCCCTCCCCCACTCCCCATTTCCCTCACTCCAACTTTCCGGGGTGGCACCCTAACACAGATCTGCCAGGAAGCAGCTACCCTGTGAGCTCTGAGCTGAGGCAGGAAGTCTCCTCTCCCTGTCTGTCTCTCTGTCTCTCTCTCTCTCTCAACTACTCAAGGATAACCTATAAGAGGGGACAGACATCAACTGCTCTTCCTGAAAATCCTGCTCACCAAGGAGACAGCCAACATATCCAGCACTCTGTTCTGCATGGACATCTGCCAATCAGAGAGTCGCTGTGACATAAGGGACAGTCCACAAGTCCACCCTCACTTCTGACACCACCTGCGGGTTTGGAGGTTCCCAAGACCACGCTTCGTTTTCAAAATTTGATGGAAGGACTCACAGAACTCACTGAAAGCTGCTGTGCTCCCAGTGAGCTTATGAAAGGGGCAGATTAGACTCTGCTGAGGGAGGAGGTACATGGGGCATAGTTCAGGAAAGTTCCAGACACGGGGCTTCCTGTTGTCTTCTCCCTATGGGGTCATGGACAGCGTTACTTCCTGTGACGTGGGGTTTTTGTCAACTAGGGAAGCTCGCCCAAGCTTTGGCATTCAGCTCAGGATCTTCCCTGGGGCCTCCACCGTCAATCATCTACCTGGGAGACCCCAGTCAAAAGCCCCCCCGGACGTCTAACTGATCCCGTGTTACCGTGTGACTCAAACTGCCCACCTCAAATCACCCTCCTAGACTTGCTGGTCTGGCCCAAAGCCTGCAGGGAGAAGACACTCTTTGGCAGGACATTCCAAGGGCCTAGAGATCAACTCCCAGGAGTTGAAAGCAAAGACCTGAACTCTTTTTGGGCAAGGCAAAATTCTTTTCTACAACCAACCAATCAACCAACTGGCACAGCCACATCCATGTGTGCTGCTGGCCATCATTCTGTGGGTCTGTGGAAGCTTCCAGAAGTAGTCAGGAGCAGCGGCTACATCCACAGGTGCTGTCCAGGGTCCCCCAACATTGTGCACCCCATCTTTCTTCTGCAGCCCTGTCCACTCTGGCCGGCTTTCCAATCCTGTGTCCTCCCATATGTCTGGCCCAGCCTCCACGTGGAGTGACCACATTGGGGACTGGCCGGCACAATCGCAGATTTCTTTGGGGATGTGCTGTCCAATACCCTAGGGCAGACAGGCGACCTCCTGGGCTGTCTTGATTCAGAGAGCAGCTTCCACCTGGAAATCCCGGGCCACAGTATCTCAGTACTGTATTTGTATTTTTAGGAGAGACGGGGTTTCACTATGTTGCCCAGGCTGGTCTCAAACTCCTGAGCAGCAATGTAGCCATGTGACTGCTGCTTATTCCCCAAAAAGACCAACAGAACCATTGCTCTGAGGCAAGGCGGAGCTGACTACCTCCTGCCAGCTCCTGCTTAAGGATCTGGGTCAGGTCCCAGGAGAGGAGGGCAGGGCTAACACTTACAGGGCTTGGGGGCCTGGGCTGGAGGAGTTCAAAGCAGGCCTTTCAATACGGAGATTGGCAAAGGTTTTTTGTTTTGTTTTTTTCTCTTAGAATTTTAAAAAATTGGCCGGGCACAGTGGCTCACGCTTGTAATCCCAGCACTTTGGAAGGCCAAGGCGGCGGATCACCTGAGGTCAGGAGTTCAAGAACAGCCTGGCCAACAATGGTGAAACCCTGTCTCTACTGAAAATACAAAAATTAGCCGGGTGTGGTGGTGGGCACCTGTAATCCAAGCTACTCAGGAGGTTGAGGCAGGAGAATTGCTTGAACCCGGGAGGCAAAGGTTGCAGTGAGCCAAGATCGCACCACGGCACTCCAGCCTGGGTGCCAGATTGAGACTCCATCTCAAAAAAATAAAAATAAAAATAAAGAATTTTTTTAAATTGTGATAAAATATATATAACACAAAAGATACCGTTTTAACCACTTTTAAGTGTACAGTTCAGTGACATTAAGTACGTTCACATTGAGGCCAGGTGCAGTGGCTCACGCCTGTAATCCCAGCCTTTGGGAGACCAAGGCGGGTGGATCATGAGGTCAAGAGATCAAGACCATCCTGGCCAACATGGTGAAATCCCGTCTCTACTAAAAATACAAAAATTAGCTGGGTGTGGTGGCATGCGCCCATGGTCCCAGCTACTCGGGAGGCTGAGGCAGGAGAATCGCTTGAATCTGGGAGGTGGAGGTTGCAGTGAGCCGAGATTGTGCCAGTGCACTCCAGCCTGGTGAAAGAGCGAGACACCATCTCAGAAAAAAAAAAAAAGTACATTCACATTGTGCGAACATCATCGCCGTCACCTTTTTCAGGTTCCTCAAGCTGAGGGACCTCCGTCTCTGTAAATCAATGCCCCCTCTACCCTTTCCCTCCAGCCCCTGGAAATCACTATTCTACTTTCTGTCTCAATGCATTTGACCACTTTGGGTACCTCCCACCAGTGGGATCATACAGGACTTGTTCTTATGTTACTGGCTCAGTTCACTTAGCACAATGTCCTCAAGGTGTGTCCACCCTGTAGCCTGTGTTGGAATCTCCTTCCTTTTCAAGGCTGAATAATATTCCACTGTATGGATGGACCACATTTTGTTTATCCACCCATCCCTCAACAGACACTCATTTGTTTCTGCCTCTTAGCTATTGTGAAGAATGCTGCTGTGAACCTAGATGTACCAATATCTGTTGGTGCATGCCTGCTTTCACTTCTTTAGTGTATATATACCCGGAAGTGGAATTGCTGGACCAAATGGTAATTCTGTTTCTTTTTTTGACACAGGTTTTGATATACAACAGCTTAGGATGGGTAGACTCAGCGCAAACGGTGAGTCTTAAAGTGGGTCCCATTTGATAGCAGTTACCCCACTGAGGGACCAACTGACCTGAGAGGCTGGTCCCCGTGGGCACTCACTGTCCTGTGAAGGGGGCAGTTTGAGCAACCCACTGCAGAGATAATTTGATTTAAAAGAATTTTTTTTTAGACAGAATCTCGTCTGTCGCCAGGCTGGACTGATCTCGGCTCACTGCAACCTCCACCTCCCAGGTTCAAGTGATTCTCGTGCTTCAGCCTCCCAAGTAGCTGGGACCATGGGTGCCAACAACAGGCCCAGCTTATTTTTGTATTTTTAGTAGAAATGGGGTTTCATCATGTTGACCAGGCTGGTCTCAAACTCCTGACCTCAAGCAATCCACCTGCCTCAGCCTGCCAAAGTGCTGGGATTACAGGCATGAGCCACTGCAACTGGCTGATAACTTGATTTTTATACGTCACCCTGTGGCTTTTGTTATTCATGTTATTGTGTCATGCCCACCCCTCAAGTGTGGGTGGCACCATGACTTGCTTATAAAGGACAGGCTAGAGACTGGGGCAGGAGGATCTCTTCAAGACAGGAGTTCAAGACCAGCCTGGGCAATATAAAGAAATCCCGTCTCTACAAAAAATACAAAAATTAGCTGGGCATGGTGATACACACTTGTAGTCCCCGTTGCTTGGGAGGCTGAAGCCAGAGGATTGCTTGAGGCCAGGTGTTCTAGGTCCCAGTGAGCTGTGGTCGTGCCACTGCACTCCAGCCTGCACATCAGAGCAAAACCCTGTCTCAGAAAGGGTAGGCCGGGCACAGTGGCTCATGCCTGTAATCCCAGCACTTTGGGAAGCTGAAGGGGTTGGATTGCCTGAGCTCAGGAGTTTGAGACCAGCCTGGGCAACATAGTGAAACCCCGTCTCTACTAAAAATACAAAAAAAATTAGCCAGGCGTGGTGGCGCCCACCTGTGGTCCCATCTGCTCGGGAGGCTGAGGTGGGAGGATTGCTTGAGTCCGGGAGGCAGAGGTTGCAGTGAGCCAAAATCATGCTGCTGAACTCCAGCTGGGCGACAGAGCCTGACCCCATCTCAATCAATCAATCAGTCAATCATTTTGAAAATGATAGACTACAGCGAAAACAGTGTCCACAGCAAACAAAGAAGCAAGTCGCTGATTTACAGTCTCATCTTCCTGCACCAGAATCTCCTAGAACAAAAGGCTAGAGCGTGTTGATGAGTGGTCTTGGTTAAGACCACGCATGTTGATGAGAGTTAAGCTACCCGGATGCAGGTGGAGCCAGTTCCTGCTCCTCTCCTTCCAAGCCGAAGTGATGGCAGCCCCTGTTCTGCGCCAGACCTGCTCCTGCCCATGGCCTGTACTGGGGCATCGGAAGCTTCCGCAGTCAAATGCTCTACCGCAGAGCTACCTCCCAATCCAAAGCTTCCAGATGGAACCAGGGGCTGATCTGACTCAGGACCTCTGCCACAGTGAACGGGGTGGCAGGGGTGGGGGGACCTTGGAGTCTGCAGCCTCAGGGTTACTTCGGGCTCCACCCCTTACTACTGAGGACCACAGATCGTACTTTCTAACTGGCTGTGACAGCTCTTCCTGTCCATGTGCTCCTCTAGAGCCACATTGTCCAATAAGGCAGCTGCCAGCCACATGTGGCTATGTAAAGTCAAATTAATTTAATAAAATGTACAATTCCATTCTCAGTGGCACTCCCCACATCTCAAGGACTCAGCAGGCACGTGTGGTTGGTGGCTACTGGGCTGGACGCCTCCCCTAACCGCAGTCTCCTTGTCCAAATACAGTGGCAGGAGAGACACCCCTATGCCCGGACATATTATTGCTTTGTTTGTTGATTTTTTTTTTTTTTTTTTTGAGATAGAGTTTCACTCTTGTTGCCCAGGCTGGAGTGCAATGGCGTGATCTTGGCTCACTGCAACCTCCGCCTCCCAGGTTCAAGTGATTCTCATGCCTCAGCCTCCCAAGTAGCTGGGATTACAGTGCCCGCCGCCACACCTGGCTAATTTTTGTATTTTTAGTAGAGATGGAGTTTCACCATGTTGTCCAGGCTGGTCTTGAACTCCTGACCTCAGGTAATCCACCCACCTCATCCTCCCAAAGTGCTGGGATTATAGGCATGAGCCACCATGCCCCAGCTTGTTTGTTGATTTACTGTCTGTCTTCCCCACTAGAACGTGAGCTCTGTGAGGGCAGGGGATTTTGTTCACTGTTGTGCTCCCAGCCCTCATAGCAAAGCCTGGCACACAGTAGGTGTGCAAAAAAATCATTGTTGAATGAATGATTGAATCCACAGGGTGCATGAATGAGGACAGGAGCATCTGGAGGCTTCTGGGGGGGAATGGGAAGGGGTTGCCCAGCCCTGTGTCTCAACCTCAGAGCACCTTAGACTCCTGGAAGCCCCAGAGAAGGACCAGGCCTAGGAGAAGCCCCGGCCGCAGTGCTGGTTTGGCACAAAGACCCGGGAGGGCGAGGACTTTGGGCAGTTCCTCTAAGACGCTGACTCTTTCAGACACATTTTTGTTTTAAGAGAGAGATGAGGTCTTGCTATGTTGTCCAGGTTGGTCTCAAACCCCCGAGTTCAAGCAATCTTCCTGCCCTGGCCTTCCAAAGTGCTGGGATTACAGGCGCGAGCCACCGCGCCTGGCCAAGACACTTCTTGAGACATCCACCAGCCTGTAACTGGAGGGAAACCGAGGCAGGGTCTTCCAGAGGCATGCTCCTTAGAGGGCCTAGCCACCTCTGGGGGACCCCTGGGGTTAGCACCTGCCTCACTCTCCAAGGCGACATTGAGGCTCACCCCATGGTCTGACGAATGTCTCCCCAAAACCAGATCATATTTCCTCTCTAGAGGGGACTGACCTTGGGACCTTTGTAAAATGAGTTGCGGTAGCGGTATCCTTAAAGTCACTTTCAGTCTTTAGAGCAGGAAATTCTATTCCTTTACAAACAGAACAATATACTCAGTTTCCTTTCTTTCTTTCTTTCTTTCTTTCTTTCTTTCTTTCTTTCTTTCTTTCTTTCTTTCTTTCTTTCTTTCTTTTCCTTCCTTCTTTCCTTCCTTCCTTCCTTCTTTCCTTCCTTCCTTCCTTCCTTCCTTCCTTCCTTCCTTCCTTCCTTCTTTCTTTCTTTCTTTTTCTTTCTTTCTCTCAGACAGAGTCTCACTCTGTCGCCCAGGCTGGAGTGCAGTGGTGCGATCTCGGCTCACTGCAACCTCCACCTCCCAGGTTCAGCCATTCTCCTGCCTCAGCCTCCTGAGTAGCTGGGACTACGGGCACCCGCCACCACGCCCTGCTAATTTTTTGTAATTTCAGTAGAGACACAGTTTCACCATGTTAGACAAGATGGTCTCGATCTCCTGACCTCATGATCCACCCGCCTCGGCCTCCCAAAGTGCTGGGATTACAGGCCTGAGCCACCACGCCCAGCCCCCAAACCAGAGGCTTTGACTGCGACTGACAGTGAAAGCAGAGGCTCCACGCTGGCCCTCCCATGCCAGAAGGACCCTGCCTACCCCAGGCAGACCAGGTAGAAAAGAGCGGGCCTTCCCCAAGGCTTTTGTGTCTCCTCCTTGAGGTGCACCCGCCCAGCAGAACTTAGAAACCCTGACACACATTCCCTTATTACCCCCTACGGCAGCTGGCAGTGATGATTCAGTCTCAACCATATGTTTACAGCTGGAACAATGGTGATTTCTCACCAGTAAGGCACTGGGCCACACCCAGGAGGGACCGCCCGGTGGAGAGGGCTGGGAGAGGGAGGCTGGTTCGAGGATGGACGCAGCGGGTAGCTGAGGGCCACCACCCTGCACAATAGGACCCTGCACCGCGGTGTCAGGAACTGGGGCTCACGGCCACTGAGGGGGCCATGCACAGTCTGAGGGGCCTGGAAAGTCCACCTGGGACCCAGGAATGTGAGGAGAGGCTTTGAGACATGGCAGGGGCTGGCGCTGTTTGTCATCTGAGAGAGTGACCACAGTTCAATGGCACCCACCCCCACCAGGCCCCTGCTCCCCTCAGCACCCCCTCCTCAGCCACTAACCATGGCCCCTGCACTGCTCTACCCACCCCTGCCTGCTCCATCCATGCACCCAGCTCCCTGGGCCCTGCCTTGGGGTGGGTTCACCCCATAGCCAATGGGGTGGTTGCTTCCTTGGCCTGGCTCCAGGAGGCCCATTTTCTGCCCAGCTGGTCACCCCAGAATGCCTGTCACCCGAGTCCATGTGGCCCTGGCTATCTGGTAACCCCATTACCGGCTTCTGGGCACACAGGAGGGGTGGTCCACAAGGCTGAGGGTACTAACTGCGCCCAAGGGCCCAGCCTCCGGAGAGAACGCACACATCAACCATTAATCACCATCAAGGGCATGAGGACTGCGGACAGCAGCATGGACTGAATTGTGGGGCAGAGAAGGTACAAACGTGCCCACTGCTCTAGGGAGGCTCCAAGGACGTGCTCTGTGATGCCCAGGGCCCCAGAGGCCCAAAGGCCACCCCAAGGGTCCCATGCTCCTCTGCCAGCTGGTGCCATGGTGAAGGCTATGGCAGTGACCATACCAGGCTGTCCTCTGATGGGTCCTGTGTCTGGCCTTGGTTTAGAATCAGATGGGGGATCCATGAGCCTGCCCGGTCCCCAGGGGCAAGGTCTTGGGAAGGCATGGATACTGCAGGTATCCTCTCCAAGGTGGCAGGGCTGGGACAGGGGGTCCTGGCAGAGGAGGGACCTGGTGGGGAGGCTGAGGGCGCGTGGCTGTTGGCGATGCACCTTTGGAGGACCCCAGCACCACCACCTCTGCCCCCACCCGTGCCCTCCCCCAGCCCTGGGGCAGGAGCAGAGAGCAGGGGTGCTTGGGTTCGGAGGCCATCGAACCACTCCAAGGGGCCCCAGGAGCCTCCCAGCCTGCGACCTGCTGCTGTCCCAGTCCCAGCTCACCCACTCTACTCAGGCTTCTCTCTCCCTCGTCCCCTCCGTGCCTTCTGTCCCTGCTGCCTGGCCAGGACCCCCTCCACATTGTGGCTCCAAGGTGACCTTCCTAAGTGGCAGGCCTGACCCCGGATCCCATCCCAAAGCCGTCACTGGGCCCTTTCCGCTACCGCACATGGGGCCTGCTTTCTTCCCCCAGGAGCCCCATGTCCACCCACTCTGCAGCCTCCTCACCCTGCACAGCCCCAGCCCCCCACATCACACAGGCATCAGCTGGCCCCAGCCCTCCCCGCCACCCTCACACCTCCACACCTTTGCATGTGCAGGTCCTTGGGCCTGGCAAGCCTTCCCTGCCGCTCCATCCTGCAAATGCTCAGATGGCAGGAGCCCTTCTCATCTTCCACTCATCTGCCCTGCTGAACGTGGGTGCTGGGGGGCTACTTCTCCACCTGATCATACTCCCACTTCACGCTTGTTTCTATAATTGCCCCACACACGCCAGACTGCGGGCCCCACCCCGACACCATCGAGCCCTGCCCGTGTTCTCAGTCCCCACGGCAGGGGCTGGAACTGAGTAGCTGCTCAGTAAATACTAAATGAAGGAATTAATGAATGAAGCCCTAATGAAAGCTAAAAACGGACCTGCCCCTCCTGGGACCTGACCCACTTTTCAGCCTTCACCAGCTGCTCGGGGAAGCAACGTTGATTCTCTGACGCGCAAAGCCGGCGCATCAATGAGCCTCTGATTGCACCCACCCTGCGCAGCACAGGGCCACCCGGCAGGACAGCAAGGACATGGGAGGAAGGACCCGCCTCTCAGAGGCTCTGAGCGCGGGGCTGAGGGAGGTCCCCTGGCTCTTGGGTCAGTCCTCCCATCCTGGGCGCTGGGCCCCTCATATCCTTGCCTGAGTTTCTGATCTTGCTGAGCCTCAGTTTCCTCAAATGTAAAGGGGGGTCCCACTGCTGGTGAGGCTGAGTCAGACCAGGGGTCGGCACACTTTTTCAGGGACAGGTCGTAAATATTTTAGGCTCTGTGGGCCAAGCCGCCTCTGTCGCCTCAACTCGGCCGCTGGGATGTCAGAGCAGCCACAGACGGGACAGGAACCAATGAGCTCGGCTGGGATCCAGGAGCACTCGATTTGTGGACACTGGGTCTTGAATTTCATATAATTTTACATATATAAATTTTTTATAATTTTCTTATAATTTTACATGAAATATTCTTCTTTTTTTCAACCATTTAAAAATGTAGAAACCATTCTTAGTTTGCAGGATGGACAAAAACAGACAGTGGCCCGGATTTGGCCCACTGAATTAGATTACAGAAGACACCCTAAATGCAAGCCTTCCCTTCATTCCCAGCATTATTGTGTTTCTGGCTGTCCCAGTCTTCCACTTGGGAGATTCGATATTAAAATAATTATTTTGTTTAGTCATCTACTCAACATGCAGTGTTTGTTAAGTAGCTAATACATTTCAAGCAGTCGGGGGCATCTGTAGATGGAGCTGGTTGCTGCAGTGATAGTGAGCTCCCCATCTCTGGGGGCATGCAAGCGGAGTGGGATGACTGGCGTAGGAAAGTTGTAGGGAGTATTTAGGCATCAGGTAGGGAGTGTAAGAAAGTGTCCATCAAACACCAGATCAGGTACTGTGTGCTGTGTGCTCAGCTAGACCTGGAGGGCCGGGCCCTCTCTTCTTCCCCTTACCCTGCCCACAGATCCTGAGCCAGCACAGGGAACACTCACGCAGAAGTTAAATAAAAAGTCGATGCCCAATGTGCCTGGTAGCGCATGGTACCTGGACACGGGAGGGTCAGGCCCCAAATGTTGCTGTCTTAGTTTGAAGTCCCAAAACCAACCCTGAGATGAGCATTTGGGTACCAGTGGCTTATGTGGGAGGTGATTCCAGGAAGCGTGTGCAAAAGTGGGGAAGGGAGACAGGATGGGGGTGTTGGTGAGCAGGTTGACTCCGTGGCGACCGGGGCTTAGCCTCCTGGGGACCCTCCAAGCGGTGGTACAGAACGCGCCTTGGAGTTGTCCCACTGCAGGGCAAGGAGGCTAGGGTATTTGTCCACCACTCCCGCCCCTTATGAGTTGAGGGTTTGCTCCAGGGCTGTTACCTCTGACACTTCCAGCCTGCCCAGTGCCTGTGGGCCAAAACGCAGGACCATGGCCAGAGAAGCCCTTAGCAGGACAACGCAGGTGCTTGCATTAGAAGCCCACAAGCCCCAGTACCCTCCAGGGTGGGCAGGGGACGTAGCTCAGGAAATGCTGAGGATCTAGTTCACGCGGGCTTTTAGCTCCAGACTTGCACAAAGCCCCTGCTGTAAATGGAAAACCAGACCTGGGCACCAACCTCGATTCTGTTCCTTTGAGTTGTGGGGCCGTGGCTGCGTGGCTGTGTGGTGACGTGGCTGCACCCTTCAGAGCTTTAGCCTCCTTGCTGGTAAGATGAAGTCCGAGTGCTCCTCTCTCAGGGCTGTCATGAGGATTAAATGGGACTGTACCCATGAGGGCGGCAGATAGATCCTGTATGTCACAGGTGCTCAATAAATGACAGTGTATTGCCTGTGCTGCCCAGGCTAGGTGACTCTAGTGGACATTCATTGGTCACCTCTCCTTTCTCTGGCCAACTGAGACTTGACTCTGCACAACTGACTCTGCCTCTGCTCTAAGCGTGGCCACCATTGCCTTAAGTCAATCAGCACCTCCCACATCTGGGTAGAGGGATTGGTTAGGAATGGGCATGTGACCTACTTTTAGCCAATAAAAGAGGCAATTTCAGGACTGTCTGGTGTTACTGAAATTGATCCTTTCTTCCCCAGAATGGAGTGTAAGGGTATGAGCTTGCAGTCTGGGCAGACATTTTACTCCCAAGAGGGGAGTGTCTGGGCATGCTGGGGGCACCATTTGGATCCCAAGGATGAAGAGTGACAGAATACAGCTGGGTCTGTGGTGACAGTCTTTTGAGCTGCTGGATCAAGCCTTACCTGAAGCTTCTGAACTCTTCATTTGCATAAGCCAATCTATTTCCTTTATGTTGAAGCCATCAGGAGTTGTATTCTTTGTTCTTTGCAACCTAAAGAGTCCTGACAAATTGGGCATCTCTCTGGTTGCCTGAGACCCAAGAGCGGGAATGTAAAATATGACATTCACTGAATGGACAGGAAGAACAAGCGCTTTCCAGTCTGGAGCCAGTGGGTGGGCGAAGAGGAGGCTGAGAAGCTCAGCTGGCTTCCTGCTTCTTGCTGCAGCAAAGTCACTCTTGGCTCAGCTACTGTGACGCCCTGAGGACACCACAGAGGCGCCTTGAATGACCAAGTGGTCGGCTAGGCAGGCAAAGGCCTCCAGTTATAACCACAGGCCCCAGAGCCAAGGTGAGGGCAGCAAAAAGGTGGGCGTTATCCACACACATGGGCCCACTCCGTCAGCATCCGTTTGAAAAGCACGCCCACAGAGGACACGCAGGGGCTCTCGCCTTCCCTCTGGATAATTTCAGTGTGAAGAAAACCTCCGGCGACGCAGCCCACGATGATCACTTTGCAAAGCCTGGAGACCTTGGGAGTCGCTCTTCGCCGGGAGCTGCGGCGGGGGAGAGAGGCGTGTGGGAGGAAGGTGGAGGCTGGGCGGCCCGGGGCTTGTGGAGCTTAGAAATCTCCAACTTTGCCTAACACAGTTAACACGTTCGTGCCTCCAGAGACGTTGACAAGGAGGATGGGGGTGAGAACTGTTGGATTTTCCTTTCTGTAACAACAGTGAAATAGCCATCCTGCATTCAGCACCTAACCGGTACATTACCCGCCGCTCCTGACAGGTTGGGGCAGGCAGTTCAGGACAAAGAAGGTATGCACGGGACACCAGAGCCCAGCTTTCAGGGCGGTGGGCTGCTCAGCACATGGGTGGCCTGGTGGCCACAAGGCCCCGGATAACCCCAAACAGAGACCAAGTAAATGGCCAGAGCCAGCAGCAAGGCCTCTTGAATGCCTGGTGCCCAGAGCCAGTGACCGGCCTGCCCCAGAGGCAGGAAGGTGCAGCATTTATTGAATAAAGCACCAGGGCGTCTTGTGTTCTTTCAGTAACCCCAAGTCCTCCATAACAGGACCATTTTAGAAAAGGCTAAACCTGAGGCTGGAAGACAGGGTGGTTCGTCCAAGTCATTCAGACTTTCTGAGATCCAGAGCAGGACAAACCCAGCTCTCCTTTTCCCCCTTGGACATGCACCCACCCTCCTCAAATCTGCTCCCACCCCCACTCTGGGCTACCCGCCCCCTGCCCTGCAGACCCCATCCCTCCGCACCCCCAGCCCCCAGCCCCCAGCCCCTGTGCTCTGAGCTGGCTCAAAGTCACCCTTTGCTGAGTCCCCTCACGGACCCATCACCCAGGAGGGGTGGGAACTCCCCGGGCTCTGACAATGGCAGAGACACGCAGCAAGGCCCGAGGGAGACCCAGGACACTGGTTGGAATGGGGGCACCTACTGGGCAGAGGTGGGTTGAGGCCTCCTGACACTACTCATGTGTTGCGCCTGACGGCTGCTCTTTGGGGCCCTGCTGGGGACATCCCTTGAAGCCCAAACGGTAAGACGGGACTCCTAGTTACACTGGATTTCTGAATAGCACCCCCCTTCCCCAACACCCACAGAGCCAGGGGGCTGCAAAGCTGCTTGTGGGAGAGAAGCAAAGAGAGTGAACCTTCCCCTTGATTCCCTCCTCCCTGTGGAGACCAGGACCTCCCCAGCTCTCAGCCCATAGCAGCTTCCACAGTCTCACCCGGAGCTACTGGCAGGCCACAGGCCCTGCGTGGTGCAGGGAAAAGAGAAGTGTCTAGGGCACCCAGGTGGCCCTCGGAGCCGCCATCTGCTCCTCTGCTCCAAGCACGAGGGCTGCAGGGATGAGCGTGAGCTGGCAACGCTGGCAAGGACAGGGACGGGGAGGACGCTGGGCTGAGCCATCCTGAAACCAGAGCAGGGGACACTCCGCCGCGCCACGCGGCACCCGCAGGCCTGCAGACCAGGCACGGGGGGTGGGGGGAGGGCGGCTCTGAGTTTCGTTTTATTTCATTTCGGAACAGTCCGCTGAACAAAGCGCGCACAGCTGTGCGCCCGCCACACAGAAAGGACAATCACTAGCATTCTGTCCTGATTGTTTCAACTCTTTCCCTTTTTTAGAGCAAAATATAGAAACACTACAAATAATATTGAAGTCTCTGTGCCCCGGGGTGAGGTGGGGACCATCTGGGACCCATATTCTCTTGCCACCACCACCCCCACTTCAAGGAAGGAAAACAAGCCCTTCTGGGGCACATAGTGTGTCCACAGGCTGTCCCGGGAGCCCCCTCCGTGAGCCCTTTGCTCATCCTGATGACGCAGGCAGGTGGTGACTCTCGTCCCCGCATCACAGCGATGAGGAGGGCCTGCTTTCTAAGGAAGGGGTGCAGGTGGGATATCCCAGCACCTCGGTGGCTTCATCGGGGACTGGGTCCTTCCCTCATCTGCTCTCCCAGCCTTGGTGGCTCGGCCTCCATCCCACATGTCCCAAGGTGGCCCTTGGTTCCAGACCTCACCTGCACATGTTAACACACCCTCAGGGAGCAGTGACAGTGTCTGTCCTGTGAGTCTCTTTGATGGGGGAAGGTCCCCAGCGCATTTTCCTCCCATCTCCTCGGGCCTGCCCCAGCCACCTCCATACCCATCCTGAACCATTGCTGGCAAGACCAATGGCACCATGATTGGCTTGGTGGCCACGTGCAAGAAACAAGGTGATCAGAGCAAATCAGAGTTCTCTTAGCCAGATGGAAGGACAGGCAAGGGGGTGAGGCGAAGGGTATCAGGTGGCAACACCCCACATGTTGGCCACCCTTGCCAGGGGGCAACAGCCTGTGGGAGGCAGGAGTGAGAGGGAATTCACATCGTCCACGCCAAAGTCACACCCTTGCACTGCACCCCACCCCACCACCAGGACTCCCTGCACTGCCTCTACTACCCACCAAACTGCCAAACCACCCCCATGGCTCCACCCCTGCACCAGTCAGACCACTGCCCCCACCCGCGACTGCATCCCACAGGGCTACAGACTGCACTGTCCCCACCACTGCTCCCTGCAAGGTGTGTGGGCCCAGCAGGGCTGGACCAAGGCTGGAGATGGTATTTGAGGAGCCAGGGCAGGATAGCGAGGCAGGACTGGGAACAAAGGCCACTTGTGGACCAGCATCAGCGCTTAGAGGAAGGATGCCAAGACCTCAGCCAGGGAGATTGGCCAGGGGAGGGGCCGCCATTCAGAGAGGAGGAAGCCAGAACAAGAGATGGGAAGCAACAGGGAGGAAGAAATTTGGGCACAGCAGGGGCGGGAGGGGTCCTGGAGAGCAGTGGCAGCTGCCGCCTGCTGGCATCAAGTCCTGGCTGAGCAGGGGAAGGGGTCATCACAGAAACTGAGCCAGCTTTGTCACTCCCTGCTGTGGGTCGTCATCTTCTGGGCGCTCTCTGGCTGGACACTGGGGAGAGAAATTAGGATGTTTTGGGATGGGGGCTTCTGCGTCCATTAGAACTAGGTTTGGCTGCAAAACAGGAGGCATAGAATAGCACAGGATTCAACACACAAGGATTTATTTTCTCCAGTAAAATAACTTGGGAGATCAGCCATCCAGGGCTGGGGTGGCAAATCATCAAGGACCCTGATCCTTCCACCTGTCTGTCTTTTCCCACATCTTCAGCATGTAATTTCCATCCCTCAAAAAACCTCCTGGGCTAAGAAAGATCCTGGAACTCCAGCTATTACATCTTCTTTCCAGATAGCAGGAAGGAGAAAAGGGCAAATGCCAAAGAAGGCTGGGCCTGCTTGTCTGTTCCCTTCTGAGAAGTCAAGCTAAGAACTTCCATTGCCTGACAAATTGACTAACAGGGATCAGATTTACCCTCCAACCTTACACTACACACACACACACACGCACGCATGCACACACACACGTGCACACACACACCCCCAACCTTACACTACACACACACACGCACGCATGCACACACACACACGTGCACACACACCCCCAACCTTACACTACACACACACACGCACGCATGCACACACACACACCCAACTTACACTACACACACACCCCCAACCTTACACTACACACACACATGCACACACGCACACACACACACCCAACCTTACACTACACACCCACACAACCACACACACACACGAAATTACGGTTTTCAGACACTGGATGAAAGGTAGCTCAGAAGAATGAACTCAAAGCAAACATAAGCAAGTCAAGTGAGCCCTCTGACTGCCCCTGGAGAGAATTTCCAGGCTGTATTCCCAGGAAGGAAAATCCAAAGCGAGCCCAACAATCTCTCTGAGTTGGAACACAGAGCTCAGGGAACAAAAGACACCTAAGATTCACAGTGTGGAACACCAGAGGTGAGAATACTGCACAGACAGAAAGAGTTTTAGAGATCTGCAGAGGTTTTCTACTCCAATCTTTAGCTAAGGACTGATCAGTGCACGAGCTTGAGGAAACTGCGAAGACTGAGGAAAGGGCAATCAGAAAAGAAGAGGCAGAACAACCTTATTGACGAATGAAAATAGTTTATCTAGGCCGGGCGCGATGGCTCACGCCTGTAATCCCAGCACTTTGGGAGGCCGAGGCGGGCGGATCACGAGGTCAGAAGATCGAGACCATCCTGGCCAACATAGTGAAACCCCATCTCTACTAAAAATACAAAAATTAGCCAGACATGGTGGCACATGCCTGTAATCCCAGCTACTCGGGAGGCGGAGGCAGGAGAATCCCTTGAACCAGGGAGTTGGAGGTTGCAGTGAGCCGAGATCGCGTCTCAGCACTCTAGCCTGGCGACAGAGTGAGACTCCGTCTCAAAAAAAAAAAAAAAAAGAAAATAGTTTATCTTCCCACTAGCCAGAGTAGAAAAACCTCCTAATGATAGGACACAGAGTCTTCAGAAGGGTGTTGTCTCAGTCGTGGGGTCAAATTAGCTCTAGACTAAATGTTGACCTGGATCTGCCCCCAAAGCTTAAAGTAAGCCTTGAATGGATCAAACTGTCCCTGAGCAACTTAACCGTGTCTTAGAACAAGGCCAAAACACATTTAAAGGAAAAAGAAACCTCCAGCACCTAACAAAGTAAAATTACAATGTCTGGCATCCCATCAAAAATTACCAGGCATACAAAGAAGGAAGAAAACATGGCCCATAATAAGAAGAAAAATAAATCAATAGAAACAAATCTAGAAATGATCTGATGTTAGAATGAGTAAAATAGGTGGTAAAATAGGTATATGTTTGAGAAGGTAGCAGAAATCATAAGTATGAAAAAGAAACAAATGGGCCAGGCATGGTGGCTCACACCTTTAATCCCAGCACTTTAGGAGGCTGAGGTGGGTGGATTGCCTGAGGTCAGGAGTTCAAGACCAACCTGGCCAAAGCAATGAAACCCTCTCTCTACTAAAAATACAAAAATTAACTGGGCAGGATGGTGCACGCTTGTAATCCCAGCTACTTGGGTGGCTGAGGCATGAGAATTGCTTGAACCCAGGAGATGGAAGTTGCAGTGAGCCAAGATCACACCACTGCACTCCAGCCTGGGTGACAGAGTGAGACTCCATCTCAAAATTTTTAAAAAAATGAAAAGAAAAGAAAAGAAAAAGAAACAAATAGAATATATTTTAAAAGGCTCAAATTGAGCTTTCAAGAGTTAAAAAATAAAATGTGCAAGATAAAAAATACACTAGATTAGATAAGATTAACAGCAGATTAAATGGGATTAGCAGAAGATTAAACACTGCAAAAGGAAAGATTAGTGAATATAAAGGCATGGCAATTGAAACTATGCAAAATATAACAGTGGAAAATTACTGGGGAAAAAAATGAACAGAGGATAACTGAGTTGTGGGACAACATCAAGTGGCCTAACACATGTGTAACTGAGTCCTAGGGAGCGGGGAGAAAGGAAGGGAACAGAAAAAAAAAAATTGAAGACTTCATAACCAAATTTTCTTCCAAATTTGATGAAAATGATAAATCTGCAGATCCAAGAGTCCCAGTGAAAGCTAAGCAGAAAAAAAGAAACAGGAAGAAAATTACACCAAGCTACATAATAACCAAATGTTGAAAACTCACAAAAGCAGAGTAAAGAGACACATTATGTAGAGAAACAAAGAAAAGAATGACAACAGGCTTCATGTTGGAAATAACCCAAGCCAAAAGAAAATGGTGCAACATCTTTATTGAAAGGAAAAAAAAAGTCAACCTAAAACGTAACACTGAATGAAGATATCTTTCAAACACGGAGGTGAAATAGAGGCTTTTTCAGACCTTTTAAATCAGAGGGAATTGATCACCAGCAGTCCAGATTGAAATGTTAAAGGAAGTCCTTCAAGTAGAAGGAAAATTATACCAGAAGGAATCTGAATCTACCCCAAAGAATGAAGAACACCAAAAATGGCTATCATGTAGGAAAATATAAAAGGCTTTGTTGGGCAGATCATGAGGTTAGGAGTTCAAGACCAGCCTGGCCAACATAGTGAAACCTAGCCTCTACTAAAAATACAAAAAATTAGCCAGGAATGGTGGCAGGCACCAGTAATCCCAGCTACTTGGGAGGCTGAGGCAGGAGAATCGCTTGAACCCAGGAGGTAGAGGTTGCAGTGAGCCGAGATCGCGCCATTGCACTCCAGCCTAGGCGACAGCACGAGACTCTGTCTCAAAAAACAAAACAAAACAAACAAAAAAAAAAAATCTCTTCAGGAGATATGTAACTTTCTAAAGCAAAAATAATAACAATGTATTTTGGGACTTATATGTAGAAATAAAATGTATAACAAAATAACCCAAAATCTAGGGTAGGGGAAAGTGGAAGGGTATTGTGATGAGGTTCTTATATTAACTCATGAAATAATCTAATATTATTTGAAGGGAGAGTGTGATAAGTTAAATACATATACCACCAAAGTGAGTTAATATATACACCTAAGTTAAATATGTATACCTAATCACCAAACAACAGTAACAGCACACATATACACATAACACAAAGAAGTATAGCTGATGAGCCAACACAAGGGTAAAATGTAATCATAGATATTACTCTATCCAAAAAGAAGGAAGGAAAACAGAAAAGGGGAACTAAAAACAGACAGGCCAAATAGAAAATAAGTATTAAGACCATCGAATTAAATTGAACAAAATTAATAATCAAAACGTAAACTCTGCAAATTCACCAATTATAAGGCAGAGATTGTCAAACAGAAGAAAAAGCAGGACCCAATTATACAGTGCCTACAAGAAACCCACTATACTTTCATGAAACCCATTACACATAAGTATAAAGGCACAGATAGACAAACAGTAAAAAACATAGAAAAAGATGAACTATGTTAAAACTAACTAAAAGAAACCTGGAGTGTCTATGATCAGACTAATATCAGGCAAAATAGATTTAAGAGAAAAGAATATTACCAGGAATAAAGTAGATAGTTTTGTAATGATAAAGAGGTCAATTATTCAAGAGTTCATAATAATCTTAATGTGTGATACAAAAACCAATAGAACCGCAAAGAGAAATTAACAAATACACAACTGTAGTTGGAGAGTTCAACACTACTTTCCCAATAATTGACAGAAGCAGACAGAAAATCAGTAAGGATGTAGAAGATCTGAATAACACTAACAATGAACTTGACATTTATACAACACACCACCCAACAACAGCAGAATACACACGCTTCTTAAGAGAACACAAAACAGTTATCAAAAGAAAATATGTTTTGGGCAATCAACAAGTCTCAGTCAATTTTTAGAGAACTGAAATCCTACCAAATATACTTTCTGACCACAATGGAATTAAATTAGAAATCAATAACAGAAATATGCCAAGAAAATCACCAAACCTTTGGACTCTAAACAACAAACTCCTAAGTAATCCATGAGTTAAAGATGAAATCACAGTGGAAATTGGTAAATGTTTTAAGTTGAATACCATGAAAACATGGCATGTAAAAATGCAGCTAAAGCAATGGTTCGAGGGAAGTTATAGCACGAAACGCTTATGTTATAAAGAAGAAAGTCTCAAATCAATAACCTCAGGCTTTACCTTACGGAACAAGAAAAAAAGAAGAGAAAAATCCGAATTAAGCAGAAGAAAGGAAATGATAAAGATAAGAACAGAAATTAGTGAAATGAAAACATTAAAACACTAGAAAAATCAATGAAAACAAAAGTTGCTTCTTTAAGAAATCAATAGAATGACTAAACCTCTGGCCAGACTGATCAGCAGAAAAAGAGAGAAAACACAGATTACTAATGTTGAGGATGAGAGGCATCATTATGGATCCCACAGACATGAAAAGGATAACAAGTGAATATTCTGAACAACTTTTTGCCAACAAATTTGATGACCTAGGTGAACTGGAAAATTCTTTGAAGCATGCAAACCACTGAGGCTCTCTCAAGAATTAATAGGTCTCTGAATAGCCACACATTTGTTAAAGAAATTGCATTTGTAGTTTAAAAACCTTTCACAAAGAAAATTCCAGACCCAGATGGCTTTTCTGGAAAATTCCACCAAAGCACTTAAGGAAGATATTGTATCCATTCTACAGAAACTCTTCCCAAAGATAAAAGTGAAGAGAACTTTTCAACTCATTTTTTGAGGCTGCCATTACCCTGTTACCAAAACTGGAAAACAGCATCACAGAAGAAAGCTACAGACCAATATTTCTCATGAACATGGACACAATAATTCTTAACAAAATATTTGCAAGTTGAATCCAACAAAATATAAACAGAATGACATTATGTCAAAATGGCATTTGTCCCAGCAATTCAAATGTTGGCTTAACAGTTGAAAATCAATCAGCATAATTCAGCATATTGACAGACTAAAAAGAAAAACACATGCAATCATCTTGGTAGATGCAAAAAAACCATTTTTTATAAACTTCAACTTCCATTTCTAACAAAGACTCAGTAGACTAGGAACATACAGAAACTTTCTCGGCTGGGCACGGTGGCTCACACCTGTAATCCCAACACTCTGGGAGGCCAAGGTGAGTGGTCTCGAGCCTAGGGGTTCGAGACCAGCCTTGGCAACATAGCAAGACCCCCCCATCACAATATTTTTTTTAACTTGGGCTTTTCTGAGGCCAGACATGGTGGTATGCACCCACAGTCCCAGCTACTCAGGAGGCTGAGGTGGGAGAATCACCTGAGCCCCAGAGGTTGAGGCTGCAGTGATCTGAGATTGCACCACTGCACTGCAGGCTGGGCCTTGGGGTAAGACCCTGTCACAAAAAAAAAAAAAGGAAAAGAAAAAAGAAAAGGAAAGGAAAGAAAAAAGAAACATTCTCGACCTGATAAAAGGCATTCAAGAGAAGTTTAACAGCTTAGTAGTACATTACACTTCATAGTAACAGACCCGGAGCTTGCTTTCTAAGATAGGGAATAAGGCAAGGACGTCTGTTCTCACTGCTGCTGTTCAATATTGCACTGGAGGTTCCAGACATGCAGTAAAGCAAGAAAACAAAACAAAACAAGATGAAAGTCATTCAGATTGTAACCCAAGAAGCACAGCTGTCCTTACGCGAAGATGACATGGTCATTTGTGTGAAGATTACTAAGGAATTCGCAAAAAACCTACTGCTACTAATACATAGGACTCACAAGATTGCCAGATACAGGGTCCATTGACTTCTGATACTAGCAACAAACAACTGTTGAGGAAAGATGTTTTAACACAATAAACACGAACTATGAAAGAAAAATCAATGAAGTGGACTTTAACAAAATTAAGACCTTTTTTTCTCTTTGAAAGTCACTTTTAAGAAAATTAAAAGGCAAGTAAAAGGCTGGGAGAAAATATTTATAAAACACATCAACTGAAATTAAGGCTGTTGAGGCAGAAATAATTTGATCAAGGTTTGTTGGAATCCAAATGTAAGGCTCAACCCGGGAAGACTCACCAACGAAGTTGGGCGTATTCCAAAGTCTGTTACTAGTTGGAATGCTTTTATAAGAAATGTAGCAGCAGGAAGAAGGGCTTCTCATATTGGAGATGCTCTTTTTTGTTTTTTTTCTTGAGACAGAGTCTCACTCTGTTGCCCAGGCTGGAGTGCAGTGGCGCGATCTCGGCTCATTGCAACCTTCGCCTCCCAGGCTCAAGGGATCCTCCCACCTCAGCCTTCTGAGTAGCTGGGACTACAGGCATGCGCCATCACACTTAGCTAATTTTTGTTTTTTGGTTGTTTGTCTGTTTGTTTTTAGAGACAGGGTTCCGCCATATTTCGCCGTATTGCTCAGCCTGGTCTTGAACTCCTGGGCTCAAGCGATCTGCCTACCTTGGCTTCCCAAAGTGCTGGGATTACAGGTGTGAGCCATCGTGACTGGCTGGGGTTGTCCTTTTCCATTGGTGGGTATATTAATACAGAGGTTACAATCACTGGCTACAGATGACAGCATATAGGCTAACATGTTCTAAGTGCAAGACAATCAGTAAAACTTCACGATTCAGAAATAAATCAGCAAAACTTCACGATTTAGAAACAAATCAGTGTCCTTATTAGCACCAGTGGGTTACGTATTAATTGGTACGTCAACAGTTGGAAGGACTCACGTTAAAATTCTTCACTCAGGAACACAGTGTAAGCCATGAATCGTTAAGACTTTCCCTGGCAGTTAATTTGGAAGCCTGCCAAATGTGACCTATAGGTTATCAAACATTTATCTGACAAATAACTTATATCCAGAATAGATGAAGGGCACTTACAACTGGAAAACACTAACACAAATAATCCAATTAAGAAATGACAGGCCGGGTGTGGTGGCTCAGGCCTGTAATCCCAGCAGTTTGGGAGGCCAAGGTGGGTGGATCACCTGAGGTCAGGAGTTTGAAACCAGCCTTGCCAACATGGTGAAACTCCATCTCTAATAAAAATACAAAAATTAGCCGGGTGTGGTGGTGGGTGCCTGTAAGGTCAGCTACTCAGGAGGCTGAGGCAGGGAGAATTGCTTGAACCCCGGAGGCGGAGGTTGCAGTGAGCCGAGATCGCGCCACTGTACTCCAGCCTGGGTGACAGACTTTCGTCTTGTTTTGTTTTGTTTTCTTGCCTTACTACATATCTGGAACCTCCAGTGCAATATTGAACCACAGCAGTGAGAACAGACATCCTTGCCTTATTCCCTATCTTAGAAAGCAAGCTCCGGGTCCGTTACTATGAAGTGTAACATACTGCTAAGCTGTTAAATTTCTCTTAGATGCCCTTTATCAGGTCGAGAACATTTCTTTTTTCTTTCCTTTTCTTTTTTTTTCTCTGTCTCAGAAAAAAAAAAAGGAAGAAACGGGCAAAAGATTTGAACAAACAGTTCACTAAAGTAGGTTTTTAGCATCATCTGTCATTAAGAAAATTAGAATTAAAACCACAGCAAGCTGTCACTACACACCTATTAGAACAGCTAAAATTAGCAAGATGCACCATACCAAGTGTCGGCAAAGATGTGGAGTAACTGAATCTCTCATACTGTGCTGGTGGAATATAAAATAGTGCGATCACTTTGCAAACAGTCTGGCAGTTTCTTAGCAAGTTAGACCTACCATCTCCCATACAACTCAACCATTCCACTCTGAGGTATTTACCTAAGAGAAATTAAAGCACTATGTCTTAACACAAAGACCTGTACACAAATGTTCAGAGAGTCTGTTTATAACAACCCAAAACTGGAAAATCCCTGATATCCATTAGTAGAAGAATGGTTAAACAAATTATAGCATATTCATTTGGTGGAGTATTACTCAACAATAAAAAGAAATGAGATATTGATACACACAGCAACATGGGTGAAACTCAAAAATCATTATTCAGAGTGGAAGGAGGCAGATTAGCCCCCCCCACACCCTCCGCCAAAAAACAAGTACATACTGTAGGATGCCACTCATATAAAATCCAGAAAAATGCAAACTAATCTCTGATGACAGAAGGCAGATCAGTGATTACCTAGGAACAGGGGTGGAGGGAGGGATGGTTTACCAAAAGACACCAGGAAATGTTTGCATTTGATGGAAATATCCGTTATCTTGATGGTGGTGATGGCTTCAAGAGTGTGCACATGTCAAAACTTATCCAATGATGCGCTTTAACTATGAGCAGTTTACTGTAAGTCAATTTTGCCTCAATAAAGCTGTAAAAAAACAATAAAAAGAACCCCTTTCAACGACCTCTTCCACACAATCCTGGTTGTGCCCGCCTGCAAGGGAGGCTGGGAAATGCACCCTCTGGCTGGCCACTTTCCACCACTAGGCTTACAGGGGTTCCACCGGTAAGGAAGGAGCCCAAATGGATGGAGAGGCACCTGACACTCCCCAGGCTCTGAGATCAGAGGGACAATGGGGCCCTGTCCGGCCTCTGCCTTCCTGTTGTGACAGCAGATCCCAGTTCAAACCCCAGCCCCTGACTGCCATGGAACACACTTACCCCGTGGTCCCACACCTCGGTTCCCCACCTGTAAGGTGGGGTTGAGACCCCAGGGGAGCTGGACCCACAGTGATGCATAAAGGGCTCTGGTGGCCACGTGAAGCTGCTCCAGGAACTTTTCATTCCTGCCCCTCACTTTCCATGTGTGGAGCCCAGAGGGAACACACTGGCCTGGTTTGGGGGTCACCAGCACAAAGCCCAGAGCAAGGCGATCATGGCATCGGGGGCTGCTGGGAAGAGCCCTGTCACCTGAGAAGGTCAGAGGTGGCCGGAGATGTTGGTGGAAGAAGACTCGGTCCACAGGCCTGGGCCAGGATGGCTCCTACCTCCTGCCCCCAAGTCTTGGCTGGAGCGGGGTGTCCCTGTCCACACTGTGCCTTTGAGGCTGGCCGTGGCCACTGTTCCATGAGCTGAGCAGCCCCTAGATCCCTTGCAGGCACTAGAAGCGGCTGGAACACAGAGGAATGGCGGAAATAATGTTCCTGCCCAGTGGAGTGAGGCAAATTAGTGGCCGCCTCTGTGGCCCCATTTCCAACAAGGGCAGCCTGGGGCATCCCGCAGCCGCAGCCCTCCCGCCACCTCGTGTCCCTTTAGGAGGAGCTCAGTGCCTGACACAGAGGGTGCCCCAGCATCAGAGTCTCCCAGTTATTTGCCCCCAGGACCGAAACTGCAAATGCCTCCTGGACAAGCCTCTTGTTTGCTGCCTCATCCCCTGCTCACAGGGAGGGTTTTCTGGATAGTCAGGTGAGAAGTGGACCGCGGCTGGGGGTGCGTTTCCAGCCCACAGGAGAAGAGACAAAGAAACTGAGCTCAGAGAGAAGAATGTCTTACCCGGGGCAGTCGTGGGCAGGCAGGACCAGGCCTGAGGTTCCCTGGGGCCCGGGCAGGAGGCCTGACCAGTGGTAGTGTGGACATCTGGGGGACGTACGGGTCACCTATGCCTTGACAGACACTGTCCTGTGTAGGAGCCAGAAGAGCAGCAGATGCGGGCATACCCTCAAGGGGCCACCATGAGGCTGGGAGAAGCGCATGTGGGGCCATTAAAGGATGGAGTAGCGAAGACAGGTGCATCATCTGGGCCAAGAAATAGTGGTCTGGACAGAGGTGGGGTTGCGCAGACTGAGCCCCTCCCCCCACCATTCTAGGGGCCCTGGATCACATGAGTCTCTTTTTTTCTTCCTTTTTTTAAGAGACAGGGTCTTGCTCTGTCACCCAGCCTGGAGTGCAGTGTGCAATCACAATTCACTGAAGCCTTGACCCCCCAGGCTCAAGTGATCCTCCCACCTCAGCCTCCTCAGTAGCTGGGCCCACAGGCACCGGCTACCATGCCAGGCTAATTTTTAAATTTTTACTTGTCGTAAAGATGGCGTCTCCCTATATTGCTCAGGCTGGTCTCAAACTCCTGGGCTCAAGTGATCCTCCCACCTCGGCTACCCAAAGTGCTAGGATTACAGGCATGAGGCACCAGACCCAATGGAGCCGCTTTTTTTGTGGGAATGTTGCCTCCCGTTTTGAGCAGGGACAAGGGGAAAGGAGGCTGAGTGTGTGTGCCTGTGGGTGGTCAGGGTAGAGGGCAGCCTGCAAGGGGAGTGAAGGGGCAGGAGAGCCTCAGCATCTGCCAAGAGGATGAGTCACATCGGAGACACCAGTGAGCCCACGGAAGGCCTTGAGTGCCTGGATGGGATGCGCAGGCAGGCAGGTGAGAACCATGGTCTTGAGCAGAGGAGGGGCAGGACGAGAGGATACTGCAACAGACACAAGGCAGGTTTCAGAGACAGGGGCGGGCAGGAGACAATGGGGACTCCCCAGAAGGAGGAGGGGGTTTCTTGGCTGGGAATGGGGGATGTGGGGGCCTGCCGGGCTCTGGGCACCCTCAGCTTCCATCTTTCAGGCCAGCATCCCAACTCCACACTGCCTTGGTCTCCACCTCCAATCCATACCACTCAGGGCAGTGTCAGGCGAGCACAGTAGGAGTTGGTTTCCAGCCTCCAGGCAGCCTGGCTTGTGGCCATCCCTGACCTCAGGCACTACTTCTTGCCGCGTTCCTGCCACCTAAGTCTCTTAGAGGTCTGGGCTCCGTCTCGCTGCCCTAGAGTCCAGGCCCCTGCAGGACGCTCCTCCTTCCACCAGCTTGGCAAGGCTTCCCCAGGCCTGGAGTCCTGCCCAGAGGCACTGGCCACGCTGCTGCTGTCTGGATGCCACATATACCTGTGGGGCAGAGTGCAGGGGCAAGTGTGTTCTCCTTGTGGTCCTACTGCATCAACCACAGAGGAGCTGATCGGTGCTGGCCTCTGGCCGCACACTCCGGTATGGCCAGCCGGTGTGCCAAGGCTCTTGGGGAACCTTCTTCAGCCCTGCCTGCTGACTCCCCCTCACATTGGGGTTCAGCCCTCTGGTGTTCCCACGGTCACTCCGTCCCTCCCTCATTTGTTCATTCATTCAGCTCATCTCTGCCTGCACCTTCAGTGGTCTCAGCTCTGGGCGACAAGCCTCTGCAGGTTTGGGGAGGCACCTGGAACTAGGGCCAGTCCTGCCTGGAGGGCCCATGGTGGGGCAGAGAAGGACATCCCTGGGCAGGGACACTCACTGAGGTCAGAACCAAGCTCAAGGGCACACAGAGAAACACACCAACTAGGGATCGGGGAGAGCTTCCTGGAGGAGGGGGTGCCTGAATGGAGACCAAAAGGCCTAGCTGCAGTGCAGGAGATGAAAGGGCAAGGAAGGCTGCTCCATGCTGAGGAACAGCATGTGCCAATGTCCCCTGGGGGTCCTTTGCTGTAGCTGTCTCTTGCAAGCTTGGTGAAGACCCTGCTGAGGAAGGGGTCCATGTTCTGCCTCCCAGCCAGGGCTGATGGGATTGAACAGCACCCGGGGTGGGGCCCTAGTCCGGGCCTCTGGAGGGGCTGATGTGTGTCCTGGAGAAGGGATTGGGAGAAATGGCTGGTAGAAGACGGGAGGGCGCGGGTGGTTTCCAACCCCCTGAAATACTGTCCTGCCTCGGCAGAGGGGGTTAGCCCTGCCCCCGTGGGGCCACAATTGTAGCTCAGAACTTTCTGGGCCACTGTTAAACTCTAGAGACTTCTTGTGGGGAATTTCTCATCACCTGAGGGGTGCAAGGAGGGGCTAGATGCCTCTTTTAGCCTGATGTATGGTTTTGACTATGAGCCTTGCCAGGCATCAGCAGTGGGGTAGGTGGGAGGGGGCTAGCTGGTAGCAACCTGGGAAAGCTTCCAAGAGGAAGCAACTTTGGGAGCTGAGATGAGGAGGTTTCCACATGGACACTCCACAAAAGGGCATCTCAGGATGAGGGAACTCCCTGTGCAAGGACCCAGAAACAGAAGGTATGGACAGGGATGATGTAGCCGGAGCTCAGCCTGGCTGGGGAGGGCACCACAGTGGTGGCAGGGCCGAGCCTGGCCCAGGACCTAGCAGGTGGGCCCCTGAAGGAGCCCAGGCCCCCAGGTGGCCTTGGTGAACACCTGCTGACTGTCTGCAGCAGCATCACACACCCAGTGGCAGTTTCTGTCTCAGTGAGGCCACCTTGGTGCCATCCCCTGCTCTGTGTCCCCTCCCCTTGCCCAGGCCCAAGCATGGGAGGCCCAGGATGGTGCCCTCTGTACCCAGGCCCAGTGCATAAAGACACAAGCCCAGTCACACTGAGATGAGATGGGATTTTGCTTTGATAAATATTTGTTTGAAAATGGTTTCCCCTATTTACAGTTCTGAAGCCCAAGCCACAGCGCCCAAACCACCTCCACTGCTGGAAAGGCCTGACAGGGGCAGAGGCTCAGGGAGGCCACTGCTGCTTCCCATGGAAACAGAGCAGGGCAGGCAGTGGGGTGGAGGCCAAGGGGCTCACAGCACCACCCCAGGACGAGCAGTGGGCCAGGCCCCTGGGCCTGGGACCTGCCTCGGACAGAGCACCTATGAGGTTCCCAGCTGCCCCTGCCCGCTTCCTACGGTCCCAGGCACCCCTCATAGTTGCTCGATTTATTTTAGAAAATGCTCCCAGGACAAACGGGTGAAGGAACAGGGCAGCAGGGTGTGGTTAGGGTTAGGTTTGGGGTTGGGGTTGGGGTTGGGGTTAGGGCTGGGGTTAGGGTTAGGGTTAGGATTTGGTTTGGGATTAGGGTTAGGGTTAGGGTGGGATTAGGTTTGGCATTGGGATTACGGTTAGGATTTTGGCTAGTGCTTGGGGTGTTGCTGGCAGTGTTTGGTGTTAGGGTTAGGGCTAGGTTGGGGTTTGGTTTAGTGTTCCTTTTGGGATTTGGTTTTGGGTTGGCATTTGGGTTAACTTTAGCATTTGGTGTGGGTTGAGGTTATTGTTTTCCAGCAGGACAGTGTTGGGGTTGGAGTTGGGTTTGGGGTTTGGGTTACTGTTACTGTTCGGCTAGCTTTGGGGTCGGGTTAAAGTTTGCTTTGGTTTTGGGCCCCATTAGAGTTAGGTTTAGCATTTGATATAGGTTGGAATTTGGGTTAATATTGCAGTTAGGATTATTGTTAGATACACACTTGGGCCAATTCAGGGCCTTCTCACCACCTGTGGAGGGCAGCTGTAGCCCGATTCTGCAGGGGACCCCAGAGTTTCAGTTGGAGCACCTGTTGTTTGTGGGAGGATGGGAAGACAACTCTCACCTTCCCAGAGTCTCCAGGGCTCATAGTCAGAATCCTTGCTCAATCTGTTCTTGTGGGTGGGGATTGGAAGATTAGGCAGGGAACTGGTCAGCATGGCTAACTGATGCTGCAGCCCCTGTATGTGGCTGTCTGCGGGTGCCTCACTGTCAATGACTTCACTGACATGCTGTCTTTTCTTTTATACTCAGCCACCAGGGCCAGAAGCCTGGCATCACACCAGGCTATTCCTATCCACCCCCCCCCCCCATCCATCCATGCATTCTTTGGCACATTTAACCATGACCTCCAGTGTGGTGCCACTTCCTGCCCTGCTCCCCGACCCTGGTAGAGGACCACACATCCCAAGGGGGGAGATTGATGTCCACATCAACAGACAGATCAGATAGCTCTGGAACACAGTAAGAGACACGCAAAAAACAAAATAGGGCAATGGGATTGAGCTATGGGGGTGGTGATGTCAAACAGAGTGGTCTGTAGAGGTCTGAATGAGGGCAGGGGCCTGAGGAGAGTGTCCTCCACAGCCCCAGGGCATCACCTCCAAGTCCTGCCACTTTCATCGCTTCTTCCCAATCCGGCTGAAACCTTGCCTCCTCCGGGAAGCCTGCCTGATGCCCCAGGCTCTGCTGCACTGACCGTAGTTTCCCCATCTGCAAAAGGGGGCTAGTACCACTTCCCCTACAGGGGCATTACAGGGATGCTCCCAGACCCACAACCAATGCCTGCTTTCTCTCTGCCTTCCTAGCATAAGGGGGCTGGAGTGGGAAGGATAGAAGAGAGGGCAGGGAGGGTGGGGACGGGAGGTGCGTGCAGCATGGGGGAGGGGCTCTCCTGGGGCCTTCCCAGGCAGGCCTGAGCTGAAGCCTGCAAGCTGCTGGAGCTGAAGCAGGAGCCGCCCCCACCCCACCCGCCCCTCCCCCGCCTCCCCAGCCATCTGTGGCGTTGGCAGCAGCAGTGCCAGGGCGGGCGGTGAACATTCTGGCACCATATGAGCAGGACCAGCCTCTGGGGAAGGGCCGCAGCCCAGGAGGAGGCAATGTGGGCAGAGCCCTGCTTGTACCCCAGGTTCCACATCCCCCAACGATGTTTGTCCCCTTGGGGACTGGGGATGGAAGGGACACTGGAGCTGGCAGGCTGGGCCCCCACTACCTCTCACAGGATGCCTCCACTGCTGTGTGCTGCCTGAACGGTGTCAGAACCTGAGAGGCCAGAGTGGAGGTCAGGGAGCCTGTCCCTACTCCTGCTGGGGAAACCAAGGCCCCCTGAGCAAAGAGGCTGGTCCCATGGTACACACCAGCGACGGTTTGGGCGAAGTCTGTCCACGCCTCGAAGGACTGGGAGAGCCCTGCCCTGAGCTGCCGCCTCTCATTTTGTCTTGACTGTGGTGGGGTGCACTTGGAGGCGCCTCCCTCTGTCCATTGGTTACCCAATCATGTCCCTGGGACCTGAGAGGGAGCAGAGACAGGACTTTGCTTGACACTAAATGGCTCCAGTCAGCTGCCGGTTCTTTTTCTTGTCTCCTTTTTTTCTGGGTTTCCCCTCTTGCCTTGCTCTCAGTGCCTTTTCTCAGCACTGACACTGCCTGAATGTAGCAACCTACTCCCCAGATTAAATGAGAGAGCGTAGAAACTGCAAAGCATACAACATACAGCATATAAGGATGGTGGTGATGGTAGCTCAACAGTGGGAACTCAATGTCCCAAACTGTGTACTTTAAAAGTGGTTAAAATGGTAAATTTTATGTTTTCCATGTTTTCCACAATTAAAAAACAAAAATATACAAGGTACTTATTGGCAGCATCTTCTAATCTGCCATGTACTTGGAAATGATGAAAGCATGTGTGAACCGTGAGCCCATAGGTCCCGAGGGAGGATATGAGCGAAGCACACGGGCTTTGCCAGCTCTGTTTCCACCATGCGGGACCCTCCCTGGCTGCCAGTGCTCCTCCCCGGGTTCCCACGCTAGCTGCTGCTGGGCTGGCTGGGATGGAAGACCCTCATGTAGCTGGCACCCTCAGGGCTGCCCCTTGCCCACTCTGGGAGGAGAGAGGAGGCTTCACGCTGCACCTTTACCAGGGTGGGACTGGGCCAGCCTGGGCTCTACCCGGGCAGGTCGGTGGGATGCTTCAGACTAGGGGGATAGGCAGGGGGCAACACTGGTCCTCCTGAAGCCGCCTTCCCTCCCTGAGAGCTCCTTGGGGAGAAGACAGGCCCTGGAAGCCACCGACTGGGGGCTGGGGCAGAGCAAAGGCAGGGAAAGGGGCAGCTTGGCCAGGAGGCACCCTTGGGAGCCAGGGTTTCCTCATCTGTAAAATGTGACTCCGCGAGGGCAGGAGCTTGGTTTCGCTGGCTACTGTACCCCCTGGGGCCTACAGCAGGGCAGGGTGGTACACAGTAGGTGTCTAATAAATGTTGAGGGATTGAATGGATGGACCGAGGAAAAGGTTGGGCAGGTCGTTACTGACAGCCTCTGGGTTTCAAGGGCCCATTCACTCTGTCACTCACCTTCGCGCCCGTGCATTAGTTCTCTCATTAATTCATTCCCCCCGCCCCCCCGCCCCCCGGCATGCTCTACCGCACTCATTCATTCACGCGCTCAGCCATTCAAGCTCGCGCGGGTTCATTCATTCCCTGCCCCTCTGCCATTCCTCGCCTGGCCCCCGCGCACGCCGCACCCCCGCGCCCCTGCCCGGCCCTGCGCCCACCACTTGCGCCCCGGCCGGGCGCTGCGAGGAGAACGCGCGGGCTCAGCCGCGGCTGCGCGGGGCCAGGGCTGGCGGGGAGCCGGGCTGGGGGCGGGGGGCGGGCGCTCCCTGCGGGAAGCCGGGCGGGGTGGGGGAGCCCCGGCCGCGCCGGCTCCCGGCGCGCTCGGCCTCGGAGGGGAGGGGGCCGCGGTAGCGGCGGCGGCGGTGGGACACGAGCGCGGCGGCGGCGGTGAGCGGCGCGGCTGCCCTGGGGCCATGTGGACTGGCGGTCGCCGGCCGGGCCGGCTGCGCCGGGCGGTGAGTACCTGCGAGCCCGGAGGGCAGGGCGCGGGCGCGGGAGCGGGCGCGGAGGCGGGGCGGGCGCCACCCACGCCTGGGGCGGTCCCTGCTCAGCGCGGGAGGTGGCCGGCCCCCCGCCCTGCTCCCCTCCGCGCTGCGCCCCCGCCGTGGAGGCTTCACTGGCCCGGGAGGAGCCGGGCCGGGTCTCCTGGGAACTGGGCACTCTCGGGTGGGGCGGGGATGCCCGGCCTCCGCGCGCCGCCGGGAGCGCCCGGGTCCGATCGCGGGGTCCTTGCGCCCTGACACGCGCGCCCCTGCGGCGGGAGGAAGGGAGGGACTGGTGACCCAGGGCGCGGCCGGAGGATTGGGGACCCGCCGCTGTCCCGGGCGGGTGGCGAGGGTGCGGGCAGGCCTGGACCCGCCTGCGTCTGGGGGCAGGGCTAGCCCCTGCTCCGGAGGCCGGAGAAAGGCCCGGGAGCCGGAAGGAGGCTGGACCCGGGGCCTCCTCATTGAGCGTTTGCAGCGCGTGGGCGCGCACGAGCCTCGGACACCACCATCCCATTCAGTACCTCGCGGCAGGTACTATCCTCCTGCCCCTTTACAGGCGAGGAAACTGAGACTCAGGGAGGCCAGGGCCTCGCCCAGAGCGGCACAGCCGGCGCGCTCACCCTCCCTGAGCCCCAGCACGTTGGATGGGAATTTCTGCCCCAGCGTTTCCGCTTCCTGCTTGGTTTAGAGGTGTTTCCTTCCTCGTCTGTGCCCCACCCCATCCCCAATGTGGTTTCCTCAGGGCAGGAACAGCGTGGGCGACGCGCTGGAGTCTCCTAAGCCGGCAGAACGGGAGCAGAGTAGGCACCCGGGAGCGGGGCCGGATGGATAGGGAGCACTGCACGTGCAAAGTCCGCATGGCCAAGGTCGGCCGCCAGTGCAGACTGGGGGCCCAGACCTGGGGCTGTGGGTGGGGCGGGGTCTCCACAGCCGGGCTCCGTCGGAGGCCCCAGTGCTCTGGCTCTCTGGAGGCCATGGACAGGTTCTTTGCCTTCTCTGGGCGCTAGTTCCTCTGCCTGCCAAGAACAGTAGAGACCCCCACTACTCCCAGGGCCAGGCTCCCACGAGGACTGGGCAAAAGCCCCTAACAAACTGCGGTGTGCAGCCCTGCCAGGCTGGGCTTGGTCTCGCCAGCAGGGGCAACTGGCCGTTGGGGGTGGCTCTGCCTGGCATCTGTGACACGCAGGGCGGGGAGACGGCAGCGAGGGCCCCAGCAGCATCCTGCAAACCCTTAATTTTCCCGACTCTCACTATAATCAGGGCGGCTTGGAAAAGCAAGCACCGTGGCAGATGCGGCTCTGCCCGGGCTCAGCACGCGGGCTCTGGGCGATGGGCGTCTGCGCTGCCGCCAAGGGCCCTCCCCAGCTTTTGTCTCATATTTATAGATTCCTAGGCTCCGCGTTCCGTTTGTCGTCAAAATCTGGAGCTGTTCGCACCTGGGAACTGAGTGGGGAGGGGAGGGCTGCCTAGAACCTCAGCCTGGAGGATGAGTTTTCCATGGGCTAGGGTGGAGTAGGGGGACACCTGTCAGAGCCCAGGGCCGGGAAGAGGAAATGAGCCCTAAGCAATCTGAATGATCTTCCATCCACTCTCCCAAGACTTGGGCGCAGGGTCTGGCCCACATAGCTGCCATTTATGGAAAGCCTGCTATGTACTGGGCCCTGGATCAGCATTTCCACGCATCATCTCCACGGCAACACTTTGAAGGAGCTTCCCTACTCCTGCAGGCACTCCTGATGTTGAAGAGTGGATGGATGGATGAACGGATGGATGGATGGATGGATGGGAGGGAGGGATGGATGGATGGATGGATGGATGGGAGGGAGGGAGGGATAGATGGGAGGCAGGGAGGGATGGATGGATGGGAGGGATGGATGGATGTATGGATGGGATGGAGAATGGATGGATGGATGGATGGATGGATGGATGGATGGATGGGAGGGATGGATGGATGGATGGGAGGGAGGGAGGCAGGGAGGGATGGATGGATGGGAGGGATGGATGGATGGAAGGGAGGGAGGGATGGATGGGAGGGACGGGAGGGATGGATGGATGGATGGGATGGAGGATGGATGGATGGATGGATGGGAGGGAGGGATGGATGGATGGATGGGATGGAGAATGGATGGATGGATGGATGGATGGATGGATGGGAGGGATGGATGGATGGATGGATGGATGGATGGATGGATGGGAGGGATTGACTGAAGCCCATGAGTCCGTGGCTATTGGACACAGTCCACAAATCATTAACCGGGGTCCGAGGAGGTGGGGCCCAAGGGCCGAGTAGTTGCTGAACAGATGAAGGGGTCAAGGCATGTTACAGGAGCCTGGCCCAAGGCCTGAAGGTGGTGGGGAGAGTGTAGAGTGTTCAAGTCTCAAGACTTAGAGAGGCTGTGTCCTGCTGGAGTGTGGAAGCCATGGCGGTGGGGAGGTGTGGCTCCTCCCCCTAAGGGAGGTAAGGATCGCCGGGACAGATCGGTGGATGACCCTAGGACTTGCCGTGTTGGTCTAGAATCACCCCGCAGGGTTCTTTTCTGGCTCCCCCTCCTGCCGCAGAGCTGGTCGCTAGCCTTGGTGGAGAGGCCTGGACGGAGGTCTGCAGCCCTGGGTTCTGGTTCCTCCTCTGCTGCTGACTGTCTCCTCTCTAGGGCTCCATATCAGAAGCTTAACACCCATTACAGTCAAGGGAGTGACTTCTGCGGCCTGAAAGCAGGCATCAGATTGTAGCCTGTGGTGGGAGAAGCTGGCCAGAGGTGTCTCTATTGCTTTAATCATTATAGGAATGAATGAATGAATGATGAATGATTAAGTGTGTGAATTCTACACTCACCTAACATGCTGTCCCTAAGCACCCACTCTGCACTGCTCATTGGGGTCACTTAGGTGAATCTGACACAGACCTTGCCCTCCACGAGTCCACAGTTTGCTGGGAGACATGGACCTTGGCCAGTACAGCAGAAGTCAGGGGCTGCTGGGGCTCTTCTCTCCCCTCTAGCCAGGAAGCGAACTCAAAAGTGGCCCTTGCCTCATCAGGCCATGAGTCTAGAGGACAGTACAGCAGCCTCTGGGGTCTGCCTGGGGTGGGGATCAGCCAGGGCCCAGCTCTCAGCCAAGCAGGGGAATTGCAGTCATTGGTTCAATCAGCAAGCCCTGAACCCAAGTCAGGGATGGAGATGGGTCAGGCCTGGGCTTTGCCTGGGGAAGCCAGACATGGAAATCTGGTCATCCCACAGTGGGTGCATGCTGGGATTAAGAGGTGCATGAGGTAGAGAAGCAACGCAGGTATGCTGAAGGGGACTCATGGGTGGATGATACTGTATGGAAGGGAAGCACTAGCAGGATAGAGCAGCAGATGGATGGGTAGAAACCTAGAGGGACAGGCTGGGTGCAGCGGCTCACGCCTGTAATCCCAGCACTTTGGGAGGCCAAGGTGAGTGGACCACCTGAGATCAGGAGTTCAAGACCAGCCTGACCAATATGGTGAAACCCCGTCTCTACTAAAAATACAAATAAAATGAGCTGGGTGTGGTGGTGTGCGCCTGTAGTTCCAGCCATTTGGGAGGCTGAGACAGGAGAATTGCTTGAACCCAGGAGGCAGAGGTGAGGTTGCAGTGAGCCGAGATCGTGCCACTACACTCCAGCCCCTGGGCAACAGAGTGAGACTCCGTCAAAAAAAAAAAAAGGAGAAGAAAGAAAAAAGAAAGAAAGAGAGAGAGAGAGAGAAAGAAAGAAAAAGAAAGAAAGAAAGAAGAAAGAAAGAAAGAAAGAAAGAAAGAAAGAAAGAAAGAAAGAAAGAAAGAAAGAAAGAAAAAAAAAGAAAGGGGGATAGATGGATGGGAGGAAGAGGTTGGTGGATGTAAGTAGCAAGATAGGGATGGATGGGTGGACAGATGGAAAAGTTGATATGGATACAAGACTGGATTGATAGAACAAAATATCAATGGATGGTACATGGGTGGAGGGAGGGAGACTTCTGATACACAAGGCAAGATTGGTAGATTAATGGATGGGAGGATCTTTGGATGGATGGATGGATGAAGGGATGGATACATAAATGGATACAGGTAGTGCCTGCATGCCGGGATGGGTGGATGAATACTTGAATATATGTCCATGAATGATGGATAGAGGAATGAATGGACACTGGAAGACTGACTGCATGGATAGGGGATGAGTGTATATTGATGGATGTGTGGATAGAGGCCTGAGAAGGCAGCTCAGTGCACAAATGGATACAAAGCAATGGATAGATGCATGGATACGAGACACAAGTAACAGAAGAATGGACAGACACATGGAGGGATGGGCAGGCGGACGGATGGAGACGGGAGTGAGAGGACCAGTGGATAGATGAGTGCCCGTCAGTGGGTGAGGGACACAGACATAGAGGGATGTGTTGGTGCGTGGATGGCACCTGTAAATGGGTAAGCAGTCACAGGGGTGGATGGTGAAGGATGGTTGGTTGAATGGGTGAAGCTTCAGGTCACTCATGCCTTGATTTCCCAGATGCCAGTGTTTTGCTCACAGACCCCCATGTCCCTCTGCTTCAGAGACATATACTACTCAGGCGCAGGGTCAGGAGGGGGCTGATCAGACACGGAGATTTAACCCCACCTTGACTAACAGCTATTCGGCCTTTCCAGGCCTGCGTTGCCCTGGAAGACCCACTCAGGAAATGAGGAAGCAGCAGTGAGGCCTCTTCTAAAGGTCAGCGGCCAGCCAGGGTTCCTACAGGGGCGTCCTTGCCCAGGGATCTCCCTGGAAGACCTGGACAGCTGTGTACACGTCCTATCTGAGGAAGGAGAACTGGGGCAGAATTCATGTGCTGACGGCACAACCTGTGTTGGGTGCTGGGGACTCGGAGACATCGAGACCATGGCTGCCCTTGGAGATTCTCAGGCCAGCGTGGAAAATCCAGGGACAGCGGGGCAGGTGATTAGGAGCACAAGTGTGCAGATTCCCAGAGCCTCAGTGTCCTCAACTGCAAAAGGGGGATAATAATAGAAACTTCTGACCAGGCATGGTGGCTCACGCCTGTAATCCCAGCACTTTGGGAGCCTGAGGCAGGCCGATCACGAGGTCAGGAGATCAAGACCATCCTGGCCAACATGGAGAAACCCCATCTCTCCTAAAAATACAAAAATTAGCCGGCCGTGGTGGTGCGTGCCTGTAATCCTAGCTACTTGGGAGGCTGAGGCAGGAGAATCGCTTAAACTAGGGAGTCAGAGGTTGCAGTGAGCCGAGATCGCACCGCTGCACTCTAGCCTGGCAGCAGAGCGAGACCTGTCTCAAACAAAAGAAAAAGAAAAAAGAAAGAAAGGAAAAAAATAAGCTTCTGTGCTGGGACGAGGGGAAGGTTGGTGAAGGTGACCACACCCCTGCTGGCCTATGCTGCAGCCCCTGGCGCATGCCCGCGCCATGGGGGTTTACCCAAGACCCCTCAGAGCCCAGTTTCCTCCTCCGTGAAGCGGGGTAGCTGTTCCTAGCTTTCAGGCCTGCTGTAAGAATGAAGCGAGGTGATGTTTGGCACTGTTAGCAGAAGCCCGGCACGCCTGCCCACTCGGCAGGGTCCTCCCGACATCCTGTGGCCTGGTCTTCCTGCTCCAGTCCCAGCAGACAGTGGGCAGCCTCATGCCCCTTCTCTCGGAGCTGGCAGGGGCCGGCTTTCCAACCACAGGGGCAGTGTGTGCCAGGCAGCAGGAGAGGGGTTTGGGCATCTGGAGAGGAAGCGGGTGTGAGTGCCTGACTGTTGGGGTTCTGTCCTGGGCCTGCCATGCCCAAGCCATGTGACCTCCGACGGGTCACTGCACCTTTCTGAGACCCTGCTTCTTTTAGCAGAAAATAGAGCCTTTGGCTGTCCTGCTGCACAGAGGCAGGTGGGGATTTGGGGTGATGACGCATGCCCAGCACGGAGCTTGGCACGCTGGAGGGGCTTGGGAAGCAAGACTGAATCAGATGAGTCAAGAGGCAGGGGCTGCAGTGCCAGGAGCCGGAAGCCCCTCCAGGAGAGGTTGTCCAGGCTGCTGGTAGGTGAGCAGGCCCAGGCCGTGAGCCCGTGGCAGCCGGCAGCATCCTCAGAGCCTCAGGCCCAGGCGCCTGAGAGCCAGCAGGTTGTTATGACAACGGAAACTTGCCTGATGCAGCCTGAAACTCTGGAAGCAGCTCAGAGGCCTGGTTGGCCACAGCCCCCAGAACACTCCTGCAAGCATGCATGCTAGTGAAATGGCCACATCAGAGCCCCAGTGCTAACGAGTCCTGAAGTCCCTTGCTCATGCCACTTCCCAGCGCTGCCATGGGCTGACTACTGCCCCATGCCCACCTGACAGATGAGGAGGGGATGTGGCTTGCCCACGGGCCTGTTGGAGTGTTAGAGAAGGGATTTGAACTTGGATCTGCCAGCCTCCAAGTCTCTTTCCCACTGGTGATAGGGCAGGAGCTGAACGGCTGCTGCTAGGGAAGGGCTGTCCAGGTGTAGAGGGGCGACTGTCAGGGACCGTGGGGTGGGAGGAGGACACTGTGGCCTTCCAAGATCCTGAGATTCCTCCCCTATATTCTCATCCTGTTTCCAGTCAGAGTAGGCCCACACCAGGCTGGGGATGTTTGTGAACTGACAGCCTGAACCTGCTATGCCATTCATTCAGTCAGTCATTCAAGAACTACGTATTGAGCACCTGCTATGTGCCAGGCCCTATGCAAAGAGCTGGGATACAGTGGAACTTACATTCTACGGGGGGACACACACACAGATTATAAATAATTGCAAACATTAATTACAGTTGGGGGCCAGGGCTATAAGGGGCTGCCGCAGGGGTACTTGATCTAATCTGAGGGACAGAGGGGGACAGGCTGTGAAACTGGGACCCTGAAGGTCAGCTGGGAATTAGATAATGGGAAGGAGGGGAAGGGAGAGAGTGAGAGTGTTTCTGGCAGAGGGAAAGCAAGCGCAAAGGCCCTGAGGTCAGATAGAGCTTAGCACATTCAGAACCTGAGAGACTTTCCTTGGCAGGGGGGAGCACGGGGCAGGAGGATAGCAGAGAGAGAGAGAAGACACCAGCAATTGTCAGGGCCTTGCAGTGTATATGAAGGTGTGACATTGTCTAGTCACCTGGCTTGTGATTTTATTTATTTTTTATTTATTTATGTATTTATTTTTTAGATAGAGTCTTGCCCTGTCACCCAGGCTGGAGTGCAGTGGTGTGATCTCAGCCCACTGCAACCTCTGCCTCCCAGGTTCAAGTGATTCTTCTGCTTCAGCCTTCCAAGCAGCTGGGACTACAGGCGGGCACCACCACACCCAGCTAATTTTTGGTTAGGCTAGTCTCGAACTCCTGACCTCAGGTGATCTGCCTGCTCGGCCTCCCAAAATGCTAGGATTACAGGCGTGAGCCACTGCGCCCAGCCTGGTCTGTGATTTTAAAAGGTCATACTCGCCGTGTTTGTGGGATGGGCCAGGCTGGATCCACATCAACTCAGGAGCCGCAGGAAGGGATGATCACAAGTGTCCAAATGAGACATGGTGGTGTCTGGTACCAGCAAAGTGATGGTGAGGATGCAGGGAGGTGACAAGGCCTGAGAAAGGCTGAATCTCCAGGGCCTGGCAGCCAGGGGCGGGGACAGGGAAGAGGGGAGAAAAGAGTTGAAGCAGCCCCTGTTCCTGTCTTGGGTGGCTGAGGCCATGGTGAGGCCATGCACTGAGTTTTGCAGACTCAGTCAGGGATGCCTTGGGCATTCAGAGAGGTGTCCAGCTGAGCTCAGAAAAGCAGGGGTCCCCAGCACCTGATGGAGGCATCCAGACAGAGCCCAGATGTACAGCTATGAGCATGCCACAGAGGGCCTCGGCCTCACTCCAAGCAACACCACAGGCCAGGCCAGGGATGGTGGTAATGCCCGCCAGGCCAAGGGCCTGGGCTGCCACCCCTGGAGAGCCTTCCTTCACTCTAGCACCCCAAAGCCGCATCCTAGGAAGGATCTCTGTGGGGGGTGCGATGGGCAGGCGTGTCTCCCTTCACACAAAGGATGGAGGGTCCAGGTGTGGCTCTAACCCTTCTCTAAGTTTATCTCCCCGACCCCACTCCCACCTAACTACACCCCAGGCCTCCATGTGCCAAAGGCTCTTGGTCATAGCGTTAACAACTGCTTTTTCTCACCCTAATCCTGTATATTATTGGAGAATTGCACATAGCTGCTACCAACAGAGATGAAATAACCATACCTTAAAGACAAGGGGTTATTTTTCTTTCAAGTTAAAGAAGTACCAGAAGCAGGCCAGGCACAGTGGCTCACGCCTGTAATCCCAGGACTTTGGGAGGCCAAGGCAGGTGGATCACCTGAGGTCAGGAGTTCAAGACTAGCCTGACCAACATGGTGAAACTCTGTGTCTACTAAAAATACAAAAATTAGCCGGGCATGGTAGCAGGCGCCTGTAGTCGCAGCTACTTTGGAAGCTGAGGCAGGAGAATTGCTTGAATCTGGGAGGCAGAAGTTGCAGTGAGCCCAGATCATGCCATTGTGATCCAGCCTGGGCAACAAGAGCGAAACTCCATCTTAAAAAAAAAAAAAAAAAAAAGTACCAGAGGCAGATGATGCAGGGCTGTTGTGATGATGATTCAGTGGTCATGAGAGATCCGAATTCCTTTTGTCTTTCTGCTTCTCCATCTTTTATATATGGCTTCTGCCACAAGTTTGTCTCATGGTGCAAAATGGCTGCCACAGCTCCAGCCATCACTTCCATGTTCTAGAGAAGAAGCGGGAGGTTGGGGAATGGGAAAAGGACACAGGCTGGCTGGCTGATCTTTTTTGCAGAGCTCTGCCAGCAGTCACACCCAACTTCTGTTTATAGTTGATTGGCTACCTCCTGGCCTGGCTGCATAGGCGCCTGGGAAAGGTGGTCTTTTGGCTGACTACCCTGTATCCCAAAAGAAAATGAAGCCTCTGTAATAAGGATGCATGGGAGGACTGTGGGCTGCCCGCAGCCTCTGCCACCCCCTCCCATTTGCTGGTTTGCTGCAGTTCCAGTTTGCCCTGCTTCAGGCCCAGTGCTCACGCCGTCATGGTGGCCATCGTGGCCATCTGTCCACTGCCTGTCCTCTGTGCCCCTGCACCCTGCACCGCACCTGGCCGAGGAGATGTGAGAGCAGGAGAGGGGGAGGCCCAGCCCAGGGCCCTGTGCACCATGGGAGCTCACTCAGGGCGGGCTGCCTCCCCAGGCAGAGCCCAGGACACGACCTTCTCCTCTCTAGCACTTTCTAAGCCCTGAAGCTCAGCTCTCATTTAGTGAGAATCGATTTGGGGGTGGGAGGCCAAGAGGCCCTGCCACTGGATCAATGGGCAGGCGGGCATCTGGCTGTGGCCCTGGCCTGTGAGGACGGGAGGCACAGCCCCAAGAGGGCACAGGGATCCCGGCCCCATGGGAGGAGAGGAGTGGGTGACGGCGCCCTTGGGGAGCCCGGACCTCGGACTGACTCAGGAGGATGCTCTCAGGGGCCAGCTCCCAAGCACGGGGCTCTAACCCTACCTGTCCCAGGCAGGACAGCTACGGCTCCCTCCTGGAGCCCAGGACAGAAGCCCCCATCACGGAAGTGCAAAGACAGGACCTTCGAAGCCACATGCCAAGCCCCAGCCAAGGTCGGAAGCCCGAGGGCAACGCATCTTGCCACAGCTGGGCAGCTCGGTCCAGCCAGGAGATGGCCCGGGTGTTGCCAGCCCGGCCATCCTCCCCAGAGTCCCTGAACACAGGCAGCCGGGCTGTCACGGGCTCCCTCGCACGCCTGGGCCGCCGGCGGGAGGCCAGACTGCCCTTCTCCAGGTTCCTGGATGAGGTCACTGTGCGGGTTCTGGACCCTGGGACCCTGGAGGCCTTCAGGGTGCCCAGAGGCCGCAGCCCAGAGCCCTCTGCAGTGGATCCAGGCCAAGGCCTAGCCCAGGAGGCCCTTGCAGGAGCTGCAGCCCCAGGGGAGAAGGACCCAGCCCTGAGCTCCCAGCTTTCTTCGGAGGCAGCCGCTGAGGCTGCAAGCAGAGTGGGGCCAGGCCAGGCCGTGGGAGCTAGTGGGCCTTGCTTGGGCAGTGGCCAGCGTGGAGGCCGGGCTGCCCCCCCTCGGAGGCCTCCAGGTCGGGTGAGTCTCAAGCCCAGAGGTCTTTCCCTTCCCATGTGCCGCTTCCCCACAGGTCCTGGCTGACCTGCTCCGATTTCCCTCCCCACACCCCTTTTATAATATCTGTAATGGGAAAGACCTTAATTGCCAAAGCAATGAATCTCTAAGGTGAAATTTCTGGCTTTGGGGCAGGCAGACTATTTCTGTATGGAATGCACATGCGTGAACAGTAATGATAACGATAGTAATAATCCCTTCCCCACTGCGGCAGAGCCTGGGTGGTTTACCTCGGGCTGTTCTGTGATTATCCTTTTACATTTTTGAACCTGAGACAACCCCACATGAGGCAGGCTGTCCCACAGGCCTGTCAGGCGGGGAGGCGAGCTTTCATAGCTGCCCCCATTATATGGAGTTGGAAACTGAGGTTGTGAGGGGCTGCCACTTGCCCCAGGTGACACAGGGAGTCCGGGCTTGGGCTGTAGAGCTCTTTCCTCATACCCCGTCCACACACTCACTCCGGCCTCAGATGGACAGGTGGATGGGCAAAAGATGTGGTGAGATTTCCTTGGCTGTCCTGGGGATGGAGCTGTGCAGAGCGTCGGGCAGATGAGACCTCATCCAGGGGCTGGCACCCCTACCTTGGTGCTGACCTTCCATGCCCTGCACCATCTGTGTTCCCTGGGCCAGGGAGGGTCCTCCTGGGCTGCCCGGATGTTGCTCGTGCCCCAGTTCCACCTTCTCCCAACATAGGATGGAGACGGAGGCCGTGGGCTGGGTTTGTGGGATATCAACCTGTAGCCGCCCAGGAAGGCTTTCCTGCTGGGAGGGGGTCTGTTCTGAGTGAGCATGGTGGGTGATACTCACCGAGCATTGACTAGTGTGCTCAGCTTCTGACCACCAGCTTGGGCGCAACCCCAGGAGATAGGCGCCATCATTATGTCCCCAGTGCACAGAGGAGGAAGGAGGTGGAGGAGCCGGGTTGGGCCCAGGCACTTTGCCCTCCACCTCTGCACCTCTGCCACCTGTGTGCTGCTGGCCCTCAGGTGGCCTGCTCCGTCCAGGGATGGCCAGGGACAGGCTGGTGGGCGGCAAGTTCTGGTGATTTGAACCCCTGCCAGCCCTTTCCCTGTAGGTCTGCATGGCCAGCTGGGGCCAGGCAGCTCAGGGTGGAAGTGCATCTCAAGGGTCAGTGGCCTTCTATGTGACTCTGGACAGGTCACCCATCCTCATTGTGCCTCAGTTTCCCCAGCAGTGAAAAGTCAGTCATGACCACAGGCACCTAATAAGCACTGTGTCCCCGCCTGCTCCTCCGGGGGTGGTGAGCTGGGAGCCCCGCTTCTCTGCTGCTCTTGGCTCTGCTTACCACGCAGACCACCCTCTGGGGACTGCTGGGCCCTGGGGGAGTCCTGGTGCCACCCAGGCCCTGTAGGATTCCATCCCAGGGCTTCTTGCACATATCTCTCAGGGCAAAAGATGCGGTGAGATTTCCTTGGCTGTCCTGGGGTCCTTAGGACCTGTTGGGGCCCAACAGTGTGTTCGGGAGGCGAGGCTGCACCCTGGGGCCTGGCCAGGGTGGCCCCACCCAGGAGCCCAGCTTGACTCCTTGAAGCGGGAGGTGGCATCAGCCCCAGCAGGAGGGGCTGGACCATACCTGGCCTTGGAGGCCTCGGTCTCCAGGCCTAACTCCTGCTGCACCCCACCTTCCCCCACCAGCCCCCCAGGATCGTATCTCATGATGGGCGCCAACTCTGAGCTCCCCAGCTCCAGCCTCAACTCAAATACAGCAAGCCCGTGAAAGTGATCCTAGGGTCAGGCTCATTCTATAAACCAGGCACTGAGGCCCAGAAAGCTGAGTCCAGCGGCTCAAGTCACACTCCCCCAGTGTCTCCATGGGGACATTAGAGATAACTGGGGAAGGACCCTGGCACAAGGTAGGGATTCAGCCGCCGGGATGATAGTGGTGATAAAGATAGTGATGCCAGCCCTTCACAGGGGCTTGTCTGTTGATTTGAGTACCCACTGTGTGCCTCGTACCTTCCTGGCCTGGACAAGCCTGTGTCCCCAGAATGCTTTCTGGAGGGGGTAGCTCTGGGGAAGCAAGGCAGATCCCTGGCTTCCAGTCACCAACCTGCAAACCATTTCTTGAGAGACAATGCCTGGGGCTCCAGCATGAACCACTTCTGGGAGGAAGCTGCTGCCCCAGGAGGGCCCTGGGTTTCAGTCCTGCCCTGTGCTGTCCTGTCTGGCTGAGTGCCCACGGGTGAGTCTCTGGTCCTCCTCTTCACTGGTCAGCAAACAAGAGGCTACTGTAGAAGGTCTCTAGACCTCTGGTTATCACAGACTTGGGACTGAGCCTCATTTATACTAGTGTGAATGACTCGATCCAATGTTTATCTGAGAACAAAAGTCAAGAAGGAGCAGGAAGCACAGGGCCAGGGGCATGGCCCTGGGTGGGGTCATGACAACACCCCCAATGCAAGTCCCCAAGGCTGCAGTTGGATCCTGTCTGAGAGGCTTTCCGGCTGAGTGACCTTGAATAAGTCACTCTGCCCTCCTGGCCTCAGCCTCGCGATAATAGGGAAAGCTCAGATGTGGATGGTCCCCTTCCTGAATGGGGGACCCCCAAGGTGCCTGGAGAGGGGGCAGCTGCTTCCCAGCCCCGCTGACTGTTGCCATGTGGGAATGTGGGCCGACGTTGCCAGATCTTCCAAAATTTTCAGTAGAAGCCAAAAATACGGATTTTAAAATGTAAACTCCCAATTTTTAAATGTTGGCTCGAATGTTTAAAAAAAAAAAAAAACAAAAAACAAACCTTTGTGCAGGCCAAATACAACATGCTGGTGGGCCAGATTTACCTCCGGGAGGCCAGTTCGCAGTCACCAGCCTAGCCTGGTGGCACCGGGGCACAGCTGGGAAAAGGGAGGCCCTGTATGAAGTCACACAGAGCCTAGACAAGACCCAGGGCTCAGGTCACAGGTGGGACAGGGTCACCTCTGCAGCCGAGACCAGGTGCCCGGATTCCCCAGGGGAAGGACATTCTTGGCCCCATCTGGGGACAGCCCCAAGCCAGGGCCTGGGTTCAGATCCTCAACTTGCTGGGTAACCCTGGGCAAGCACTCTTCCTTCTCCCATTGATCGGATAAGGCCAGGAAAGCCCTCGGCTCCTTTGGGACTGCAGCGGAGGCTCTGGGGAACCCCACCATGCACCCAGCACCGGCGAGGCCCTTGGGGATGCCTGGAGTTCACGAGGCCCAGGCGGCTCTCTGTCCTTGTCCTACCTGTGGGTCAGCCCGTGACACCGATGATCCCGCTCTCCTCCTTGAGACAGCCCCTGAAGGACCACCTCTACCCTTAATGCAGATTCTCCTCCCACCTCCCACCCACCCTTTCCCAGTCTCCTTGGCCGGTCCTGCTCACCTCCTGACCACCAACAGTGGCAGAGTCCCTGGCTCCGTCCCAGCCCCTGTCCCCTTCCACCACGGCTGCCCTGGTGGCCTCCCCAGTGCTGCGGCTTTGTCACCTCTGATCTGACCATTTCCGGGTTCACATCTCCTGGAGCCTCCCCTGAACTCCAAGCCCATTTCCCAGCCCTCGGTGTCTCCCCTGGGATGGCCAAGGAGCACCACCAGCCCTGAATTCCCCATGTTCCCCTGCCTGCCTCCAGCTGCTCGGGTCACAACGCTTCTGTCACCTCAGGGGTTCTCTTCCTTCCATGTCTGCTTCTAGACTGCCTGGGAATCTAAGAATCCCTCCCACCTCCACCCCAGGCCCCGTGGGCCTGGCTGGATGCCCTGGGGTCCTGCACTTGCCCCTGTCCACACAACGATGTGAAGGAGACGCCTCCATTCGTCCCTCCAGGGGCTCCCATCCACCTCATGGCAGAAGCCAAGGTCCTGATGAGGGCGCACGAGGCCCCGCACCCCAGCTGCTCCTTCCCACTGGTTACTGGGATGCTTCCCAAACTCACCAGGCACAGCCCAGGGCTGCTCCTCCAGCGACCTCCCAGGACTCACCCGCCCCTCCTCTGGCGGCCCCCTCGGGACTCACCCGCCCCTCCTCCGGAAGCCCCTCCCCCTGGACTCACCCGCCCCTCCTCCAGTGGCCCCTTGGGATTCATCTGCTACTGGGCTCAGCTCACTTCATCCGGGCCTCTGTGTTCATCACTGCACCCCTTTCCTGCCCCACCCTGCCTCCCATCCTCCTCTGTACACGTATCCCCGTCGGACATACAGGGTGGGAGGGGTGGTGTACTGATCCCTCTCTTGGGGTCTGTCTCCCCGCATGAGAATATCAGCACAGTGAGGGCAGAGAATTTCATCCAGTCTGCAGCGCTGAATGCCCCAGAACAGGGCTCTGCACACAGTCAGTGTTTGCCAAGTGAATGTCACAGGCAGGGTACCATGAAAAACATCGTAGAAAGCTGCCCGCCCCGAGTGATCAGTTGGAAGGCTGGCTCTCCAAGACAGCCACACCCCTTTCCCAGCCCTGTCCCCAGGACGGTGACTTACGCACAGCTGCCTTGTCGCTCCCAGTGAAGGATTTTCCATCTTTCCTTCCTAGACGAGTGACTGAGGGTCAGAGAGGTTGAGAGCCCTGCCCAGGGTCCCACAGCTGCGGAGGAGGCCCCACCCCCCCAGGGCTCACCTCCGCCCTCCACGTTAGGCTCGTTTCCTCCCCTCAAGGAGGGGTAAGGGCAACAAGATTCAGGGGAAACTGAGGAAACTAGAGCCCAGCGTGGGTGTAAGGAGTCCTGGGGAGCCAAGCACCGGGGTTGGGGTCGGAGAGGCCAGCCCCATGCCCTGAGGGAGGGTGGGGCTGGCCTGAGTGGGAGGCAGAGCTGGGACAGGAACCCAGGCCTCTGTCCTTGGCATGGCCCTCACCACCTGGCAGTCCCCCTGCAGAGGTGGGCTCACTCTCCTCTTCATGGTGTCAGAAATCAGCCAGATTTAGGGGGCAGTGGGCAGCCGTGCAATGGGGCCAGATGGCCCGGCAGAGGATTTATGTGCTCCATTATGGGGGCCACAGCAGGACTGACCCACATCTGCAGAGGGGTTTCCCAGGGCAGAGCTCTGCAAAGATACGATGCCGGGTACCAAGGGGCTCCGTGCCCTCCCGCACAGGGGCAGGCTTGAAGAAGGGACGCGGATGGTGTTAGAGTGACGAGGACTCTGCCGTGAGAGCAGGAAGGATGCTGCCCAGGGCTGAGGAGCAGGTGCCTCTGGCTGGGGATTAAGACGCACTGCATTCGTTCAGGCCAACACCACCTGCTCACCGCAGGGCTTCCACGCCAGGCCATGGACACAGGGAGATGCAGCGGCAGAACGGAGGAGCTCTGCTGTCGGGGTGTCACCGATGCTTTAGATGGGTAGTCAGGGAAGGGAGGCCCCGGCTGTGCAGAGTCAGGGCAGAGCATTCCACATGCAAAGAACCAGTGCAAAGGCCCTAAGACAGGGATGGGCCAAGTGAGCCTGGAGCCAGCGAGGCGGCCAGTGTGGCCAGTGTGTGCCTAGTGAGGGGAGGCTGCTGGGCATGGGGGTCGGATGGTTAGGCAGGGCCAGGTCAGTATTTACCAACCCCTCATGGAGGCCTGACAGGTGGCACAGAGTAACCCCCTCCACCTTGTCTGGAGAGGCCCTACTCTGTGCCAGTCTCTGTGCCCGGGTGCCACAGGGAAGATGGCAAGGGCCCTGGCCCCAAATCCCCAGGCTCTTGCCTATAAACTGCAAATGCACAGCTGATGAGACCCACCCAGCAAAGCTGCTGTGACACTTCAATGGAACTGATTTCTGTGACCGGGCCCAAGGCCACCCTGGGGACAGAGCAGCGGAGGAAAGGGTGGACGGGCATGTTTCTGACCCGGGCGGCCCTCCCGACGCTGGTAAGAAAAGGAAGTAGGAGGTGGGAGGGAGGCAGCTGGGAGCTCCACAGGGTTCAGCCCATGCAGGGATGGGCACATCATCAGGACCCAAATGGCCACAGGTGGGAGTGAGGAGACAGCAGGGGCCAGTAGCCAACAGGCAGGGCTCCTGTGAGGGGTCAGGAGATAAAGGTGGCTGCTGGGCTGGACCACCAGAAAGAGGTAGTGACTTAAGGCAGACAGTGGGGAGAGGTGTGTTGGAAGAAGAGGCAGTGGGTGTGAGTGGGGCTGGACAGCGCCCAGGGGCGCGGAAGGACTATGCCCTGAGGAATGTCCCCCGAGAGCGCCCAGTGTGCACCCTGTGTTCCCAGCCTCCCTGAGGGAGATCCCGCCCCTTCACTTCACAGTGGGAACCCTGGGACACCCCACAGACTCCTCATCCTCATGGCCCCCACCCACTGGCCCAAGACCCAGGCAGCGCCACAGTTCTCCAGCCCATCAGGCAGGCCTTGGCTAACCTCAGGGGACTTGAGCAAGCCACTTCATTCGCTGGCCTCCGTTTCCGCACCCATAGCAAGGGCCTCACGGAAAATCATCGAGTCCTGTGGTCAATGAATGGCTGAGTCAAAACTTGAACCCGGGGTGCTGGTCCCGTGCAGGAGCCTCATGGGAGACTGTCCCCGAGGGCACAGCACCTCGGCCAGGGAAGCTTCCCTGCTATCTCCTCCCTAGCCACCCATAAAGATGCCTGTGTCACTCCTGCATGGAGAGCATTAGGCACAACCCGTCTTTTAGTCCCCCCGCCCCTGCCAGGTGCTGGGCTGGTCCAGGGACACAGAGCTGGGACACAGAGTCCTGTCCCATCTGGTGTGGGGGTGAACTCAGTGACTCCACTGAGTTCCCACAGAGGGCCGCATGGAGGACACAGCCGCCAAGGGGGAGGGCAGTGGTTGCCCCGAAGGCATTGGGTCAGAGGAGGATTTGAGCTACAGTAGCATCAAAGCCAGGCTTCAGGCTCTAGAACAGGCTTGAAGGGCAGGGGCTGCCTGTTCCCTGCCTATCTCTTGCCCTGCCCAGCCCCCACCACTCCACCAGGGCAGCTCAGCAACCTCCCCCGTCTTTCCCCCCAGTTCCCTTCTTGGGGTGGGGGGAATTCCTATCCAGGCCATTTAGAAGGGCTGAAACATTCAATGTAAATAATTAATGCTAGATTTTTTAAATTAAATTTTAATACGTTCTTATTAATTTTAGACAAACTCCCTGGCAGGTCATTCGCCATGAGTGATTGAGGCAACCAGAGACAGCCTCTGGGTGGGAGAGGCTCCTGAGCAGTGGGGTCCAGGCGCAGCTGGGCCCCTTCAGCTGCGGGATGTCCAGCAAGCCTCTTCTCTCTTGGAGCTTTGCTCCCGCATAGGGGGTCGGGGCTTCCATGGTAGAGCTGCGGGGAGGAGCCCTGGGAAGCTCTATGATGTGTAAGGGGCGGTGGACGTTATTGTTACGACTACGGTGGCCATTCTGCTGAGGGTGGCCTCCCAGGACCGGAGGCGGGCAGCGGAGTTTTTCCTCATTAGCCCCTGGAGAGCAGAGCTTGCTTCCTCTGCTGTGCCCTCTCTGCTTTGTCTGCTGTCCCCTGAGCTAGTGAATGAGTGGGTGTCTGTGGATGGAGGAACACTTGGATTTCTTGGGTTTGGTTTGATCCTGGTTCAGGTCTGACCCTCTGAGTGGACGGCTCCTCCCACCTTGCGCTGGCTCAGCGCAGGCCAAGCCTGCTGGGTGCTGGGGGTGTCCTGGTGAGAACACGGGGCTCCTGCCCAGGAGCTCACAGCCAGGAGGGGAAAGGGCCAGGAAAGACAGGCTCCAGTGCTGTGGGATCCAGGCATGCACTGTCCGTGTTTATTGAGCGCCTGCTGTATGCTGGGACCTAGCATGAGAAGCGCTGTCATGGGGACCCGGAAAGGTGGGCCTGGGGAAGAGAGCGGTGTGGGGGTCGCGTTGGCCGGCGGCAAAGTCTTCCCGGCAAACTCCTTGTCTTGCAGGAGGAGGGTTTATGGAGGGGTCCAGGCTCGTGGTCTTGGACAACTTTTAGAGCGTCTGGGGAGGGGAACCGCCATCCGGGCGCCTTAGGGATCCCCTCCCCTGAAATTCCTTCCCCCACCCCAGCCGCTCCGCAGCCCGCGGGTGCGGAAGGGCAGTGGAGCGCCTCGTCCAGCTGCCTCCCCCTTCCCCCCAGCTTTCAGGTGAGGAAACTGAGGCCGGGAGAGCGCCGGAAGGCCGGCCCGAGCACCCGGGAAGTTGGTGGCCGAGCCTGGCCGAGGCCCCCGGGCCGGGCCTTCTAGCTTGGCGCTGCGGCCGGGCTGCGCCCTCGCCCGGCGGGGCGGTGGGGGAGGCGGCGTGGGGCCCGGACCCGAGCGGAGCGCGCTCCCGGCGGACGCGGCGGCGGCGCCCGGCGCGAGGGGCCGGGATGGGCAGTCATCAGTCTTCCCAGGTCTGTCGCGTAGTCCCCGAGCTCGGACCCCCGTCCCCCTTGAGTGCCAGTCACGGCATAGAAAGACGGGGAAAGCCCCGGGGAGCGGCCTCTCCCGGGTGATGGAGAGCCCGCCCTGCGCCCCCAGCTCCACGCAGGAAGTGCGATCCCGCCCGGGCCGCTCGCTGTCCCCGTCGCTCGCCCGCGCCCACAAGGTTAACGGCGGCCGGTGGGTCCCCCTGCCTGGCGCGCGGAGGGGCTGCCCGGCTGAGCGGGGCTGGGCAGAGAGGGTCTCCAAGCCGCGCGCGGGTGGGTCTGCGCAAGCCAGGCAGGGAGCCCCGCCGGGCGCTCACGGGTTAATCCCTGGGGCCCGGGAGGGGCAAGCCAGGCCCAGAACCCCAGAATCTGAGGGCAGCGGGTCCCTGATTGAGGAGTCGAGGCTCCAAATGCCATCGCCCTCGGATTGTGTGAGTGTCAGGTTCTGCAATCCTGCACGGCCCCGAATTCCCCAACATTCTCCGACTCGGAGGTTCTGCGATTCCGGGGCTCGGCTTCCTCCGGGAGGGAGCGCGGGACAGGAAGGGTTAACGGGCGGGGCGGGGGGAGCAGCGGGGCCGCGGCCGCCGGAGAGTTAACGGGGACAGGCCGAGTCCCCCTCCTCCGGGCGAGGCCGAGATCGCCCCTGGCCGGGCCATCCCGGACCGGCCCCTTCTTCGCCCCGGGGGGCGTAACTCGGTGCGGGGAGCGCGGCGGCCCGGGCGGGCTCACCTGTTACTCGGCCGCGGCCCGGAGCGCCCATTGAGTCACGGGGGCCGCGGCCGGGACTGGGGGCTGGGGACGCGCGGCGCCGGGCTTCCCACGGACGGGGCCCCGCGGGGTTGCCCGGCCGTGCCCGCTGTGCCCGGCTCTGCCCGGCGCGGGCGCGGAGCGCACGCCTCCTGCCTGCTGACCCTCTCGTTTGGTTTCTCGCAGGCCTCTGCCGCAGACATGGAGAAACTCAGGTGAGTGGAGCGTCTCCCGTGCCGCGGCTCGCGGGGGCCGGGTCGGGGGTGAGGGCGTTGGGGAAGGCGGGGGAAGGGGGCTGTACCCGAGCGCACCCCCTGGGCCCGCGGGCGGCCTCGGCGGGGCTGCGGGCCAGGTGCGTGTGTGTGGTGCGTGTGTGCGCGCCGCGAGGCGCTGGGGAGCCCCGCGCGGGGGCTCCTTCGCCGGCCCGGGCCGCTGCCGCGGAGGCTGGGGCTAGAGCCACTGAGGGCCGGGCTGCCCCCTACCCGGGGCCGCCCGATCCTGTGCGGTCCTCAGCGCCCCTCTGCTCCCTGCCCTGGACTCTCGCTCTTCCCCGGGGACCCTCCGGGTTCCGTTCGTGCCGTTCCGCACTGCCCCGGCGCTGGCTCGCCCCCCACCCCACCCCCTACCCCCTGGGCTGCCAGTTGCCTGGCTCTGAGCTTTTAAGTGTCCGCCTCTGGGGGGCGGGGGTGGGGGATGGAGTCCTCGAGGCTGGACCAGGCAGCCGCGTCTTGGAGCCATTTTGGGGGAATCCCGCGACAGCTTCTGGGGAGTGTCCCCCGCGGCCTCCCTCCCGGTGCTAAACTTTAAGCCTTGGTAGACTTCACGGGGCCACCTGCGCGGCAGGCCTGGGATCAGCCCGTTTGAATATTTGCCACTTCCTCCACGACTTCCCCTGGCACCCTGACCCCTACTTTGGGAACACCCCTCCCATGTTTTCCTTCCGGAGCCTGAGCCGAGGCGTTGTGTGGGCGGCAGGCCCAGCTCTGGCTGCTGGGTTTCAGCACTATCTCCCCTGGCCTACAGGGTCTTCTTGCCACTCCCTCCCCAGGCCAGAATTGGCATCCTGGGGAGGAGGCCGGGTAGAGGAGCACCCCTCCCCCAAGGAGCAGAGCCCCAGCAGAGCCCAGGCTGGGCCCAGGTCTAGGGCAGAGGGGCCCTGGGCCCTGCCAGCTGACCCTTAGTGCCGTGGGTGAGTGGCTTGGAAATACCCAGGTGGGAGCCTGAGGACAGGTGGGCTCACACAGAGACCCAGGGTGGACTCTCAGAGCAGGGCCATCTCCTGGGCCATGGTGCTGATGTGCAGCCCCCACTGTGGGTCCCACAGGGACAGGACCAACATGTCTTGTGCAGGGAGGAGGGGTCCAGTCTCTGAGGTGGTTCAATCTCAGACCCCAAATACCCGATACTCATCAGCCAGGCCCACCTTGTCGTGGCCAAGGTCCAGGTGGGGGCAGTGAGGCCCAAAGAGCGACAGCCCTGGCTGTGGTCACACAGATGACCTCAGGCCCAAACCCAGGCTCTGGCCCAGGCCGGGGCCCTTCCCTGGCGCCCCACATCGGCTGTCATTTCATCACCTGGGTTGTACCGCCTGTGGGGGAGGAAACACTGCTTAACTCAACTGAGACTAGAGGAAAAACTTAGCATTCATGGGGTGCCCTGAGGCCAGCCTGGGGGTTCCCCGCGGTGGTTCTCTTTCTCTTTCCCTCCTTCCCTGTGCCCGGCCAAGGCTCTCCGGCACCTACTCCTGTGTGCCAGGCACTAAGGACAGAGGCATGACCCCACCCGCTGGGTGCACAGGTAGGCAGGTGTGCCAGGTGGGCGGATCTGCTGCCTGAGCTGCTGATGGCGTCAGCGTGGCTGTCCCAGGCGGGCTGAGGCTTCCCTGGGCTAAGCCATAAAGGCTGGAGGCAGCGGCCAGGGCCCCGGGGCTCCGGGGCTGCATCGGGCCATGTGGCCTCTTTCTGGAGTTGCCAGGGGTGGCGTCGGGCAAGGACTCCTAGAACTGGGGAGGGGCCCCGCCCTCCTCTCCCTCTCACCCAATTAGTGTTCTCAGAGTTGCCTGAAGGGCTTTTCCAGAATCTTCCCTTCTGGCCAGTGTCGGGGCTGCCCCAGTGGGTTTCTGTCCTGCATTTGGTGCCTGGGATTCGGAACCAAAAGCCCAGGGGAGTGGAAGGGAAGGTGGTCAGCATGCCTTCCTGCACAGAAGGGCACAGGGTTTGGGGTCCCACAGACCCAGTCACTGGCAAAGTCCTGGCCCTGGTTGGGCCTCAGTTTTCTCATCTGTAAAGTGAGTGTCCTAACCACAACCAGGTTGCAGGGGTGTTGGGTGCCATGAGCCCCTGTGGTGGAAGCATCTCTTCTGGGACCTGGCCCAGGTAGAGGGTCTCTGGGGAACGTCAGACCACACGGTGGTCATAGTGAAGGGGTCCTGGGGTGTCCAGAGGGATGACCCTATGGTCGGCCTTGCCTCCTGGCCCCTGGAGTGTGGAGTCTGCACATCACAGGCTGGGTCTGTGGGTCTGGATTGAGCTCTGAGAGTGCTGGTCCTGGCCCCCTCCTCTCCCAGACCCCACAGGGCCTGGAGCCAGGACTGACTCATGGGACAGTCCTGTAAATATTTGCCGAAGAGCAAAAGGACCATGTCACCTAGTGGCACTGTGACCCTCAATGGCTCCCTTTGGTGGGCAGGTGTACATTGAGGGGTGTCTCTTCCCTGGTCCCTTCCGAGGGCTCCCCCGCCATGCTGTCGCCCTGCTTCCGAGTTCCCCACAAGCTGCCACCTTCATGCCCCTGCCTTTGCCCACGCAGTCCCTGCTGTAGAGAATGCCCTTCCCCGCCTTCTTGTCCACATGACAAACTCTGTGTCTTCCCTGTCGCCTTTTCCCTGGGGTTTTCATGACGCTCTTGCCCCTCCCTCCCAAGTGGACTCCGGCCCCCTCTGGGTACCAGCTCTGTGAAAAGACCCAGGTTGGCCCTCCAGTGCTGGGGACAGAGGCGCACAACAGATCCTCCTAGGCCAGCGGACAGAATACAGAAGGGGTTTGCCCAGAATGCTCTGGGGTTCCAGGTTGTGAACTCTGGCCTGGGGTATTGGGAAGAGCTTCCGGGAAGCAGGGACACTTGAGCCAAGGCATGAAGGATGAGTAGGAGTTTCCAACGACAGACAGGCCACCCTCCAAGAGGTGCAAAGGCCTGGGGGCTGCCCGGAGCAGATGTGTTTAGGGAAGACAGGTAAGGGGTGGGGAGTGGAGGTCAGTGGGGCTCCCACTGACGTCTGGGGTGTCTTCTGTCCTCCCCAGGGCCCCAGATGGGCACCCCAGAGAATAGAGCCTGGGTCTGGCCCCTGGTGTTCTGACAGCCCCAGTGCCTGGCAGAGACTGGTGCACAGTAGGGCTCCCACAGGCCCGGGGGGCACACAGTAGATATGCAGCCACACCACTTGATGGCCTGGCCACCTTGGCTCTTGTCCTTTGACCCTTGCTCAGCCACGCTCAGCTATCTTGTCTTCGACTGCTTGGAAAAACTATTCTTGTGACTCTCAAATATTTATAGACATTACCAAGTCCCGGCTGGCTCTCTGTGTGCTCAGAGCCGCTGTGCCTCTAATCCCTCAAATTAATCCCCTCCTCTCCCTCCAAACAGGGTCCCTCCTGCCTGCCTCCTGCAGCCTGCTGCTGGGCAGCCCCTTTTTCTATTTGAACTTCGGTTCTCTCCTCTGTCAAACAGAGAAGTGGGTCAGTCGCCTCTCATGGCTCCTGGGGTGCCCAGAGCTACTCCTGTTTGGTGTCCACGTTTTTCCCCCAAAATAGAATTTGTTTCAAAGTCGTGAACTGTGATAGCCCTGCAGAGACATTAATAAATATCCGCACAGTTCAGCAGTTAAGTTTAGAACGACCACCTGGCGACCACCACCTGTATCAAGGAGTTCAACATGGCCAGCCCCCCGAGATCCCCTAAGACCCTTCCCCACTGACAGCCCCATCCTGCTCCCGGCCAGCCCCCCGAGATCCCCCGAGGCCTTTCCCCACAGACAGCCCCATTCTGCTCCCGGCCAGCCCCTGAGATCCCCTAAGACCCTTCCCCACAGACAGCCCCATTCTGCTCCCGGCCAGCCCCCCGAGATCCCCCGAGACCCTTCCCCACAGACAGCCCCATTCTGCTCCTGGCCAGCCCGAGATCCCCCGAGACCCTTCCCCACAGACAGCCCCATCCTGCTCCGAGCGGTCACCGGGACACCGACATTGTGCTCAGTGCTTCCTTGCTGTCCTCGTGGTTCTGCCACCTGAGAGGGCATCCCCAGCAGAGATAGTTGTATGTTGCCTGCTTTGGGACCTCATACCTGGATTCCTTCAGCCTGTGTTTTGGGGGTGGCTTTTTTTCACCAAAACTATTCTGTTTGTGAGGGTCCCTTGTGGTGGTAGGTGGAGCTACCAGTTGCTGTTGTCATGGTGAATGGCCTTCCTGGTGGCCTCCCTGAGATCCGTTTTTTCCCTGGCAGACTGCCAGGCAGTGTGCAACCTGGGCCACCTTAGGAAACTCCTGTGCAGGTGTCTGGGGATGTGGGCTGCGATTCCGGGTGTGCACCCTCAGTGGAACCTCCGGGGCACAGGGTGAGCATAGGGTCAGCTCTGGAAGATCGGAACAGACTCTCGAAACCACTTCTCCCCATCACTGTCCCTCCAGCGTTGTTGGGGTGAGCATAGCACAGATTACACTGCCCTGGGTTGCTGCCCGCTGGGTTTCCTCACCGGCGAAGGCCGTGCGCACTTTCTACCAAGGTGTCTGTGTTTTTCTCATTGATTTGTGGGAGCTCTTCACATTGTCAGTTACACATGCAGCAGACACACCTCCTGGGGGACGCCGCGTCTCGCTGTTCACGTGGTCCTTCGATGAACAAAAGTTCTTAATTTTAATTTTGCTGAATGTCTCAGGTTTTTTCACTTCCTGATTAAGGCGTTTGTGTCTTGTTTAAGGAACCCTCCTGAAGAATTGAGGCTACTGGCTTTTCATCCACTTGAACTTGGGTTTGCATGTGGTTAGAGCTCAAGGTTGAGCTCCTTTTTGGTTTTGGTTTTGCACAAGGACACCCAGGTGTCTTGGCCACACTCTCTCCTTCACTCCTATGACCGGTGCTTGTGGTCCTGTCCATGTCAGACACTTGTCCAGGCTGAGACACTCTGCGAAAGTGCCAGGCTGATGTCCCAGGAATGGAGACAGATGGAGAGCAGGTGGCCTCGAAGGTCCTGGCCCTGTCCCGCCCTGCCCCTCCACGCCTTCCCCCGAGGGGGCACCCTCTCCCACCCGAGTCTCCCGCCTGGGCCCCGCAAGCCATCCCTGCTGCTCTCATTGTTCACTGATCATGGATTCCACAGGCATTCACTGAGCACCAGAGGCTGCTATTGGCGCTGAGGACGCCGCAGTGACCGCACAGGCGAATCTTCTAGTTGACGGGAACAGAAAACTTTTTAAATTAAATAAATAGCACGGTGACAAGTGCTGCGGGGACAAAAAGAAAGGAAGGCAGTGAGTGGGGGGCGGGGAGCAGGTGACCTGTACAGTGTGGCTCAGGGAAGGCCCTGAGCGGGTGCCACTGGGTCAAGGCACCAGGAGGTCCAGGCAGAGGGAGCAGCAGGTGTACCGGTGGCCTGCAGGAAACAGCAAGGGCTGGCGGCCATGGAGGAGGGCAGAGGCGCTGCGTTCTGGATGTGTTGGACCCTCGAGCGACGGGGTCTGCTGATGGATGTGACATGGGGTGTGGGGGAAAAGGGGGTGTCAAATGCAACTCCAGGGCATTGGGCACAAGCAACTGAAAGGATGGATTTTCTTCCCCTGAGGTGGGGACAGCTGTGGGGGAGGAGGGTTTGGGGGCACACAGGCTTGAGGTGTCCCCTTTTATTTAGCAAACCCCTGCTGCACACCTGCTTTGGGCAGGCCCCTGTCCTAGACAGCATCCAGGTTGGGTTCTCTGGGCATGCAGTAAGTGCTCATTGAGGGTGGGGAACTGATTGCATTGTGGTCTGGGCCCCGACAACTCAGGAAGAGATGTCCTGGGGGTGGGGCTGGCCACCTGGCGGCACCCACCTTCAGGATGGCTGTTGAATTTCCTTGTCCGTTTCCCCCAGGCCCCCTGCTCTCCATCTCTTGTCTCATCCAACCCACCCACTACCCCAGCAGGCCACACCCCTCCCAGAGTGTGATCCTTCAAGGCTCTCTACCCCACTTCTAAACTTGATCCTACTAGAGGAAGTCTTATGGACTAATTCTCACTAAGGTGTGAATGACTGCCTCACTTTGATTTCTCCCTTTGCAGCTAGGGGCTCAGGGGGTGAGGAACCAAGACACTGAGAGCTGGGGTATGAGTCTGGGAGTCACTCCTAATCTGCAGCAGCTCTGATGGTATCAACTTGGGGGGTTGGGGTTACAGGTGGGGCCAGGGTGCCTTTGTCCCCACAGCCCAGTTGAGTTTCCGCTCCTCTGCAAGGCCTCCCTGATGGGGTATGTGGTTAAGAAGGTAGACGCACCTAGGTTTCAATCCCAAGTCTGTCATCACTTACTGGCTGTGTGGCCTTCGGCAAATTTTTTTTTTTTTTTTTTTGACAGTCTTGCTCTTTCCGCCAGGCTGGAGCGCAGTCCAGGGCTCAAACAATCCTCCCACCTCAGCCTCCCAAATAGCCTGGACTACAGACAGTCATGTGCCACCACACAGGGCTAATTTTGTATTTTTGGTAGAGACGGGGTGTCACCATGTCGCCCAGGCTGGTCTCAAACTCTTGGGCTCCAGTGATCCTCCTGCCTTAGCCTCCCAAAGTGCTAGGATTACAGACATGAGCCACCACACCTGGCCTTGGGCAGAAGCTTTCTGACTCTCAATGCAATATCTGTAAATGGGGGTAGTAATAGGACCTACCTGAGAAGGCGGCTCAGGGGGTTCAGTGCGCCCTGGGGTCACGCACTTGGCTTGTGGACCGGGCCTTGCTGTTGTGGCCTGCCCGTCTCGGGTGGCTCTGCCCTGCTTGGGCCTTGCTGCCCATCCCTTGGGCGGTGACATCATTCCCGTGAAGGAGAGGGCCCTGCGGTGTGGGGCCCTCTGAGGTCTCTGAGCTGGGGGCGGGGCCAGCTCTTCTGCACCCTAGGCTGTCTGCACTTTTCCCCGGGGGCCGGGGCCGTCGATGGTTGGGGCAGCGGCTGGGTGTTTCAGAGGAGGCGATGCCACGTGCCTGTTTCTCAGGGCTCCAAGTCAGGCCCGCATGGGGCTCCCCCTCCCCAACCCCAACTACCACAGGCGAAAATCCTTCTGAGGGCTGGAGGCCTCTGGGCCTGAGCTCTGCACTGGGGACTGCCTGTCTCTTAAAGGTCCCCCCTGTGTCTGCAGAGCAACCTGAGAGAGGGCTCATGCTCCACCCCCTGATGGACCCACTGAGGCTCTGGGGCTCATGTCGAGGGCAGCCGAGGTGTCTGTCCTGAGCAGCAGCAGGACGGAGTTGCAGGACATGAGACGGGAAGCGGGAGATGGGGCAGGGGATGCTTGTCAGGTGAATGCAGCAGGGCCTGGGACCAGGTCTTCTGGGCTTCTCAGCCTCACTTCCTCTGCCGCTCGTGGCCACTAGCATGGGTGATGGTCCGGGGTCCGCCAGGAAGTGGCCAGTGCCATGTCTCTGTGTCCTGGGGGTCTGGCCGGACCGGGGAAGTAGCCACTGCTGGGTCTCTGTGTCCTGGGGGTCTGGCTGGAGTGTGAGGGGCCGGTGGTGGCATTTGGAATGGCCGTCCCAGGGAGGGGAGGCTGCCCTGGCCGCACACCACCCCAGGCTGCTGAGGTTGGACACCCCACAGGCCCCAGCCACGTCTGGGGGATCCTCGGTGAGGGCCAGAGGAGGCACATGGCTGGGCTTCCCTGGGCAGGGCTTTGCCGAGCAAGAGAGAAGGAAAAGAGAGGCAGGGGCAGGTGGTGCTGCTGGGGACACAGGAGGACCCAAGACACAGAGCTGGGCCCGAATCACCCTTCATCTGGAGCAGCTCTGAGGGTGTCAGCTCAGAGTGTGCTGGGGCCGCCGAGATGATCCCCAGATCTCAGGAGCATCTGGGGGCTGGCTGGGGCTTCTGCCCCCATTCCTCCTTGAGGAAACAGGCTCTGAGAGCTTCAGAGCCAAGCTCAGTAGCCCCAGTGGCCTGTGGCAGAGCAGAGACTGCTGAGGTTGGGGCCTGCTCAGCCACCCACCCTCTCCTGCCCACACCATTCAGCAGGGTAAATAGCCCACATGACCCTCTCAGCCCCCTGGGGCTGCTGCAGGGATTGGGGGATCCTAACACCGCCAAAGGGAGGCTTAGGGAGCCCCAGGCCTGGCTTCGGGAGGGCAGATGGCACCAGCGCCCCCAGCTGTCTCCTCGGCCCCGGCACCTCCCTCCAAACCTTGCTGCTGCTGACAACTCTCCGCGTAGCTGCAGGCTTTTCTTGGAGACTGGGTCTTGCCTCTTGAGTGTGAGTGTGTGTGTGCACACCTATGCAGAGGTGAACGTGGAGTGGGACCAGCCAGGGACCAAGAGCATCCCAGAGAGACCCAGGGCATGGAGGGGGCCCAGGTCCTGCAGTCCAGGATTACTGATAAGTGTCCGCCGCTCTGTGATCCCTGGAATTCCAGAAACAGGCCTCCTGCTGATCCAATTAATAAGTTTGCCCATGTCTGTGTGCAGTGGGGAGCAGGCTGGTGGGGTGGTCAAATTAGCAAAGCCAGCGTGGGTTCCTTGGTGGCCAGTAATGAAGCCAGTAATCAAAGTGCTGAATCGCAACCTCTTCTCTCCTGGGCACCAGGGCGGGTGGCAGGCGCTGAAAGGTTAATTTGAGAGTCCCATGAGGAGCTCGCTCCTGGCTATGGGGCCGGCCCACGGCCATCTGTCTGCCCGTCCTGCCCCTGCACACTGACTGTGTGTGGAAGGGTGAGGCAGGGGTTCCAGGGCCAAGGTGCGCACAGCCCCACCCTCTGGCCAACCCCATCTTCTCCAGAGGGAGAGAGGAGGGAGTAGTGATCAGTGGTGACAGGCTGGTGCTGGGAAAGAGGAGCCCAGGCAGGGGTGCCAAGGAGCCTCCTGGGCCCACCGTGCAGCTCCCTGTGGCTCTCGGAGACAGCCCCCTGAGGCTCCCTGCTCTAGCACTGCTCTCCCACCAGAGCAACGGCCCCAAGCCCAAGCCAACTTCCCGAGCTCCTTGGTGTGAGCATCTCTGCGGCCCCCAGGAAGAGGATCAGATACTTCAGCACAGGCTCATGGCCTTCTGCCAGCTGACCCCAGGCCCACCTCTTGTCTGCACCCCCCACCAACTTCCAGGCCCCAGGCCCCAGGCCCCAGGCTCCGGCCACACCAATCTCCAGGACGCGCCCTGGCCCCACCGGCATGCTCCCAGCTGTGTGTCCTGCACACAATGGCCCACCTCCCCACGGATGGTTCTGACGTTGGTTTCAAGGAGGTCTTGGGCTGAGAGCAGATGACAGCAGATGAGACTGCCACAGGGCTGTGCAGCAGTCACGTGAAAGGAGTGGGCCTCGTGTGGTGGGTGGTCCTAGAAGGCAAGGCTCCTGGTATACCCTGGAAGGATGGGGAGAGAAAGAGAGGAGTCAAGGATGCATCAAGGCACGGGAGAGGACTTGTCTTGCTGCAGGGTGTTGGGGGAGGCTGTGGATTTGTAGAGGCGATGGGAGCTCAGCTGCGCCCTGCAGATCTGTGCTGCCCATGAGACAAAGGTGAGGCAGTGGAGTTGGGGAGCAGCCAATGTCAGGGCCTCAGCAGAGAGATGGTATTTGCTGGCCGGGGTTGCCACTGGTGAGTGCACACAGGGAAGAAGATGCTGGAGGCCAGATCCCTGGGACGTGCTGGTGCCAGGAGGCCAGGAGATGAGGAGCACCCCACAGAGGAGCCTGAGAAGGGGCAGCCGGAGAGCCCAGTGAGAGTGGGAGGTGCGGGAGCAGGGAGAGGCGGCATGTCCCTGGCTGCTGAGGGCTCAGATCAGGTGAAGGCTGAGACAGGACCAGTTCAGTGACATGGAGGGGACAAGATCCTGGTAGGCATTGGTCCCATCCCGGCAGGCTAGGAGTGAGGAGGCAGAGGCAGCAAGGTCGGACACTTCCATTGATCAGGGAACAGGGACTGTACCTGGAGGGTGAAGAGAGGGTTGTTCTCAATATGGGAAGAGCAACCACGAGTTTGCCTGCCAGAGAATGACCGGGAAGCGAGGGAGAAACGGATGGTTCAGGAGCGAGGGAGACTAGCTGGACCCCCACCTGCATCTGGGGGAAGCCGGTGGCCACGGTCCGGCCCAGCTGAGGGCTGCTTGGCTGGTCTGTAAATAACAGTGGGTGGCACTGGGTGTCGGGGCAGATACTGGTAGGTGGGGCACGTGGAGGTGACATCTGGGGAAGTTCTCTTTGGATGGTTTCACTTCTCAGCAGAAAGGGAAGAAAAGGAAGCGAGATCATCAGCCTCAGTGGGGATGGGGAGGAGGTGTTGGGAGTTGGGAGGCAGGAGGGGAAGGCGTGAAGTCACTTTCCAGGAAAGTCGGGGGGAATGGCACAGGCATGCCTAGGATCCCTGAGTCGGTCTGTGGATGAATGGAGAGCGAGGCCATCTGCCCACCGCTGTCTCCTGCCATCCATGTGGGTGCAGGAGCCCAGTGGATGGAGAGATTGTACCCTTAGTACAATGAGGAGAGTGATGGGGAGGAGGCCATAATGCTGTCATTGGCTGCCAAGTGAGGGCAAGGCCGGTGAGGGGCTATGAGAACCCCTGGTGGCAGTGATAGAGTGAGGGGCATCCTCAGGCCTGAGCTGGAAAGAGAGTGGGTGTCAGAAGTGGGACCACACGGGGTCCCCATGGGTGGAGCACAGTGGGCATCACAGAGGGTCTGGGAGCTGGGCCTGACTCCCCTCCCGCCTCTAGCACGGCAGCCCCCACCATGGTGGTCATCTCTCAGCAAGCATGTATTGTGTGTTTCTGCCCACTAGGCTCAGAGCCAGGGTCTCACATTCCCTGCCCCGATCCCTCCTTCCAGTCCTGGGCTCCGGAGGCCAATGCACTCCCTGACCATCTCTTCTCTGTAGGTTTTGTGGCTGGGAAGAGTCGGGCAGAGCCCACGCTGGGATTGGGGGCCGGGGTTTGGCCCGCCCTGACTCAGGTGTGGTTGGAAGAGTCCGGCAGAGCCCACGCTGGGACTGGGGGCCTGGGTTTGGCCCACCCTGACTCAGGTGTGGCTGGAAGAGGCCTGCAGAGCCCACGCTGGGATTAGGGGCCTGGCTTTGGCCTGCCCTGACTCGGGTGTGGTGCTTTCAGCCATGCAGCTACCCAGGGCCTAGGCTCTTCCTCTAAAATCCAGGTTGGATGGAGATCAGTGGGGACAGCAGTGGACTGTGACCTGCTGAGAGGAGGCATGGAGGGATGCCCAGGGACATAGCCTGCTGCCCCGAGCAGCTCTGCCCCACCCACCCTCCTTGGACACCCAGCTGTCCCCTCACTAGGGGACAGAGTCCCCAGGCCTTCACCCTGCAGGCCTTTCCTGAAATTGCAGCTGGGAGCTCAGAGCTAGCTGCACTCTCCCCAGGCACCTCCAGTCCTGCAGCAGGCACTGGGTCCCTGACCGGGAGGAGACAGCCCCTGTGCCCTGATGAGGAGGAGACAGCCCTCATGCCCTTGCACTGTAGTGCTGGGGTGAGGATGGAGAAGAGGGCTCCTGACCCAGGGGGGAGGTCAGGGAGCCCTTCCTGGAGGAAGTAAACAGTGAACCAAAGTTCAGAGAGGGCATGCTCTGAGCAGGGGGTCAGCCTGTGCCAAGGTCCGGGGTGACTGCAGCCGCCCCATCTCCCTGCCTGGGTTGGCCTGCTTTGCCCTGGCCCTGGGCACGCGCTGGGTCTGCCCACCCTCCGAGGGCTCCCCAGGACATGGTGTACCAGCTCCCAGCACGTGGTTCTGCAGAGAGAGGGGGGCAGCGGGGCAGAGCTGCGGCTGCCTGATAAGATGAGGTGAGATGAAACATTTCCTGCTGCATCCTGACTCCAGTCTCCAGGCAGGAGGGAGCAGTGGCGCGGCCAGCCAGGTCATCCCGGAGTCGAGGAGCCAAAGGGAGAGGTGTGGCCAGTGAAGGAGGGGGCAGGGGAGGGCAGGGGAGCAAGACGGGAGGCCTTGAGCCCAAGTCCACACCGTCAGGGTGGCCCCAATTGAGCTGGTGATGACCGAAGCTCACTCCTCTCCAGGCCACCCCTCCTGGCTGAGGGACCTAGCTCAGCACCATGACAGTCTCCCCCCTCACTACATACACATAGGCCTACACACCGCGTACACACACACGCACATGCATGCGTGTGTCTTTCCCCCGGGGGCAGTTGCACAACAGCCAGCGGCCATGGTGATGACATTCAGAGTCCTCTCTGTGCAGGTGGGGTCCCAGTATCACTGCGGAGGTCAGCCACGGGATTGCCCAGGCCTGGGCGGGCACGGCTAAGCCCAGAGCAGTGCCAGCAGTGACGGACTGTCCTATTGGACTCCGGGGCCACCGTGGTTGACCCTCTAGCCACACAGGGAGGCAGACGGCAGCTCGTCATAATTGTCTTGCTGTGCGGGAGACACGCACCAGGATGACTAAAGCGCTACTGTTCACATTAAAATCTGGCATCTCAGTGTGAGGCTGGCCTGGAATGGAACCCCAGCCGGGCTGTGTGACCTCGGACAGGCCCTGTTCCTTGAGCGCTGTGAACCTCAGTTTCCTCATCTGGAAAATGGGGTGGGGTACACACCTCCCTTTCGGGGGTCTGAGGACTAAATGAATGGGTGCACACGGTGGGCAGGGGCTGGGGTGCCCCCCACCTTCTGTTGGGAGTGGTCTGCTGTCAGCTTCCAGGCCACACAAAGGACAGAGTCAGCGCAGCAGGAGCAAGTTGGAGGGGACAGAGAGGCTCTGGAGGAATGAGGGTGGCCATGGGGGCAGGGAACACAGGTCACCGGCACAGGAGAGGCTCCGCCAGGCGAGGCGATTCTGCCCACCCAGCCCGGGTTCCCACAGGGCTTGTTGCTGCTCCTTTGATGGAAGGCTTGGGGCACGAGGCCTTCTGCAGGGAGACCCCAGATGGCCCTGGCGGGGGGCAGAAGCAGCTCTGCGAGGACTCGGCCCCGGGCCCGTCCAAGGCATCCCAAGGGTCTGATGTGGGCTTCCTCCAGGGGCCAACTGGAGGTTCTGCTGGGAAAGACCAGGCGAGGTCGGAGCAGCTTTGGGGACAAAGACCTTCTCCCAGGGCTGATATCAACTCACTGGAGGCTGAGAGGGTGAGTGTGTGACCCCCCTGCTCAGCCTGGTCCTGCTCTAGGCACTGAAGGGTGCAAAGGCAGGCTCTCAGGGGCATGTGCACAGCCCGAAGGCCAGCGTGCCTGGCGGGAAGGTGGGGGGTGCCAGGAATGGCGAGGCTGGGGCTGTGGCGGGTCCCTGGGGACAGGAATTTGGGGTGAGGAACTGGCCTTTTAGTCTTGGTACAGAGAGGAGTTGGGGGAGCTCTGAGCCAGGGTAGAACACAGTCTGGCTGGGTCTAGAAATGAGCCATCTGGGGGGAACTACAGTTTAGGGGGCCAGGGTGGGAACAGGAGACCTGGCACTGCAACACTCAAGGACAGGGCTAGTGGGGAGTGGGCTGGTGGGGAGTGAGGGGCAGCAATTGGCCTCGTCCAGGGCAGGGTGGGGTGAGCTGGGGTTTCAGGCCCCCCCGGGTGCTACGTGGAGAGGAGTCAACCTGGAGCCGGAGGGAGGAGTGAGATCCTGGCAGAGGGGACACGGGGACAAAGTCACAGAGATGAGAGCCTGGCTGCCTACAGCCTGGAAGGGAGGAGGAGCAATCTAGTGTTGCCGGAGCATGACACTGTGGGGCCAGGCTGAGCACCACGACCGAAGAGGGAAGACAGAGGCTGTGCCCAGGGCGTGGCGGGATCCCACAACACACCAGGGGCACAGGGTGGGAGCGGCTCTCGGGCCCTCGGTTGACTGTGCAACAGTGACAGCCGCAGCCCAGCCCAGCCCCACCCCATTGTCATGACATCAAGTGGGAGGATGGGAGCCAGGCCTCCCCCGCAGCCTCCAGGAACCTGCTCAGCGCCCTCTGAGCTCTGGGCTCCCATGTCCTCAGCACACCGTGGAGCTAGAAAGCGTTTCCTCCTGACACCAGGGGCTCTGGAGCCCATGTGACCGTCCTCCCCCAGCCCGGCAGAGCCCCATGGGCTTCAGGGGAGCAGGAAGGGCAAGGCCCCGGTGGCCTCACGTGATGGAGGAAGGACAGCAGGATGACAAAGGCAGGGCCCTGGGGCTCCAGCCCTGACCCTAAGTGGACGCTTACCTGCTCCACTGAAGTCACCCTGTCTGAACTCCATCAGCTGCACCAAGACTTATAGGGCAGTGGGGAGCCAGGGAGCATCCCACCTGTTTGGAAGCGCCCTCTGGCTGTCTTGTGGTGTGGCCTTGCTGGAGGCAGGGCCAGCAGAGAGCCCAGCATAGAAGGGAAGCAGTATCCCAGCAGGAGGGTTGTCCAGCACAGGCAGTCCAAGGTGAGGGGAGGCACCTGGAGAGGAAGAGAGACCTTCAGCAGGGGGAACCCAGAAAGGCTTCCTGGAAGAGGTGGCATCTGAGCAAAGCCTCACAAGAGAGGAGAGGACCTGGGGACACACAGAAGGGAGATGAGGACATGTCCAGTGGAGAGGACAGCATGGATAAGGGTCTGGATGGCTGTCGGGGCAGCCACATTTGGGGGAAATCTGAAGGTCTGTAGGGGACAGTTGTCCCTCTTAGCAGGGGCGAGAAGAGGCAACAGGCCTGGCTGGCTTGAGGCAAAATGTCCCATCATTTTTCCTGGGGGCCAGGAGTGTGGTGTTGGGGTGTGGCCAGACCTGGCTGTCACCGTCTTCCTCTCCTCTTTCTGCCCTGGAATGGGGTGGGGGCCGTCACGGGGTCCCACAGGTGGCCACAGGCTTTTCTGTGTCTGTAGGATGACGGCAATTGTGGCCTCCCTCTCAGGGCTGAGAGGCGGTGGGAGGGGCATCTCCCAGTGAGAACGGGACACAGGCGCACCTTGTGGTCCACGCCTGGTGCATCCTGAGCATCCGGTTCTCCTTCCCCACCCGTCAAGGACCTGCAGCTGGTTGTGCAGCCCCTTCAAGCCCTTCCCTGGGGCAGGAAGACAGGTGTCTGTTGACAGTGCCACCCCCAGGGTCCAAGTCCTGAGAGGACTTGGAGACGCACACAGAACCTGCCCAGTCTCCTGTAGGGCTCCAGGCTTCCTGGGGTCATCTCATCCTGAGACACACAGGGCCCAGGTGGCAGCTGCTCCCCACGTGACCACACCCATGTCCACAAAGGTTGCCGAGGAGCACCATGGCAGTGTCTTGGCAGGTCAGCCCCGGTGGCCCAGGCCAACCCCCAGTCCATCTGTCTGCCCAGCACTCACCAGGTCCTTCTGCTGGTAGGAGCAGGAACGTGGTTCCGTGTACCCAGCTGGAAGTGACACTGAGACAGGTTGTCCCTAGGGACCACGTGCTCTACTGGCTCCCGCTGGGGCCAGCGCTGGCTCTGCTGACAGCCGGGCCAGGAAACCAGTGGGAGGCGGCTCATTCCCCCTTCCGCGGTCCCACAGGTCATGGCTCCCCTGCTCTCAAAACACTTCGGCAGGCCTCTCAGCAGGGCAGCCCTCCTGTGCCAGGCTCTCAGCAACATGCCCCTGCCCACCTTTCCTTCGAAGGGGAGTCCAAGGAAGGGGAGGGCGGCAGCCCCGGCAGGGCCCAACAGCCCTGGTTCTTGCCTCGTCCTCACCGAGGCTTGCTTTGTGATCTTCGGCCTGTTGCTTAACTTCTCTGGGTCCCAGTTTTCTCATCTCTAGGGTGGGATGCCCCCCACGCCGCAGGCTGGGAATGAGAATTTCCATCCAAGTGTTGTTACCTGGCTCAGAACCAGAGCGGGTCACCAGTGGTGCTTAGTAAATGTCCTGTGAGAGACCAGAGTCAGAGCCCGGGTCAAGTCACAACCATGCCCCCTACTCACTGCACCTGCAGGCAAGCCCCGCCCCTTCCCTGGGCCTCAGTTTCCCCTGGGTCCTAGCCTTTCTACTCTGAGCGCCTTCATTCTCCAGTAATCCCGCCTACCATAAGGCCCCCTGCAGATGGGCCCTGTTGGGGTGGGGTCTCCTTGGCAAGGGCTGGGAGGAGGACGCTCATGGGAATCGCTGGCCTTGGTCGGGCCATGGAGGGAGGGCAGTTGTTTCTGGCAGCCTCGAGCAAACGCACTCATCCCATCCTGTTTTCTGTTCACTCAGCAGCACTGGGGTCATTTGCTGAGGGTGGACCTGGGACAAGAATTCCAAAGTCCAGTCCAGCCAGAGGCCAAGCCCACCGCCCCGACCCACTTCCCCTTCCCCACCATGCGCTGGGGCATCAGACCCCTGCCCACTTCTGCAGAGCAGCTCGGGAATCCGGTGATCAATGTGCAGCTCGTGGCCAGTGCCAAGAGCTTTCCCTGACCTCTGCTGCCCCCTCGGCCTGACCCATGGGTGCTAATGGTGGGGTACGAAAATTTGATCTTTAGCAATTTTTTTCTCTGATTTTTCATCCTCACTGTAGAAAATGACAAATTCAACAAAGTATAAAAGAAAAATGTTAAATTATCCAGCATTTCACCACCCAGGTGTAACTACATTAACATTTCTTTGCTTGCATTATTGTCCGTGGCTGTCCGTATGCAGTTATTTTTTCAATGGGATTATACAGCTCTTTTTCTGAGCGTGCCCATCTGCCCGAATCTTGAAGCACTCTTTGAAAGCCTGATTTCTGGGGCAGCATCAGAGCCTTATTGATGGAACCAGCCCCTTTAGGCAGAGGTTGGATCTCCCGCTTTGGCGCAGGGTCAGCAGGGCTGCCCAGGCATCTCTGCGAGCCCTCCAGCTGATCCCCAGAGAGAACCCAGGAGGGGGACAACCAAGCAGGCGCTCGTCTGGGCGCTGTGTCCTCCAGCAGGCCAGCACCCTAGCAGGGCTGGGGCGGGCCCGTGTCCTTCCTCACACGCATCCATCCAGCCCACATAGGCCACAGGCAGGGGCAGGGGAGCAGGGGCCCCAGGGCAGGGTGAAGTGGACCCCGGATCCCTAACATCTGCCAGGTCCCACAGCCTACAGGACACTCCATACATCAGCCATCAGGGCCTCCTCCTGACCCACCAATCCCGCACGCCAGGAACCCAGCCCTGCAACAGGCAGGCACCCGACAGATGCAGAGCTAGTAGGGAGGGGGAGCTTGCACCCACCACTCCCCTCTGAGGCTGAGACAACGGACCAGACCCCACCTGTGTCCTGTGAGGCAGGGCTGAGGGTAGACCTGCCGCCCTGCAGGGGACAACTGACTTCAGGGGCTGCTACTGCGCCCCCCCGCCCAGTGATGGGACAGGATGCTCAAAAGAGGCACCGAGCAAGTGACCAGTGACCCTGCCATGGTGGGACTCGGTGCCACTGCTGAGCTGGGACCCTTCAGAGTGAGCAGTGAGGGCTGGCAGGTGCAAGGCTGGGCCCCCTTCTCTGGTACCCACATCCCCAACCCCTGCTACTTTGCAGATGACAAGTTTTCCTGGCAGGGGGTGGGGACCAACTCCCCATCTCTCTCGGTCTCAGCCAAGGGGCTGTGGCTGTGCCCCTGATGGTAGGCCATGCATGGCCCCTAGCCCTGCCCACCCCGACCTGTTCTGAGCAGCTCTGTCCTCTTTGCCCACAGGCTGCGCAGCCCCTGGGTGCCCTTGTGCCTCGGGCAGCCCCAAGTTCTGCAGGGCCGGCTGGCCAGGTCCTCGCCCTCGATCTGGGACAGGTAACATACCTGTTGTCTCCCCTGGCTCCCTGGTGTCTCTGCGTCTGTCCCCAGACATCTGTCCCGTGTCTGTGTCCAACTGCCCGAGACAGATGCAGAGGCCCAGAAGGTGAAAGTGAAGGCATGGGCCGGCAGCACAGCCGCACAGCCCTCAGCCCAGCAGCCCAGCCAAGGGCTCCTTCCTTGGGCTTGGACCCGCTGCAAGAGGCCAGAAGGGGCTCTCGGTGGAAGGCAGAAGGGAGATCCCTCGAGGCCCCACCATGTGCCAGGGGAGCTGGGCACTCACCCCAGTCCAGGGAATTCCCACAGGCAAGGAGGGAGCCAAGAAGCACGTGCGCAGGCGCGCACACACGCGCACACGCACACGCACTGCCGGTTAGCCCCAGATCCTGGTGTAACTCACCAGGCAGCAAGCCCAGCAGAAACCCCCAGGCCCCTAGACCTGGAAGGGAGGCCCCAGCCTGGAGGGCGTGGCCCTGGCTGCTCTGGGCACCACACCCCTCCCTGTGGGTCTGCTAAGGAGCTGTTTCCACACACTGGGGACTCCCTGACCCATCTCAGCCCTTGCCAGGACACCTTTTCACCCAGGGCAGGGGGCAGAGGCCTCTGAGCCACAGGCCTCCAGCAGTTTCCCCCAGATTCCCAGTGGCCTGGTGGCCCCAGCCCACACAGTGCCGCCTCTGACACTGTCCACTGTGTGGAGGGTGCTACCATGTAGAATGTGGACCAGCAACAGCCTTGCCCCCGTGTTGGGGTGCACCACCCCGTTCTGCAGATGTGGAGACTGAGGCTGCTGTGGCAGGGCTCGGGTTATTGCCTGGTGTGGGGGACACTGGACAGGGAAGGAGGTACTGTCTGGGCGACCACAGACCCTAGGTACACAGCCTGGACCGGGCAGAGGGGACACGTTCAGAGGTGTGAGAAGCTGAACCCCCAGGACTTAGTGACAGGGCTGTGAGGGGTAAAGAGGGGTCACCAGGCCCACCCCCAGGGTGGGGAACATGGAGGGCAGTGAGGGTGTGGTGGATGTGGCTGCATTGGACGGGTTGGGTGTGGAGATGCCTGAGGGCCATAGGTGGGTGGCTGGACGTGGTGAGGGTATGGAGCCTGACAGACACCCTGCTGGAGTCGGATGGAAGCCTGGGAGGGGTCCTTGTGCAGCTGGCTTGGAGTGGATTCGGCCTGAGCGTGCAGGGCAGGGGTGCAGGTGCAAACCGGGGCCCCAGGAAACAGCCCGGGCGAGGTCGGGAGGGGCCTGTGATGTGAGCGCCGGACCAGCAGAGGTGGGGAAAGATGTGGCAGGAACCCTGGGGCGGCCAAGTGTGGGGCATCAGCTATGCCTGGGGACGGGGTGCGTGTCCATGGCCCAGTGCCAGCAGCAAGCGGACACTGAGGCAGGGAGGGGTGCGAGAGTCAGGGGCTGGGGGCACTGCTGGCCCAAAGATTGGTTGGGTGTAGCAGGTGGTTGGGTGTGAGGGACTTGGGGAGGGGGAGCAGTATTTAAGGGCTGGTGGAGCAGGGAGTCGACTGCTGTATCTGGAAGGCCATCCAAAGGCCAGGGGTAAACTGAGGCTCTATGAAGCTGCCTGACTTGTGAGATGTCTGCCCCGAGCCCACCCCACAGCCCCTTCGTCCTCCCCTCCCACATCTGCCCCGTGGAGAATCCCTGCCTAGCTCATTGTCTGCCTCCCCTCTGGACCGCAGGCTCCCGGGGCAGGGGCAGGGTTTGTCTTACTCCTGGCTGTGAGGTCTCAGACAGGTTGCTGGCTCTGAGAGGCGAGGGTAGGAACCTCAGGGTGCCCAGGAGGGGCAGGGCTGGGTGAGGGGGCACAGTGAGCTGGGGGTGCAGGTCTCAGAATAGCAAGGGCCTGAGGCTGTTCAGTGAGGCCTGGGGTATGGCTGGAGAAGCGGTGAGGACTCGGGGCTGAGGTGGCCACGTGGGTGGATGGACGACGCCCTCACCTCTTCCCGAGGGCTGTGGGTACACCAGGAGCCCCTGCGGGAAGAGTCGACTTCAGGGGCTGCTGTGCAGCCCCTTGTGCCTGGCCTGGAAGCCCAGGATGGCATAGGAGTCCCCAGGAAGCTCACCACCTCCCTGGGGAGGACAGGTCTGTGCTCGGAAGCAGCCTGGGACCTGTAGCTATGGAGTGCTAGAAGTGGGGCGGCCACGGAAGGCTGCCTGGAGGAGGTGGAAGGAGACCTGAGCACTGTCTCAGAGAGCACTCCCGGAGGCAGACCCGCGTGGGCAGCTGTGGCACTTTGCCTCAGGGCTTCCCTCTTTGCTTGTTACTCTACATCCTCTTGTGGGGACTGATTCTTGGGAAGACCCGCCCTGCCCTTCTCTAAGGTTCTCAAAAACGTAAGCAACGCTTTATTTTTATTTGTTCTTAAAAATATAGCCCTGGGCAGGAATCCAAGAGTGCTTCCTGGAGGCTTGCTGGGTGTGTGCCCGTGGTGCCACATGTGGTTTACTCACGGGGCCCAGGCAGAAGATGCCTCTGCTCGGGGCTGGGGGACAGTGGTGGCCCCAGGGGGACTGGGAACCTCCTGCCTGCCCTCTACTCCCCTCACTTGGGTTTGGGTTGGGAATGTCACAAGAATGGGGGCTCTTGCCCAAGGTCCCACAGCACATCTGGGCAGAGTCAGGGTTCCAGGCCCTCTCCCACACCTCAAGTTTCCTGCATGACACCCGGGACTTCTGTCCCGTCCCGCCCCCATCTCACAGCAACACAATCCAAAAGGTGTTGGTCCCAGATAGCCCCTGGGCTGTGCAGCCATTGCAAGGAAAGAACTGCTGGCTGCGACCCCGCTCTGACCCAGCCAACAGGAAGTGTAGCCCCTGCCTTAGGGAACTCCGAGCCGTCCCTGTTGGAGGCCCCCACACAGTCCTCCTGCCTTTGCACAGCTTTAGTTCAGGTGAATTGTGGGCAGACGGTTCAGAAGAGTGGGTCATGGTGCGTCTCTGTTTCCTGAGCATGTGGGGCTCTGCATCCTGGGTCCTACCCTCCAGGAGACCCCATTCTGGGGGAAGAAGATAGAGCCTCAAGAACTGTCTGGGCTTCTGGAAGGCTTCCTGGAGGAAGGGGAACTTGAGCAGGCCAAGGACTTCACCAGGTTTCACGTGCTGCGTGCCGCCTCACTGGCCATGGTGGTGGACACTGCCTGGGCATGCGCCATTGCCACCAAACCTCTCTCTGGCCCAGAGAAGTGACCCAGGGTACCGGGGCCACACAGCCATTTTGGGGAAAGCAGGTCTGGTCTTGGGTGTGGCACTGCTGACTCTGGGCCTCTGCGATCCCACCCTAGCACTGGGGAGGAGCAGGAGTGAGGGCCCCAGTCACCTGTGCCACCCAGGGCCAGCTCTGTGATAGACAGCCTGGGTGCTGATGGGCGCTCTTTATACCTGGGTCCTTTAAACTGCCCCCAACACACTGGCCAGGTTCTGGGGTCAAGGACTCCTCCAGCCACCACCTGGGATTTACCTGTGAGAGGGGTACTGGTGGAGTCTGAAGAACCGCCTAGGCCAGACTGGCTCAGGGTCAGAGTCCCTGACTCTGGGGCGCCGTGGTCTTCAGTGACGCCCGGGAGGCTGTGTGTGTGTGTGTGTGTGTGTGTGTGCGCGAGCGCGCAGGTACTCGCGTGTTAGTGCGGCACGCCCCGGCTGGCCTGCGGGCCTCAGTTTCCCCCGCTCAGCGCCGCGGCCCGGCCCGCCGCCGCCATGTCGTTGCAGCGCGCTGCAGGAGCAGAAGGGCGAGCTGCGCAAGCGGCTGTCCTACACCACACACAAGCTCGAGAAGCTCGAGACCGAGTTCGACTCCACGCGCCACTACCTGGAGATCGAGCTGCGGCGCGCGCAGGAGGAGCTGGAGAAGGTCACGGAGAAGCTGCGCAGGTAAGGGGCGGGGCGAGGGCCGGGCCAGGGCGGGGCTGGGCGGGGCGAGGGCCGGGGCGGGGCGAGGGCCGGGGCGGGGCGAGGGCCGGGGCGGGGCAGGGCGCGAGGCCCGGGAAGCCGCACGCGGTGCCCCCCTCCCACCCTGGCTGTTGACCCCACTCAGATGGGGAGTCCAGAGGTTCTGGGAGGGGAAACTCTTCCTCCAAAGTCACACTTTGGAGCAGCTGAGCCAGGATTTGAACCCGGCAGATCTCCAGACCCAGACTGGTCCACCCGGGGCCCAGCCATGGTCCCCTGGATCCTGATGGGAAAAGCTGTGTCTAGCCCGGAGATGAAGCAGTTTAGGGACCATTCCCTTGAGCGCGTGCGGGCTAATGAAGTGTCGATCAAGGTGTGCCGGACCCCCTCAAACACCGAACTTTTCTGAAAGCAGTTTTCTTGTGCACATTTAAAATGGATGTTTTTCTGAAATGTAATACGCACTTTCCCATCTTCTTAAACGGAAAATGCAAGAAGCATGCAACCTTTGCTGTTGGCTTGATTTGTTTTAGATATTTGTAGAGAATCGGCTGGTGTTGCCCCCAGGGAGGACTTGCCATAGGGAGAGGGTTTGTCCCTCTCGGAACAGCCCCACCTCCTGGGTGTTTTGAATGTCACCCTCCATTCATGTGGAAACCAAGCTTGGGCGATGCAGTCAGACCTCAGTTAAAAGCTCTGGGCCCTGCCAGTTACTGCTTTAAGTAATTAAAGTTTCACCTCAGTTTCCCTATTGGCAAGACAGGGGCCATAACACGACACATAGGTTGTCTGAGGCTGGACACCATCCCCAAGCCCCCTCCCACCAGCAGTGGAATCTCCAAGCACCTGATTCCCACCTGAGACTCAGCTCCACTCCTCCTTCCCGGCAGAACCGAGTCTTGTTCACTGTGATGTCTCCAGCCTCACCCCGGGGCCCATCACGTAGTTAGCGTTAAGTTTCTTCCCTGCTCATTTGCATTTGAACTGTCAACCCCATAACAGGTTTGTAAGAATTGTGGGTTGAATGTGAGTAAACTGGCTCTGCGTGCGGATAGGACAGAGTCTTTTGTGAATAACAAGCCTTCCCTTCTCATCTTCAGGGGGTCCCGGGGTGGAGGGGGAAATACAGTCCTGGGCCCTGGCCTAGGGAAAGGCTTCTACAAAAGTTTGCTTTAATGGGATGTTTTCTGCTGTGTACAGAGGGGCACACATTCCACCAGGGTGAGGCTGGTGGGGTGAGCTCAGGAGGTCCAAATTCAGCCCCACCCTGCTCAGCAGGCTGTGCGGCCATAAGGGTCGTGGGAGGGCCAGGCCTGGCACGGCAGTGACCCCATTGCCTCCTGCCAGGATTCAGAGCAACTACATGGCACTGCAGAGGATCAACCAGGAGCTGGAGGACAAGCTGTACCGCATGGTGAGGTCACCACGCAGCACCCACTCCCCCACCCCACACCTCCTTCCCTGGGGGAGCCACCCAGCTGACACCCCTGGGCCACTCAGGAGCTGGGACACAGTTCTTGCTGGTCCCACCCCTTTCTCCACGGAACCTGTGGAGCGGGGTGGGTGCTCTCAGGCTAAGGAAGTACTTGGGTCCAGGGCTGCCCTGTGCTGCCTGAGCAGCGGGTGCGAGCACTCCGGCCTGGAGGTGCGTAAGAGGGGCTGTGGACGGAGGACATAAACTGGGAACAGGCCCCCCAGCTCAGCCTGCCAGTCCAAGGACCTGGGACCAGGAGGATAGAGAGGCCGAATTCAGGCCCTGCGTGAGCCAGAGGCAGGTTTGAGCCCTAGCTCCATCTCTCATGGGGACCCCTCTGTGGGGACCCTCACACCACCTGCAGATGACCTCAGTGGGGTCGCCATTTTCTCTGTGAATGCACTGCTGGGACATGTCCAAGAGGGACAGGGTATGGGTTTCTGGTGCCACTCCCTCACAAGGATAAAGAGGTTTCCTTTCTTTCTACTTTGGTGACCAACTCATTATGGTTTTGAAAGCAACAACCTGCGCACCTTTGTGGTGCTGTCAGAGACGGGGGGTGGCAGGCCTGGGGGCTGGGCCTAGCTCTGCCTGGGTCCCTGGACACAGCCCCTTTCCTTTCTGAGCCTCAGTTTCCCAATATGTCCAGTGAGGTGGGCTGGGCTCTATGCCAGGCACAAGTCATCTGTCCTCCGTCCCCACTCCCAGCTCCTGAGGCAGGACGCTGTCACCTCTGTGTTGCACATGAGAAACTGAGGCCCAGAGGCAGTGACATCCCCAAGGCTGTGTGGCTTGGCAGTGTTGGACCCAGGAATTGAACCAGGGTCTGTCTGTGCTCATAAACCCCACACCCTTGGCCCTCTAAGTGTCTTGTCATTCATGGCTACAAGAGACAAAACAGGGGGTGCAATCGAGCGACTGGGTTGGCCCGCCGGGAGCCAACCACGGGCCTCCTCCTCCCACTGTCCCACCCCCAGGGCCAGCACTATGAGGAGGAGAAGCGTGCGCTGAGCCACGAGATTGTTGCCCTCAACAGCCACCTGCTAGAAGCCAAGGTGACCATCGACAAGCTGTCAGAGGACAACGTGAGTGCCGCGCACACTTGGCCCATGGAAGGGCCCAGGCGAGGGCTTCCCAGGATGCGCAGGGAGTCCCATTCTGGCTCTGAAGGGGCCTGAGCTCAGCTGCTTCCACCCCAGGCTCAAGGGGCTGGTGCAGGGTACAGGTGGATGGACAGGCCGGTCAGGGCTTTGAGAAGGACTTGGTGCAGGGTACAGGTGGATGGACAGGCGGGTTAGGGCTTTGAGAAGGACTTGGTGCAGTTGGGGAAGGATGGGGCTGCCTCGCTGAAGACGCCAAGGGTGTCCTTAAACAGACCCTCTGCTGTAAGGACTTGAGCTAGGGGATGTGGGGCCATATCATCCCATTCAAGGCAAGGCTTCCTGACCTCAAGGCGGGGTCATGGCCACTCAGGACTCCTGCCCTTGGCCAGTCCCAGTGTCGCATCACAGCCATGTGGCTGCCCATGGGGCCTAATTTCGGGGACCCTGTGAGCTGGGCCCAGTTGCCCTCCACAGACCCCAGCCAGCTGCCTCTGCACTCACGAGTTAGCTTCCCCTCCTTGCCAGACTCTACTAGGCCTAAGATTGTGATGTGAACAACACAGGCAAAAAAAAAAAAAAAAAAACACCTCTGCCCACGTGGAGTTCACATCTGAGTGGGGCAAACTCTGGGGTATGTTAGAAGTGTCAAATGCTGTAGAGAAACAGAAAGCGAAGAACGGTACCAGGGAGTCACCAGCTGCAGGGCCTGCAGATTTCAAGAGGGTGCTTCTGGAAGGGACTGCTGGGCCAGGACCTGAGGGAGCGAAGGAGCCAGCCACGCAGACATCCGTGGGAAAAGCATTGCTTCCAGGCAGAAGCAACCGTGGTGTGTAGCTGTACCTGGTTAACTTGGAGGACCCCCAAAGGGGCCAAAGAGCGCCCGGGGGAGGGGGAGCCAGGGTCTGAGGTCAGAAAGACCATAGGAGGCAATGTTGTAGAAGCCCCTCTCAGAAACCTGGGCTTTATTCTGAGTGCAGTGGGGAGCCATGGAAGATTCTCAGACAGAGGAGCAACGTGATTGCACGTGCAGCTTCCCAGGGCTCACATGGCTGCTGTGCTGGGAACAGGCTGTAGGGACGATGGCAGGAGCAGGAAGATCAGGAGGAGGCCAGGGCCATAGTCCAAAGGATGATGGTGGCTCAGGGGACGGTGGAACTGGGCAGAGGGCTGGGATTCTGGTTGTGTTTTGAAAATAGAATCAACAGGACTAACCAAGATTTAGGAATGTGGGTTGTCAGAAGAAGAGCTGAGTCCAACCCAGCTACAGGATTCAGAGCCCAAACAAAAGGAGTTGCCTGCCATTTCCTGGCTGAGGACAGCTGGGGAGGGGCAGGAGCTGGGTGGGAGAGGCCCAGGAGCCCTTGGAGTGGAGCTGTCACCAGGGCAGCAGGAGGCCTGGGTCTGGAGTTGAGCGTGAAGGCCGGCATGCCGGCAGAGATTGCCGAGGCAGCATGCTGATGAGAAGCAGGGAGGCCCCAGGACGGAGTAGGGACCAGCAAGGATGCCTGGGAAGGAGTGGCCAGTAGGCTGGGGGACACCAGGCGAGTATGGTGGCCCGACAGCCACTTGAGAAGGGGGCTGCAGTCAATGCCCTGGCCAGCTGGCTTGCCAGCTGCTGAGAGACCAGGTCAGAGGGCCAAGGAGAGGCACTGGGATTTGGGGAACTGGAGGTCGGTGGTGGAGTGGAGTGGTGGTTCCAGGCACAGACCACCCTTCTAAGGAGTGTGGCTCTAACAGGAGGACAGGAGGACATGGGCTCGGGACAGGAGGTGCTTCTTAACGTGACAAGGCCAGGCCCCTTACACAGTGGACACTAGTCCTGGGGGCCTCTCTGCGGGGATGCTGCACATGACGAAACTAAGGCGTGGCCAGCTTGAGTGGTTTCCCAGGTGACCCAGGTGGTCTCCCGCAGACAGAGCCAGAACTCAACCTCGGGACTCCGACTCCAGCAGCCCCGGGCCCTGGGCGGCCAGAGTGCTTGCCTCCACCTGTTCACTCTGCCAGAGTGTCCCGTGAGCATTTCCTCCCCGAGCCAGCAGCTGCAGCTGCTCAGGAAAGGCTCCCAGCTGTCCCAGAGCTGGCCACCTCAGACATGGACAGCCCACGGGCTTGGGTACAGCCAGGTGCCCCAGGGGCTATGGGCATGGCACCGGCTTCCCAGTGGCAGCCGCTCCTGGCTGTGGCTGGTGGGGCTCAGTGGCAGACCTGGGCTGGCTGAGCAGTGCCTGCAGCCCTCTGGTGCCAGGGGCAGCCGGTCGACTGGGGTCACACAGGGGGTCAGTTCTCAGCTCTCAGGCAGCCGTGCTGTTCTGTTCCTAGGAGGCCCAGGGAGGCATGGAGAGGGGCTTGGCGACTCCGACTCCCTCCACTGTGTAGGCCAAGTTGGGGGTACCAGCCTTCAGTGCAGGAGGCTCCAGGGCCGTGGTGCGGGGACAGAAAGGTGCCTGTGTCAGAGACAGCCTTCCCTGGACAGCAGGATGCCTGGTGCTGGTTGGGTTGGGACTGTGGCCAGCCCTCGCCAGGAGCAGCCATAGGGCAGCTCAGGTGGGTCACAGGGCCTCTGGGCCACCCCAGGGCTAGCTGTCAGATCCCTCACAGTGGGGACCCCGAAAGGGCGGGAATGCAAGCCCCAAACACAGGCACATGCAACAGAGATTTTCAGTGGCGAAGCCACACCCCTTGAGTCCTACTGTTTGCATCTGTTTTCAGCTCAGGAGGCTGAGCCAGTGCCCGCCTGGGCCTGGGGTCACACACCTGCCCGGTCCCTGCCCAGCTCTGTAGCCACACTGTTTCCAAGCCACACTGTGGAAGGGGGTTGTGAGCAGCAAGTCTGAAGTGCAGGGTGGAAGGTGTTGGGGGCTCATCCTGCCTCCCATTCCTGCCTGGCACTCCCACCCAGTCATCTTTGGAAGGACGCCGGGAGCCCGAGGGACAGGGACAGGGAGACCAGGCCTGCTCTACGAGCCTGGGGGGCCCCCGGGAGCTCAGGGCCATTGGGGCTCCTTCTTCTACCACTGCCCCCCAACTTGTGGGAGGTTCCCATCTTGGCAGGGCCCCGAGGGCACCACCTAGGGCAGCGGCAGGGCCCTCCATGCTCCGGCAGCTCCAGGTCAGAACCAGGCTCTCATTTTGCAGGCAAGAGTGTGGAGCCCAGAGAGGGCGGAGCCAGCAGTGGGTCCCTGTCCTGCTGAGCGCACAGCAGGCCCTGCGCACACCACTGCCCCTGCTGGCCACTCGGCGCTGGTCAGGGCGGCGGGGACTTGGCTGGGGTGAGCGGCGCCGAACGCCTTCTCTTGTCTTTTAGGAGCTCTATAGGAAGGACTGCAATCTAGCGGCCCAGCTGCTGCAGTGCAGCCAGACCTACGGCAGGGTCCACAAGGTGTCTGAGGTAACGTGGCCCCGCAGCCAGGCCCGCCCTGCCCCGGGACCACCGGGCTCCTTTTGTGCCAGTGCCACCCCAAAGCCATTTCCTATCTTTGAGGAGGAAGATGCCGGCTGAGCCAGGGCCTCCTCTGTCCCCCTCGCTCCTGTGGGGTCATGACATTGGAGGGGCTGTCAAAGGCACCCCACCTCACACAGCCGGGCAGCCCCTGGCCCTCACCAGAGTCCCTTTGGCCCACCCCGGCTGCCAGTTGCCCTCTGTTTCCTTTGGGGGGGCTGCTCCAGGTCCTGGCTTCCACTGAGCGCTGACACGGCAGAGTGACCTTTGTGAAGCTTCGCAGGAGCCTGTGGCTGGGCACGATGACTGACAGTGCCTATTTCAGAAAGAAAACATTCAGGAAAGAGGGCGTGGCTGAGGCCACATGGCAGGCAGGTAGCAGAGCCAGGACCCAGAACCAGGCCTGTCTGATGCCAACGGCAGATGGGCCAGCGGCCCACTCCTGCCCGCCTATGGTCACTGCACCCTGCGCACCCCGCCCCCCGACCCTCCCCTCACACGCAATCTCCCAGCCGGGCCTGTGTTCCTTTCCCCTGGTCCTGGGCCATGCCTGAGACACTCACAAAATAGATCAAACAGTAGCGGGACACCCCCACATGGCACCAGGCACTCTCAGCCCTGGCCCTCAATCTTTGTTGCATCTGTTTCTGAGTCTGTCTTCTTCAGGAGCGCTCCAGCAGCATGACTGGGGGGCTGGGGAGTGGGTCATGCCCCCAGTAGAACCCATAGAACCCACAGGCCTGGGAGAGCAAGTCAACCCCTCGCTGGGCACAAAATGGGTGGGGTGGGGGTGGGGGTGGGGGGTGGAGCCTTGAGTGGGGCCTGAATCAGACGTGGATTCCGGCTTCTCCAGGCGACTGCAGCTTCTGGGCTCTCCTGGGCCCAATCAGAGTGGGGTGGGGAGAGGTGACCCAGGATCCCCAGGCAGTCACAGCACCCACACCCCTGGGAGCTTGTTCAGTACAGCATCCTGGATCCAGGCTCCCCCTGGTGTGATTTGAGAAGCCAGGAGGCCCCCGTTCGTCTGTCTGCCTGTCGGTCATGGCTAACATCAGTCCTCAGCTTCAGGGCCGGGGCTGGGCCGCCATGCTAACAGTGACCCTGTCCCCGCCGTCCCCCTCCTCGCACCCGTTGCAGCTGCCCTCGGACTTCCAGGAGCGCGTGAGCCTGCACATGGAGAAGCACGGCTGCAGCCTGCCATCCCCGCTCTGCCACCCGACTTACGCCGACAGCGTCCCCACCTGCGTCATTGCCAAGGTGCTGGAGAAGCCAGACCCCGCCAGCCTGTCCTCTCGCCTGTCCGATGCCTCGGCCCGCGACCTGGCCTTCTGCGACGGGGTGGAGAAACCAGGCCCGCGGCCCCCCTACAAGGGAGACATCTACTGCAGTGACACAGCCCTCTACTGCCCAGAGGAGCGGCGGCGAGACCGGCGACCTAGCGTGGACGCGCCCGTGACCGACGTGGGCTTCCTGCGGGCCCAGAACTCCACTGACAGCGCGGCGGAGGAGGAGGAGGAGGCCGAGGCGGCGGCCTTCCCGGCGGGCTTCCAGCACGAGGCCTTCCCCAGCTACGCGGGCTCACTGCCCACGTCCAGCTCCTACTCCAGCTTCAGCGCCACGTCGGAGGAGAAGGAGCACGCGCAGGCCAGCACGCTGACCGCGTCGCAGCAGGCGATCTACCTGAACAGCCGCGACGAGCTCTTCGACCGCAAGCCACCTGCCGCCACCTACGAGGGCAGCCCTCGCTTTGCCAAGGCCACTGCCGCGGTGGCGGCCCCGCTGGAGGCCGAAGTGGCCCCAGGCTTCGGGCGGACCATGTCACCGTACCCGGCCGAGACCTTCCGCTTCCCGGCCTCTCCGGGTCCCCAGCAGGCCCTGATGCCCCCAAACCTGTGGAGCCTGCGGGCCAAGCCGGGGACCGCCCGGCTCCCCGGGGAGGACATGAGGGGCCAGTGGCGTCCCCTGAGCGTGGAGGACATCGGCGCCTACTCCTACCCCGTGAGCGCTGCCGGCCGCGCCTCCCCCTGCAGCTTCTCTGAACGCTACTACGGCGGGGCCGGGGGCAGCCCGGGCAAGAAGGCCGACGGCCGCGCCAGCCCGCTCTACGCCAGCTACAAGGCCGACAGCTTCTCCGAGGGGGACGACCTCTCCCAGGGCCACCTGGCAGAGCCCTGCTTCCTGCGGGCGGGCGGCGACCTGAGCCTCAGCCCCGGCCGCTCGGCTGACCCACTGCCCGGTTACGCACCCAGCGAGGGGGGGGACGGGGACAGGCTCGGGGTGCAGCTGTGTGGGGCCGCCAGCAGCCCTGAGCCCGAGCAGGGTTCCAGGGACTCCTTGGAGCCAAGCTCCATGGAGGCCTCCCCGGAAATGCATCCTGCCGCCCGCCTCAGCCCCCAGCAGGCCTTTCCGCGGACTGGTGGCTCGGGGCTGAGCCGCAAGGACAGCCTCACCAAGGCCCAGCTCTACGGAACCTTGCTCAACTGAGCGCCTGCGTGCAGGCCTGGCCGTGGGCCCCTCCCCGCCAGCCCACGTGCCCTAGAGGGGCCGGCCTCACCTCTCCCCAGCCCCCGCTGTTCCCCCGCCCCTGCCAACAATGAGGAGTCTGTTTCTCCCCGCACCTCCTCTCCTCCCCAACCCTGTAGGCCTGAGAGGAGGATCCCCCATACCACGGTGTCCACCCAGCCCCGCCCCGTGGAACTCCACTTAGAACGTTTTTCACACGTCCTTCCCCCATGTGAGAGGAGCATCCCCCCTTTTATAAAGCGAAACTATTTTTATAGAGAAAAAGGGTCTTTCTTAACGCACTTGGCCTCCAGCTCCCTGGACGGCTGCCTTGGCGTTTTCAACACAAAGCTCCTTTATTTTTTGGGTGAGGGTGCGTGGGGCCTGCCCCTTGGAAGGGAAGGGAAGGACGGTGTCCTGTGGAGACCAGACTCTGCAAGTGGGGAGACCACCACCGCAAGCCAGTGACAAGGGAACCCTGAAGTTGTGTCCACGAAGAGGGAGCTGAAACAAATTCGGGGCTATGAAGTGTTTTAAAAATCCATTTATCGCAGTGTGGCCACCACACCACCCTGAGCCCTCCCACGGCCCATAGTCCCAGGTGGGCCGGGATGATGCCCCAGTGCAGCCGGTGCTCATCTCCGCCCCCGGGTCCACCCCGACACCGTCTTACGCTACCTCAGACATGATGAGGCCCTCCATTCCTGGTTTCTGTAGCTTGCATTCCTTTTGTCTCTGATGCATGCTCTGTCAGTTAGTACTGTATTTTGCATTCATTAATAAAAGACACCGGTGGAAAGAATCTGGGTTAGACTGTTTCTCCTCCTTCTGCCTTTTGGTCTCGGGAACCTGGGGTCCCTGGTGTCCCTCCCCGGCCTTGCTCTCTGCAGCCAAGTTGGGCCCCTTAACCCCACTTCGCACCCCATCCCCATAACACCCCGTCCCCACCCTGGCATCCAAGTTCCTATCTAGGGTGTGGATTCTCCTGCTTTTCCCAACCCACTGGATACAACAGCTCTTTCATCTCATGCTCCTGTGCACTGCCCCACCGATTTCCTGGCCCCTAATCCTCGTGTCTCAGACTTGGCTTCTGCTCCTTGAGAGGTACTGGGGCCGTGGATGGAATGTTGGCAGGCAGCCTTTTCCTGGGCACAAGGGATGCTGCCGCTCTGCTCTGTCTTCCTGCTGGTATTGGGAACTGGCTGTCAGTCCGGGAGCCGCTCCATTGGTTAGAAAAAAAAAATTGCTTTCTTTTCCCCGGCTCTTTAAGATTTTCTCTTTGACTTTGGCTTTCTGCGGTTTCCCTGAGGTGTGTCTGGGTGTGGAGTTCCTTCTTAGGAATCCTTCTTAGGATCCTCAGGGAATCTCACATCTGTGGATTGGTGTACTTCACCAGTTCTGAAAAATTCTCAACTATTTTTTTTTTTAAAACATTTCTCTGCCCATTCTCTCTGTTTTCTCCCTCCGGGTTTGTTTCTCAGACCTGTGCTACCTCAGGCCTGCAGTGGCCCTGTCACCCCCCACCATGCCTTGTGCCACCTCAGGCCTGCAACAGACCCAACCACCCCTCCCTGCACCCTGTGCCACCCCAGGCCTGCAACGGGCACTGTCACTCCTCCCCCACCCTGTGCCACCACAGGCCTGCAGCAGGCCCTGCCGCCCCTCCCCACACCCTGTGCCACCCAGGCCTGCAGCGGGCCCTGCCACCCCTCCCCACACCCTCCGTGGTTGCTGCGCTCTCCCTGCTACACTGCGCATCATCTGTCTTCCAACTCACTAATTCCCTCCTGTGTCTATTCAGCCGCCACATACAGCCGCTGAGGTTTTCATTTCAGTTATTCATGTTTTTCATTTCTGGAGGTTCTACTTGGTGGTTTTACAAATCCACAGTGCCACTTTCTTAGCTTCCCATTCCCTGGAGAGATTTTCCAGCTCGTCTCTTATTTCTATCAACACAGTGGGCACAACCATTTCACAGGCTGGTCTGGGACTGGACCGTGTGGTCTGTGCAGGCCTCCTCGTGGTTCCCGCTCCGGCGGCTCTGTTTCTCTGGACGCCTGCTCATCTTGGACACACGCTCATCCCTGGCCTTGAAGAGGTGCATGTGTGCATTCAAGGCTGAGGATGGAGGCCCCTCCCCAAGAGGGCCTTTATAGCTGTCCCTGTAGGTGCCTGGGGGCATGTCCCAGTGGGGAGCACCTCACCCAGGTTCGTGTCTGGAGGTTCCCTGGCACGCCTGGCTTTGTGTGTAGCTCTAGTGTGGCTCTGCCTCTGGTCAGACCACTCCAAGGAGAGTGGGCATCAGCCGTGGCTCCCTGCATCCCTGCCCTTCCCCTTCCTCTGCAGAAGCCAGAGCCAGCCAGGCTGTGTCTTCTCCAGCCACAGCTGCCGCCCCAGGAAGCAGCCTCCCTGAGCCAGAGGAAGCTTGGAGAGGTTTGGGATTCTGTTCTCCTCTCTGGGGCCTATGGACAGAACAGGGGCTACAGCCCTCACTGAGCTCACTGAGGGTGGGGGAGAGAAATAACTGGCACCCGGTGGGCAGAGGCATTCCCAGAGGGGAACCCAAGCTTCAGCCATCCCAGTGTCAGCTGTGAGATTTCTGTCACCCAGACGTGGGAAAGCTGAGGTCAGAAAGAGGGGCGCCCTGGCTCTCCCACCTCTAGGTGACAAAGGCCCTGCCCAGGTCTCACTCCTGGGGGCTACTAAATCAGACATACCTGCCCTGGGCGGCAGCCTTGGCCCAGATCTGGGGGACCAGACCCAGGGTGTTGGTCCCCACATTGCCACCTCAGAGCCTGCAGCCCCCAAGATGGCCTCCACACCTCACAGGGCTCTCCTGCCTGGGCTGCAACACCTGCCACAGCCGGGCCTCCAAGGTGTCCTGTTCCCAGAGCAGCCAGGACCATTAGGTCCCTGCCTAGGACTGGGTAGGGACGGTGACTTTGGCTGCAGAGCCAGGCAGCCTTCGGGCGCAGGAGAGAAGAGGAAGGAGAGGGTCCACATGGCTCGCAGCGGCAGGGTCAGGCTGACGCTCCCAGGGTGGGGGCCTGCCTGCTGTGCACGGCAGTCGGGACACTGCTCCTTGTGGTACTGAGGCTGGGGGACCTTGGTTCACTATCCCCAATTCTCATGGCTCAAAGCTGGCTCAGCAGGGCCCTGAGACAGGAGCACCTGTGGCTCTGACTGGTAACTCTCCTCTCAGAGGCAGGATCCCTTGGGCTGGGTCTCGGTGCCCCCCTCCTTTCCCTGGTGCTGTTGTCAGCTGGCAGCCTCATGCTGGCCTCGGGGACCTGGCCCTGCCCACAAGGAACTCAGAGGTGGGGGAGGAAGGCAGACAGTGTAACACTCAGCTCAGGGCTTCCAGAACACAGGGCCTGTGGGCATCTCAGAGGGGAGGGCCCTCACTGCCCCAGGAGGACAAATGAAAGGAGTCAGAGGAGAGGATCACACTGGGTGTTGAAGGATGAATAGGCGTTCAACAGGTATTTTAGGCAAATGGAACAGAGCCATGAAAAGGCACAGATCTGTGACAGCTGGAGAGTTCCAGAAACTGTTCAGTGCTCCTGTGGGGCTCCCAAGGGGCTGAGCTCTGGAGCTGGCAGTTTCCCTCTGGATCTGCCCTTCGACGTTCTGCACTTGGACTGTCCCCACAGCTGAATGGGAAGTCCCGGACAGTCCCCATCTACCCAGGCAGCTGGCCTTGGCACAGGGTTCCCTCTCCACCCCTGCTCTCTCCCTGCACTGAGATCCTGCCTTGCCTTCAGGGAGGCCCTGTCTGCACATCCACCACCTGCCCACACATCCATGCATGTTTCTCCTCAGCTCTCAGCAGGGCAGTGCAGGGTTGGGCTCTGCCACCAGTTGACAGTGTCACCTTGGGCAAGACCCAGGCCCCCTGGCCAGCTTCCCTTGCTGGAGCCTGAGGACATTCATCAATGCAATTTCCAGGGACCCTCTAGGTAGCTGGGTCTCCCACCGTACAGAGAGCCAAAGTGAGGTGGAGGTGGTGCCCACGGGAGGCCATTTGGGAAGGGATCCCAGGTGCAAAAAGAGCACAGGCTTGGGGTCAGAGGGCCTTGGGCACGGCTCCCTGCCCTCAGGGCAGCAGTTTCCTCTGCTGGACAGTGGGGATCATGGACACCCTGTCAGGAGCTGCAAGTATCAGCTGCACTCAGAAAAAAGTCACGGCCACGCCCGGCACGCGGCAGTGCAGCCAGCACACACAGCCTGCACGGCATCTGGAGGTGAAGCCGTTTTTCTCCACGATGGCTTCGGATCTGGCATCTCAGATTTTCTAGGAGAGGATGAAGGTGAACACTCAGCCCCAGGAAGGTGGGTGGAGGGAAGAGACCATACTCCTTTTTCATTCCTGCTCCACATTTTCTAAATTTAGCTTTCTTATTTTAAAACTGCAAACGGTGAACTCCCTGACACCTTGCCAAGGATCAAAGTCAGTCTTTAAGAATGTTCTTTGGAAGAAAGTGTTTGGAAAAAGAAACAGATAAAAGCATGGTGCACACCTGCCATTCTTCCCAATAAAATGACCTAAAAAGGGAAGGGGCTGGCAGCCAGCTGGCACCCACAGGGGCCTGTGTTGAGAAATCAAACCCACAGAGGGTGGAGCTAAGAAACCACCACAGCGGGTTTTCTGCGGAGCCCTGGGTGGCCCCGCCCCCCCCCCGCCCCAGAAGGGTCAGAGCTTTGGGTTGGTTCAAGGCCACCAGCTTGGAAAATAAATGGACTTCAGGTGCACAGAAGTGGATGGCGTTTGTCCCAAGTGAAGTTGGGTGACAATCTGCAAAGTCCTTTCCTTTGCCTCGTCTCTCCTCATCCCCACAGGCCCACTTTACAGATGAGAAAACAAGGCTCAGAGAAGCCAGACCCCTGCAAAGGCCTCAGACCAGCTGGAAATGGCCCTGGGACGTGAGCTGGTCTCCTGGCTCCAAGTCCCACAGGTGGCAGGCAGTGATGTGTGCCCAGCACAGGTGCGGGGCCAGGAGCCCAGGTAGACAGGAAGCCTTTCAACAGCGATATCCCAGCCCTCGGAAGCCTGACACGGTGTCATCTGTGACTGATGCGCATGTTAAATCAGTGGTAACACAAACATATCACGGTAGGGAACAATCAGCAAATGCTGCGATGAAGTTCTCCATCACAAAATCACCATCAGGAAGGTGGAAAACCGCTGGGGTTTGTACTGGGTCAGGAAGCAGAGCATCTGGACTCCAAGGTCTGGGGCTGACAGTGAGGTGTGGGGATGGGAAAGGCAAATGAGAAATGGCCTGAGAAGCCCGGGCCGCCCTCCACCCCGACCACTGCAGCTTTCCCTCCCCGGTGTGTCTGGGTTCACTCGCACAGCATCCATTCATTCCACAAACACGTTGGAGCTGGGGAGACACACCCTCATGAAAATACTTGTAGGAGGGTCCTGCACTTGGGGAGGAGATTACTTTCCCTGCTACAAATCACAGTTCCCACCAAACCTGCCCAAGGAGCCTGGGTGTGGAGCATGCGTGTGACAGAAGCCAGCCAATCTGAGTCCTTCCCTGGACTTCTCCAGTGGGAATGAATGAGGGCGGCAGCCCCAGCTTGTGGCTTCTGCCGTGAGATTGAACCTGGAAAAGGCCAATGCCCAGAGAGTGACAGGGACAGCAAGGGTAGGAGCAAGGCCCACCACCCCATGGCCCACTGAGGCGAGGTCTGAGAAGGGAGCCACATTCGCACTCTGCCCTAAACTGGCTCAGCTCCTGCGTCAAGTGGTCAGCCTGACACTAAGTCCCAGCACGACTTCCTGAGCGCCTATGACACACAGGCCCTACCGGGAGACACATAGCCCCAGCCTCCTGATCCCCACGAGATGGGCACTGTGTTCTCGTTTCACAGAAGGAGAAACTGAGACACTGGGAGCTAGGCAGCTTGCCCAAAGTCACACAGCAATGAAGGACACAGACAGGCCCACGTCCTGTCACCGGGCCATGCCTGCAGTCACTTGTGGAAGGCCCACTCTGTGCCGGGGCCAGGCACCAGCAGGGAGCAGGAACCCCAGCCTGGGGCATGTGCTCCACCACAAATGCAGCTGTGGGGCATCGGTGGGGCTGGGGGCTCTGTGAGGAAAGGGGGCTGAGGGTGAGAGGAGCTTCCACGAAGATACCATCCAAGCAAGCCCTGAGGGAAGGAGGCTGGGGGGAGGGGGATGGTGAGCGCAAAGGCCCTGAGGCACCATCAGCCTGCTGGGTGGGGGTGATGGGGTGGGCCCCACAGGTCACAGGAGCTCCCCTCTCAGAGCAGGAGGAGAAAGGGCAAAGGCCAGAGGCGTGACAAGAGGGAGGCCCCAGCAGCCACATGGGGCAGAGGGTGGGGACTGCCCACCTCCCTCGCCAGCCTCAGCACCACCACCCCCAACCGCCTTGCTCAGGCCAGTGGCAATCTTCACTTTCGCCAGTGACCAAGCTCGCCGGGCACGGGGTGCAACTCTTTTCACCAAAACAGCCATTATTATTATTTTTTTTTTTTTTTTTTTGAGACGGAGTCTCGCTCTGTCGCCCAGGCTGGAGTGCAGTGGCGCAGTCTCGGCTCACTGCAAGCTCCGCCTCCCGGGTTCACGCCATTCTCCTGCCTCAGCCTCTCCTAGTAGCTGGGACTACAGGCGCCTGCCACCACGCCCGGCTAATTTTTTTGCATTTTTAGTAGAGACGGGGTTTCACCATGGTCTCGATCTCCTGACCTCGTGATCCGCCCGCCTCGGCCTCCCAAAGTGCTGGGATTACAAGCGTGAGCCACCGCGCCCGGCCAACAGCCATTCTTGAGCCTAAAAGAAATACATAGAAGGTGCTCCCACTGTGGGTCATGAGGATGCTGCCCCCACATGGGCCAGGGGATCCCACTCACCCTGTCCTCAGGTCACAGTAGGGGGACACTGGGGCCGTGCACTCAGCACCCTCAGTGCTCAACTCCAGCTTCCCCACCCACAGACAGGCACACAGTAGGTGCTGTAGACCGGATGCCTGCCATGTGTCAGGCTCTGCGGTGACTGTGGGGCAGGAAGGCTCAGCCCTCAGAAGCCCCACCTCGGGGCCTTTGCACAGCTCCTCCCTCTGCCTGGGATACCCCTCCCACGGAGCCCAGGGATCCCAAGGACCCCCTGGACACACTGACACACAGGTCTTCACCCACCAGCCCCAGACCAGCTCCAGCCCCCTCCCAGGACACCCCCACAGACTTGACCTTCTCTGACCCTAGCTGTGAGCCTACAGGCTGGCTCTTCCAATGCCCGGCTTTACAGATGCAGAGATGAACCTGGGAGAGGAGTGGTGCCTTGCCTTGCCTCAGCTACGGCAACAGTGGAGCGGGGATAGAATAGTGGGCAGGGGGAGCCAAGTGCCCATCTCCTCCTGTGTCCCCCACTGCTTTGGCCCATGGGCAGCCTCCTCACGTTCTCTGCCCTTCTCCACTGACTCCCCTGCCAGGGACACTGTCTTCACCAAGTTGAGGTCTGCCTCCTCCAGGAAGCCTTCCAAGGTACTGGTGGGCCCCACCCTCACCTGTCAGCAGATCCCTGGGCTCCTGGAGTAGCCCCTCAGTTACAATTCTGGAGGGGGTTCCATCTAATCAGCCTGTGCAGGCACCTGAGGAGCCAGGCCTCCTCCCAGCCCAGCTCCTCCAGGCTCCTCAAGGGTCCCTCACTTCTCCACGCGGTTCCCTCACCAGGCGGGCACACCTGCATGGGCAGCACGCTTCTGGCGGGGCAAGAGGCTGCCCAAGGGGCCCAGGGCTTGAGCCAACCAGGGGCCCAGCTGGCCACAGCCCTGGGGAGTGCAAGCAGCTGGGGCCTGTGAGGCTGGTGGGGCGCTGAGCTCCAACAGAATCCCTGAGGGCAGACCAAAGACCCAGACCACCCCCACTTCAGGACTCCCTTGCTGGGACCCGCAGAGCGGGGCTGACCCCATCTCAAGCTCGCACAGTTCTCTCAGTCTCCAGAGGTACAGCAGGTCTGGGAGGAGGGAGGCAAGAAGAAGCTGCTAATGCACACTTGTTGCTGAAATCACTTAACAAATAGCAAAACACACATTTATTGGGCATCGCCGGCTGCCCGCCAGGCGCTTTCACTACTGTAGTCCTCACACTCCTGAGGCAAACAGACTTTTGTCCCCACTTTACAGATGAGGAAACTGAGGCTCAGAGGGTGGTACCCAGGATCCACAGCCAACCTCTGTGCTCATTCCTCTCATCTACCCTTGAGGAAGAGGGGAGTCACAGAGCCCAGCTGGCATTAGGAAGGTTCAGTGACAAAAAGCTCAGTGCCAGATCTTCATGTCCCCTCCCCAGGAGCAGGTGGCGAGGACGGAGGGCAGCACGGGGTGGTAGGTGGTGCCGACACAGGCCTGCGTGTGCCCCTGCAGCGTGCATGCTCGGCTGGCTGTGCGGAAGCTGTACATCAGGACCCGGCCATCGGCGCTGCCCGTCACCAGCAAGTCACCGCCTGGGGAACACTCGCAGCCCACTGAGTAGCCCTCCACCTGCAGAGAGGGACACAGCGGGTGAGCAGGCCACACCCGTCAAGCCGGGGTGAGTACGCCCATTCTACAAAGGAGCAGGCTGAAGCCCCGAGCTGACGGAGCAGAGCTGGGCTTCGCACCCTGTGTCCCTGAGGCCAAAGCCCAAGTCCCGCCCATGAGGCTGTAGAGCCCTGATGCGGGCCCACATCCCAAGGCCAGTTCAGCAGATCCAGCGGGACCAGCTCCAGCCTAGCTGAGGGGTCTGGCCTCAGTGACAGTCACTGAGCCCCCGGCCCCTTCCACCCCAGCAAGGCTGGCCTCAGCGTGGAACGGGAAGGATGCAGAAATGACACCCATGACCATTCTGTCCTGTTCCTGCCCCCCACTTCTGAGACCTGTCTGTGTGAGCCAACTACTGCTTCCTGCCCAGGACCTGGGGCCTGGGGTGAGGACCAGATGTGGCTCAGGGACTTGAAGAGACAGCGAGCCACATGGCATGCGCTCACCCAGGAAACAGAAAGCAGGATCCGCCCAGACAGAGGCTCCATGCACCCCAGGGCCCATGTCCAGGACTGCCAGGAGGCTTGGGGCTGGGGCTCAGCATTTGCCTGGGGGACAAGGACAGAAGTACCTTGTGCCCTTCATAGCGCCGCCGTCTGCTCATCCGGTAGGGCCACACAGTAGAGAAAAGGGCCAGGTAGTTGCCATTGGTCTGTGCCAGGAACACGGGCTCTCTCGGGTGCAAGGCGAGGCTGGGGCAGGTGAACCTCTCCTGAGAACAGCAGAGCCACAAATGGGTCAGAGAAGACACCCCCCACCTGGCACTCTGCTCTGGGGCCTGGGGCCTGCTCCCAGACCCTGGCTGGGTGTCTCCATTGATTTCCTATCACTGCTGTGACAAATCACCACGAGCTTGGTGGCTCAAGACACACACATTTCACATCACACATTCCTGCGAGTCAGAAGTCTGAAAGAGGCCTCGCTGGGCTGAACTCAAGATGTTGGTGGAGCTGCACTTCTTTCTGGAGGCTGGAGGGGAATCCAGTTTCCTCCACGTTTCCCAGCTTCTACAACCTGCCTGTATCCCTGTGGCAGGCAGGAAAATGCCCCCCAAAATATACCCATGTTCTAATTCCTGAAACCTGTGAATGTTACCTAACAGGGTCAAAACCAAGGGTCTCTGCAGACATAACTAAGGATTCTGAGACAAGCAGATGATCCTATCTTACACTAAATGCAGTCACCTGCAGCCTTATAGAAAGAAAGCCAAGGCTGGGTGTGGTGGCTCATGCCTGTATCCCAGCACTTTGGGATGCTGAGGCGGGTGGATCTCTTGAGCCCAGGAGTTCGAGACCAGCCTGGGCAACATGGCAAAACCCCATCTCTACAAAAAAGAAAGAAAGAAAAGAAAAGAAAAGAGAAGGCGCAGAGATGTGACAAACAGTGAAGGTAGTATGAAGATGCTGGCTTGGAGGGCTGGAGAGATGCAGCCACAAGTCAGGAATGCCGGCTGTCACCAAAAGCCAGAAGAGGGCAGGAAGGATTCTCCCCTTGATACTCCAGAGGTCACACCCTACCAACACCTTGACTTCAGCCCAATCATACTTAATATTGATTACAAACTTCAGGCCTCCAGAACTGTGAGGGAATAAGTTTATGTTCTTCCACCCACCAAGTTTGTGTAACATCACACAAGGATAGAAAAGGAATCTACATGCCCATCTCCCCACCTCCACAGTGAGCCCTCAGGGACAGCCCAGCCCAGCCCAGGGACCCACACAGCCAAAATGCACAGTAAGTGAGGAGGTAAGTGGCCAAATGAGAAAAGAAATGCACAAACCTCAAAACACAGGGGGCACGAGATCTCAGTGCTTCATTGACAGGAAGCACCCCTAAAAACTACCCCCTCAAGCTGGCTTTACATTGTTCTAACTATTGTCCCTAGGCCACACTCTCTAAGTGAGCCCAAACTCAGAGGGCAAAGTGGGGAGCAGCAGGAAGCACAGCTGCAGGCTGATGTGCCCATCAGAGGCACAGAGGCTGCCATGGCCAGATAACGAGCTCCTGGTGTGAATGTGCCAGACTGAGCACCTGCTCCCTCCGCATAGACAGTGTGGAGTGTAACTATAGTTCAGGCACAAGGCACCTTCATCTGCCTCACTTCCCCTGGGCTCCTGGAGGCAGGACACTCTCAGAGGCCAGATGTGCCCCTCCAGCTCCCCCCAAGGGCCTGTCCTGCCCAGTGGGTTGCCCTGGGTAACCCTGCAGTGGAGGTCTAGAAGCAGGTTTGCTCAGAGCCACCTAGAACCCACTGAGAACAAGGAAAAGGCAGGGAGGAAAAGAAGGTGTACACAGGATAGATATTTCATGTACACCCACATATATCATATACACATGACATATAGTTTTAAATTCAGAGATTAGTCTTGGGTTAGTTGAAATCTCAAAAGATGATGATGATGATGGCGGTGGTAGTGGTGACAATGATGACGGTGGCGGTGGTTGTGATGGTGATGATGATGATATAATAGAGATGGTGGTGGTGACAATCACAGTGGTGATGGTGGTGTGACAGAGATGATGGTGGTGATGATGGTGGTAATGGTGGTGGTGGTGCTAGACATGCTGGTGACAGTGGTGGTGATAGAGATAGTGTGGTGTTGATGGTGGTGGTGGTATACTGATAAGAGATGGTAGTGGTGACAGAGATGGGGTGGTGTAATGACGGCAGTGATCGTGGTGGTGGTGATACAATTGGTGGTAGTGACAGAGATGGTGGTGGTGATAGAGTGGTGATGATGGTGGTGCAGCAATAGAGATGCTGGTGACAGTGAAGGTGACAGAGATGGCAGTGGTGATGATGGTGATGGTGGTGGTGATAGAGATGGTGTGGTGGTGAGGATGAGAGTGGTGATGGTGACAGTGACGATGATGGTGGTGCTGGAGATGAAGAGGATGGTGGTGACGGTGGTGGCAGTGATGACGATGATGGTAATGGTGGTGAGTACACAGATGGCGATGCTGATGCTGATGATGGTAGTGCTAGTGGTAATAGTGGTGGCGGTGATGCTGGTGGTGCGGTGGTGACAATGATGGTGATGAGTACAAGGATGGTGGTGGTGATGCTGATGGCAGTGGTGCTGGTGATGATGGTGATGGTGGTGGTGATGACAGGAGTGGTGGTAGTGACAATGATGACAGTGGTGGTGGTGGGTATAGAGACAGTGATGCCAATGGTGGTGGTGCTGGTGATAATGGTGGTGGTGCTGGTGATGATGGTGGTGATGATAGTAGTGGTGGTAGTGACAATGACAACAGTGGTGGTGGTGGGTATAGAGACAGTGATGCTGATGGTGGTACTAGTGGTGATGACGATGGTGGCAGTGATGACACTGGTGGTGGTAGTGATGTTGATGGTGGTGGTGGTAATGACAGTTAAAGCACAGAAGCACTCCCCGTGCCTGACCCTTTATAAGCATTCTCTCTCTCTCTCTTAATTCTCAAAACTATTTTCTAATGAGGAAAGTGAGAATCAAAGAGGCTAAATAGCAGGCCCAAGGCTCTCCACCTTATAAGGTCATAGTGAATCCAGAACCTTAATGCAGGTGTTCTAACTGTGGGGCCCCTGCTCCGAACACCTAGGCTACATCAACTGCCAATGCCACTGAGGGTCAGAAACCCCTTCTGAGTAGCTGGTTGTGGTGGCAGTGGGAGAGTGGGGTTTCTCAGGTTGCACTGCCACGTTCCCCATTGATCTGGACTGAACTTCCCCCGCCCAGACCCTTACCCTGTGGGGTGGCTGTGCTGGCACAAGAAGAGCAGAAGGAGGTTGCATCTGGAAGCCCACAGCAAGCTCTCCATGCGTGCGGCAGGCCGAGACCTGCCTACCCCCATCCTGGAGATTTCAGTCCAGTGAGCCTCCTCCCACAGAAGGGACCTGGAACCTCAGACAGACCTGAACTACATGGATACGCTCTGTGGCTGAAACTGACAGCAATGCTAAATGGGATTTCTTACGTGAAAAATCTGGTTGGAGATTTTGGCAGAGGTCCGGAAATCCCAGGCAATAATGGTGCGGTCAGCCGAGTCCCGGGTGGAAGCGTCTGTGCTGCTCAGGAACTCGGAGCCGTCCCGGAGAAACAGGATGTCCAAGGTCTGCTGGATGGTCGCCTTGTAGCTTCTCATCACCTGCAAGAGTGGACACTGGTCATGCTGGCAGGCCTGGGAGCACAGACAGGCGCCTACGCAGGGAAGGCCAAGGACCCAGGGGGCAGGCAGGTTTAGTGAAGTCTATGCTGGGCCACACACACACAGGCTGAGCAGCACCCCCAAGCCATATATGGAATCATGGACCCTCCCGTCCCACGCCCAGTCCAGTGTCTGTCAACTTCTCAGCCCCCCTGCTCTATTGCCACATGGGTCCAGAGAGGCATTCCTGTCACCCCTTGAGAGCAGCAGGATCCCAGGGAAAGCGCTAAGGGAAGGGCCCTTGACTCGCCAAGGGCACCTTGAGAGCATATTGACATCCATCAACAGTGGGGTCATGTTTTGAGTGGGTCTTGCTTCTGAAGACGTCACATAATTCACAGCTTGCGAAGTCCCAGATTGTTGTCCCTGGAGGAGCCACAGTAATGCAGAAGCAAACGTGCTTGGGGACAGACCATAAAGCCAGAATCACAGGACATATTTTAGCTTTAATGACATTCTGTATTGTTTTAGCATCATCACCCATACTTCACGGTCTCCTGTCTCATAAACTGACTTTATTAAGTATCAAGCAGTTGTTTTGCTTTCTTAGAGGATTTTATCACATTCAGCTTCTGCTCTCAAATATCCAGCTCTGGTGGGGGGATGGAGAAGGGTCCCAGTACCAGGACTAGCAAGTAGCTCCACTTAACAAACTCACAGAGGACAGGACTTTAATTACAACATGGAAATAACATGCTGGGCACCCACTCGCAGCCATGGAAGCGCAGCAAGGTCTCAAGTTGGTCCCAGGGGCCGGCCGGTCCATTTACCAGTTCCTGGGGCGCCACCATGTGGCTGCAGCATAAACAGTTCAGTCCCTGGGCCTCGCCAGCTCAAAATGAGCCATCTTGACTTTTTAATTGGAGTTCATACCTTTCAAATTTTGCAAACATATTTTCTGTCTTCCTCCTTAAAATATATACGTCAAATTCACATTAAATGTGGCACTCCATAATTTCAGTTTAGGTTAAGAGGAGGAGGAGGTTGAGACCCATTCTCTGGATGAGGTTCACTGAGGCCCAGGAAGAGGGAGGGATTTGCTCAAGGTCACATGGCCAGGGCATGGTGGAGCCTCTTCTGACCCCTGTGGCTTCCCTGGGACCCACAGTTCATCCTCCTGTTGGCCAATTCCCTGCCTCTGTAATTCCTGGGGGAGGGTGGGCAACAGATGACTGTTCTTCTCTGGCTCAAGGTCACATGGCCAGGGCATGGTGAAGCCTCTTCCGACCCTCGCGGCTTCCCTGGGACCCACAGTTCATTCTCCTGCTGGCCAATTCCTGTCTCTGTAATTCCTGGGGGAGGGTGGGCAACAGATGACCGTTCTTCTCTGAGCCTCTTCCAAAGCAACCCTCAACTAGAGAGATTTCAGAGTGGGCCCCCTGAAACCTAAAGAATGATCCAGGGGTGGAAAAAACAGTCTTCTGAATGCAGAACAGGGAGACAAGCTGCCTCTCACAGCACAGCTGCCTGCCTTCCTCCACGCACTGGATTCTGCATGCCCGTGCCTGCTCTATCCTCCCACGTGGTCTTGATACCACAGCCCCCGCCAGCCTCAACACTTCAATCCCTAAGAGGCTGACCCAGGGAAAGGATGAGGAAGATGACGGCCCTCCCTGCCACTCTCTGAGTGCCCGTTAGGTGCCGGTCCCTGGCTGGGGGGTTCACATAAGCTATCTCATGACAAGAGCCCCATAGGTAGCTTCTCTCGGTGGGCATGAAGTCTCAGAGACAGGCAACTTGCCCAGGAGCCAAGAACTACCTGCGTGCCCCTGCCAACACACCACCTGCCTCCCAAGACAAACTTTTTGAGGAGAACCAAAACAGTTGTTCTGTACATTTTCTGAGAATGGATGGAAATGGCCCAATTCATTAGGGTGTCATAAAAGTGAATGGCTGGGAAACAAGCCGTGTTATGGGTGATCCCTGCCAATAATGTGGCTGCAAGTGGAAGGCTGGCCTTTGAAGTGATCGCCGCCGAACATGATTTACTCGCCTTCACAACTGCTCATGCCCCAGGAAAGAGCAAAGGAGCCATTTGTGTGTCTAGCTGGTGGGTTTTATGGCAACCTTAATTACACCAACAGCTGGCATGGGACAGTGCTACCCGAGCCTAACGAGCTGGATCCAAAAGGGAGCCTCACTCAGACTCTTCTGGCAACTGCGGGCCCCTGGTAGAGAAGCAGGGACATGGTCTTGGGGAAAGCAGAAGATCGATCATGACACATGCAGGGGTTATGTCCCTACAATCTGCCCACCACTCGGCCCGCCAGCAAACCTGGGGGACGCTGGGCTGCTGCTGACTCGTCCAGAGCAGCCTTGGGTTCCTGCCACTCCCAGAGTGCACAGAGTTGGGGGTGGTCACTGGGCTCCAATCTTGGCCCACTACAGATTTACTATGTGCCTGGGGAAGGTTCGTTCCCTCCCTGGGTCTAGTTTTTGAGTCATGAACACGAGGGGCCCAACCACACCTCTGAGCCTCTAAGTACTCCTGGTCCTCAAAAAGAAGAAGGACCGGCGGATGCACGCAGCTATCCCTCACCCCATGCTGCCAGTCCTCTGCACCCAGACCTGAAGGACAGGAGGTGGGGAGACACTGCTCTGGGCCCACACACAACCCTGTGCTCCCTTAGCTGCCCACCTCAGCTACCTGCCTACGCCACAGAACCGTGAGCTCCTGGCACAGATGCCCTGCTGCCCACATTTCTGGGTCACCCTTGGCTAGCACTGGGTCTGCCCCCTGCAGGCATCAGTAAGGTGTGTCAAATTGACACTGGATAAGTGAGTGAATGCATAAATGAATGCATGAATGAACAAAAGGTCGACTACTTTAAAGTAGCAATCCAGGGTCCTCTGGCTCCCAGCAACATCCTGGCACACAGGGCTGAGGCAACACACAAAAGCCTTTGCCACTGGCTCTCCCAGGATCCCGGGGTGAGATGACATTCACTCACAGGTCCTTCCCATGGTCCTGATTGAGCAAGCCCCTGCCCTGCCCCTCAGACATGGAGACACAGGAAAGCTGCTCCAAGACCTAGGTGGGAGGTGGGAGCACAGCAGGACTGTGCTCCATGCTGCAGCCTCACAAGAGCCCAGAGGCGGGTGGGGCCTCTCCTGGTCCTTGGATGAGCAGGGGTTAGATGCCAAGTGGGAGGGCCCAAGCACTTAGGCAGACACCCTGGGTACCTGAGCCTGGCAGCCTATTACTGGCTGCATAATTTTGGGCAAGTAACTTCCATCTGTTCTTCAGTCTCCATACCTGTAAAGTAGGGGTAACAACAGGACCTCCAGCTGAGGAAGTAAGGGTGGTGTGCCCAGCTAAATGCCTGACAGATATGAGCCCGATGCTTGTAAACCTTCTCCTCCCCAGCCAGCCAGAGCTAGAGTCCCTAGGATGGAGCTGTGAGTTCTTGGGCAACTCTCAATAATAAATGCATTGTCTTCTTCCAGTGCCAAGATGCAAGGCAAAGTGGAAAGGTAGCACAGGGCCCACTGCTTTGGTTTAAACTCGCAAAAGCAGAAGTCGCCAATCACATAGGATGGTGGCTATCAAAAGCAATTGACATTTACATTAAACAAAGTAAACCATAACTATGAGAAAAAACATGATTGAATTTCTCTACAACCTGGGACTAGGGAAAACTTTCCCAGCTATGACTCCAAACCCGGAAGCAGTAAGAGAAGAGTTGAATAAACTGGACTATATAAAAACAATAATAATTAAAAAAAATACTTTGGGATGGCAGAAAGCAAGCAAGTAAATAAATAAAGTAAAAAAGATAAGTAGGAGAAATATTTACAACTTCTATTACAGGCAAAGGTCACTATCTGTAATATATAGATGGTCCCTAAAAATAGATGAAAAAGACCAATAGCTCTACAGAAAAATGGGCAAGTAAACAGAGCTCAGAAAAAAAGGAAATGGTCCTTCCACTTTGCTCATAACAAAAGCAATGCAAATTCAAATCACATAGAGATACCATTACTTGCCTAACAATTTAACAAAATCCCAAAGTTTTGTAACACCGTTGTTAGGTGGCTCTGGGGGTGTTAGGTATCTACATATGACTGCCAGAAATGCAAATGGTACAAGCCCTGTGCAGAAAGGGTTTAGACAACTTTGAGCAAAATAACATATGCATCGTTACTCGGCAATATGCATGACCCAGCAACCCCACTTCTAAGAACTAATCCTAAACTTACTCTGGCGAAATCCCAAAGAGATATAAGCACGATGCCACTGAAAGCAGCACTATTTGTAAAAATAAAAAAACAGGAAACAACCCAGTGTTCATCAAGAAAGGACTGGCTGGATAAACTCTAGTACATTAATACTCTGGACCACTATGCAGTTGTAAAAAAGAATGAGGAACCTATCCTGCTATGGAGTGATCTCCAGGACACATTGTTCAGTGAAAAAAATCCAAAGTGGGAGAAAAAAAGTGTATAAAGTAAGAAGAGGTGATATGAACATGTGTCTGTGTTTGCTTCCACTAAGAAGCAATAAGAAGACAAACTAGAAACTAAAATAAGTAAATAAATAAGACTGCCTTAAGAGGTAGGGAGGGGAGCAGAATGGGGGAGACAGGGTTAGAGGTGGAACGTGGATGATTTCTCGAAATGTACCTTGTTTTGCAGATTTGACTCTAGAACAGGGGTTACAAAGTTTTTCTGTAAAGAGCCAGTCAGTAAATATTTTAGGTTTTGTAGGCCATATATAGTCACTGTTATATATAATTCTCTCTCTCTCTCTCTCTCGTGTGTGTGTGTGTCTATGTGTGTCTATGTGTGTGTCTGTGTGTTCGTTGGAGCTGGTTCAAAATGTAAAAACCATTCTTAGCTCAAAGACCATATAAAAACAGGTCACAGGCCAGATAAGACCCATCAACTGTAGTTTGCCAATCCTTTCTCTGGACCCATATACACGTTTTATTAAGTTATGCAACAAAATTAACTTAAAAAGCAATCTCTAAAATGTGAAAGCAAAATTAGGCAAACAAAATTAACCATGTATTGATTTGGTAGCTTAACTGCACAAATAAGATTTCTTTTAAAAGACCTGAAGCACAGTAATTTGATGGTCAATCCTTAGTTGAATATACATTATTAATAGAAAACTGGCAATATGGTGGTAAATCCTAATTAGATACACATTGTGAACAAAGAGAACTGCAAGAAATCTTAAAGTGTTTTCAGTTGTTTCATTGTTAGTGTCAATATATATAAAAGAAATGTGTTAAGGCAGATGGAAATTTAAAAATTTTAGCATAAAAGAGATTTTTTAAATATAAAAACAAAAAAGTAAAGAAAATTCTGTAATCCTAAATTTGAATTGGAAAAATCAGTATAAACAATAATTTATTTTGTCTTCACAAGAAAAATATTTCCCAGCTCTGTCCACAGAAGAAGTGTGGAAACAATCAGTAACTCAGCACCTGGATTATGGTTCTTAAACCCAGCTAAACTGGCCAGAAGTGACACAGATAATAGACCAAGACTATATATATACACACACACACATATATGTACATATATATGTATACTATATATACACACTATATATATACTATATATACACTATATATACTATATATATACTATAGAGAGTCTTTAGATATATGATTATATATATTATATATAGACTATATGTATATATATAGACTACATATATGATATAAAAACTATATATAGATATAGAAACAGTCTTCCATATCTCTACTTACCATGGTCAGTCTTTCCTCTACCTTCTTAAACATATGTTATGGAGTTATAATAACTTTTAATGAATCATATATACATATATGATCCAAATCACACTTCAAGAGATGAAGTATGCAATGTTTGAGATGAAAAATACATTAGATGGGATTAACAGCAGATGAGACACTGCAAAAGAAACCGTTAGTAAACTAGACGACCTAGCAATTAAAATTATGCAACATGTACCAGATAGAAAAAAATTCTAAATTTTAAAATGAACAAATCTAATGTAAACCTGAAATGGAGTAAACCCACTATGCATCTCTCTCTCTCTCTCTCCCCGCTATAAATTACAAAAAAAAAAAAAAAACTCTGGACAAAATTTTAAAAGCAACTACGTGAAGACTTTGAAAAGTCAATAATAGCAGGTGGGTTGGGAAAGGAAGTCAAAATTTGAATAAAGACCAGTATGGCAGATGAGGTTCCCAGTTGGTATTCACTTTTGTGTTTTAACTCCTGATGTTGACTCAAAGACTGACTGGATTAAGGCAGTACATAGTGGGCATGGACAGCAAACATTCTGAAATAAATCCATCATTCTGCCCAAATGATCAATCTGAAGAAAAAATAAACAGAGCTTTGGGGATCTATGGGATAATATCAAAAGCTGAAATATTTTTGTCAACAGAGTTTTTTTTTTTAAGAGATGGAGTCTCGCTCTGTCCCCCAGGCTGGCGTGCGGTGGCACGATCTTGGCTCACTGCAACTTCCGCCTCCCAGGTTCAAGCAATTCTCCTGCCTCAGCCTCCCATCCTCTAGCTGGGACTACAGGCGCACGTTGCAACGCCCGACTAATTTTTTGTATTTTAGTAAAGACGGGGTGTCACCATGTTGCCCGGGCTGGTCTCGAACTCCTGAGCTCAGACAATCTGCCCACCTTGGCCTCCCAAAGTGCTAGGATTACAGGTGTGAGCCACTGCGGCTGGCCATCAACAGAGTTCTTAAAGGAGAAGGTGAAGACAGCAGTACCCAAAAGAAAGAATATTTAAGGAAGTATTGAGTAATCTGTTCCCAAATTTGGTTAAAGGCACAAATTTACAAAGTCAAGAGACTCTGCAACCACAAAGAGGATACATTAAAAAGAAAAAACACAATACAAACCACGTTCTGCATATCCCAATCAAACTGCTAAAAACCTCAAAGAAAAAACCTTGACAGTGCCCAGGAAAAAAAAATGAAGAATTACACAGAGGAGAACAATTTGAAATACCATAAATTTATCATCAGAAACTACGGAGACCAGAAAACAGCAGAACATACTGAAACTGGTAAATTAGCGTCAACCCAAAATGTTACAGACAGCAAAAATATCTTTCAGGAATAAAGATAAAATGAAGGCCTTTACAAATGAAGAAGAACTAAGTGAATTTGTCATGAACAGACCTAATCTATCTAAAACAAATGCTAAAGGAAGTTCCTCAGGTTGACAGGAAATAATGCCAGAGGAAAACCTGGAGCTTCAGGGATGAAGGAACAGCAACAAAAAATGGTAAATGATTAGGTAAATATAAAAAATCTTTTTTTTCCACTTAAGTTATATGAAATACGTATGAGTCTTGAAAAAAATATATAGTATGTTCTGGGAAGGGGATCTTCAATGTATGTAGACGTAATCCATATCACAATTTTAACATACAGGGTAGGAGGTAAAAAGGCTTATCTGGTTAGAAGAATCATGTTTGTTTTGTTTGTTTGTTTGAGACGGAGTCTTGTTCTGTTGCCCAGGCTGGAGTGCAGTGGTGCAATCTCAGCTCACTGCAACCTCCCCTTCCTGGGTCCAAGTGATTCGCCTGCCTCAGCCCCAGGAGCAGCTGGGACTACAGGCACGTGCCACCACGCCCGGCTAATTTTTGTATTTTTAGTAGAGATGGGGTTTCTCCAAGTTGGTCAGGCTGCTCTCGAACTCCTGACCTCAGGTGATCCTCCTGCCTTGGCCTCCCAAAGTGCTGGGATTACAGGCGTGAGCCACCACACCCAGCCTAGAAGAATCATATGTTTTACTTGAAGTGGTAAAACATTAACAATAAGTAGAATTGTGAAAAATTAGGCATGTATATTGTAGTCCTTACAGCAACAATTTAAAGGTATAATACAAAGAGACATAGCCAAAAAACTAATAGATAAAATAATATGATATAATAAAAATGTTAAAATAATCCAAAGAAGGCAGGAAAAGAGGAAGTGGAATAAAAACAGAGGAGCTTTGGGAGGCCAAGGCGGGCGGATGGCGAGGTCAGGAGATCCAGACCATCCTGGCTAACACCGTGAAACCCCGTCTCTACCAAAAATACAAAAAATTAGCCGGGCGTGAGGCAGGAGAATGGCATGAACCCGGGAGGCGGAACTTGCAGTGAGCCGAGATTGTGCCACTGCACTCCAGCCTGGGCGACAGAGCGAGACTCCGTCTCAAAAAAAAAAAAAAAAAAAAAAAAAAAAAAACAGAGGAGATATGTCAGGTGCAGTGGCTCATGCCTGTGGTCCTGGCTACTTGGGAAGCTGAAGTGGGAGGACTGCTTGAGCCCAGAAGGTCAAGGCTGCAGTGATCTATGATCATACAACTGCGCTTCAGCCTGGGTGACAGAGTGAGATCCCACCTCCTTAAAAAAACAAAAAGGGCCGGGCGCGGTGGCTCACGCTTGTAATCCCAGCACTTTGGGAGGCCGAGGCGGGCAGATCACGAGGTCAGAAGATCGAGACCAGGGTGAAACCCCGTATCTACTAAAAATACAAAAAAATTGGCCGGGCGTGGTGGCGGGCGCCTGTAGTCCCAGCTACTCGGAGAGGCTGAGGCAGGAGAATGGCGTGAACCCGGGAGGCGGAGCTTGCAGTGAGCCAAGATTGCGCCACTGCACTCTAGCCTGGGCGACAGAGCGAGACTCCGTCTCAAAAAAAAAAAACAGAGGAGACAAATAATAAAATAATAAAATGACAGGCCAAATTCAACCATAGCAGTAATTACATTAAATATAAATTGTCTAAAATCTCCAACTAATAGACAGATTGTCCAATTGGCTTTCAGATTAACATTTAAAAAGATCCAACTGTATCTAGTCTACAAGACAGCCACCTCAAACATAATAAAATACATAGCTTATAGGTAAAAGGATGAAAAAATATACCATATTAAAAATAACCAAATGAAGGCTGAAGTGACCATATTAATAGCAGGCAAAGTAGACTTCAGGACAAGGAAAACTGCCAGGAATAAGAGGAATACAATGAAAACGTAAAAGTGTCAATTCATCTAGCAGACATAACAACCTTAAATATGTATATACCTAATAACAGACTTTCAAAATACATGAAGCAAAAACTGATGGAATTGAAAGGAGAAACCATACAAGTCCACAATTTTACCTGGAGATATTAACACTCCTTTCTTTATAATAAATAACACAAATATTAATCAGTGCATTCATGTGATGAAACTACACAAACCAGGAAAGGAACCACCAAAAGAGAATAAGCAAAACAATTGCCACGTTTCACACAGAGGTAGGAATCATTCATCTTCCCACCAGTCAGAGGGGGAAAACCTTGAAATACACAGGGCATTGGAAGAGTACTCACAAGAGTATTACCTCAGAAACGAGGCAATATTAGCCCTCGTCTAAAGGCTGTTTTTGTTCCACCAAACAAAGCTTAACAGCAAGCCTCAGAAAAATCAAACCGTTATCAGGCAATACAACCGCATCCAAAAAATCTCTCAAAATAGTAAAGGACAACAAAATATTGTTCCTGGCAGTTTTCCTTGTTCTGAAGTCTACTTTGCCTGCTACTAATATGGTCACTTCAGCCTTCATTTGGTTAAAACAAGTAAAATTCACAATGTCTGGCATCCAGTCAAAAGTTACCAGACCTGGAAAGAGGTAAGAAGATGCCTCCCATAATGAAAAAAAAAAAATCTGTCAATAGAAACAGATCCATGAGTGACACAAATGATAGAATAAATAGAAAAGAGGTTAGGCACGGTGGCTCATGTCTGTAATCCCAGAACTTTGGGAGGCTGAGGAAGGTGGAACACCTGAGGTCAGAAGCTCGAGACCAGCCTGGCAAACCTGATGAAGCCCCATTTCTACCAAAAATACAAAAAAAAAAAAAAAAAAAAGCCAGGTGTGGTGGCATGCACCTGTAATCCCAGCTAGTCAGGATGCTGAGGCAGAATTGCTTGAACCCAGGAGGCAGAGGTTGCAGTGAGCCAAGCTTAGGCCACTGCACTCCAGCCTGGGTGACAGAGTGAGACTCAGTCTCAATAATAATAATAATAATAATAATAATAAATAGAAAAGAACAATAAATCAGTTATGGCTATATACTGTATGCTCAAGAAGGTAACAGACAGTATGAGAATGTTAAGGACAATACACATGAAAGATATCTTTTAAAGAACCAAATCAAACATGCAGAAGTGATATAAAACAATGCCCTGCTATTAATAGATTAGAAATTGCATAAGATATGATTACTAAATTTGAAGATATAGAAGAACAGAGGATCAGTGAGCTACAGAATAAATCCAAAAAACCTGAATATGAATGTAAGTGAGACAGGGGGATAAGGGATGGGGTTTCGGGGACAAACAACATTGAAAAAACTATGAACAAAAATTTTCCAAATTTGATTAACCTGTAAACCCACAGATAAAAGACTATTACACATTGATTAAAACTATTAACCCACAGATAAAAGAAACTAAACAGAGCCTAAGAAACATAGAGAAAAATTACACCAAGGCCCATTGTTTAAATTGCTTGAAGCCAATGGTAAAGAGAAAAATCTTAAAAAGCAGACAGAGAAAAGATGCATTACATACAGAAAAGCAAAGATGAGAAATACAGCAGACTTCTCGTTGGAAACAGAGCAAGCTAGTGACAGCTGAGTGACATGTTTAAAGTACTGGAAGAGAAAAAAATCATCAACCCCAAATTCTTTACCTAGCATAAATATATTTTAGACAAAAGACAAACTAAAGACTTTCTTGGGCAAATAAAAGCCGAAATAATTTATCACTAGCAGACCAAAAATATAGGAAATGTTAAAGGAAGTCCTTAAGACACAAAGAAAATGATACCAGATCTAAATTTACACCCAAAAATGAAAAGCAATGGAAATAATACATATGTAGGAAAATAGATAATATCTTTTTATTATTAAAATATTTTTAAAATTATTGGCTACTTCCAGCAAAAATAATAACAATGTTGGAGACTGTAACATATGTAAGAGTAAAAAATGTATGACAGTAATAGCACAAAGACCCTGAGGGGAGAAACTGAAAATCTGTATATTGCTATAAGGTTCTTACAGAAAAAGAGATATAATATGACTTAAAGGCAGACAATCATTTTAAAAAAACAAACCCCACAACACAAAGCCACAGATGATAAAGCAACAGAAAAGATTAAGATGAAATCATAAAAATACTAAATTAATCCAAGTGAAAAAAATGGATGAGGGAGAAGAGATGGAACAAATAAAAAAAAATAGCAAGGTGGCAGATTTAAACCCAACCATATCAATAATCATAATAAATTAAAACAGGACAAATAGCCTAGTTCGAAAGAAGAGATTGTTAGACAGGTTTAAAATAAAGAAGCAAGATCCAGCTATATGCTGCCTAAAATAAACAAACTTTAAATATAAAGATACAAATAGGTTAAAAGTAAAAAAGATATGCCGTGCTAACAATAATTAAAATAAGCCAGGAATGTCTATATTAATACCAAAGTCGATTTCAAAGTAAAGAATAAAGGGATAAAGAGGGTCTTTTCATGGCTGGGCACAGAGGCTCATGCCTGTAATCCTAGCACTTTGGGAGGCCGAGGCAGGAGGATCACTTGAACTCAGGAATTTGAGACCAGCCTCGGCAACCCAGTAAGACTCTGTTTCAAAAAAAAGAAAAAAAAAAAAGAGGGTCCTTTCACAATGATAAAAGAATCAATTCATTAGGAGAACATAATAATCCTAATTGTGTATGCACCTGGTAACAACTTCAAAATAAATGCAGGAAAACTAATAGAACTGAAAACGGAAGTAGACAAATCCACTCTTGTAGACACAAATTGCAAGCCTTGTCTTAGTGCATTCCTGCTGCTAGGACAAAATACCTTAGACTGGGCAATTTATAAATAATAGAAATTTACTTCTCCCATTTCTGGATGCTGGGAAGTCCAAGATTGAGGTGCCAGCAGATTCGGTGTCTGGTGAGGGCTTGCACCTTCTTGCTTGTCCTCACATGGCAGAAGAGATGGAAGAGCAAAAAGGGCTCACCTTTTTCCCTCCAGCCCTTTTATAAAGGCATTAACTACACTAACAAAGGTGGAGCCCTCATGACATAATCACCCCCTTATGTGCCCCCACCCCCTAATACCATCCCTTTGGGGTTTAAGTTCCAACATATAAATTTTGGAGGGATACATACGTTCAAAGTATAGCACAGCTCTTATAGAATAGACAGAAAAATCAGAAGGGATATAGAAAATTTAAATAACACTATCAACCAACTTGATGTAATTGACATTTATAGAACACTGCACCCAACAACCGCAGAACACACATTCTTTTCAGTGCACACAGAACATTTGCCAAGATAGACCATATTTTAAAACATCAAACAAATCTGAATAAATTTAAAAGAATTCAAATATACAATGTATGTACTGCAACCACAATGGAATTGAATTAGAAAAAATAACAAAGAGGCATCTGAAAGGTTCCCAAGTGTTTGGAACCTAACGAGCACACTTCTAAATAAATCATGGATCAGGAAGAAACCAAAAGCAAATCAGAAAGTATTTTGAACTGAACGAAAGTGAAAATGCAATGTATCAACAGCTTGGGTAGTGCAGCTGAAATACCTAGAGAAAAATCAATAGTATTGAACATCTATATCAGAAAAGAATAAAAGTCTCAAAACTGTGACCTCAACTTCCACTTTAAGAAACTAGAAAAAGAAAATAAAACTAAATTCAAGGTTTTTGTGAAAGAAAGGAAATAAGATACGAAAAGAAATCAATGACTTCTGTAAAAAGAAAAGAAAGAGAGTAAAAGACAATAAAATGAAAATCTGATACTTGATCAATAAAATTTATAAGCCTCTAGCTAGACTGATCAAAGTAAAAAACAGAGAAGACAAAAATCACCAATATCAGCACTGAGAGAAATGAGGTGATATCACCACAGATTATACAGATTTTTACAAATAACATTATAAAAAACTTTATGCCAAAAAATTGGACAACTTTGATGAATGGGACAAATTTCTTGAAAGACACACGCTATCAAAAGTCACTCAAAGATAAATAGAAAATCAGAATAGCCCTATATTTACTAAGTAGATTTTATTTAAAATTTCAGATCTTCCCACAAAGAAAATTTCAGGCCAAGATGGCTTCACTAGTCAATTCTACCAAACATGTAAGGAATAATGTCAATTTTTACACAAACTCTTCCAGAAAATTGATGAGAAATGAACATTTCCCAATTCGTTCTATGAAGCCAGAATTACCCTGATATCAAACCCATACAAAGATATTACAATAAAAAAAAGTTCAGATCAATAACCCTCATAAACATATATGCAAAAATTCCTAACACAACTTTAGCTGATATAATTCCAAATTATATAAAGGGAATAATATATTATGATCAAGTGAAGTTTATCCCAGGAGTGCAAGGCTGTTCTAATATTTGAAAATCAATTGACAAAATCCACCATATTAACACAATAAAAAAACCACATATGATCATTTCAATAAGTGGGAAAAGGCATTTGACAAAATCTAACATTCATTCATGATTTTTAAAAAACTCTCAGCAAACTATGAATAAAAGGGAGAGCATTCAAACTAATAGGGACATGTACGAAACAACTAGTTAACATCATATGTAACTGAAAGAGAATACTTTGCCTCTACGATCAGAAACAAGGCAAGGATGCACACTCTCACCACTTCTAGACAACATTGTTCTAGAGGTTTGAGCCAGTGCAATAAGGAAACAAGAAAGGAAGGAAGGAAGGGAAGGAGAAAAGGAGGAAGGGAGGAAGAGATGAGGAGAGAAAATAGATGAGAGAGAGAGGAGAGAGATAGACAGATAGTGTCCAGATTGGAAAAGAATAACTAAACCTGACTTTATTAACAGACAACATGATTATCCATATAAATCCAATAGAATCTACAAAGAAACAACCAGAACTAATAAATGAGTTTAGAAGAGTTACAGAATTCAAGGTGAAAATTCACATAGCCACAATTTTTCTATATACAACCATGAGCGACCAGAAGTTGAAATTTTAAAATACCACTTACAATAGCATCAAAATATAAATACTTGGGGATAAATCTGACAAAAAAATGTGAAAGACCTACACTGAAAACTACAAAACACTGGTGAGAAAAATTAAAGATTTAAGTAAATAGAGAAGTATACTATACTTATGGATTGAAAGAAACAAAATTGTTAACGGTACAATTCTTTCCCAAATTGCTCTACAGATGAGATGCAATACCATTTAAAGTTCAAGACAGTTTTTTTGCATAAATTGGCAAAGCAACTGTAAAATTGAAATGTAAATGCAAAGAACCTAGAGTAGTCAAAACAACTTTGAAAGAGAACAAAGGTGGAAGACTTATACTAGCTGATTTCAAGACTCATTATAATACTACAATGATGAAAACAATGGTATAAAGATAGACAAATAAATCAATGGGGCCAGTGCAGTGGCTCACACCAGTAATCCCAGCACTTTGGGAGGACAAGGCAAGAGGGTCACTTGAAGCCAGGAGTTTGAGATCAGCCTGGGCAACATGGTGAGACCCTGTCTCTACAAAAAAATAAATAAATAAATAAATAAATAAATAAATAAATAAATAAATAAATAAATAAACAAATAATAAAAATAAAAATAAAAATAAATTTACATTATTATTATTATTATTATTATTATTATTATTATTATTATTATTTTGAGATAGTGTCTTACTCTGTCACCCAGGCTGGAGCGCAATGGCGCGATCTCCCGGGTTCAAGTGATTCTCCTGCCTCAGCCTCCCGAGTAGCTGGGATTACAGGCACCCACCATCATGCCCAGCTAATTTTTGTATTTTTAGTAGAGATGGGGTTTCACCATGTTGGCCAGGCTGGTCTTGAACTCCTGACCTCAGGTGATCCGCCCACCTTGACCTCCCAAAGTGCTGAGATTACAGGCGTGAACCACTGTGCCCAGCCAAAAGAAATTTTTTTTAAATTAGCCAAGTGTTGGCCGGGCGCGGTGGCTTGCGCTTGTAATCCCAGCACTTTGGGAGGCCGAGGCGGGCAGATCACGAGGTCAGGAGATCGAGACCACGGTGAAACCCTGTCTCTACTAAAAATACAAAAAATTAGCCGGGCGTGGTGGCGGGCGCCTGTAGTCCCAGCTACTCGGAGAGGCTGAGGCAGGAGAATGGCGTGAACCCAGGAGGCGGAGCTTGCAGTGAGCCGAGATCAGGCCACTGCACTCCAGCCTGGGTGACAGAGCAAGAGACTCTGCCTCAAAAAAAAAAAAAAAAAAAAGTAAGAAAAAAATTAGCCAAGTGTGGTGGTGCACATCTATATTGCCAGCTACTCAGGAGATTGAGGCAGAAGGATCGCTTGAGCCCAGAAGTTTGAGGCTGCAGGAGCCATGATCATGCCACTGCCTGGATGACACAGTGAAATCCTGTCTCTAAAAATTAATTTTTTTTTTGACATGGAGTCTTGTTCTGTCACCCAGGCTGGAGTGCAGTGGTGCGATCTCAGCTCACTGCAACCTCTGCCTCTCGGGTTCAAGCAATTCTCTTGCCTCCGCCTCCCGAGTAGCTAGGACTACAGACACGCACCACCACGCCCAGCTATTTTGTGTACTTTTAGTAGAGACAGGTTTTGCCATGTTGGCCAGGCTGGTCTCGACCTCCTGACCTCAAGTGATCCACCCACCTCAGCCTCCCAAAGTGCCGGGGTTACAGATGTGAGCCACCATAACCAGCCTATAAAAAAATTTTTTTAATTAAAAAAAAAAAGAAATCAATGGAACAGAAGAGAGAGTACAACAACAGACCTAAATCTATTTAGCCAATTGATTTCCACAGAGATGTAAAGGCACGGATATTGTTTTCAACAAATGCTGCAGAAATTTGATTATCCATAGGCAAAAACATGAAACTATATCCATACCTGTACCATACACAAAAAATTAATACTAAATAGATCACAGACTTTAATATGAAGCCCAAAACTATACAACTTCTAGAAGTAAACACAGGGGCACAAAAACTTTTGAAGGTAATGGATGCATTATTTATCTTAATTGTGGTGACTATTTCATGGATGTATACATATGTCAAAACTTAAACTGTACGTTTTGAATATGTGCAGCTTATTGTATGTCAGTTATATTTCCATAAAAGTATAAAAAAGGCAGGACATGACAAAAATGAAGGAAAAATAAAGACATTTTTGATAAACAAAAACAGAGAATTCCCCACCACAAACCTGTATTATAAGAAATGCTAAAGGAAGTTCTGCAGCCTAGGGGGTAATGATACCAGATTGGCACTCAGATCAACAAGAAGAAATGAAGACACTACAGCCATTAAAAAATAAAGTTAAAAACAATTTTAGGGCAATAAATTTGACAATTTAGATAAAATGGAAAAATTCCTTAGAAGATAAAAGATAACAAAAACAACTAAAGGAGAAATAGGACACCTGAATGGCCCACGTTATACATACTTAATTTTTTTTGTGATTCGATATCTACCTACAAAGAAAGTCTTGTGTCCAGATGTCTTCACTGCTGAATTCTATCAAACATTTAAGGAAGAAATAATACCAATCTTACACAAACATTCAAAAACGTAAGGAGAGAACATTTCTCAATTCACTTTTCTGAGGTCAATATTAATCTCACATCAAAATGAGACGAAGAATATGGGAAAAATGTATAGATCAATAATCCTCATTAACATAGATTTTAAAAATCCTTAACAAATTATTAGCAACTTGAATTAAACTCTATATTACGACAATATATCATAAAACCAAATAGGAAAGATATGGTTTAACTTTAAAAAAATCAATGTAATTCAACATATTAGCAGAACATAGGAAAACATATAGATGTAGTAAAATCATTTTTGACAAAATTCAACACCAATATATGATTTTTAAAAAATTCAGACAACTTAGAATAGAAGGTAGCTTTCTTAAACTGACTTAAGGTATCTATGAAAAAACCAACATCTAACATCATACTTAATGGTAAAAGACTGATTGTTTTCCCTACAAAATGAGAAACAAGACAAAAATGTCCATTCTCACAATTTCTATTCAGTATTGTACCGAAAGTTCTAGTCATTGTAATACAGCAAGAAAAATAAATAATTGCACATGCATTAGAAAGAAAGCTGTAAAATAGTACAGACTACATGATCATGTAAATTAAAATTTCTAAGTAATCTAGAAAAAAGCTACAAGGACTAAGAAGTGAATTTTAGTAAGGTCACATGATACACAGTCCATATAAAAAAGTCCTGTATCTTGCCTGATTGTTCTGGCTAGGACTTCCAGTACTATGTTGAATTAGGAATGGTGAGAGTAGGCACCCTTGTCTTATTCCAGTTCTCAAGGGGAATGCTTCCAGTTTTTGCCCATTCCGTATGAAGCTGGCTGTGGGTCTGTCATAGACGGCTCTTTTTATTTTAAGGTATGTTCCTTCAAGGGCTAGTTTCTTGAGGGTTTTTATCATGAAAGGATGTTGGATTTTATTGAAAGCTTTTTCTGTGTTTATTGAGATAATCATATTGTTTTTGTTTTTAATTCTGTTTATGTGGTGAATCACATTTGTTGATTCACATATATCGAACCAACTTTGCATCTGAGGAATGAAGCCTACTTGATCATGGTGAATTAACTTTTTGATGTGCTGCTGGATTTGGTTTACTAGTATTTTGTTGAGGATTTCTGCATCTATGTTCATCAGGGATATTGGCTTGTAGTTTTCTTTTTTCTTGCCAAGTTTTGGTATGAGATGTTGGCTTTGTAGAATGAGTCAGGCAAGAGAAATAAAGGGCATCGAGATAGGAAAAAAAGAAGTCAAACTATCTCTCTTCACAGATGATATTATTCAATATCTAGAAAACCCTGAAGACTATGCCAAAGGGCTCCTGGAACTAACAAATGCCTTCAGTAAAGTTTCAAGATAAAAAATCAATGTGTAAAAATCTGTAGCATTTCTATACACCAATAACATTCAAGCTGAGAACAAATCAAGAATACAATCCCATTTGCAATACCATTTGCAATCGCCATAAAAAAGAAAAACACAAATACCTAGGAATACATCTAACCAAGAAGGTGAAAGATCTCTACAAGGAGAACTACAAAATACTGCGGAAAGAAATCATAAACGACACAAACAAATAGAAAACCATTCCATGCTCATGGATTGGAAGACTCAATATCATTAAAATGACCATACTGCCCAAAGCACTCTACAGATCCAATGCTATTCCTATCAAACTACCAATATCATTTTTCACAGAACTAGAAAAAACTGCTCTAAAATTCATATGAAACCCAAAAAGAGCCCAAATAGCCAAAGCAATCTTAAGCAAAAAGAACAAAGGTGGAGACATCATATTACTTGACCTCAAACTATACTATAAAGGTACAGTAACCAAAACAACATGGTACTGTACAAACACAGACACATAGCCCAATCAAACAGAATAGAGAACCCAGAATAAAGCTGCACACCTGCAGCCATCTGATCTTCAACAAAATCAACCAAAATAAGCAATGGGGAAAGGATTCCCTTTGCAATAAATGGTGCTGGGATAGATGGCTAGCCATATACAGAAAAACGAAACTGGCCCCTGCCTTTCACCATATACAAAAATTAACTCAACATTTAAATATAAGACCTCAAACTTTAAGAATCCTATAAAAATAAATCCTATAAAAATAAAGAAAAGAATCCTATAAAAATAAAATAAATGGACATCAGCCTTAGGAAAGAATTTATTGCTAAGTCTTCAAAAGCAACTGCAATAAAAACAAAAATTAACAAGCAGGACCTAATTAAACCAAAGAGCTTCTGCAGAGCAAAATAAACTATCCAGAGAGTAAACAGACAACCTACAGAATAGGAGAAAATATTTGTAAACTATGCATCTGACAAAGCTCTAATATCCAGAATCTATAAGAAACTTAAACAATTGAAAAAGCAAAAAAAACAAATAACCCTATCAAAAAATGGGCCAAAGACATGAATAGACACTTCTCAAAAGAAGACATACAGGCAGCCAGCAAATATGAAAAAATGTTCAACATCACTAGTCAGCAGAGAAATGCAAATCAAAATCACAATGAGAAAACTCACACCAGACAGCATAGCTATTACTAAAAAGTCAAAAAAATAACAGGTGCTAGCAAGGCTGCAGAGAAAAAAGAACACTTATACTCTGTTGGTGGGAATGTAAGTTATTTCAGCCATTGTGGAAAGCAGTTTGGAGGTTTCTCAAAGAACGTAAAACAGAACTACCATTCAACCCAGCAATCCCATTACTGGGTATATATCCAAAAGAAAATGTTATTCTACCAAAGAGACACATGCACTCACGTGTTCATCACAGCACTATTCACAATAGCAAAGACATGGAATCAATCTAGGTGCCCATCAACAGTAGATTGGATACAGAAAATGTGGCAAATATACACCATGGAATACTATGCAGCCATAAAAAAGGATGAAATCATGTCCTTTGCAGCAATATGGATGAAGTTGGAGGCCATTTTCCTAAGCAAATTAATGCAGGAACAGAAAACAAAAATACTCCATGTTCTCACTTATAAGTGGAAGCTAAACTTTGGGTACTTGTGGAAATAAAGATGGCACAATAGACACTGTGATCTAGAGGGTGGAAGAAGGCAGGGGACAAGGGTTGAAAAACTAACTATTGAGTACTATGCTCAGTACCTGGGTGAAGGGGTCAATCATACCCAAAACCTCAACATCATGCATTATACCCAGGTAACAAACCTGCACTTGTATCCCCTGAATTTAAAATAAAAGTTGAAATTATTTTTTAAAAAGAAAGTTAATAGTATTTCTATATACTAATACCAAACAACTGGAAAATGAAATAAAAAATAAAATTCCACTCACATTAGTATCCAAAAACATGAGAAACTGAGGAATAAATTAATACAACATGTGTAACATCAAACACTGAAAACTACAAAACACGGCTGACAGAAACTAAAGAAGAGCTAAATAAATGAAGAGATGTACTATGTTCATGTTCAACATTATTAAGATGTCAATTATCCCCAAATTGATCTACAGATTGGACCCAATTGATATCTTTGTAGAAAAAGATGAGTTGATTGTAAAATTGAAACAGGAATGTAAAGAACCTAGAACAGCCAGAAAAGTCTTGAAAAAGAAAAACAAAGTTTGAGGCTTAAACTTCTCAGTCTCAAAAATTATTATAAAGCTACAGTAACCAAAAGAGTATGGTATTGGTAAAATGATAGACACATCAATCAATAGAACAGAACTGACAAGCCAGAAAGAGATACTTATATGGCAAATTGATTTTCCACCAAGGCTCCAAAAACAATCTAATGAGGAAAATAATGTCGTTCCAACAAATGGTACCAAAACAACTGGCTATCCCACATAGCAAAAGAAATAAATAACCATCAACCTTACCTCACACCATAAACAAAAATTAACTGAAAATATACCATAGCCCTGAATAAATGTACGGCAAAAACTATGAAACTTCTAGAAGAAGACATAGGAGAAAATCTTTGCAACCTTAGGATAGGTAAATATTTCTTAGAACACAAAAACCTATGTAATAGGAGAAAATAATTCCAGAATATATAAAGACTCTTAGAACTCGATAATAATAAATTTATATAGGCAAAAAATTTGAACAGATCCTTCACAAAACAAGACATTCAAATGGTCAATAAGCCCACAAAAAGATGTTCACCATCATTAGTCATCAGGGAGAAGAAATTAAAGCCACAATCAGATACCACTACACACCCACTAAAATAACTAAAATGAAAAAGACTGACAACACCAAGTGTTGGTGAGAATGTGAGGCAACTGACACTTTCCCACACTGCTGATGGAAATGCAAAATGGTACAACCACTTTGGAAACAGTTTGGTGACTTATTAAAAATTTAAATATATATATACTACACCACTTAGCAATTCCACTCTCAGTTATTTACCCAAAGAAAGGAAAATGTATATTCACATACAGACCTGTTCATGAACGTTCTCAGCAGCTTTACTCATAACAGCCAAAAACTGGAGACAACGCAAAACGTCCATCCACAGGTGACTGGATAAACAAACTGTGGTATGTCCATACAACGGACTATGACTCAGCAACAAGGAATGCTGATACATACAATAGGGATGAGCCTTGGAAGCAGCAGCAGACTCACAAGCTCCCCCAGTGACCTGCTTTAAGATGAAACCACCAGTTCATAAGACATACAGAAGGAACAGAGGAATGTGTTAAATTACATCAGAGGGATACCAGTCAGAAAGATATAGGACATATAACTGATTTATTACCCAATAAATAAGTTATAAGAAAAAGAAAGTAGGAGAGAAATCTATAGACTTAAGAGAATTAGAAATCAAATGTTAGGGTCCTGATTTGAACAAGGCACTGTTTAAAGCAAATTATGAGACAACTAGGGAAATCTGAACATGGATTAGAGAGTTGATGATATTAAGGAATTATTGCTAAATTACTAGATAGGATAACAGTTTTTTAAGCCCACACCTTTTAAAGAAACAAAAGTATTTACAAATAAAATGACAGGATGTCTGGGATTTGCTTCAAAATAATCAGTGGTGAGGGTGAGGAGGGTGGAGACTATTGGGAAATGGGTAGGATTATGGATAAAATAAGCATGGCCATAATTTTATAATTGTTAAAACAGGATGCTGGTTGCATAAAGATTCATTAATTAGTCTTTCTACTTTGGTATATATTTACATTTTTCAATAATAAAAAGTTTCTTTAAAGTGCTCTGAGGGGAGGAATTAGCTCCACAAATGTTCATTCTTCTTGTCAGCTGGGCCTGAAATCTTAAGCAGAGTTGGGACCAACTGAAATCAAGCAGTGGGTACAAAACAGACATAATTAAAGCGAATTACACCTGTGGTAGCATGCATCTGTCCCATCTGTCCAGAACCCAACCCCGCTCTGCCAACGGGAATCCAGCAGTCTTCGGGGACTGGGGCTGAGGTGGCCTGGGCTGGGGACAAGGTTGTGATGTGTAAGTGAAGCCGGGGAGCCCAGCAATTCTCCTGCCTAGGTGCCAGTGGTTTCTATAGAAACCACCAGAGAAATGATATTTCACAGAGCACAAAGCGTCTCCACTGGCCTCCACTGGCTTTGTTCACACTTGCCCATCTGCAGCTGAGATCCAGCCTATCAAAGTGGCCCTCACAGCTCACTTTTAAATAGGTACAGATCATTATAAAGCACCTGCTTTCAAATGTTTCCAAGGAGACAGAGGCCCCAAGACACCCCTCTCTCTAAATTCATTAGCATTTAACACTCCTTAATGAGGCTTAAAGATGGCGCGCTTTAATAACCACATGCGGGGGGCAGGGGGAGGACACCTTTCCCTTTTATATTCAGGTGTAACTGATGAGCTGGCTCAGGCTCCCAGGGAACACGCTTTAAAGGCAATGGTGACAACATGCTGGGCGTGTCTGGGGAGGTCTCCCTTATCTCTAAAGCCTCCCTTGGGGTGTTCAGCTCTGGCTCACAACCTAAAAATGGCCAGGGTGGAGGCCCTGCACTGGCCGCCATGGGCAGCCAAGCTGACCTTGTTTCCTAACTCTCCTCTGAATGCACATGCACACACACACACACACACACATGCACGCACACAGACACAGACACATGGACAGACACACACACATGCATGGATGGACACATACACATGCACAGACACACATACATACAGACACACACACTCACAGACACACACTGCATGTTCTCCAGCGACAACCCTCACCATTCCCTCATGTGTTGTGCCCTTTAGTGCCTATGTGCCTTTATACATTCCTTATGCCTAAAATACCCTACCTTGACTTGCTGCCTAGAAAACTCCTATGTATCCTTTGAAACCCTCTGCCAGCCAAGCCTCCCAATGTGGCAAGCAAAATCATTAGCTCCTTCTTCTGTGAGTCTTTCATCAGCCCCCACAGCAGTTCCCATCAGGATGCACTCTGTGGAGACTGGCTCCTCCCCTCGCCATGCAGGGAGGGGCCTCATGTTCCCCTACGCTGTGGCCACTTGGCCATGCAGCGGTTAATTCAGCAAGTGTCTATAGGACCCCTAACAAAGAACTCTAAAGTGAGCAGCTCCAGGACACTGGTGGAACTGGAGCTGGCAGGTGGGGAGCAGCCTGTGAGTGTCTTGGGTCCCCCAGCTCCCCTGACTCCAGGAGAGGGAACTGACTACTCGCAGCAGGAAGGCCTCGTCGGAGCCATTCCCAGCTAACTGGGGGTTGTGCTCTACACAGGCTAGGTCATGGAGTTCAGCCTATTCCTGGCAGATGGGGAAACTGAGGACCAGGGAATGAGGGCACTGAATGTGGGGGGCTCAGGAGAGCCTTAAGGCCTTTCCCCTTAAGCAGGGAGGTTGTGAAACTGGCCCTCAGACAATGTAGAGAGGTGGACGACACCAGGCTCAGAGCTGAGTGAGAGGGCAAGGGCCAGCACAGTGGGGGGCTCTGCCTGCACCTCCCACAACTATCAAGTGGCCATGCCTGAGGCACTTCCTAGCAGAAGCAGAACATGTCCTCCAACGACAGCCTTCCTAGGTGTAAGCCCCATCTAACAGCCCAAAGAGCTGTCTGGGGACAGGTCACGGGACCCGGGGAGGGATGAGGAACAGGATCCACCAAAGGGTGGTAGGAAGGAACAGGGGAGGAGGGCTCCCTGGGGCTCCTGGAGAGTGAGATGAAGCTGGCCTTTGTCTGCCGCACAGCTCCAGGCAGACTGCACCGTCCTCCTCTCTGCATTGCCTGAGGAGCCATTTCCCAGCATCCTCCTCCAAGGAAAAGGTCCAAATGGCCCTTGTGAGCCCCCACATTCAGTGTCCCCATTCTCTGGTCCTCAAGTTCTCCATCCGTCAGGAAGGGCTGAGCTGTACCTTCCTCTGTCTTGGAGGGTATTTACTGGCTTGTTGCCACGTGGGAATCACAGGGCCTCTGACAGCTCCTGGGGTGCCTTACGCAGGGGTTCCCACAGTGACAGCTCCTAAGTTCCCATTTTAGGTCCTTTCCCCCACATCCTGAGTGTCCACACTTATTCAGCAATAATTAATTCACTTCTCCCTTTAAAAAATTAATCAAAGACATGGGAGAATGTGTATCTGAGCTTCTGAGCAGCCTGAGATGACCGGTGTTATCGCACTGGGTTAGAACATCTTCAGACGAAAGCACAGACACTTGACGTTTTGGCCAGGTATGCTGCCTGGCTGGGGGGAAGGTACAATCTCTGCTCCACTTTTAGCAAAACTGAAGACAGCTCATGATGGCCAATTATCATGAGCTTGTGGAGGGCACAACCCTGTTGTGATCATCATCTGAAGACATCAAGATGGCCAGGAGCATTTATTGAACACTCTAAGTGCCATCCGTCTTGCTAGGTGCCTTACATGTGACCTCCTTAATCCTCGTGACCACTTTGGGAAGTTAGGCTCGCCAGCTGCACTGTACAGTTGAGGACACTGAGGTCAGACAGGTGAAGTGCCCTGGCCACAATCATGAAGCGAGGTGCAGGCAGAGCCACTGTCACACCAACTCCGTAGCCTGACGTTCGAGCCAGACCCCTCTGTACCATGCACTACACCAGGTCGCCCGGTGCACACAGTAGCTGCTCAATTAGTGTCTGCTGAATTTGAACTGAATCTAAACATACCCACAGAGAAACTGTCATGTTGAAGACTGTGAAATTTTAAATTACAGATACAAAACACAAGGGAAAGGAAGAAAAGCAGAAATAGACAATTACACATGTATTTGTGTGTTGATCCTCTCAAGTGAAAAATTGGTTTCCCTTACTTTATAGTGGAGCCACGAATTAAAACTGGGCTCTAACAATGCAGCCACCCCGAAGGGCAGCCCAACTCTGAAACGCCCAGGCCCCTGCCTCGCAGCACCCCCTGCCTCGCAGCACCCCCTGCAGCTGCCTCCTCCACGCACCCTCAACCCCAAAGAAGCCATGTAGGACAATGGACAGAGGCTCAGTCCTACTCTGAACAGAGATGGAGATGGTGAGGCTCGCTTGGCTGAGCCAGCGTCAAAACTGTGGGGGGCCCCAAAACCCGAGGCCCTGCCTATCCCCAGAGAAACTAACTAGGGCACTGAGGGGAGGGGTCTATCTCTCTGATGAGGCACAGGGTCAACAGAGACCAAAAAAGGCCACTTTGCCGTGCACTGGCCTTGGGCTGGGCCACAGAGAATGCCCCGTGCCCAGCATGCCTCCACCTGACCATCCCCACCCCTCCTTCTCCACCCTCCACAGCCAGAGCCACTTCACCCTCCTCGGGTCCCTAGAAGAAGGAGCAGAAAAGGCGAGCTGCCTCCAGGCCACTGAATTAGGGCAGGGCCTCCCCTGGGGCCCCTGCAGGCCCTGAACCACCCAGAACCGCAGCAGGAGAGAAGTGAGAGTGAGCAAGCCACCTCACTCTCAGGCCCCTCCAGTGTCCACACCAGGAGGACACACAATGCACTAGGAGGGAGTTGCCCCATCCCGTCAGGCTCGCCCTCCTCGTTGGTGCACAGAGAGGATGCGGCAGGTAAGAGAGAAGTAGGGGAGGAGGGTTGTGGCACCTCTAGAAAGATAGCAACCAGGTCCCAGGGAACCTCTGGGTGGAGTGGGGCCAGGCAGGCTGCAGGACCATTTCCCAGCGCTTGTACCATCCCCCATCTCAGGGACAGCTCTGTCTCCCCACCAACTGTCAATTTCCAGTACTTGTATCCCACCTGACTCCAAACACTGAATTCTACATTCACCAGGTGTGCAGTGAATCCTGGCCACCTCTTTGAGTTCTGAGGTGCTTGGCTGGGCTGATTAGCAAGGACTGGGAGCAAAGCAGAACACAGCGAACTTCACCCCCTGGGACCCATTCCACAGCCCAGGACAGGAGCTCTGGAAGGAAGGAGGCGTCTTGTGGCCCATCTGCTCTATCTCCCAGCCCCACTTCCCTCCTGCCTTGAGAAGGAGGTGGCTTTCTTCCCTACACTCACCCTGCTCCCTCAGCCACCACCCCACCTCCAGCCCATCTCTCTGCACCAGTGCCTTCCTCCAGGATGGAGGTGAACATGCGTAAGTCTCACCTACGCTGAAAACAAGCAAACTAACAAATGAACCCCATTCTTCAGGGTTAGCTGGCAACCCCTTCCGGAAGGAAGCAGGCAGTGGTTTCCAGAACCTAAAAACCATGCTTACCCTTCGACTAATTCTGCGTTTAAGAATTTATGTGCAGAGACGTTTGCCTTAGTGTTGTAATAAGGGAGCCACTGGAAATCTTATCAACACCCAACAATAGAGGGCTGGTTAAATACATCTTGGTATAATATATTGAGTAATTATTAAAAATTATAGCATCCAAAAACCTTTTAACAATATGGGAAATGCTAATGATATTATAATAAGCTGAACGACAATTATATAAAAATGTAAATATATATACATAAAATGAAGGATACCAACTGTCGATGGTGGTTATGGCTGGGTTGAAATTTAATGGGTTATCTACTTTATATTTTTCCATTTCCCAAGTAGCCAACCAAGACCATGTATTCCTTTTCTAATCAAAACGAACATCTAGAGAACAACCACCTCACCCTCCATTCTGAAGTCATGGGCAGCACTTGGGTCTCCAGGTCTCCAAGGCCCTTTTTTGCCTCTACCCCTACACTCTGCTTGCACCCAAGTCACAGGGGGACCCCATGACAAGCCCTCTCATCGGCTCACAGCCCCACTCAGGCCAAGTAAGAGACAGAAGGGGAGGGACAGGGCTGCCACTGGCTTGCATGGCACCTTGGTTCCTATTAGAGAAAGATACCCCTTCGAGTAGAAACCATTCCAAATCAGGGGCATGGCCTGGCCAGCAGGGCTTAGAATGGAATCCAGACCCCACCTACCCCTCAGCAAGGTGCCTCTCTGCACTGTACAGACTGCACAACCTCACATGTTGGCCCCAGAAGAGGAGGACGCAGGGACTGGGGTGGTGGAGAAGGGAGACCCTAAAGCCGCTGCAGAGGTTTCTGGCTGGGCCAGCAACTGGGTAGAGGTGGTGCCAGCAGCAGGGCAAGAGACAGTTCCTGCACCTTCTCTGAATCCTCTAAACTAGGAAGACACCCTATACACAGCAGGTGCTCTGCAGTGTTCAATGAGCAAATGAGTGAGGCGAGCCAAAAAACCAACCTTTTTGAAAAAAAAAAAAAAAAAAAAAAAAAAAAAAAAAAAAAAAAAACCAAGAAATCTGTTTGGTGGAAAAGAGGCATGCAGAGGGTAAGGAGAGCTATCCACTCCTCATCTCCCTTCTGAACTGGGCGTGGCAATGGCCCACTTGTTACAGGACGTGGCCCTCGGTCTCCTCTCAGCATGTCCATCTCCCTCCACAGCCTCCACGCCAGATTTGCAGAGAAGCACCAAGCAGTCTTCCCTCAGAGGTGTGAGAAAAGGCTGTGGCTGCCAGGAAAGCCTGCCCACTGACAGGGTACATGGAACATCTGTGTGCATAAAACCACACAGCCATCAGCACGCTCCTGAAACTGGGAATCTAATTGTTGGGGCACAAATTGAATTGCACAAACTTTCCTAAAGTTATACAGTCTTTGCAGAGTTATACTGCAGGTCCATGGAGGTTGGCACAATCACTTATTCAAGAAACAGTGACTGAACTGCTGGCCAGGTGCCAGCACACACACGGTCTGGGGATACCAGGTTGGAAAAGACCATCATGTCTCCCAGCCCTCACTGGGCTCGCATCCCACTGGGGGACAACCAGGAGCTACAACCTAGGCTATCAAGCTGTGGAAGCAGCACCACCTGACGGGGGGAGGGGGACACCCAATCCATTCGAGCTTGGGACAATTTCCTGGAGAGGAGACATCACTAGAGACTTGGAGGACAGGTGACATCTAGCCAAAAAGAAGGGAAATTCAAGGGAAAAAGAAAAATATGTTCAAAATCGACCTGAGGCTAAATTGAAGCACACCTCCTGCAGCCCACCTCTCCACTGATGACAACTGAAATTCTGGACAAAATACAAAAAGCAACTCCCTGAGGACTCGAAAAGTAAACAAGAGCAGGTGGCTTCTGAGAGAGAGAGAGAAACTCAGAGAAGTGACTAGTACAGAGGTGGGAACCCGATTTCTTTTTTTTTTGTTTTGTTTTTGTTTTGTTTCTTTTTTCTTATTTTCTCTAACAGCTTTGACCTGAGAAGAGGACTCTAGCGGAGCTGTGCTGGCAGCTTCAAAGTATATGAAGCAAAAAAAATCACAGAACTGAAGAGAAAAATACACAAATTCACAACTATAGCTGGAGATGTCAACACTCCTCTCTCAGTCACTGAAAGAACAAGTAGATTAAAAAACAGCAAGGATGTAAAAGAACGGACATCGTCATCAACCAATTGACCAAATTGCCACTTATAGAACACTCCACCCAACAACAGCAAAATGCACGGAGCATATGGAACATTCAACACAGCAGGCTATGTTCTGGGCCATAAAGCTAACTAACCTTAGCAAATTTAGAAGAACTGAAATACAAAGTATGTTTTCTGACTACAACAGGATTAAACTAGAAATTAATGATAGAAAGCTATCTTCCAGCCTGACCAACACGGTGAAACCCCGTCTCTATTAAATACAAAAATTAGCCGGGAATGGTGGTACATGCCATTAGTCCCAGCTATTCTGGAGACTGAGGCACGAGAATTGCTTGAATCCAGGAGGCGGAGTTTGCAGTGAGCCAAAATCACACCACTGCACTCCAGCCTAAGGGACAGAGCAAGACTCTGTCTCCAAAAAAAGAAAGAAAGAAAAAGAGAAAAATCTGGCAAATCTCCACGTTTCCACATGCTTGGAAACCGAATAATACACTTCTAAATAGCCCATATGTCAAAGAGAAAGTCTACAGAAAATTAGAAAGTATTTGTAATTGGATTAAAATTAAAATACAGCCAGCATATTATAATTAAAATTTGTGGGATATAGACGAGGCAGTGCTGAGAGGAAAATGTGTAGCATTAAAATGTTTATATTAAAAAAGATCTCAAATCAATGGCCTAACTTGCCTCCTTAAGAAATTACAAAAAGAAGGGCAAATTAAATCCAAAGCAAGCAGACAGAAGAAGATAAAAATTAGAGCAGAAATTAAGGAAGTAGAAAAACAATAGAGAAAATCAGTATTTCTTTGAAATTTTCAGTAAGATTGATAAATCTCTAGTCGCAATCGCTGAGTAAAAAGACACAAATACCATTATCAGGAATGAAAGAGGAGACATCACTACAGGCTCTAAAAATATCAAAAGAAAAAGAGAATATTACAAATCGGTTTATGTACATTAAGTTTCACAACTTAGATAAGATGAACCAATTCTTTGAGGCATGCAACTACCAAGTCTCACTCATGAAGATATATACAATCTGAATAGTTCTACATCAAACCTCAAAGAGATCAAACAAGATACCACTTTGTACCCACTAGGATAGGTATAATATAAAAGACAAGTAAGAACAAGTGTTGGTGAGGCTATGGAAAAATCAGAACCCTCATACATTGTTGGTGGGAATATAAAATGGTGCAACCACTTTGGAAAACAGTCTAGCAGTTTCTCAAAAGGTTACACATACAGCTACCAACCATATGACTTTGCAATTCTACTTCTAGGAAGAACCATGAGAAATGACAACATATATCCACACAAAAACTTACAAACAAATGTCCAAAAATGGAAACAATGCAAACGTCCATCACCTAGAGAATGGAGAAACAAAATGTGTATATCCATACAATGGAATATTATTTGGTCATAAAAAGAAGTGGAAGACTTCATGTTAATGGTCTGGCATGTAAGGAGCTTATAAATCAAAACTCTGTCCTAACAAGTAAAAAGCTGAACAAACTGTAAAACTCTTCTCAGATCCATAAAAGAAGTGAGATCGCAGGGCAAACCACTGCCCCCAAAACTGGAGACATAGACAGGTGAATAAACAATCACAACGCATTGGAGCACAAATTTCCACAGGAACCAGGGCCAGGAAACTGAATTATAATTGACAAATTGCTAGAGGCTCATTGTGGACAAGTCAGAGAGATTAAAAACTCTGGAAGACCTGGTCATCAGTGGCCCCCAAAATTTTGTGCATTTTACCTCCAGGAGCTACCAGGTTCTCACAGTGAAGACTGGAGAAAATCCCCTTATGTTTCCAGCAGAAGGAGAAAAGGAGTTACTTTGGGTTTTTTGGTCTTTTGGTTTGTTTGTTTCTGAGACGCAGTCTCACCCTGTTACCCAGACTGGATACAATGACATGGTCTCAGCTCACTGCAACCTCCGCTTCCAGGGTTCAAACCATTATCCTGCCTTAGCCTCCCAAGTAGCTGGGATTATAGGCGCCCGCCAACACGCCCAGCTAATTTTCATATTTTTAGTAGAGACGGAGTTTCCCCATGTTGACCAGGCTGGTCTCAAACTCCTGACCTTGTGATCCACCCTCCTCGGCCTCCCAAAGTGCTGGGATTACAGGCGTGGGCCACTGTGCCCAGCCGTAACTACTATGAAATATAACAGAGCATTCTGTTCTTTTTTAAGTATTTATTTTTGTAGAGTCAGGATCTTGCTATGTTATTTGTTTGTTTGTTTGTTTTTGTAGAGTCAGGATCTCGCTATGTTGCCCAGGCTGCTCTCTTAACTCCTGCCTCAGCCTCCTAAAGTGCATTCTGCTCTTAATGAGGTCTGTCCTGCAGAGAAATTAGTTAGCCAGAGTCTAACCTGCTGGGTTTATCACAGCCTAGCTGACCTGGGGGAAGGGTAATACCCAGCACCCATTGGCTCCCGCCTTCCACATGGGAGAAGGGAAACACCCAATTCCTTCCCCTCTAGCCTTCTATGTGGAGGAAGAAAACACCCAGCTCCAGCCCATTCTAGCTGTCCTGTCCTATCTAAAGGGGAGAGGGGACTAAGAAGTACATGTGAGCTCACAGTCCAGAAGCAGACTCTCTAAAAGACTAATCTAGCCACAAGACACTTCCCCACTACCCCGACACTACACCACATTACTAAAGTCCTTTTTATGGCAGTTCCTTTTACCTAGCTCATCTTGTCTGGCTAGCAAGAAAGAATTATAAGGCATACTAAAAGGCAAAAAACATAGCTTGAAGAGCAAGTATCAGAACTAGACTCAGATATGGCAGTGATGACGGAATTATCAGGCTGCAAATTTAAAACAACTATGATCAACATGCTAAGGGCTCTAATGGAAAAAGTAGACAATACGCAAGAACAGAAGGGCACTGTAAGCAGACAGACAGAAATTCTAAGACCAAAAATAACTGCTTGAGATCAAAAGCACTGTAACAAAAATAAGGAACACTGCACTGCTGGGTGCAGTGGCTCACGCCTATAATCCTAACACTTTTAGGAGGCCAAGGTGGGAGGATCCCTTGAGCCCAGGACATTGAGGCTGCAGTGAGCTGCAATCACAGCATTGCATTCCAGCCTGGGAGAGAGTATGAGACCGTATATCCAAAAATAAGAAATAAAAACTGAAGAATGCTTTTTATGAGTTTAGTAGCATGGATACAGCTGAGGGAGGAATCTTTGAGCTTGAGGATATCTCAACAGAAACAGATCCGGTGTCTGGTGAAGGCACCCTTGCAGATTTGCAGTCATCTGTCTTCTCACCGTATCCTCACACGGTGGAGAAAGATTCATCTCTCTCGTGTCTCTTCTTATAGGGGCACTATCCCCAGTCCTATGGGCTCCCCCCTCATGTCCTAATTACCACCCAATGACTCCACCTCCTAATATCATCACATTAGGGATTAGGGCCTCAACATATGAATTTTGGAGAGGACACAAACATTCAGTCTATTGTACATCTCATTAAACATTTGTCCAAACCCATAGAATGTACAATATCAAAAGTGAACCCTAACGTAAACTATAAACTCTGAGTGACAACGATGTGTCACTGTGGGTTCACCATCTGTAACAGATGGGCCACTCTGATGCAAAATGATTACGGGGAGGTTGTGCATAAGCACGGGCAGAGGGCAAATGGGAAATCTCTAGCCCTTCTGCTAAATTTCTTCTGTGAACATAAAACTCCTCTAAAAAATAAAATCTAATTTTAAAAAAACATAAAATAAAGGAGTGAAGTCCTGATATAGGCTACAATGTGAATGAATCTTGAAAATATTATGTTAAGTGAAAGAAGCCAGTTACAAAAGACCATTTATATAAAATGTCCATAACAGACAAATCTATACAGACAGAGTAGATTCATGGTTGCCAGGGGCTGGGGAATTGGGGGGATAGGCATGGCTACTAAAAAACGTGGTTTCTTTTTGGGGTGATGAAAATGTTCTCAACCAACTGCTGTGGCTGCATAACTCTACAAACACACTAAGAACTGAGTGAATGAGTGAATGAGTGAGTTGCACAATACAGAATAAAGCTGTTACCAAAAAACATTTAATGAGTATTTACTTTAGGCCCAATGTGGTAGCTCACACTTGTAATCCCAGCACTTTGGGCTGACGCAGGAGAATCGCTTGGGTCAGGAGTTCAAGACTAGCCTGCACAACATAGTGAGACCCTTCTCTACAGAAAATTTTAAAATTAGCCAGGCATGGTGGCAGGCGCCTGTAGTCCCAGCTACTAGAGAAGCTGAGGCTGGAGGATACCTTGAGCCCAGGAGTTCGAGGCTGCAGTGAGATATGATAATGCCACTGCACTCCAGCCTGGGTGACAGAACGAGACCATGTCTCTAAAGAAATTTTTTTAGTTAAAGTATATTAAGACAAAAAATAACGAAGGCATCAAGCCCATGACTTTTTTGGACACTATTAGTTATGTCAAGGCTAAAATAAGTTTTCAAGTACAAGAATTGTAAATCAATAGCAAAAATAAATAAATAAAATTTTAAAACCTTAAGAAGAAGCATGTTCAGTGCAGCACAGAGCTTATTTTAGTGGCAATATGTATTACAGAATATTTATAAATTCGAATTACAGAAACATCATATTTATAGAATCAGCACAGGTCCAAAGAACCTGCTTTGTATTTTCAGAAATTGCCTGCTGCATTTTTAAGGGCAAAAATTATCAAATGGGGTGGGTGTTAATGAAAGTCTTGGAACATCGCCCTCTTGAGTGCCATGGGCCTCCCACTGTCATCCACTGAGCTTGTTGGCAGCTCACATGTGGGTTTTAAACAGGGGTCTTCTTATACAATCCCAGTGAAAGTGGTGCAGAGGGAGGCTGAAGAGGAGGACTGGGTTGCAGGGCAGGTCTCTGAGGTTCCAGATTCTGGGAACCAATTGCCCACTTCTGCCTAAGACTTTAGACAACCCAGGGGACGCACAGGGACTCCCCAGCCAATTGTGAAGGCAGCCAGTGAAGCTGATGGATCCATTGAATATTGAAAGAAACAGATGTTTTCAGCAGTCCCTTCTACAGCTTTAAGACATGGACTGTCTAACTGGATTTTGCTGCCCCATGCCCTGGGACAATGCCTGGTTTCTGGTGGGGGCTCAGAAAATGTTTGTGACATGGATAAATGAAATGTGTCCTCTTCCTGCAATAGGGAGAAGCAGAAATTAGAGGAAGATCTGGGTTCAGATCCAATCCCGTCAATGGCTGCCTACCCTGCACAGACAGCTGAACCTTTCAGAACCAGTTTCCTTGCCAATACTGTGGGGCAGGAAGACTGCTCTCACAGACATGTTGGGTTCTGTTTTCAGGCCTGAGGTTACAGGGCTGTGGTCCCTCAGAACAAAACCCACCACTGTCCCATCCATGGCCAGGTCCTGACACCAGGCACGGAGCTGCACATGGCAGTGTTCAGTGAGCATGTGAATGCCAGGGCTGTCCATGCTTCTCCAAGAACAAAGCGCACAGCCCTCACTGAAAAATATTTAGTCATGTGTTGCTTAACGACAGGGATACAGTCTGGGAAATGCGTCATTAGGTGATTTTGTCATTGCGTGAACATCATGCGCTTACACAAACCTCGACGGTATAGCCTGCGACATACCTAAGCTAGAGGTCTAGCCTATGGCTCCTAGGCTATACATTTGGACGGCATGTGACTGCACTGAACACTGCAGGTGATCACTAGGTGATAGGAATTTTTCAGCTTCACTATAATCTTACAGGACCATTGTCCTATATACGGTCTGACATTGACTGAAACGTCATTATGTGGTGCATGACTGTATGTTCATTCAAGACTAAAGCTGAATTCACACTGTGAACAAGAGGATCTGTAAGGGTTTGGGCATCAAACCACCCCCAGTTCACAGTCTTACCCCACTACCAACTGGCCACGTGCTTGTGGTGTGTAACTGAGCCCTTCCGAGCCTCAGGGCTCTGACAGAGGAAGGGGATGGTGGCAGCACCCAGTCCACCTCCCAAGAGGCCATGAGGAAATGAGCCATCGCACACACAGCGTGCACAGCGTGATGCCCGCAGGAGGCACACTGTGGTCAGCACTGGCTGCTGAAAGGGGCTCTCAAGATCATCAGGGGCTCCACCACACCCCCAGTTGACAGATGAGGAAATGGGAGCCAGGAAAGACAAGGAACAGCCTCGGGTCCTACATCTTTGCCTCCATTAGGCTCCTACTCTTATCTGCATTCAAAGTTTAGCTTGCAGCAAAGCTTAGTCAGGACTGTGGAAAGCACAAAAAGTCCAAATAAAAAGCCTTTTTAATATAAAACAGATGAAAGAGACAAATGGAGAGTAATCAAAATCTCATTAGGGCAAATAAGCAACTTGCCTACAATGCCACAAAACTGATGGCACTTTGAGCCAAGTAGGCGAAGCCGTCTCTCAGATGGCCACCATCACAAGAGTGCAAATCTCAAAGACAGTCTCACCCACTGGGGCAGAAGCCCCACAGAAACCACTCTGAATTTTCACTAGGCACCCATACCATGGCCCCCAAATCTGGCTATACATTAGAATCACCTGCAGAGTTTTCAAAAACCTGGATGCCTAGGCCACCCTGGGTAGCAATAGTTTCTAATGCTCCCTGGGTAGCTCTGGCCCATGCCCTAGATCAGTCAGGCCGGGCCAGCCCAGCCACCACCCGCTGCTTTACCAGCTCCTATTACTATCATCCTGAGATTACTCCCATCCAAGGAAGGATGCCCACAGGAGGAGAAGGAGATAAGCAAATTAATGACAGTGGCTCAGCCTCCATTCAACTGGCCAGGATAATTACTTGTGATTTTAAGAATTGGTCTTGATTAGGGCTATCAGTCATTCATGCAACAGTTTGCGCCCTTCCTGCCTCCCCTCCCTCCCTACTATGTGCTTAGCACTATGCTGGATGCTGGGAATACCACGGTAAATGGGGCAAAACTGTTTCCCTCAGGGAGTCCACATGCCACCAGAACGCTACAGCATACTAGTGATGGGCTGGGATCATAGGAAGCTGAGCTGAGGGCCCACACAGGCCCAAGGGTGAGCCACCCACTCCCCTGTCACCTGCATGGTAGGACACGTGCCTGCAAAGGGTGTGGGACAAAGCTAGAGAAGGAGGTCAAGAAACCAAGTCAAGATCTGGAAGTCAAGATGTCCCTTTACAAATTTAAAAATAATAATAAAAGTAGGAAGAAAAGATGTAGAACAAGCATGAAATATTGACGATTAGCGATTAGTGTCAATGTGACACCAAGGTGTGCTGGAGAAAGTGAGCTGGCCTGTCAGAGCTGGTTTTATCATGAGAGTCCCAGAGCAAGCAGGGAATCGGGGTTTTAGAGGTGCAGCCTTCTCTGGAGGAGCAAAGTTGGCAGATCTGAACGCATCTGCAACTCTTTTTCTCAGGCACAGAGTAGGAGCTAGACAACAAAAGAACCACTCAATCCCTAGCCTGCCCAATGTCACCCTGCACGTAGAAAGAGAGGAGGAACTGGGGCAGAGTCCAGGCTGCCAGCTGCAGGAGCCACATGTCCTAGATTTTCCAGGGCTGCTCCAATTTCCAGTGTTCAATCTTGCCTTAACTGAGAGGTAATTTGCTGAGGTTGGGGTTCCATAATGTAGTCCTGCAAAAAAGGTGATTCACCAACTTTGCTATATAAGCTTTCTTAACAAATCTGATTCATATTACAAAAGGAGAATTTATTTTTATTACTTATCCTAACTTTTGGTTGAAAATACATAGTCATCTTAAAGTGAACTTCAAGGTGGCTCTACCTTGGAACATTCCCCACACTGCTAGAGGGCCCAGTACAGCTGAGTCCGTGTCATAGGCGTCTCCTGTAACTCTACAGCTTCCATTCTGTGCTGGGCACAGAGCCACAGCACCGCAAAGCTGGAAATGCAAGAGACTCATAACTCTGTTATCCACCAAACACCAGGGAGCAGAGGAGCTCAGCCTCAGTGGAGAACTACATTGCCTCGATGGCCACGCCATATCTCATCTGACACAGGGTCTCCCGAGTCCTCCTGCCTCTGTCCACACTTCTGGAATGACTCACTACAGCTGAATTCCAGCTAGCCTTCATATCCCATTTGTCAGAGGGGCCATGCCCTCTATGTAGATCTCAGGGTGGCCACTGCCCCTGAGGTTGTGGGCAGATGGGTGCTCCTGCAGGCCTCTATCACAATGACAGTGGCGGCTGACCCCATCAGCTCACTCCAGGTTATCCTCAACACCTGCTCTGGTCCAGGCCCTGTCGGGGATGCCAGGCACAGAGGTGACTCAGGCTCCCACACCAAGCGGCTGTAAATAAACACCTGTGGATAAAAGCACCCACAGATCAAGAGTGATCGTTGTCCCTGAGATAGGTCACAGATGGTGCAGGCTAATTGAGGATAAGGTGCAAATGAGAGAAGCAAGGGACTTTTAAGTTCAGAGGCCCTTCGGTCCCTAGCTTCTCAAAATGTGGTCCATATACTATCCTCCCCTTCATTTCCTGGGAGCTTGTTAGAAATGCAGGGTCTTATCCCAATCCAGACCTGCTGAAACAGAATCTGCATCCTAACAAGAGCCCAGGTGCTCTCCTACACGGGTGAGTTTGAAAAACGCTACTTTGGAGGTGTGACTTGGCCTGCCACTTTACGACACCAATTTAAAAATTGTGAATCAGAGAGGCTTTTGCTTAAGGAATGTGCCCAAAATCACCCAGCCAAGCAAGTAACAGAGGGAGGACGGGAGCCCAGGTCTCCTGCAGCTCAGGCCAGTGGCACTAGAGGTTCAGGGGCTTCTGCAGAAATTGACCCTCACAATACTGTAAAGGTCAGACCACAGGCGTCCTGGGTTCCAGACCACACCCATGTTCAAGCAGACTGCTGAGAGGAAGAGGGGTCAGAGGATGCTGCAGCAGTGGCAGGAAGCCAGCTTCAAGTAAGTACGCACAGCTGGCTTGTGCAGAACACATCCTGCCGACCTCTGGAGATGAAGTCAGGCACTTTACAGTGATGAGATGTGCTACAAACATCAAACCCGAGGCGGAGAGATCACCCAAGATCAGCCAAGAAGAGGAGACAGGGAGCCAAACAGCCCATTTGCTGTGGTGAATTGGGCTAGACTAGAGAAGTCCAGAATCTTGACACTTATCACTTGGCTGTGTTTAAGGAATCATAAAATCTCATGATTGGAAAGTAACTAAAAAGTTATATGTTCTAACTACTCACTGTGCCCTAAGATCCCAGGGAGAGGTTGTCTGGCCTCACTCCCCTCAGTTCTGTTGGCAGAAACCTACTCCTTACCTTCACAATGTAGGCTTGCTTTGACCCAGAAATTTTCATTCTGAGATTCAAGCTTAAGGAAATAAATCCCAAATGTGGAAAAAGCTATATGCACAAAGATGTTTCTTACAGTGGAATGTGTAATAAAGTCAACCTTGATAGTTTGTTTGGAGATTGTAACAAGAGAGAGAAACAACTTATACACCCCTGACTGAAGGAACACTTCCCACCTGGAAAACACATTCTCTGAGCACCTGGTTTCTGCAAGGAACACAGAATGGGGTAAGACACCCACCTTGTCAGCCAGCTCAGGGGGATTAGTCCTGACAATCAATAGGGTGACAGATGTCAGAATCACATCTCTCTTTGCCAAGGTCAGCCAGATCTTAAATATCTTTGGTTTTGTGGGCTATGTGGTCTCTGTTGCAACGAGTCCACTCCGCTACTGTAGTATAAAAGCAGCCACAGATGATACATAAATGAGTATAGCTGTGTTCCAATAAACCTTTATTTACAAAAACTGGCAGTAAGCTGGACCAGCCGCAGGCTATAGTTTGCTGACTGCTGATCTCTGTCCTCATATCTATTAATTTTAAATGGCAAAAGTTTTTTAAATCTCCTACATGTCTAACACAGGGAAATGGTTTAATATGTTAAAGCATTCATCTGATTCATTTGATCCATAGATACTTACTGAGTTCCTGCCTATGCCAGACATTGTTCTGAGTCCTGGGTAAAAACGAGGCAGTGAGTCAGGAACACCCTGAGTCAAAGGAATATGACTGATGACCTTACGAGGGTCTGCACTAACAAAGAATATCCTTCCAATGCTACATGAAAAGCAAAACACAAAATTGTGTATACAAATAAGACCAAATAGTGCTTTTATAATTTTTTTAAAAACCACAAGGGGGAAAAAAAACAGAAAGAAGAATATCAAAATGTTGCTAATGTTTACCTTTGGCTGCTTGGACTCCCCCTCCTCTCTTTACCTGAATTTTCCAATGTTATCATATGATTCTGTATTACTTTCACAACAACATTCCTTCCCCACTGTATTTAAAAGGGAAGGCCTGTCCTGGTTTAAGCTAAGGTCTGTGTCCCTCCTACTTCCACCTGCGGTTCCCACCGCGGTCCCTGAAAGCAGCTGGAAAAAGCCAAGCTACTCGTTTCTGGATGTTCACATACACGCCCCGGCTGAGCCAGAAGGTTCAGCACCTGGGACAGCGCCACAGGAGCCCACAGGGATGAGAAGTGAGCAGCCCCAGGCGGGAGCCCCTGGAGGGCAGGGGGCTGTGCCTCCTCCCTGGTCCTCCTGCCGAGTCCATTTGAGACACATGGGCAACACCTGTCAAAGCAGGAAAGAGTGTTGTCCCCTGAGCCTAACTGATGCAAATGGAACGAGCCCCGTGACCCGGCGGGGGAGGATTGTTGGTAGAAAGGAAGTAAAAACAAATACTGCACAGATCCCTTAGCCACATTACTATCTTGGGAGAGACTCGCAAACATGCCAACACCAGTCACAGCAACATCTGCTTCTAATTGCTTCTCCCCCAGCATTTTCAGAGCTCGTCAGCTGGCATCTGCCCTGGGAAAAAATCCGGTATTTTTAACAAATGCTTAAATCAGATGGCGTCCTTGGTGAGTAATTTCTTACGTGTTTGGTCTTTGAGGCTAAAAACAGTAAGCGCGCCCATAAGGGACGTGGTTGTCAGGAGTGGCTGGGTGCTCAGGAGGTCCCACTTCAAACGGTATGACTAAGAGTTTCCAGTTCACAAGGCACGTTCAAATGTTTTCTTTCACTTGTCATGTATTTAGATCCTAAATATAAAGTGTTTTGGCGGGTTTTTTTTTTTTAATGCCACTGTGTCCACTTCTTTATGGGTAATTTCCTCTCTTTTCCAAATATTTTTATAAGAAGGTTCCTTTGTAAAAGAAAAATGTGTGATTTTTTTTTAAAGATTACATCTATCTATGCTCCCACTTGTGAGTACTTTAAGCAAGATCTCATGTACAGACAAAACTTCCCATTCTCTGTCAAGAAAAGTCTCTGCATTTAGGCTCTCCTCAAAAAATCAGCAGCCCCTTCCAACTGCCTGTCAGGAAAGGGTCTTCCTGTGCCAGCCAGTCTGAAGCAAGAAGGCAAATTTGGAATCTAGGCCTTGGGGGCTCTGTCTCACCCTCCTCCCTCTGGAACACATGGACAGCCTCTACTCAGGACAGATCTGCTTGGACGCTGCACCTGTCCAGGACCAAGGCAGACGTTCACAAACCTCCCATGGCTCCCCACTGTTGAGAACAAGACACACAGCATTGAAAGACTCTCTGCCCAGGCCACCTCGCTGTGTGAAGCCCACGCCTAGCCAAGTCCCCACAGACATCCTGTGTTCCAACCTCCTGTATCTGCACTCTCTGCATGACTGCCGTCCTCCGTCATTTACTCATTCAATCAATCATGATTCACACAGTGCCAACTATGTGCCAGGCCCTGTTTTAGAAGCTAGATGTCAGCAGCAAACAAAACTCTCTGCCTTCAAAGAGCTTACATTCTAGAGGAGGGAAACAGGCAAATGAATGAAGACATAAAATCCATAATATGTCAGGTGATGGTAAATGCTATGGAGAGAAATGAGATAGCAGAGGGGACTAGCGGATGCTAGTAGGTTTTGGGCAGGGGGCACCTCACAGAGAGGTAATATGTGAGCAGAGCCCCATGAGAGGGGGCAACAAGCTTCCACTTAGGAAACAGGCAGAAGAGCCTTCCAGGCAGAGGGAGCAGCAAGTGCAAAGGCCCTGAGGCAGGAATGTGCTGGTATGTTCAGGAAAGGCAAGGAGCCTAGTGGGGCTGGCACTGATGAGAAATGCTGACCTACCCCCAGGCCAAGGAGGATCATTTAGGCCTTGTGGATCATCAGAGACATTGGCTTTTATTGTAAGATCAGAGCCTGGAGGATTCTGATGAGAGGAGTGACATGTCTGAGTCACACTGTAACAGACCAGTCTAGCGGCTGTGTTGAGAACAGCCTGCAAGGAGCAAGGCAGAAAGTGAGAGATCAGATGGGAAACTCCTGCAACCATCCCAGTGACAGACAATAGCAGAGCTACAACAGCTGATGTGGGGAAAAGTGTCCAAGTTTTGGAGAATTTGCTAATGGTTTGGGTATGGGGATATGACGCAAAGAGCAGAGACAGGGCTAATTCTGATGTTTTTGGCCTGAACAACTAGGGTGGAGCTGCCATCTAGTAAGTGGTGACGGTAAAAGGCACAGCAGGTTGTAATAAAGGATGAGGATGGAAATCACAACCAGCCTTTAAGACCCAGGAACAGTGACTTCTCTAAGAAGCCATCCCACAGCAAGCTAAAAGCACTTACCCCCTCCCTTCCTCTCTCTCGCAAGCATGCAAACAAGTGCACACACACATGCACACACACACACACACACCAATTCTCTGTACCAAAGTTATCTGTACCCACACATGATTCCCTTGAGTAACCCAGCAGATTCATTTTATATCATCTGGAAGCATTTGTGCACAGTAGGTGTTCAACAAATATTTTTAGTAATATGCTGCATAAAACTGCACTTTTGATATTTTAAGTCTGACAACTCAAGAAGGTTCTTTCAAAACATCTAAAAATTATGCTTAGCACTGATTAAATATTAAGTGGTAATTATTCCACCTCAAGGGTCCTATATATAGATGCTGACCTGCCCCCAATTATTCAAATTGTCGAAGCAAGCTCTCCTGTGGAAAGGCCAAGTTAGGAAGATGGCTATTACCTTGCCAGTCCTTATATCCCAAGCTTTCATTTCAGAGCTGAAGCCTCCGCATAAAAAGATGTTGTGGTCTTTTGGATGGAATTTCAAGGTAGTGATTCTAAAGTCACTTCGACCACTAAATAGCTGGGTTCCTACAATACAAAAAGAGAAGACAGGGTTAGAAAGTACTTAGGTCACAAAACAAATATCTTAAAACTAAGATGCCATCTGGTATGGGGCTCATAGCAAACGCAGCTCCCCTGGGCCCGATGTAGCCCAACGGAGACTTTTTGGAAATATGACAGCGGCAGCAGCAAGATTTGCCCTTATTCTCTGATTCTCTGGCCAGCCCACCCTTGACTAGCTGAACATCCCCTCCCCCTGGGCTGAGCTTAGATGGGTGGATCGATGAGTGCACCTTTCACATTTGCTGTAAGCACGACATGCATTAGCTCATATAAACCATGCAACGACCCTATGCCCACCTCACAGCCAAAAACCAAGCCCAGGGAGGTCATGGAATATTTCCAAGGCTCTACAGTTAATACAGTAGATTATTTATCTGGGAGTCTAAAAACCAAAAACAGGATTGTTCTAAGGTGATACTTTTCAGGATCAGCCACCTTATAATAATGGATGAATGGTTTGCTATGGAGCATGGCAGGTGGGGTGGCCTTAGATGCTGGGCGATAAATGAGAGTGGCCATCATGGTGGCCCAAGCACAGATTGGACAGAGTGGTGTGGGCCACTGGGGGTCTCACTGGCTCTACAGAACACGAGGCAGTCCTTGTCCTTTATAAATACATCATAAACTGTTGTCAAGCATTTATGTGCATTAGGTAAGTGTCTGTGTGTGTATATATATATACATATGGTGTGGAAAATGTCTTTTTTATCACTATGATCTTTTAGAGGTAAGCTACATAAACTTCAAAAACATCAATCATTTGGAGCAGGTCAAAGCTGGTCCTCCTTCCACCACCCAGTGCAGCCCCCATGTCCCAGAGCACGGGCTGTCATTCTTGCCTGTCCACACCTCATCCATCTGAAACTGCATCAAGAAGGCAGACTGGCCTTGGGGAGGTGTTCTCACCGTGGGAGTCTCTGAGTGCCACCCCCGTATATGTCCCCCACAGGCAGGGCTCACACACCAGGCACAGCACCTGCCGCACGCCACCCAGCCAGAAACGTGGAGGAAGCTTCCCTCGGAGGTGCCACAAGGGCTCCCACAGCGCAGGAGGAAGAACCTTGACTGCCTTGTACCCGTAGAAACTCCCCCATGGGACTGAGCAGTGGGCTACTTAGGGACATGGGAAGCTGGTGGCGAAAAAGACCATGAAGACACCAAGGTCTCAAGCATCATTTCCACTCACAGGAACCCGGGAAGCAGCACTTGCTCATTCAATTCAGAAAGCACAAAAGGTTGCCCTGCTTTGTGTTCTGTGACCCCCATACATTAGTGAAGGGCCCTACCAGTTCACCAGGTGTGGAAATGAAAGTCATCAATCAGTACTCATGACAGTCACAGCAGGAGGCTTTCACAGACCCAATCTGCCCAGATCCATGGTCTCCAAGCTATTATAGTTTGACAGTACACCCCATCCATGAAAAACCTAAGGCACATACCACCAATATATAGATATTTGTTTTAAGTTGAATAATGTGCTTCTGTACCAAGATATTATAAACATTTTTAAAATACCAAAAATAGAACACTTTAAAGGATGATACGAGGATAAAATAGTCAATATTTTAAAATATATTTTAATATACCCTTATTAAGAGAATCAATGAACCTCTCTGAAATCATCTGAGTTATGTAATACTATTTTTAGTGAGAGCAACAGAATTGAATATGCTTCCATTTTTCTTAATGTAGGGAACTTTCTGTGATTCAGTTATTTGAATGTAGTCTGGTTGCAGGTAGGTTCAGTTCATCCACTGAACTCTATCAAAGCCGACAAAGTTTCTTGCACGCAGAGATGCATGGACCCAGATGGAAGATATTCACCACTGGCCACATGGGAGACATTTTCCACTTCTTTTTTTTTTTTCTTTCATAATTGAGATTTTATTGGTTGCGGATCAGTGCTGACATTTCAATTTGTACACAATTCTTAACACATGTAACGAAAATCTAAAAAGCCATGTATTGTAATTCTTTTTGAAAGTTATTCCAGTGACTTTCCAGCTTAAAATTTGGAAGCAAATTGTCCTTAAGAGGCTATTAAGTACCAGTATCTTCACATGCTGATCAGCTGTTACAGACGTCCCACCAGTTCACAACTGAAGAGCACCTACACTACATATTCCAATCTATAATCTTTAACAGCACAGTAACAAAGTTATTAGGAAAACAGGACTACCACAACCAAAGATGTTACAGAGTCCACACAATTCTGACAGGGAGAGCCATGATCAAGGAGCGGTTTTCTTTAGGAAACAATTCTACTAAAAAACAACAAAGGAGTAGAAGTAATTTAAAACGTTCAAGACATTAAATGCAGGATTGACTTGATATTGCCATTTAATATGCTTTGTATTATAGGATATAAAAACTAACCCCCCATCTATGGAATGTTAAGCTGACACCCGAGACAGTCAAAGCCTCCCATAATTCAATATCCCACACTATTTTCTGGTTGTACCAAAAAATAAACAACCAGCAAATGATTTCACCTCTTAAAAAAAAAAAAAAAAAGCATTTACACTTAAAAAATGGGATGAGGTGGGATTCCCTCCTTCTTAAAAATGTTTCTAGAGCTACTAAAAAACTTGCATTTACAAAATAGTTGATAAAAATATTCCTCTGGATTGTACAAGAAGGGAGACAGGGACCACTGATAAGACATGGTATATGGTATTCTATCAGACTTGGTTTCTTTCTCTCCTGCTTCATCAGAGGCTGGACTCTCCTCAGTTTTCGTTTCCCCGTTTTCTGCAGGTAACTCTTCTTTAGTTTCTTGGTTAACCACTTCGGCCTGTTTTCCCTTTGCTCCCCTTTTCCCTTTTTTTTTTTTTTGCACTTTTTTGTCTGAAGATTTATCCTTCGCTGCTGCCTTTTTCGGCTTCACTTACACTTTTGCAGGAGCAGGTTTAGCTGACAACTGCACCAGTCTCCTCTTGGGCTCTTCCTTGGTGGCCCCTTCAGCAGAGCTGACCTTCCTCTTGGGCATCCTGGCGACGGGGAGGGCACATGCCAGGTGCCTGCGGGCCAAGAGGCACCGAGAGCCTTTGCAAAGCTGGGCTGCCTGGACATTTTCCACTTCTATCCACCATTGATGCAAAGGATTTTGTGAACATTTTGCTAGTAAAGCCCAATCTCCCTAATGTCAAATAATGGCTCCTGCAACTAATCAGAAGGTTAATAATTGCATTATCATATTTGTAACAACCCTGCTCAAAATCCACTGAAATTTTCATTTAAAGGATTTTAAAACAGATTAGAAAAACACTGTTCCCAGGTTAAGGGTGAAGATATTCAAGATTTTAATAGGTGACACATCATTTTTGGCAACAAAAATCACATAACAATAGAAACAATTAAAAACATCTGTTTTCAAAATGTTCTCTCCATAGTAGAAATTTTTTAGAAAGTGGTTACTCTTTCATCCTTTGTTCAAGCATCACGTTTGCCATGATGGATAATAAAGTGTGTTGACCTTTTTTTTCTAGTATCTTCTAGGGGCCTAAAACTGGTAGTCACTTATCAACAGAGAAAATTTTAGAAATACTTGACTTTTTGTAAATGAAGAATCTATACCTCTTTGAGCTCCACAAGCCCCTTGACTATTTTGCCACAAGATGCAGTGCAGATAGCACAAGAGATTTTCATGGTCACTCTGTATCATCACAATGTTGCCAAGAGCTGGCTGCTTTAGGCCATCTGACCCGTATGGAGAAGGGACTGTAAACAACACCCTAACTGTCCAGCCTGAGGGGAGCAGTGAAGACAAATGTGGTTTTCTGCCTGATGGGATGCTGAAAAGCCACTGAAAACTGGAATCACAAACAGCGGTCTGTGGCAAGATGGACAATGCTTGATTCCTGTTCTTTAACTACAAGAGTATTAAATGGGAATTGATACACAGCAGTCCCCGACCTTTTTGGCACCAGGGACAGGTTTTGTGGAAGACAATTCTTCCACGAACCAGGGGTTGGAATGGGGGTGCTTTCGGGATGAAACCGTCCCACCTCAGATCACCAGGCATTAGTTAGATTCTCATAAGAAGAGCACAACCTAGATCTTTCGTATGCACAGTTCACAATAGGGCTCCACTCCTATGAGAATCTGACGCTGCCGCTGATATGACAGGAGATGGAGCTCAGGCAGGAATGTTCATTCACTCACCACTCACCTCCTGCTGTGTGGTCCGGTTCCTAACAGGCTATGGACAGGTACCAGTCTGTGGCCCAGGGGTTGGGGACCCCTGTTGATATGGACAAAGACTGGGAAGAGATTCACTGAAATGAAATGAATTGTTCTAGGGGTAGTAAGATAACTTTTTAAATTATACTAACAGATTTGCTGTAATACTGTTTTTCTAATAAATAAAGATTTTTTAAGTCATCAAGGAGATGAGCAGACTTGTGAGATGATGGTCTTTGTGCCATGTCCCTCTCATTAGATCAGCAGACAAACAACACTCTCAAGTAAACCAAAAAACTGCTTCTTGATGAATTGATCTAATTGGAAATCTGGTATTCCTAAAAAAAAATGTACTCTTCTTTTCCTTTCCTGGAACTCAAGGTGGTACATAAAGCCTTCTACAGAGCATGGCAAACCCCACCTTTTAAGCTACAATTGGTGATCAGAAACGAACCATGACGTGCCCAATTAGCAAGTCCCCCTGCTCAGGGAGCACAGGCAGATGGCTACCCCCTTGGTCCCCATGTGCCTATGCCAGGGACTCAGAGCAGCAATGTGGCAGCACAGAGGCCCCAGGACACTCGCTTCAGCCGAGTGGCTGGGGGTCATCTGGAGACTGCAGGCAGGGACCACCATCACATCCCCTAGACAGAAAAGGAGGACACGGATACCACTGCAGTCCCCACACCACCGAGAAGGCCCAGGACTGCCAAACTCTTTTTCCCCACAGGGACAACAGCGCTTATTGCTAAGAACATTCAGTGGCTGGCTTCTTGCTCACTTGGAATTCATTGCCAATCCTTAAATCCAAAAGGAAACACAAACTCTCTCTGGCTGGAGAAAAAATGTTCCTTGTTTTTTGGACCATAGCATATAACCATATGCTTAATTTCAGAAATGGCAGTGAATTATCCATATGTTTTTTTCAAAAGTGCAGTGATACAGTCTTGCCAACAATGGGGAAGAAAGATGAGAGAAAACGTCAAAGCTGAATTGCTAAAAGACGATGATCAAACTTTTTCTGCTAAAACAAACAAAAAATCTGAATGTTATTTTTCCTCAACCCCCTAAAGAGATTGAAAATCTGTCTTTTAAGTATTTCCATTTAGAAGATAAGCTGTAGTTTATATATTTTTCCTATTTGTACTTATAATAACTAGGCCCTTACTGCTTTTCTTTGTTAAAAGGGTTCAAAACTACAAGATTTTTAAATTTTTTATAAAGTTTCTGGATACCTAGTGAAAAGACTAAGGTAGAAATCTTACTAAGAAGTCCTCAAATAAGACTTTGTTTCAGAAATTAGGACCATAGCCATCATTATCTGGCACAATGTTGGAAGCAGGAGATGGTACAGCTGAGGAGTTCAGAGCCACGCAGACCCAGATCCCATCCCAGCTCTGTCACTTCCAGTGGAGGGGCCTTGGGCAGGACCTTGCACTGCTCTGTCTCACACTCTTACAAATGTAAGACCGTCATGAGAGCTGAATGTAACACAGTGCATGAAGCCTTCCACAGAGCATGGCAAACAGCAATCAACAAAAGGGAGCTATTATAGTTTACAAAATTAAACCCCAAATTATTGAATTCATCATTGGGTCAATTACAAACTAAAACCAAGGGATACAGGTTTGTTTTTTGCTTGTTTTTATTTTGTTTTGTTTTGTTTTTTTGAGACAGAGTCTCACTCTGTCACCCAGGCTGGAGTGCAGTGGCGTGATCACAGTTCACTGCAAGCTCCGCCTCCCAGGTTCACACCATTCCCCTGCCTCAGCCTCCCGAGTAGCTAGGGCTACAGGTGCCCGCTACCACACCCAGCTAATTTTTTTGTATTTTTAGTAGAGATGGGGTTTCACCATGTTAGCCAGGATGGTCTCGATCTCCTGACCTCGTGATCCGCCCACCTCGGCTTCCCAAAGTGCTGGGATTTCAGGCGTGAGCCACCGCGCCCAGCTGGGATACAGGTTTTTAAATAGCAACAACCTCCACAGATTAATGCTTTTTCAGCTTTTCTAATGAGGCTTTGAAAATACAATGCCCTGGGCTGCCCTTTACATTTGTTAAACAGATATGGGTAAAGTCTGGAAAATACTCATCAGAGAAATATCTTGAACATGAACACTGGCCATGCTGGAGGAGAAGGTCTTAACTTGTCAGACAGGCTCTTCCTCTCTACATTTTCATAAATCAAGGAGCTTGTTTATCATATCCTCTCCTGGGCAATGTTACTTTCAGCGCAATGGTTAGCTGTTATATAACCTTTAACCTTGAGACCATCTTGCTTGTTTACCTGTTTGTTATAGAAAATTCTGTTTATTCACTGTATGCTTATTATAGGAATCTGAGTTTTAAAATATTTAATCCACTAGCACTGACTTTATTGATCTCACTATAATGAGCTCAACCAGTATAAAAACTGTTTGGATCTTCTTGGAGCTAGGAAAAATCGCTTATTTTCTCCTTGAATCAATAATGATACAAATTAAAAAATCATTAAAGCAAAAACATGTTTAAAACACAATGCAGAAATTCCATTTGTTCTACTGACTCTATGACCAGCGCTTCCACCCCTGTATGACTGTGATAAGGCACCTGGGAACTCTGGAACAGTGTCTCCTCCAAGCTGCCCCTCTTCCTTTCTCAGGTGGAGACATCAAGCTCCCCAAGGTGACTACCCATGTGGCCGGGGCAGCACCACCTGTCCACCCTAACATCTATGCTAGGAATCCTATCATCATGCAGGGCTCCAGGCCCATGAGGGCCCTCCTCTTCCATTCAGCATGACTGACTCACAGCCTAGTTCCTGGCACATAATAGGTATTTGGTCCAGATTCCATGAAACCCAAGTATGGGTCTCCAGGAGAGAAAAGAGAAGCTCATGCCCCCCTCTCCAGGGAGCTCAGAGGCAGCCCTGGCAAAGCAGTTCACAGTCAAGGAAGGGGAACGACATTTATCAGGAGCCTGTTACCTCCAGGCCTGTCTGGAGCTTGCATGCATCACACGGCACCCTGGGTGCTAGGTGTAATTAACCATCTCTCACAGCCAGAGAAATGGAAGCTCAGCGAGGTGAGAGACTCGCTCAGAGCCACATGAGTCAGCCACACTGAGACGGAGACTGGCCCCGTCTAATCTCAAGGCCAGCTCTCGGCACCCTACCTTGCATCCCCACCAGTTATTCGTGACCTTTCCTTCTCCTAGTGCTTTGTTCACATCCACAGACTCATGAACATGTAGGAAAAATGTTGACAAGGGAAAGCTTATGCTGTTGGCTTGTGGTAATTGAGCTTGTGTTCCCAGGCAGTAGGCATATGACTCACTTCGCTAAAATCAATATCGTTTCACTCATCCTCTGGGAAGTATTCAGCCAGCTATAAATTTAGCCATCCTGACTCAAAGTTAACGAGAAAAGAAACTTACTAACTTTCAAATCAAACTCTATGCATCAGAAACAGGGGCCATCTTGGCAATCCGGGCAAAGGCCTGGGAAGGGTCTGGCCTGAGAGCCAGCTGGGCCTGCATCTGAACATTCCCCATCAGCTGTGGCCCTGCATCAGCCAGCAATCCTCTCCAGCCCTGGTATCCTCATCTGTAGACTCAGGACCACAAAAGGTGGTTGTGAGAATTAGAAATAATGTATGTAGGAGAGCTAAGCCCCAGACAACTGATAGGGCCCAATAAACAGTAGCTGTAGTATTGTAATAGTAGTAGTAACAGAAGAAATAGTAGTAGTTGCAGTCATTTTTTAAAATTTGTCTTCTGATAACATACATACACCTGCTCTTTCCTTCCCATTCTTTTTTGCTTCATTTTAAATTAATTGTAATTGATAAATTATATATATATATATATTTGGGGGTACAATGTGATGTTCTGATCTGTATATACATTGTAGAAAGATTTAATCAAGATAATTAACATATCTATCACCTCACTAATTTCTTTTTTGTGGAGAGGATGTTAAAAGTCTATTCTTTTAGCAGTTATGAAATACACATTATTAACTGTGGTCATCATGCAGTGCAATAGATCACTAAAACTTATTCCTTCATTCTAACTGAAACTTTATACCCTTTCATCAACATCTCCACTTTCCCTATCCACCCCTACCCCCAAGCCCCTGGTAACACCTTTCTACTCAACGCTTCTACGAGATCAACTCTTTTAGATTCCACATGTAAGTGAGATCATGCAGTATTTGTCTTTCTGTGCCTTCACTTATCCCACTTATTGTAATGTCCTCCAGGTTCACCCATGTTGTCAAAAATGACAGAATACTCTTCTTTTTTGAGGCTGTAGAGTATTCCATTGTGAATATTCACCGCATTTTCTTTATCCACTCATCCACTGATGGACACCGAGGTGGCTTCCATATCTTGGCTACTGTGAACAGTGCTGCAATGAATACGGGGGTGCAGAGATCCCTTCCACACACCGATTTCAATTCCTTTGGAGATACACCCAGAAGTGGGATTGCAGGATCATACGGTAATTCTATTTTTAGTCTTTTGCAGAACCTCCACGCTATTTTCCAAAATAGTTGTACTCATTTACATTGTACAAGGATTCCCTTTTCTCCACATCCTCACCAACACTTGCTATCATTTGTGTTTTTGAAAATACGCATTCCAACAGGTTTGAGGTGATATCTCATTGTGGTTTTAATTTGCATTTCCCTGATGATTACAGATGTTGAGCATTTTTTCTAATATCTGTTGGCCATTCATATCTCTTCTTTTGAGAAAAGTCTGTTCAGATCCTTTGCTCATTTTAAAAATCAGGTTATTTGGCTTCTTGCTGTTGAGTTGTTTAAGTTCCTCATGCATTTTCCATATTAGCCCCTCATCAGATGTATGATTTGCAAACTTTCTCTTCCAATCCACAGGCTGTCTCTTCACTCTGTTAACTGTTTCCTTTGCTGTGCAGAAGCTTTTTAGTTTGACGCAATTCTTTTGCCTATATTTGCTTTTGCTGCCTGTGCTTTAAGTTCTATCCAAAAAATCATTGCCCAGACCAATGTCAGCCACTGCTTTTAATTCTCAAGACTGAATGTTCCAAAATTTAAAAAATAATAATAAGAGTTCTCAACTTTCAAACAAGGTGTATCCCAGTGCTTTACTAGTAAGTTGGTTTTCTGAAACTCAGAAGTCGCCATTCCAATAGCAAACATGCCATAATCACGTTTGGGCTCCAGAGTCAGTCAATAATGGCAGCCTTACCTAACAAGGGCACCAAACTGTGATGCAGCTGCAACCAAACACACACACGCCAGATATTACCACTGTGCAGTCACGGTCATGAACAAAACAAGAATTTGAATTAGAAACCATCTTTTCTTTGCCTAGAGGGCTGGCGTGAGCTGTGTTTGTGGAGATGTGAAGGATCTCTAGGCACTTTTCCAAGTGGAAGTTAAGGGCTGGCATGGTGTTGTAATGAAGTTTAATAACATTTGATTTAATATCCGTAACTAGGGTCAGTTTCTCACTCCAAAGAAGGAAAGAGAAAGAGAAAACAAGATTGAGACAGAGGAGAAGCACTTTCAGAGTGAGAAAGGAAGGATATTTGTGGGAACAGAGACTGGCCTTGGAAAATAGATCCACTCACAAGTGAGCAAGAAAGTAGGCTGCTGCTCACTGGACAAGGAGGCACTTAAAGGGTGGCAGCCAGGGAACCCTCATCAGCTCAGACCTCGCTAGGCTGTGGAGCCCCTCTGAGCCTTCACTTCTAGATCAGTGGCAACAGTCCCTAGGACTCAAGGAGCATGTACATATAAGTATCAGATGCTTTGTAAATGTGCCCACAAGCTTCCTTCTACATCCTTTGGGTCTGTGGGCACCTGAGGGATACCTAATCAAGTCCTCCTGAGCTACACTAGGGAAACTCCAGTCACAGTGCCAGAAAGCCAAAGAACGGAGAAGCCCAGGCCCCTCGACAGCACTTCTTCCAAGGACTGGCAGGAGCCAGCACTACCTCAAAGGCTTAGCACAACAAGAAGCCTCCTTCTGTGGCCCCTTCTCCAAAGCCCAGGAGCTCTTGGGGCTCTTTGCCATGGTTTTCATTTGGACACTTCTCACCCTTCCCATGCCAAGTGGTCTGAAGTCGTCACTGGAGCGTGGCCATCCATCACTGGAGAGGCATCTTTCCCTCAGTGGGCCACTTAATCAGAGGGATCAGTCCCCATGAGTCTGAAGCACTCCTTCTTCCCAGAGGCCTAATGTTATCCTCTGCAGGTGGCCAGCTGCTGCCCAGCGGGCTCCCCAGGAGTCAGGTTAAGTTGAGTTCCCCGTTGTTTCCCTGTTTGTTCACAGCAGGGAAACAGACATGGGGAAGGCATGCCACACCATGCCTCAACAGCAGGAGCTCTACTAGTCACAGGCCAGCACTGGATCCCAGCTCTGTCACCTCTGGCTGGGCGGCCTCAAGAAAGTCACTGACCACTCTAAGCCTCAGTTTCTGGGTCCATGAAATGGGGATTAAAAACACTCCTCTCACAGGCTAGTGGGGAGACTAAACATGTCACATAAACAAAGTCTACCATCCACTCACTCATTTCACCTCCACACAGGCTAGGCAGCGTGCTGCAACCCAGGGCACACAGCCCAGGGCCCAGCCCACAGCAAGGGCTCGATAACCTGTCATTCTCTTTTTCCTTGTAGCATTTCTGTGATGGAAGCCCCGGTCATAGATTGAAAACGAGGGAGAGACAAGAAGACACCTCTTGGAAAGCAAGGAGAAATGGTCATTTATGAGCCCAGTCCCAGTTGGCTGCTCACTTCCACACACCATGACTCCCACCAAAAGACACTGGAACACCCAGGGCAGGAGGAGCCAGCCAGAAGCTGAGGACAGCAGAGCTGTAGTCAGTGGGCATCTGAAGGAGGAGGGCCATAGGCCTCCTGCAGCCATGAGTGCCTGGGGGTCTGGAGAGGGTCAGGCCAGGCAGGCTGGGGGTCTGTATACCCACTCGAGAGCCCTAATAAAGAGCGCATGTTGTCCCATCACCAGGAGGAAGGGAAATGTGGAGGAGATGCTGGGAGAACCCATGATGGCCCAAGGCCTCCTCCCAGTCTGCCCCCAAGACCCAGGCATGGGACCAACAGCACATCTGTAAGCTCACTGAGGGGACCAGCAGGGGCTTCTGGATGATGATCAAAAAGTGGCCCCATGTGGGGAAATGGCCCACCAACAAGGGCCATCTGGACAACTTAGCAGGAACAAGGCCTCATGGGACATGACAGAGGAGGAGAGGAGCTCCTTGCTGAGGCCCTACCACGCGCCAGGCATTCTGCAAAGCGCCCTGTATGTGTTATCACAGCTGCTCCCTTCAGCAGCCCCAGCACCAGGTGGTATGGCAGAAACAGGCGAAGAGGCCTGGTTCGGGGAGGCAGAAGAGCCAATACCTGTACCCTGTCTATGTGCCCTCTCGCACGCGCTGCCTCCAGGATCTGGGAGGTAGAACCAGGTGGCACTGCAGAGATGGCTCAGATGAGCCAGAGCACATCAGGAGAGCTGGCCCATGCACAGGAAGGAGGACAGGGTTCCCTGCCCAGCCAGGGCCCCAGGTCTCCGGGAAGAGGAATCTCCTTTGCAGCCAACAAAGGTAAAGGACAGAGGCCCTGCACGCCTCTACAGCTGCAGCCTCAAGGGTCAGGCTGGGACACCTGCCTCAGGGTCTGGAGTCTGCAAGAAACATGACAGGACCACTTAGAACTGAGCAAGCTCTCCGGGGGATTCTGAGGAGACTGGCTGAGCTGGCGTGTGGCACAGCTGACTCATAAGACAGGCGACACTCAGGGCCCTGGTGGAGTCGGCCAGCGTTCCCTGAGGCCACCTCAGCCTAACGTGCCACAGACGTTTTGTTAGGAAGATTACAGACTGAAACAAGAGCACCAAAAATAATTGTGAGCAAGTTTTATTTAAGTGTTGATTCATGGTTGTTCTATAAGCCAACAGCCTGTCAGAACTATAAATTAATGAGATAAAATGTTGCTGGCCCTCCGTATTTCAGGCCAGGTATTGACATTTCAGAATCCACAGATTTTTAACTGTATCGATTGAGGACACCAGGATAAATGGCCTTGGCGCCAAATTCCCATTAACGACAACAGGCACCGAGTGACTAATTCCCAACGCGCTGCAGTGAGAACGCCCCGCACTGCCTTCTCCTGGCAGGGAGCTCTAATTAGATTGAAATGAAAAAGCTAAGGGCAGAAAAAGGCAGATCCAGTAGAAAGGGAGATCAGACTCAGTGAAGAGAAAGGACAAGATAAGTCAAAGTGGGACAAAAGCCACAGGGGCTGCAGAGCCCACCCCAATGGCTAAAGAGAGCACTTACCAAAACCCGGGCTGGAGGTGAGATGTGCAGAGACGAGGTAGGAGACATAGGGGGAGACATAGGTGGAGGCCCCCCGACCAGCCTTGGCAGTCCCTGATGGGCTTCACTGCCCAGATAGGAGGACCTGGCAAGGACAAACTCAGCGCATCTTACCCACACAGGTACTGAGCAGCTGCTCCAAGCCAGCCCTGGCCAGAGGATAGAGACACAAAGACCACCGGGACAGGCTCCCATCCTCAAGGAGCTCCCATGCCAGCCAGGGAGAGGGACATGGAAACCAACCACCCTCAGCAGGAGAGGCCCTGAGTGTGCGGCACTTCCCCAAGGGTGAGGTCCAAACCCCCCTCAACCATTCTCTCCCAGGGGCCCACCAGTCTCCACTGTGGCCTCAGCACCAAGTCCTACACACAGTGGGTGCACAATAAGTAATTGCGGAGTGAATGAAACTGGGCCTTCAACAGTTGAATGAACGCACTGGTGAGCACCATTCCTAGCGGAGGGATGGAATGAAGAAGTCCTCAATCACCTCCCCCACTGGATGGTAATGCCCTGGGGGCAGGGCCATGTGTTTCTTTATGCACCCAACACAGCATAGCTAGAGGGGCACATTGGGCCCGGGGCCAGACAAGCTGTTCTCCAAACGCAGTCCTATCACCAACTGGGCAAGGCATTCTACCTCCCACTCCTCCAACTCTCCACCAGAGGCTGCAGGTCACACAGGACCAGCGGGAGCTACCAAGGAGGCCTACTCAAAGCAAGGACCAAGCCCTGACTCTTGCCTGCTTCAAACTCAGCAATGGCCTCCACCTGCCACCTGCTATGGCGGTCCCTGACTCATCAGGCAGGAGGACCCTCTTTAAATGTCTAAAAATTTCAGAACACCCTGTCAAGACACACCCACTCACACCCACCCACACACACAATTGCATGCATTTGTTTAACATCTGTTGATTGAGAGAATAATGCTTAAGGGCCACTATGGACCCATCAATGCCATCAAAGGAATTTGATTTGAGTAATCCAACGGTGTGAGTGAGCTCGCTTGTCACTCTGTGAGCAGTGTGCTACCCACATGTGCTCACCTGACCCACAGGCTGGGGTTTCCCCTCCTGCACTCCTCAGACTCATCTCCCCCAGCCCCTGCACCCCATATTACATCCTGCTTTGGTTTCCATGCATGCTACATGGAACTCTGTTCCTGTGACGACAATGTCCTTGTTCCATCTGCAAGAACCTACTTTCCTCCTCATCAGCCATACCTCCTCCATCCTAATTCTGTGTCCACCTAATCTGTGGCTCAGCTCAGGTTTCACTTCCTCCAGGAAGTCTTCCTTGATTTTCCAAGCTAGATGTTCTTGCAATTCCTGTGTCTTTCTCCATCACTGCAATTTGGGATTGACTCTGCACTTCTGTCTTCTCCAGCAGACAGGAGCTTCTCCAGAGCTTGTTCAGCTCTGTCTCCCCTATCAAGCATATCGTATGGGACATGCAGACAACAGAGTGTAACAGTCAGGCAGCAGGCTTTGGGGCCTGGCAGACCTGCGTGCATCCTGGCTCTGCCACTTGCTGGTTTGTGCCACTGGCCAGTGTGTGTACAGCTGATTCTGATGGCGCCTGTCTCAAAGGGTGAGTGGGGCCTAAATAAGATGCTGTATAGAGGCTGCAGAAGAATGCCCAGCACACAGTGGGTGCTCAGTAGTAAGTGCTGCCATCATCAGCCCAGTCATCACCATCATCAAGTGGCATCAAACTCCCTGAGTCTGGCCACTCTGCAAGGGATTAAGAGAATCAGTAAGACCAGGGAAGTGCTTTGTGAGAAGAAACTGCCACACACATGGCATGGTGGGAAAGGCACAGGATCTGCAGTTGCACAGACATGGCTTCAAATCCCTGCTGGCTATGCACCACTGGGAGGCACTGAGCAAGCTGCTTTGCCCCTCTGAGCCTCAGTTTCCTCTCCTTTAAAATGGAAATAATCACTGCCAGCAGCTGCAGTGAGGATTAGACATGCTGTGTGCAAAGCCTATAGCACCTGGCAGCGGCCCTGTGACCATCAGTATTGTCCCCTCCCCTACTGAGCATGGAGCTGCAAGGCCGCCCACACTCAAGGTGGAAACAAACCACCTTCTCCATTTTCCCTCTGCATCTTCTGGGGGCTGCTGGGCATGAGTGGCAGGGGTTGGACCAGCAAGTTATCATCTCCTTCTTGCCAGACCCTGGGAGAGGCAGGCCCCAGAGCCACCACCACCGCGGGGCCAGGCAGGCAAGATGCTGGCCTGAGGGTTCAAGGGGAGCCCCAGGGACTGGTGTGAAGTCTGGCCTCTCCCTGGGCTCCTGGCAGTGGAACCCAGCAGAAAAGGGACTGAGGAGGAGCTCTGGGGAGGAAGTAGTGTGGTGCTGAAAGAAGCTGGATCCTGCTCATGGAGGGGGATAAAAACATTCTTAAAAAGGAAAGGAAGAAAAGAAAGAAAGAGAGAAAGAGAACAGAGAGGGAAAGGAAAGGAAAGAAAAGGAGTGGGGAGGGGATGGGAGGGGAGGGGAGGGGAGGAGAGGGGAAAGGAGAAAGAGAGGAAGGAGCTTGGACTGGGAGGCAGATGGCAGAGGTGCGAATCCCAGCTCTGCCACTCCCTGGCTGTCCTCACTGTAAACCCCGGACAGAGCCCACCTGGGGGCCGTGGCTGCAGTGGGTGTTGACAGTGCCTGTTGCACAGGAGCGCTCGGTAAGGAAGGTTCCTTCCACTGACTTCTCTCTCCTTCTCGCCCTGCGTGTCAAGAGCCCCCTCAGGATTTACCCGGCACGAATCCATCTTACCCAAGTGCCTTTTCAGTGTGAGCATTAAAGCAGAACTCGTTTGAAGACTTTCCTTATGAGCTGGAATCATTTCTCACAGCCTTTCAACGATAATGAATTGACAGGAATTCTAACCTGATTCCAACCAAAGGACACAATGATAAAGTTAAATCTATTTCAGCACAAATTGCATGTCAGAAGTAGATTAAAAAGCCACCTCTTTATCCAGCCCCATGGCTTGGGGCTGAAACAACCTTGGGGCTCTGTCCTCTGTGTTGGCTGGCAGAGGCCCGCCCTCTGTGGGGAGTCGCAGTTCCAATGGGCAAGCAGTCTGGAAGCCCTCTCAGTGAGCACGAGCCCACCCCAAGGCCCCTCTCCCTCTGCCATGCAAGCGTATATACAGCTTGTGGCTGCGTGCCCACCAGAGAACCTTCCCCAGGGAGAGAGCTGCCAGCTCACCTCAGGGAAGTGATACAAGAAACGCACCTGTTTCAAGGTCTGTTAGGTGCAGGGCGAAGTCAAAGCCACCGCTGAGGATGCGCCGGCCACAGGGAGCCCACTGGGCGGCCCGCACTGCCTCTGTGTGCAGGGAGTAGGTCTGCAGGCAGTGCCCAGAGTCCACGGCGTTCCATACCTGCAGGCAAACACAGACAGCACCAGGCATCACGACAAGGGCCTGATCTCCAGGGCTCAGCTCGACCCCTCCGTAGAAAGAAAAAGGTCTCGGTGGAATTAGATTCTCATTATTTTACCATCAAATCTATATCTAGATGTTAAACTTTTCATTGCAGAAATGTAAAGGCTTGGGATTGGTAAGTTGGCAGGATCATTTCCCCAAATTTTTTCTGGGGTTAAGAAAACTGCATTCTGGATGGGTACGGCAGCTCACACCTGTAGTCCCAGCACTTTGGGAGGCCAAGGTGGGCAGACTGTTTGAGCTCAGGAGTTCAAGACCAGCCCAGGCAACATGGTGAAACCTTGTCTCTACAAAAAATTAGTTGGGCATAGTGACACATGCCTGTAGTCCCAACTACTCAGGAGGCTGAGGCAGGAGAATTGCTTGAGGCCAGGAGGCAGAGGTTGCAGTGAACCATGATTGCACCACTGCCCTCCAACCTGGGTGACACAGCAAGACTGTCTCAAAAGAAAAGAAAAAACAGCATTCCTGTGTCTGCCAGTCACCTACCCAGCCCTTCACACCTGCTTCGTCCCTGCAGCCAGGTGGGAGTCCTGCGCCCTCGGCATTCACAACCCTATCCCAGGCTCACCTGCATCCCTGGCATCTTATCCCAGGCTCACCTGCATCCCTGGCATCTTATCCCAGGCTCACCTGCATCCCTGGCATCTTATCCCAGGCTCACCTGCATCCCTGGCATCTTATCCCAGGCTCACCTGCATCCCTGGCATCTTATCCCAGGCTCACCTGCATCCCTGGCGTCTTATCCCAGGCTCGCCTGCATCCCTGGCGTCTTATCCCAGGCTCGCCTGCATCCCTGGCGTCTTATCCCAGGCTCGCCTGCATCCCTGGCGTCTTATCCCAGGCTCGCCTGCATCCCTGGCGTCTTATCCCAGGCTCGCCTGCATCCCTGGCGTCTTATCCCAGGCTCGCCTGCATCCCTGGCGTCTTATCCCAGGCTCGCCTGCATCCCTGGCATCTTATCCCAGGCTCACCTGCATCCCTGGCATCTGTCCTGCCATGGACACTGCCCAAGTCCAGGCTATTTTCATGGGTTCTGCTGTAAGACTGAGATCCAAAAAGGAACCTGCTACACTCGTATTTACAACCAGTCAAAGTACAAATATCTGCCATAGGGGCAGCTGTCCTTCTGTTGGGGGAGAGAAGGTGCTGTCCGTCTTTCCCACCCTGGCCTTTCATGAGGGTATGAGGCTCATGAGAGAAAACCCTGTTACACTCAATGACTTCTGAAGAATGATCTAAGATATCAAGTATAAAACTGCATGTTCCCAGAGCCAGGGCCACACCATGTGAGAGCCCCTGAGCTTAGCTTTCCACCAGCTCTCTCAGCAAATGCTGCCAAACACACCGTGCAGCCCAGGGGAACAGCCAGAGAGTCTGGAATATGTCAGGCCTGACACACAGAGGTATTCTGCAGTACTAGTCCCCTACCTTCTTGTCACTGCAGGATGAGGGCAGTGCTCTCACCTACCACCCAGGTAGCTCAAAGGCTGAACCCGAGAAGCAGAGGAGCACTTGCAGCCAGTGCGTGGGAGTCAGAACTAAGTGCCTCCCACCTGATACAGCTGCTAGCAGGCCTCGGGCCTTGGCTGAGTGGCTTTGCCTCTCTGGGCCTCAGTCCCCTCCTCCCTTAAGTGAGATAAGAAGAGCGTCACCCCAAGGGCAGTGGTGAAGGCTGAGGAGGTAATGGCTACACAGCACATGGCATAATGGCTGGCACACAGCTGGACGTGGATTCCAGATCTGTTCCATTAGGAAAACCAAGCTTCATTTTCTTTAATAAGAGAAAAACCCAAACAAAGTACACCCATGCACTTCTACAAACCCGATCCCAGGGATAACCTTCTCATTAAAGACGAGAAAATTCAACCTGCCAAGGCCAGAATGTTCTCAGAATGCAAAGGATCAGAGCTCTGAAACCTTGTTTCCTGGGATTATGTAAATGTCTACACTTAAGGAAACAAAAGGTCAAGAGTAGCCTTCAAAAAATGTGAAGAGAGCTCACTTCCCTTCTTCCTCACTAAGGGTCAATAGCTGGGGTCTCAAACTGAAAAAATCAAGGAACAGCAGTATTTACATTTAGAAACATGACACAGCCAGAAGACACAGCCAGAAGACTTCAAAGTGGAGTGAGAATTCATGGGAGGGAGATGGGGCACAGGGAACTGCTGCTTTCCAAAAATATGTATGAATATGAGTTTAATTTTATTTAAATAGTAAAATAAACTAGATCTACAGGGTTCACATGGTTAAACGGTAAAAAAGTTAATATTAAGTACATAAGTCGAGCTGCATATACACAGTACAATGCCATTTAAGTTTTTACATGAAACACTACCTTGTACTCATTAGGATGGCTGCTATCAAAAAACAGAAAATAACAAGCATTGACAAGGATGTGGAAAAATTGGAACTCTTGTCCACTGCTGGTGGGCATGTCAAATGGTGCAGCCACTGTGAAAAACAGCATGATGGTTCCTCAAAAAATTAAATGTAGAATTATGACATGATCCAGCCATTCCACTTCTGGGTAAATGCCCAAAAAGCTGAAACCAGGGTCTCAAAAAGATACTGTACATCCATGTTCATAGCAGCATTATTAATAATAGCCAAAAGAGGGGAGCAATCCAAGTGTCTATGGACGGATGAATGAATTGTTTCTATCCATACAGTGGAATAGTATTCAGCCTTAGAATGGAGAGAAATCTTGGCACTTGATACAACATGGATGAAACTTGAAGATATTATGCTAAGTAAAATAAGCCAGACACATAAGGACAAATACTATATAATTGCACTTATATGAGGTACCCAGAGTAGTCAAAATCATAGAGGTAGATAGAAAGTAGAATGGTGGTGGCCAGGGCTGGGGGAGGGGAAATGGGGAGTTGTTTAATGGGGATAGAGTTTCAGTTTTCCAAGATAAAGAGTTCTGCAGACAGATGGGGTGCAGGCTGCACAACACTGTGAATGTGCTTAATGCCACTGACCTGTATGCTTAATAACGGTGAAGATGGTCAATTTTATGCTGTGTATTATTCTGCCACAGTTTTTAAAAATACACACACACACACACACACACAAAAAATAGCTGATCTCATTTATTCGTGAATTTGTAGCCAGGCTATAAAAACATGCACGAGGAGGGCCATCACTCCTGGGAAGGGAGGGAAAGGGGCAGGGCTAGAGGAAAAAGCTATGAACACTAAGCAGCAGCTCTTCCAAAGAGAGGATGGAGCATGTAGGGGAGAGTAGATAAGGCAGGGGAGATGAGATGGGGTAGGGGAGAGGAGATGGAGTAGGGGATGTGAGATGGGGTAGAGGAGAGCAGATTGGGTAGAGGAGATGAAATGGGGTAAAGGAGATGAGATGGGGTAGGGGAGAGTAGATGGGGTAGGAAAGAGTAGATGAGATAGGGGAGAGCAGATGGGGTGAGATGAGATGAGATGAGATGAGATGAGATGAGATGGAGTAGGGGAGATGAGATGGGGTAGGGGAGGGTGAGATGGGGAGGGGAGATGAGGTAGGGGAGATGAGATGGAGTGGGGGGATGAAATGGGGAGGGGAGATGGGGTAGGGGGTAGGGGAGGTGAGACGGGGTAGGGGAGATGAGATGGGGTGAGGGGATGAGATGGGGAGGGGAGGGGAGATGGGGTAGGGGAGGTGAGATGGGGTAAGGGAGGTATGATGGGGTAGGGGAGATGAGATGGGGTAGGGGAGAGTAGATAGGGTAGGGGAGGTAAAATGGGGTAGGGGAAAGTAGGTGGGGTAGGGGAGATGAGACAGGGAGGGGAGGGGAAATGAGGTGGGGAGATGAGATAGGGAGGGGAGGTGAGATGGGGAGGGGAGATGAGATGGGGAGGGGAGGTGAGATGGGGAGGGGAGGTGAGATGGGGAGGGGAGGTGAGATGGGGAGGGAAGGGGAGATGGGGAGGGGAGAGGAGATGGGGAGGGGAGAGGAGATAGGGAGGGGAGAGGAGGAGATAGGGAGGGGAGAGGAGATAGGGAGGGGAGAGGAGATAGGGAGGGGAGAGGAGATAGGGAGGGGAGAGGAGATAGGGAGGGGAGAGGAGATGGGAGGGGAAATGAGATGGGGAGGAGAGGGGAGATGAGATGGGGTGAGGGAGATGAAATGCACTGGGGTGATGCGATGGGGTGTGGGAGATGAGGAGAGGGAGAGATGGAAAATGCTCTGAAGAAAACATGCCCAAATGTTTCCTCTGAAACTCATTCATTCATTCAACAAAGATTTCCTGAGGACCTGCTATTAGCCAGGCATTGTGCAACAGTAAACAAAAAAGACAAAAATCTCTGCCTTCAAAGAGTTTATATTCTAGTGAGGGAGACAGACACTAGATAAATAAAAATCCATAGTCCTTAAGGCAGTGGTGAAGACTGAAGTATTAAAAAGTAATCAGGAAAGGGCTCTATAAGGTCAAGGGAAGGGGCTGAAATGGTGGCCAGGGAGGACCTCTCTGAGGAGGTGACTTTGGAGGAAGTCCGAAGGGGTGAGAAAGCCAGCTATGCAGAAATTGAGGGAAGAAGCTTCCAGGCAGGAACAGGAGTATGCCTGGCACGGCCAAGCAACAGCAAGAAGGGCCACTGCAGCTAGAGAAGTGAACAAGGCTCGGGGTTGGCAGGGAGGTGGTAAGGAAGGGATGAAGTCGGAAAACCACAAGCCGTTGGGGCAGCCCAGGGTTCTGCAGGTGGAACGGAGGGGAATGTGGGCTGGTTCCACTCCAGTAGGACCACTCCAGCTGCCATGCAGGGAAGAGAATGAAGGGCAAGGGAGAGGAAGGAAGACAATCAGGAGGCTTCTGCAAGAATCCAGGGAGAGAGGAAATGGCTTGGACCAGTGGGAGGCAGTAAAGAAGTGGCCTGCCTTGGAGGGTAGAACCAACAGGATTTCCCTGGACTGGAGGTAGGATATGAGGGCAAGGGAAAAGCCCAGGACACATTCGCAGTTCCTGGCCCCAGCACTAAAAGGGGTGGAGTTGCAGGGATGGGTCAGCCTACAGAAGGGGTAAGTTTGAGGGAAGGAGGACCTGGAGCTCAGTTTCGAATGACAGAGAGCAGACAGTATAAAGACTCATTCCTGTACCAGTGTGATGTTCAAAAGAGAGGCCCAGGGCAGAGGCCGAGCTGTGGATGCCATTGTGGAAATGGTGCTGCAGCCTTGAGCTGGATGAGCTCTCCTAGGGAGCAAACACAGACAGGACAGAGAGGAGTCCCACATCTCAACCCCAGGCCTCCAAGGTTCACAGGCTGGGAGCCGGGGGAGGAGAAGGGGAAACGAGAAAGGAGTCTAAGAAGAGGCCAGTGAAGTGGGAGAAAAAAAAAAAAACAGAAGAGGAGAGTCCCAGAATCGTAGAGAAGAGAGTATTTTGACAAAGAGACTGGTCACCACGTCAAATGCTGATGGATGGGTCCGTTGAGAATAAGAACAGACACCTGGGGATTTGACAATCTCAGTGGCAGGTGTATGGGTATCTGTTACCTTCTATACTTTTGAGTATGTTTAAAACACTTCATATTTAAAATAAAAAGTTAAATTAACCAAGAGGGAGAGGAGGAGGAGAAGAAAAAAGGAAGGGAGAGAAGGAGTGATGGAGGAATTGGGGAGAGGAGAGAAAAAAGAAACAAAGGATGGGAAATCGAGAGGGAGGAGGAAAAGACAAGGGAAAAAGGAAGGAGCAGGGGGAGAGGAAGGGATGAGAGGGGAAGAGAAGGGAAAAAGGAAGAAGCAGGGGGAGATGAAGGGGGGAGAGGGGAAGAGAAGGGAAAAAGGAAGAAGCAGGGGGAGAGGAAGGGGGGGAGAGGGGAAGAGAAGGGAAAAAGGAAGGAGCATGGGGGAGAGGAAGGGGGGAGAGGGGAAGAGAAGGGAAAAAGGAAGAAGCATGCGGGAGAGGAAGGGGGGAGAGGGGAAGAGAAGGGGAGAAGGGAAAAAAGAAGGAGCAGGGGGAGAGGAAGGGGGGAGAGGGGAAGAGAAGGGAAAAAGGAAGGAGCATGGGGGAGAGGAAGAGGGGAGAGGGGAAGAGAAGGGAAAAAGGAAGAAGCATGGGGGAGAGGAAGAGGGGAGAGCAAAAGAGAAGGGGAGAAGGGAAAAAGGAAGAAGCAGGGGGAGAGGAAGGGGGGAGAGGGGAAGAGAAGGGAAAAAGGAAGGAGCATGGGGGAGAGGAAGAGGGGAGAGCAAAAGAGAAGGGGAAAAGGAAGAAGCATGGGGGAGAGGAAGAGGGGAGAGCAAAAGAGAAGGGGAGAAGGGAAAAAGGAAGGAACGGGGGAGAGGAAGGGGGAGAGGGGAAGAGAAGGGAAAAAGGAAGAAGCATGGGGGAGAGGAAGAGGGGAGAGCAAAAGAGAAGGGGAGAAGGGAAAAAGGAAGGAGCAGGGGGAGAGGAAGGGGGAGAGGGGAAGAGAAGGGAAAAAGGAAGGAGCAGTGGGGCAGAGAGGAAGGGGGGAGAGGAGAAGAGAAGGGATGGGAAGAGAGGATGGAGAGGAGGAGAGGAGGGAGTGGGGAGGAAGAACATGGTAGATGTGCAAGAAAGAAGAAATTAGAAAAAACTTGAACTCTATGAAGTCGAAGGCCAAAAGCAGCAAACCGGAATGTTTGAATTCTTGTCCAGGGGAACTCCCGAATCAGCCACGGAAACATGTAGGGAGATCCATCAATCTGTAAATCGTCTGACAAGTTCCCCCTGAAGTGAAAAATGCACACTTGGCTCTCCTAGTAGATGCACAGACAATGATAGCATCTGAATCAATGAAGACCAGTCAGCTACCTCTCAAAGCTACCCAGGGTGAAGGAGGGAAGAATCTTTGCCAATTGGTCTCCTTAATTGAATTTAATGTTCACTGTCAGGTTTTAAAGATTAATTCCCCAACATTGCAGCAGACTGAAGTGAGTGCTTTTTTCAATTAAGTAATTAGAGATCCCAAACTGCCTTCATAGAATTAAGGAGTTAATTCTTCTGTCAAATGTTCCAAGATGATTTCATGTATTAACTAGAGACATTCTTTGTGTCCGACAAAAGTAACAGATTTGAAAAGAACACGACAAGTAAAATATGGTGTAGTCACTTGTCGGTGCCATATTTACCACGGTTTCTGTGTCCTCATTACCAAGACATGGCCCCACCAGGAGTTCCTCACAGTCTCCAAAGATTGAACAAGTATTGATCTAGCCACAGGTCATGTTCTTCCTGCCTGCCTGCCTTTCGTTTTTGGTTACAAAAAATATAGTCTCCTTGTAAATTATTCAAACTATACAGAAGTGCAAAAACAAAATCCCAAAGGAAACAGCTACAGGATTGTTGTTTCTCTGATTTCATTGGAAATATGTGTGCTCTGCCCAAAAAAAAAAAAAACCAGAAAAATACAACGAAAATAAGAGTCATCCATAACCCCATCACCTGGCTGTCACACTTCCGGGCAAGCCTTTGCCTCCCACGTGGCCCTATCCTACTCACTCTTATCTCAGAGACCCTCCTAGTCAGGCCTGGCTCCTGGCCTCATCCCACCTCTTGACAGTCCCTGTTGCCCCAGAAAATAATTTTAGAGACCATTCTCAAACTCTCACAGCTCAGCACAAGCCTGTGCAACCAGTGCCTAACCCTTTACCAAGCGGATGGGATCAGCCCGTTTGCCAAATCTTTGAGAAGCCCTTCATGATGTTTGTGTTCTACAGCTGGAGTTGCACTGATTCTAAAATATTTGGGAAAACACCTTAATAAGATTGGGTCTCCCAATCCACGAACAGAGTATCTCTCTCCATTTATTTAGGTCTTCTTTAATTTCCCTGAGGCACAGTTTGTGGTTTTTTAGATGAAAAGATCTTGAATGTCTTTTGTCAAATTTATCTCTAATTATTTCACAGTCTGATAATATAAATGGTATTTTTAACTTTTATTTTCAGATTGTTGATTTCTCGTATGTAGAAATACAATTAATTTTGTATATTGACCTTGGATTCTGCAACCTTACTAAACTCACTTTTTAGTACTAGAAGCTTTTTAAAATAGATACAGTGGAATTTTCTTTTCTTTTCTTTCCAAGTCAGGGTCTCGCTGTGTTACCCAGGCTGGAGTGAAGTGGTGCGATCATAGCTCACTGTAAAACTCTGAACTTCTGGGCTCAAGCAATCCTCCCATCTCAGCCTTCTGAGGAGCTAGGACTGCAGGCACACATCACCCGGCTAATTGTTTTTATTTTTATTTTTGTAGAGCTGGGGTCTCACTATGTTGCCCAAGCTGGTCTCAAACTCCTGGCCTCAAATGATCCTCCTGCCACAGCTTCCCAAAGGCTGGATTACAGCATGAGCCACTGTGCGCAGCCTGGAATTGCATATAGATGATCATGTTATCTGCACATAAAGGCAGTTTTACTTCCTCCTTTCCAATCTGGATCCTTTTCTTGTCTTGTCTTATCACACTGGCAATCTCTAGTAGAATGCTAAATAACTCTCCATGACACCCTTGCCTATTCCTGATCTCACTGGGAAGGTGGTCAGTCTTACACAGTTAAGAACAACATTAGAGCTAATGTGTTTTTTTGGTGCCCCTTATCAGTTCAAAGGAGTTCTCTTCTATTTCTAGTTTGCTGGAAGTTTTTTTTTTTAATCACTAATGAATGTTGGATATTGTCAAAAGCTCTTTCGGCATCTATTGAGATGTTCATATGGTTTTTCTTTCATAATTGGTCATTAATATTATAGTTCAGTCATTAATGCTGAGTTACATTGATTTTCAAATGTTAAGGCAAGCTTACATTCCTGGGACAAATCCTACTTGGTCATGATATGCATATATATGTAGTTGGATTGATCTGCTAAAATTTTATTTAAAAATTTTTTATTGGCCAGGTGCGGTGGCTCACGCCTGTAATCCCAGCACTTTGGGAGGCCAAGGCAGGCAGATCATGAGGTCAGGAGATCAAGACCATCCTGGCCAACGCAGTGAAACCCTGTCTCTACTAAAAATACAAAAAATTAGCTAGGCGTGGTGGCGGGCGCCTGTAGTCCCAGCTACTCAGGAGGCTGAGGCAGGAGAATGGCATGAACCCAGGAGGTAGAGCTTGCAGTGAGCCAAAATCGCGCCACTGCATTCCAGCCTGGGTGACAGAGCAAGACTCTGTCTCAAAAAAAAAAAAAAAAAAATTTGTATCTATGTTCACGAGAGATATTGGTCTCTTGCTTTCTTCTCTTATGATGTCCTTTTCTTGGTTTGATACCAGGGTAACAATGGCCTCATAGAATGAGTTGGGAAGTGTCCCCCTTCTTTGCTATTCTAGAAGAGTTTGTGTGTATATATAATATATCCATTTCCCAGGGCTGCCATAACTGGAGTACCATAAACTGAGTGCCTTAAACAACAGAATTTTGTTGTCTCACAGTTCCAGAAGCTAGAAGTCTAAAATCAAGCTGTTGGCAGGGTTGGTTCCTTCTGAGGGCTCTGAAGGAAGAATCTGTTCCAGACCTCTCTCCTTGACTTGTAGATAGCTGTCTTTGTATTCACATAGCTTCTCCCTTATAGAAAGAGGAAATTCGGAGATAGATATGCATAGATGGAGAATTGGATAGGATGCACCCTAATAACCTCATTTTGACTTGATTACCTCAGTCATGACCCCATCTCCAAATAAAGCTACATTTTGAGGCACTGGGGGTTAAGATTTCAAAATATAAATTTGGAGTTGGGGGTAGGTACAATTCATCCCATAATAAATTGGTATAATTTCTTCTTTAAGTGGTAGAATTCACTAGCGAGTATTCAACTGGAGTTTTCTTTGTGGGAAGGTTTTTAATCATGAATTCAATTTTTTAAATAAATATGAGGCATTGGGGGTTATCTATTTCTATTGATTATTGAGAGTGGGATGTTGAAATCTCCAACTGTAATTGTGGATTTTACTATTTCTCCATTCAGCTTCTGTCAGAATTGCTTCATGTATTTTAGAGCTCTCTTACTATTTATATAAATATTTATGCACCTAATGTTTATGCAGCTGGCATTACACACCTAATGTTATGTCCCTTGATGAACTGACCCCCTTGTTGTTATGAGTCTCTTTATCCTGGTACTATTCTTTGCTCTGAACTCTGCTCTATGTTAACTCCAGCTTTCTTTTATTACTATTAGTATATATATCTTTTTCTATCCCTTTATATTTAATCTTTTTGTTCTTTATATTTAAAGTGGGTTTCTTACAGGCACTGAGTCTTGACTTTTTATCCAACCTAACAATCTTTGTCTTTCAAATGGGATGGGTAGACCATTTCATCCATAATTGATATGGTTTGGGTTTAAATCTTGCTATTTGTTTTTATCCCATCTGTTCCTTGTTCCCTCTTCCCTAATTTTTTTGCCTTCTTTTGCATTGAATATCTTTTGTTATTTTATCTCTCATTGTTAGACTTATAACCATAAATCTTTGTTTTGTTTTATTACTAGTTGCTTTAAGGTTTACAGCATACATCTTTAGCTTATCACAGACTACTTGCAAGTAATATTATCACTTCCCCTGTAATGTAAGAACTGTAACAATAATATACACAGTCTCCTCCATCCTAGCCTTTGTGTTATTGTTATTGTGTATTTTACATCTACATATGTTACAAACGGCACATTATTATGTTTTTACTCTAAACAGTCAATCATCATTGAAAGTGATTTTTAAATAAGAACAAAAAACATCTTACATTTTCCCACATATTTACCATTTCTAGTGCTCATTATTCCTCTCTGCAAATGTAGATTTCTCTCTAGCATCATCTTCCTTCTGTGTCAAGGACTCCCTTTATTAACATGTCTTATAGTGCAAGTTTGCTGACGGCAAATCACTTCAGTTTTAAAATGCCTGAAAAAGTAATCTGCCTTTCTTTTTTAAAAGATATTTCACTGGATATTAAATTCGGGGTTGACAGTGGTTTTGGTTTTGGCTTTTCCTTTCAGTGCTTTCAAATGGTGTTCCACTGTCTTCTCGCAGTATTTCCAATGAGAAGTTTGGGTCACTCTCATCTTTGCTCCTCTGTATGTAACGTGCCTTGTTCCCCCTTCTGGTTACTTTTAAGTTTTTTTCCCCTTAACAGTAGTTATAAGAAATTTCAGGCCAAGTGCGGTGGCTCACGCCTGTAATCCCAGCACTTTGGGAGGCCGAGGTGGGTGTATCACTTGAGGTCAGAGGTTCAACACCAGCCTGGCCTATATGGTGAAACCCCGTCTCTATTAAAAATACAAATTAGCTGGGCATGGTGACAAGATGCCTGTAATCCCAGCTACTTGGGGGCTTAGGCAGAAGATTCGCTTGAACCTGGGAGGCAGAGGTTGCAGTCACCTGAGATCACACCACTGCATTCCAGCCTGGGCGACAGAGTGCGACTCCGTCTCAAAAAAAAAAAAAAAAGAAAAGAAAAGAAACTTTATTATAATATACTTTGGTGAACTTTTTTCTTCATGTTTCCTGTGCCAGGGGTTCATTCAGATTCTTGAATCTATGGGTTTATGATTTTCATCAAATTTAGAAAACTTTCAGCCATTATTTCTTTAAATATTTTTTCTGTTCTCCCCTTCTTTGAGGACTCCACCTTCACATATATTGGGTGAACCTGAAGTTGTCCCACAGCTCACTGATGATCTGTTCATTTTTCTCCCAAGCTTTTTGCTCCCTGTATTTCACTCTGGATAGCTTCTATGTCTTCAAGTTCGCTAACCTCTTTTATAGTTTCTGATCTGCTGTTAATTCCATGTACTGTGTTTTTCACTGAAGAGTTTGTTTCATCTCTAGAAGTCCAATTTGGATCTTTTGTATCGCCCATGTCTCTCCTTAATAAGCTCATGCTAGTCTCTACCTTTTTGCACATATGTAATATGTTTATAATAGTTGGTTGAATAGTTCTTGTCTACTAATTGTATCATCTGTGCCATTTCTGGGTCTGTATCTGTTGACTGATTTTTCTTCTCATCATGGTTCATATTTTTTTACTTCTCTGCATGTTTCGTAATCTTTTTTTTTGAGATGGAGTCTCGCTCTGTCGCCCAGGCTGGAGTGCAGTGGCATAATCTCGGCTCACTGCAAGCTCCGCCTCCCGGGTTCACGCCATTCTCCTGCCTCAGCCTCTCCGAGTAGCTGGGACTACAGGTGCCCGCCACCACGCCCGGCTAATTTTTTGTATTTTTTTAGTAGAGACGGGGTTTCACCGTGGTCTCGATCTCCTGACCTCGTGATCCGCCCGCCTCGGCCTCCCAAAGTGCTGGGATTACAAGCGCGAGCCACCGCGCCCGGCCATGCTTTGTAATCTTTATTTGGATACTAGACGCAGTAAATTCAGGAGGCTGAGTACTCCAGCCTGGGTGGCACAATCACAGCTCACTGCAGCCTTGAACTCCTGGGCTCAAGCAATCCTCCCGTCTCAGCCTGTGAGTGGCTGGGACTACAGGTGCACGTCACTATGCCTACCTAATTTTTTGAGACAAGGTCTCACTACATTGCCCAGACTGGTCTTGAACTCCTGGCTTCAAGTGATCCTCCCACCTCACCCTCGCAAGTAGCTGGGAATACAGGCATGTACCACCACGCCTGGCTTCACATTCATCCTTGAAGGATACAGAATCATGAGTTGACATGTTCCTAGTTTTCTATCTTTAAAGATGCCATCAAAGATACCCCATCTCCTCACCTCCACCTCACACCTGCCATACACCTACTCCATTACTCCATTTCAGTCAAATCTTCCCCACACCCAGCCTCCTGATAGGAATATTTAGGAGAGTGAGGAGATCCGAGTATTTGTTTTGTGGGTGAGCCACTGTGTCATAGATAACAAGAAGGCCAGCAGTGATCTACAAACTGATCTCATTCACTGTAGGTATGAACTTTAAAGATACCATTTTTAGTTTTCTATCTTTAAAGATACCATTCCACTGTCTTTGGACTCCACTGTTTCTGGTGAGAAGTGAGTAGTTTTTCATATGATTATTCTCCTCCACGTGACACTCATTATTCTCTGACTGCTTTCAAGATTTTTCTCGTCATCTTTGGTTTGACTACCATATGCCTAGGTGTGGTTTTCTTCGTATTTGTCCTGTTTGCAATTTACATGTTTGGGATTTTTTTTTTCTTTTAAAAAAGAAACTCGCCAAACATGGGGCATTTCCTGATATTATTTATTCCAAATATTTTTTTCTTCCCCATTCTCTCCCTCCTCTCCTCTGGAGCTCAGTTACTTGTATAACAGATTTTCTGATATTGTCCACAGTTCTCTGAGTATCTGTCCTTCTTCTCCTCCATCATTTTTCTCTGTTTTAAGGCTGAATACTTTCTGCTGATCTATCTCCAAGTTCACTGGCTCTGTCATCTCTCTCTGTTATGGAATCTAAATGGTAAATTATTAATTTCAGATATTGTATTTTTCAGTTCCAGAATTTAACATTCGTTTTTCTTGCAGCTTCTATTTCTCTACTGAGATTCCCCATTGTTTTACTTGTTGTGAGGATATTTTCCTTTGTGTCCTTCAGCACATCTATAATAACTGTTTTAAAATACTTGTCTGCTAATTTCAACATTGGGATCATCTTGGCAATAAGCTCCTTTGATGGCCTTTCTCTTGAATATAGGCCCCCTCTTCCTGTTTATTGCTTTATCTAGGAATTTTGGGTAGAATACTGAACATTACAAAATGTATGTTATCTCTAGATTTTTTTATGCTCCTCTGAAGAATATTGATTTAAAAAAAAAAAAAAACAGGCAGCTAACCTGGCTCTACTCAAATTTCAAACTCTGTTTCCCTTGCAGTGTGCAGCAGCAGAAATTTCTATTCAGTTCTCTTCGCCTTAGCTGAGCTGCTTAGAGTCTGCATTCAAAGATTTGGGTAGAGTTTATAGACTCTTTCCAGCCGCTGTGGTTACCCCAAACTCTGTCCTCTGGTTCTTCAAGCCAGTAACACTACAGATTTTCTATACAAATTTTTAGCAGCCTGTCTGGCACAGACTGGAGCCTATGCTTAGGCAAAACAAACAGACAAAATCATAAAAGTCAGAAACTCATCCAGTACCATTTCCTTCTTCGGAGGGTAGACTTCTGTCCAGTCTCTGCCTGCTTTTTTTTGCTCTCCGATACCTTCAGGTAGTTTTGTTGTTGTTGCTGTTGTACAGTTTATAGTTGTTAGCTGTGGGAGGGTTAGTCTGCCAGAACTACTGCTTCATTACTGGAAGCCAAACCTAATTTTCAATTTTAAGCATCTGTTTTGCAGTAATTAAAAAGTAACACCTCACCCCACCTCCTCACCTCCACCCTCACACCTGCCATATACATACTCCATTACCCCATTACCTCAGTCAAAATCTTCCCCACACCCAGCCTTCTGGTAGGAATGTTTAGGAGAGTGAGGGGATCAGAGTATTTATTCTGTGGGTGAGCCACTGAACACCACCACCACCAGCTTCACAAAAATTTGCAGAGAACCTGGGAACACTTCAGGGTTTCTAGGATACATGGTATGGGAGTCTGAGCCAATTTCATTTGCATCTCTAAGGGCAGGGTACCCAAGCTGATATCTGGGTTACAAAGAGCTTACATTTGCAGAAATAGCAAGAACAAAAGCAGCATTTTCATTTTACACCATCTTCCTAAGTGCTTCCTAAAGTGTTTTCTACACCAAATGATGCAAGGTCTCTCGAAGTAAAGGTTGAGGAAAAACTCGATCAGAATCTGTAAGTACATGAACATTCATTATACAGAGAATTCCAAGAAATTATTCTCTGTATTCAATAAGGTCAGAACAAAGGGAAGGAATTTTAAATGTCAACAGAAGATGTAAAAGGGCAAAGAAGAGTTTTCTTAAAGCAAAAAGGATTAAGAGCGAGACACATCACAGACGGGGCTGAAGAGTGTGGAGAGCTGGAGGCAGGGGCTTCTGGGAGCCGTCAGCTACACCCGCTTCACAGAGTGGGAAGATCCCTCCACAGCCTGCCCAGTCCCCCAGCAGGTGCAGAGCCTGTCCAAATGGTGGGAGTACAATGGTCTCAGGAGGAGCCAGTGCACCTTTTGAAAGCATCATAATCTGGGACTTCATATCCGGGACATTTGAAAGCATCATAATCCAGGGCATTATTCTGGGACCGCCTCCAGGTAGCCATAATCATGTATTGAGCATGTTACTACATGCCACACATGCTTTTCAGCACTTTACAAGTGAGTTAGTTGAGTGAACTGAGTTAACTGAATTAACTCAATCCTCACCACAGCCCTATGAAGTAGAAAATTAGGTCCGTTTTACAGATGAGGAAACTGAAGCATAGAGAGGTTGCCTGTCCCAGGCCATACTGTGAGAGGTAGGGCAGGCACCTGGACCAAGGCACTCTGGCTCGAGAGTCTGCAGGCTCCAGCACCACTAATGCTCTTCTACCTCCCACCTGCAATACCCCTCAAAGTCCAACCCACTGCCGTAGTCCTGCACTCTGGAGAAATACAACACAAAGCCAGACTAACCCCTCTTCCTACTGCCAGCCTTTAGGCTGTCTCATGGTGAGTTCCCCACTGAATCCCTGTCTCCTAATTTGATGGTCCAAAGTGCTAAGGTCCTCTTTTATGCCCTTCCCCCTCACTGGTCAGCTCTGTCAACCCAACCACTTCTCCTCGCCTCTGTGGCTCCATCCTCTGAGCACCGTCCTCTCTCCCCAGAACCACTGCAACAGCCTCAAAACCGATGTCTCAAGTTTCACAGGATGAAAGCATTATGGAGAGGATGGTGGTGATGGCCGCACAACACTATGAATGTATCTAATACCACTCAACTGTAGGCCGAAAATGTCTAAGATGGTACATTTTATGTGTACTTTACCACAGTAAAAACATTTTTGAAAAAAACAAAAAACTGGTATCTCAGCTTCCACTCTTACCCTACAATCTACTGCCACACAGCAGCCAGACTGGACCTCTGCATCAGAGTCGAGTTATAGCCCCCCACTCCACAACTATCCAGTGGCTTCCCATCACACCTGGAATAAATCCTCTGTCACCTGGCCTGACTCCACTGTAGCAGCACTGGCCTCCTGGCCTCTCACACTCCAGCACCTTCCCCCTCAAGGCCTGGGCACCTGCTACTCCTCTGTCCAGGTGCTCTTCTCTACCCAGCCACTGGGTTCCCTCAAGTCTCTACTCAGAGTGATGTTCCCTGAACCACATGATCTAAACACTGCTCTCATCACTCCCCTTCATGTTAGCCAGCTCTACTTTTCTTCAAAGCATTATGTTACTTCCTAACATATTTATTTATTTGCTTATTTGTTGTTTCTTTATTTCTCCCACTAAAATGTAAGTTCCATGGGGGTAAGGACACTTCTCTTCATTGTTTTGTTTGCTTCTATATCCCCCAGTGTCTTGAACAGAGTCTGGCATATACTAGAAGCCCAATGTCTCTTGAGTGAGTGATGGCACAGATAGAATAAATGGATGGATGGATGGATGGATGGATGGATGGATGGATGGATGGAATGCATGGATACATGAATGAATGGAATGGAACAGAATGGAATGGATGAATGAATGGCATGGAGGGATGGGTTATGAATGGATGATAGACGGATAGATGGATGAATGAATGGAATGAAATGGATGGATAAATGAATGAGATGGAGGGATGGGTGATGAATGGAGGATGGATGGTTGGATGGAAGATGGATAGATAGACAGAAGGACAGATGTACAAACATGTGGACAAAAGAATGGCTACCCTAGCTTTGGGTCATCTGCAGATTGGAAAGTAGACCTCCCTTCTGTAACATTACCCAATTTATTTATTATTAAGCTGTGGAAAAGAATGCTAAGTATAGTACCCTTTGGTCATAAGAGACCTCCTCCATTCTGAGAGTAAATAATTAATTCTCAGAGTTGAGTGCTCTTGTTCAACAAGCCATAGGTCATCCAGTTGGACTGTATGACCTGGTAGATACCTCTTTATCTCTCTCACCTTCTCAAGAACAGTCTGAACCTCTCTGGCACCACAAGGACCTTAGGCTGGTTCCTGCTCTTCTGTAAAACAAGGATGTGATGGAATCACCAAGGCTTTAAAGGCCTGAGGCTCTGAATGTCAGCACTTTTCCAAATCAAGACATACTCAGCCTCTGGCCTCAATACACACAGATCCTATAAGTCTAATAGCTCACATAAGAATGAATGAGCCAGGCAAGGTGGCTGATGCCTGTAATCCCAACACTTTGGGTGGCTGAGGCGGGCAGATCATTTGAGCCCAGGAGTTCGAGACCAGCCTGGGGCAACATGGAGAAACCCTGTCTCTACTATGGTGGCCACAACTCTCGACGCAGCTACTTGGGAGTCTGAGGTGGGAGGATCACCTGAGCCCAGGAAGTCGAGGCTGCAGTAAGCCATGATTGCACCACTGCACTCCAGCCTGAGTGACAAAGTGAGACCTTGTCTCAAAAAAAAAAAAAAAAAAAAAAAAAAGAATGCTTTGGCGAATGAATGCTGGCTCCTGGCAAGCATGTGTCTTTTAATCCTGCAAGGCCATGAATTCTGCTGCCTGCCTGGTGTCTATTTTCTCTTTCTCTAGTATAAGCGTCCTTCCTCGACTCAGTCACTATGGTACATGGGGCTTCCAAAACTACCTTTATTCACTCTTGGAAAATGGGTTTTCCACTTGGGCACCTCTAGTCTCCCAGCTCCCTCCCATTCTCGGTAATTTCTCAGCACTCTCTTGTGGACCCGCACAGCTGGAACCCGAGGTCTAAAGCCTGAGCTGCTTTGATGCTGTTAGGTGCTCTTTCACACCTGCCCCACCTGTAGGGACTGTGAAGTGCGTTTGGGGTTTGCATGTCACATCTTTCTTCAAGCCACAGGCCTCTTCCCTCCTCGGTGTGCTTAATCTGTACACAGTAAGAGGGGCTCTGGACTGCCCCTACTCTCTTATCCTGAGACATACTCCCTCTCTCAATAACTGTGGGGAAGAAGAGGTTGTGACGTGGCTAGAATGAGTAGTAATAATGTTATACCTTTATTTTTGTGTATCACTTTCCACATTCATGTGCCCCTCACACAAGCCCACAAGGTTGTCAGGGAAACTGTCATCTCCATTTTACAGATGGGCAAAGAGAGGCTTACAGTGATTGGGTGACTGTCATTCACTCGCTGGGTTTGTTCAACAGATATTTATGCCAGTCTGCTATCTGCCAAGAAATTTGCTCACTGCTGGAACTGCTAGAGAACAAAATAGCTCATGAGAGTCTAGTGGAAGAGAAAGATATTAAGCAACACACAAACAGCTCTTCTAACTCAGATCAGTGCTGTGAAGAACAGAACTGGCTCTAGGAGATGACAATAGCAGGTGGAACGGATTCACCTTGATTTCCACTGGGGAGGTCGGCAGCCTTCTCCAGAGGAAGGGGTGAGGTGGGGAGGGCTTGAGCAAGGCACAGTCACAAGCCTGGGGGACTGGCGGCCAGTGTGGCTGGAGCCCTGTGTGAAGGAAGAGAGAACAAGAGTGGGCAAAACGCAGATCACCCAGGGCTCGGCAGACACTTGCAAAAGTTTGGAATTTTTCCCTCCGAGTAAAATGGATGGGTTTTTAAGCATTGGAGCAAAGTGATAAGCAGATTTTTGATTTTAAAGAGCACACTGGCTGCTATAGGAAAGGCCAGAATAACACAAGGAGACCAGTAAAGAGGGTGTGCAGAGGGGAGAGAGCAGGCCTGGGCCGCCGGACTGTGGACGCACTGAACGCCCAGTTTGGAGAAGAATCACTGGGACTTGCGCGTGGATTAGAGGGGAGTGAGGCAGAAGGGGAGCAGAGGAGAAGGCAGGGTGTCATGGCACATGGCGGAACAGCAAGAGACAGCCCCCTTCTGATCACACCATAGCAGAGGCAGGGAAAGCCAGAACCTGGGACGTCTCATTCTATGACCGGGTGATGGTGCCACCTCTACCAGTGAGGGCAGACGTCACCTAAGCCAGGACAAGGAGCTGCGTTAAAATCACTCTGTCTGCTTCATGCACGTGCGGGGACTCAGGGATGTTCTCCGCAGTTACTGAGCGGGAGCTCCTGGAAGCATCATCTGATTTAGTTTTAATGGCCTCCAACTTAATTCCTTCTGAAGGCCCAGTCTGGGTGGAGGCAGGGTGTCCTGGTTGTCATACATAGCCATGACCCAGGGCACAGGCCTCCTGACCTCAGCTTTTCCAGAGACCCAGTTGAGACAGCCTCTCCTGCCCCCATGCAACAGCCAGCCAGGGCAGGGCCCCGGAATAGAGGTGACCACTCTCAGAAAGTGAGATTGCTCAGGTCCTGCTGCCATGGCAACCACCACAGGCCAGCGCCAGGCTGTCTCTGCTCCCCAAGGAGTCCTCCCAGGGCAGCCCCGTAGCCAGGCTCCAACAGGCCCAAACGATTACCAAAGCCACGGTTCTCCCTGGCCCTCCCTGATGGGGTTGGGATGGAAGTGATCATTTTCATCAAGATTCTCAATTTGCATAAAAATGAGTACTAACCCTTTGCTCCAAAAATTCCACCCAGAAGCCCAGCAAGGGATGATCTCCGAGCCTTCTAGCCATAAGGCCTTATCTTGCCAAGCACATCCCAGGGGCTTAGGGGGGTCGTAAACAGCCACAGTGGGAAAGTCGGTGGCTGACTCCGGAGGCCCCACTCACCTGCCCAGCCTCATCTCCCATCATGATCTTCCTTGCACGCCACTTTCTAGGCGCATTTCCCAAACTCACTCTGTTCCTTGAACCTCCAGCCTTACATATGCCTTCTCTCTATTTGAAGTTCATTCCTCTGTCTCCACCTGGTTGGCTCCTACTCTTCTCTCCTATCTCCCATGAGACACTCCTTCCTCCAGGAAGCCCTCCTGACTCCCATAAGCCAAGTTAAGGTCCAATGGATGCTCCCATAGGTCTCCATGCAGCTAGGTAGACTGCGTTGTTTTCCCACCTCCAGTCATTGCCCTGTTCTTTTATGTGTAATGTTTTTCTGGTTGTGAAAGAAACAATGCATTTTTATAATGACGCCCATCACCACCACAAGGCTATGGTTTATCTAGACTGCCACGTGCCCACACTGCCAGGTGCTTACACAGGTGACGGAGTCCTGGCAGTGCCCCTCACTCCTCTGAGATAGTGTAACTGGGCCACTATACAGATGAAGAGACTGGGGCTCCTAGTAGGAAGGAAGTTGCCCAAGGTTACATGACAAGCAGGTTAGCAGGCCCACGACTCACGGTCAGCTTGCATGTGCTTCTCTTTCTGGGGCGCTTCTCACCTGGGGGCCAGGTGTCACCAACCTGGGCAACGGGTAAGATACTGAAAAGGAACAGAGGGGACACTGGATCTAATCCTTGCACTCAAGCACAGGTAAGCCCTGCAACCTGCTGGCACTTTCCACAGTATTTTTCTATGCAGACATGGTTTCTCCGGAGATCCTACTGAATGTACAATCTGGCATCCTGCTTTCTTCACTTAACATTTTCCAATGTTCCTAAAATCTTCTTTTTTTTTTTTTTTTTTTTTTGAGATGGAGTTTTGCTCGTTGTCCAGGCTGGAGTGCAATGGCACGATCTCGGCTCACCACAACCTCCACCTCCCGGGTTCAAGTGATTCTCCTGCCTCAGCCTCCAGAGTAGCTGGGATTACAGGCAAATGCCACCACGCCTGGCTAGTTTTTTGTATTTTCAGTAGAGACAGGGTTTCTCCATGTTGATCAGGCTGGTCTCGAACTCCCGACCTCAGGTGATTCACCTGCCTCGGCCTCCCAAAGTGCTGGGATTACAGGCGTGAGCCACCACGCCCGGCCCATTTTTTTTAAAGTGCAGTTACTCATCACTTCCCAAAGAAAAGAGCACAGATTTGGCAGGGGCCTTGAACTTGGCCATTTTTCCCTGGTGCCAATAGCTGTATGCACACAGCAAGAGGATTTAACAGCCTGATTCAGCACGGTGGGAAGGAGTAAATTGCTTAAGTCTGGGAAATACATTACCTCAATCTCACAAATGGTTTTTGAAAATCACTAGGCCACAGAAGTGTAATTCTGCAGGCCTGGCTTTTGCTGCCTCCCCACCCTGCTCAATACCACCCACCTCGCCATGTCTGGTGCCACCAAACAGAGCACTCAAGTCTGGGTGGTAGCTGGCTGAGCCCCTCGGCCCAGATTACCTCAACCTCCCTCCCGAAAGACAAGTAAAATGTGACCTCAGGCTCCCCAGTCTGTTCAAGCCAGAGACCGGAAGAGAGCTGCAGACACGTGGCGAAGAGCAGCCCCTCCTCCACTGCAAGGCTGGCACACCCACGCCTCAGCACACGTGCCCCCTACTGCCCAGCACTGCTGCTAACTCGCGGGAAATTGTCTTTGTGGGCTCCAGGTTGGTGTCCAAAAATAAAATCGGAGTAGATTTATGGGTCTCCAGTCCATTTCTGAGAAACTATCCCCAAGTCTAATCACTTCTAAAAAAGCCACCTAAGGACAAATGGAACAGCTTCCGGTAGTCTCCAGTTCACTCAACACTGCTAGGCATCCAAGCTCATGCGCGAACCTGGGGTTCTTTTGGGTTGAATATGCAAGGTTCCCTAACAAAGTGTACTTAGAATGCATTAGCTGTTATTATAAATGGAGCCCAGAAATTTTCTAATAGCGTTGAATTAGTCTGTATAATTACATTACTTCAATGAGCATGAAATTATTTTACCTATTAAAGTTTAACAAGTGATTCTAAAGGATTAAGAAGAATCATGTGATGGGATAATAATGATGACTCCATAGCACTTAGTCAAGGATTTCTGTGGCCACAGCCGATAATTTTCAGAAGCTGCTTGGCCATGTAACTAACAGCCAGGAATCCCTGCATCCGTGCGGTGCTGACAGCAGCAAGAACTCACAGGGTTAGGACATAACCACGCCCACAGAGCCAGGAGTGACCAGCGACACCTGCCCAAATCACAGAAGCCCCTCTATCCGTTGGCTGATCTGCCTGTCACTCCTCCTCATTCTTACTCACAAGCTTTCAGACACAGTATGTGGCTTCTGATATTTCTAAGAAACAACACAACTGCTGATTAATTTCAAGCTGCTGTTTTTGAAGTGAATTATGATTGATATTGTGTTGCTTACCACGTGTTGTGATTTATACATTTTTACTCTTTTTTTTTTTTTTTTTTGAGATGGAGTCTTCCTCTGTCACCCAGGCTAGAGTGCAGTGGCGTGATCTCAGCTCACTGCAACCTCTGCCTCCCAGGTTCAAGTGATTCTCCTGCCACAGCCTCCCAAGTAGCTGGGATTACAGGCACCCACCATCATGCCTGGCTAATTTTTGTATTTTTAGTAGACAGCCTAACCATGTGGGCCAGGCTGGTCTCAAACTCCTGACCTCAAGTGATCCACCTGCCTTGGCCTCCCAAAGTGCTAGGATTACAGGCGTGAGCCACCACGACCAGTTCATTTTTACTAATTCTGATCATCGACATCAACAACGCTACATGTCATGGCTCTGTGTTACTTGTGACCACCACCTCAGGACCCCAGGGGCAGGGGCTCACAAAGCCAGAAGGCTCCTCCTCTATACCCCAACTGAGCTTCATGGCTACCCTTCCCCACCACACCAGGAGGAAGGTGGAGCACAGCGCTGAAACAGTCAGGGAGTATAATATCTGGGGCAAACACCAAACTCAGCAGTTAACCCAAAGGCTTGGGGTCATCCTGGGTTGAACCCTCTTTTCATCTACCAGGATGGCCAGCCTCAGATCCTTTACCTCAACATTGGTATCGCCGGGCCTCGCCCGGTGTCTTCTTGGAGGGGCAGCTCGGGTTGGAATCACAGAGTTCTAAACCCCAACTGCTTCTTCCAACTGTGGTGGAAATGGGCTCCGACAGGATGGCCCATGCCTGAGTCAGGGTAGAACAAAGGTTCTTTCTAGCCTGGTCCTTATTCTCCCAGACGCTTCCAAACAGGTTCTGTGCCCACCTCCTCCTACAGGGAGGTCGGAAGCTAAATGAAGCAACCTGCAGGTTTCAGAACAAAGGCCTGGAAACTTCCTACTAAAATCCAAAGACAAGAAGCCTAGAAACCATCCTGTCCCCCTCTCGGCCCTCGCAACAAGGAGGCTTTGATTCACCTCTCAGGCCCCTGGGTCACATGGCTGCAGCAGGTCTTTCCTTCTCCACCCCCAGCCTGCAGCCTATGAAGCTTCTCAGTCTTCTTTTCACCTTTACAAAAGGATGTTTTGAAAGCCTTAATGTGAGTTTTTATGATAAACTAGTTTAAAATCTTTTTGGAAGTTGTGGAGTAAATTATAGAAAAAGACCAACAAAGCTAAGGCTCTGAGGCAAAATTTTATTACCACCTTGAAGGAGTTCAGCATCATTTTTCTTCCAGTAAACATGTAAATCTGGTGTCCAAAACAACACAAGTTGCTTTATTTCATGGCTTATTTGCATGATTTTTAATGACAAACAGTAATAAAGTGTAACCGAATCCTCTAATCCTAAATTCATCCAGACTTTGCTGCAGAGAAACGCATTGATAATAAGTTCTAAAGTTTTGTCTGAGAACTCATAGGGTGAAACTCTGAGGTTGCTGGGAGACGTGAACAGAGTGAGTGAGAGGGTGCCTGGTGGGGATATGGGGTGACAGCAAAAACACAGAGGCCCAGTTCCATGGGGTACTTCAGGGTCAGACACCCCAAATCCTAACTCTGTTCTGCCCCTTCAATCCATGTGGCCTGGGTAAAGGACCATTGTCTCTGAGCCTTCATTTCTACAGCTAGAAAATGGGGCTAATCCTCCCACTTTCCAGAGCGGTGGGGAAGCTTAAAGGGAATTAAAGTGACGAAGTAGAAGGTGCCACAGAAGGCACTATCAACTTTGGTTCTTCTCCTGTCCTTCACTGCCTGCTGCCAAGAGAGCGTAGTGTCGGTACACACCAGGCTCAAGTTCCTAGGGACGTGAGGAGGAAGATGAGCTATTTCACTGCCTCCTTCTAGACACAACCCTCCAGATGAGCCACTAGTACTGTGAATGCACCAACCATCCACCCTCTGTATAGTCCCAGGGGCCTGAAACCAAAGGCCCAGCCCAGGACTTCTGTAGGCCACGGCGGGGCATCAGAGGCACTTCATCTGCCAGGTACGGTGGGGCCTGGGGCCAGTGCAAGAAGGAAGTCACCTGGACCCAGATGTGTCCATGGAAAGGTAGCAGCTCTGGCATGGGCCTTAGCTAGGGTAAGGGGGACCAGCAGGCCTGACGGGGCCCCATACACCTGGATTCTACCCTTCACTACATGCTTTAGAGATGTCCATCCTGCGGTTCCCTGCAGCAGCCTCCTGACCCACAACTAAGTGGCATGGATGCACTCGCAGGCATGCCCCTCAGTGGCTGCAGGGCTCCCGGGAGGACAAACTGCTACCTTCGAAGTAGCAAAATTTCCATCAGCACCAGTGAGGCTTCACCTCCCTCTGACTGCCAATTTCCTTCCATTTTCACGGGTTCAAATGTTTCCTCTCAGCCTCAAATTCAGCCAGACACAACTTAGTGCTTCTTAGGCATGCCCCGTCAGGTGTGCCTATCTTCCTGTGGGCCACCCCTTGCAGAATCCTGAGGCCACAGCTGGTGGTCTCAAGGCCAAGTGGGGCTATGGACAGGACAGGGCTCTGGGGCTGGGCTCCTGGTGTCCAGGCCTGGCTCTTCCTCCGGCTGACAGGTGGCTGTTGGTTCACCTCTCTGAGCCTCAAGATCCTAAGCCGCAAAACAGAGAAGGTGGCATCTCCTCCTCAAGGTTGCGGGGAGCATAACAGAGAATACACATGAGGAGCACCTAGCCAGCACCCGGCACTAAACAACAGCGATTATTATTACTCATGCTCCAATCACTCAGCACATATTCCTCATGCCTTCCAAATGCGCTCATTTCACATCAGCCCGGAGCGCTCCCAATTAATGAAAGAACAAATTAAACTGTCATTACTTTGGTTTAATTCTGTAATTAAAGAACTTCAAGAGGCGACAGGCTCTAAATAATGCATGCTTTTGTCAGAGATATGTTGAGTTCTGGGCAGAGAGAGAAAATAAAAGGGGAAAAGCTTTGGGGAAAAGGAGAGAGAGGAGACATGAGGCTGCAGCAACGATATTTATCCCCCAAAATCAGAGGGAACAATCGAGTGACAGCTGAAGGACTCAGTTTGTTTTTGAATTAAGGCTTCGGCTAGCACGGAAAGCAGAGAATGGAGGGCCCTGCCCCCCACCCCCACCCTACATCTGCCATAAACAGAAACGGTGTCAGGAAGAATTCAATCAGTGGCTTTTCCAGTAGATGGGGCGAAGCAAGGCAGTCATTCTGACATCTGCTTGTGTGTGACTCTCCTTTTTATCTCAGTTCAGGGGAAAGAGAAATAAAGAAAGGAAAAGCATGTGGTACGTAAATTTTTCTAAATGTGTGTCTCTTACCCAGCAGATCATGCAGCTGCCACATATTACAAACCTAACGAGGCTGTTATATGCAGTGGTGAGGAAAGACAGGCTTGGAGTCAGAAGACCAAGATTCAAACCTAGCTCCACCTTGCCCTGGCCTGAGGTGTGAACACACCCCACAGAGCAGGCCCAGGTTTCCACCTGTAGCCGGGCAGGACTCAGAGAGACAGGGAGCAGTGGGCACCTGTGCGCGAGCACCTGGGGCCTGCCGAGCAGTGCGGTAGGTCTGAATGGGGAACCAGTCAGCGGGCCTGTGACTTCAAATTAAATAACTTACTGAGCTGTTTTCTTCTTGTTAGGCATGAATGTTTCCATAAATCCCATACACTGTGTAATTGCTATGTCCTGATTCTCTGAATCACATAAAGAAATGGCTTTCAGACATGGCCTCCACTTATGCTTCTATTAGCTGCAGAACCCAAAGGATGAAATGTTATTAAATAGAACGTTTTTTTTCCTGCAATATCGCTAAGTTCCAAGAACAGCTTGGAGGTTTCCCTGAAAAGGTTGGCAAATGTGCTTAGTACACAGAATAGCAGCTGCTTTACAAACTGCATACTTTTATTAAATTACTGCCCCCGCAACATCCTGCCAGCCACAGGATTAAAAGGAAAAAGAAATTAAACTGATGGGAATGATTCCTGAGCAACAAGTTGAGATACAAGGGGACAGATCACCTTTGAAACCTATGCAGTTCAGGGGCAAGAGAGAGGGTTCTGGTCTGGTTTTGTGTGGGAGAGCCTAGCATATAAAATATTAATAACATAGACCCACTATTTCAGTGCTGAAATGTTGCTTATCCACAATGCTAGATGTGTGATCTTTTTCTTTCCTTCTTTCTCTGCCAGCCTGGGAGCTCCACCAGAGTGAAGACCCCTGCCTCTGGTACACCACCATCTACCCAAGGCCTGGTGGACCACATGGCATGCAGTAGGTGCTCACTAAATACTGGCTTTGTGGCTGAGGGAATGTGTGTACCCTCAGCAGAGGGCTGGCCACAAAACAGGTGCTCAGGAAGTGTTCAATTCATCAGTCCATCCAGAAGCAGTGTGACAAGCACACTCTCCCTATAAGACCCTCTGCAACCCAAGCCCATCCCTCCAAAAGAACAGCTCAAGCATGGCTCTGGCCGCAGTCAGAGCTGGCCCTCCCCATGTTCCTGTTCCTCCTGGCACCTCCCAGCCCCCGCACTGCTGAAAGGAAGCCCTTGGGAGCAACAGCCTGGTGTCAGATCTTCTCTCCGCCTCTCTCTATGTGTGACCCTGAGCAACTGCTTTACCCTCTAAGAAGTTTCTCAGCTATAAAATGGGAATAAAAATACCTAACAGTGAGTCAGTGCAAGGCCTTAAGCCCAGCACTTGGCATGCAGTAGGTGCTCAATACCTGGCCACTACTACTGAGACTGCATCTAGGAAGGAACCTCCCTCTGCTTCATCCATCCCATCACCATGGCAGATGCTTGTTGACTAGGCTCTGTATGGCAAGCACTAACAGGGGCTTTCCTCCTACCGTCCTTTCATCCTGTAGCAGCCCTATGACAGAAGCAAAAGTAGGATTGTCCCATTTCACAGAAAAGGAAACCAAGACCAAGAGCTTCAGTAACTCAGCAGGCAAGCTAAGAAGCAGCAAAGTCCACGCTGTGCTCCATGTGGCCCCCAGCCCGTCTGCAGGGCCCAGCCAAGCTCTCCTGTGTGCCTTCCACCCTCCCCTGCTGCCCCTCTGTGTGCCCACATTCTGGCACTCCAAGACCCACACTCTCTGGGTACTGCCACTTCCAGCCTCTGCCTGGAGAGCTCCAGAGGTAAGACTTGTCTGGAGAGGAGACCCCCTTCCTGTAAGATGCAAACCGCCCCCTGCACTGCCTTCTCTGCCCCACCCCACCCCCTGGACAGTGAGGGCGGCCCAGTCTTCCCCTACAGTGCTCAGTTCTCACAATCATCCCCATAAACATCTTTCTAGCCCCCATTCTACAGCGACCACCCTTCAAAGAGACAGCATCCAATATCACACTCAGGACCTGGCACACAGAAGGAGCTCAGCAAACGTTTGATGACTACGTGGTAAATGAACAGAGTGCCTCCTATGTGTCCCTCGTGATGTCCATACCAGAGTGTTCTGGAAACCTACGCCAGGAAGCAGAGTCTTATCTTCCTGGCCCAGTTTCAAGACCAAACCAGGCAGGGCTCTGTATGTCTTGGTTGATTAAAGTGATGAACAGGAAGAAAACACAGGCTGTTTATTGGCTCCACAGAGAATCCCTTTCTCAAAATGCCAGGGACCGGATACTTTGACACAAATTCAGCAGCAGCATCTTTAATCATTTCAGGGTTAATAAAAAATGTCAATTACATTTGTCATCAGGACTATCCTGGGGGAACAATCCCAGTGCAGACAATCTCTGGCCAAATGACAGCCTGGTCTGTTTGTCACATATCCCTCCAGCTGCCTCGCTGACGAATTTATCGAGTTGGTTACTTCCCCCGGCCTGTCCCTTCGTAAATAATCAGAAGTAATACGGATCTCCCAAATAATCCTGACCTGAGAATTGCTGCTCTGGCTCTCCCTAAATGAAAGAAGGGAATAAAAACAGGGAATGAGACTAAATAGACCAGAAGGTGAAGGTTGCCTGGAAGGGTGCGTATAGCAGCCAGGGCAGCCTGGCCTCCTTCCACATGGACAAAGCAGGGGCCTGTGTTTTTCTCCCAGTGTCCCTCAGTGCTCAGCACAGCCCCCAGAGAGCTAGCATGCTGAATCATGACGGCCAGCCCCTCCCAAGCCCCAAAACCTTGAGGGTCCCATCCTACAGCCCATTCTATCTGCCTGTAAACAGCCGCTCAGAACAGACTAAGTGGCATGCCTCCACGGGACTCAAAGCCAGGTGTCTGGCGCCACCCCGCTGCCGTGGCCGAAGGGCTCCCTGAGTGTGGCTGCCTGTCTGCATTTTGAGAGTAGCTATTTTGCAATCAAGGAACTCCTGCACATTCATTTGCCAGATGCAAACGCATCCAAGAGGAAAACACTCCCCTGCTATGACTGACACACATAAAGAGAGGAATGGAGTCAGGTTGAAATTGAAAAAGGAAAACGCTGCTTTCCACCCCAGGACTACTCCAGATGTTCTGAAATCCTGAAATGTGCCTAAATGAAGTGTTCTATCTTTATCAGAGAGTGACTCGAAAATGACTATGCTGTTTTTAGGGACTCTCACATGACAGTTTCCCATGTTTGTTTCTTAACAATGGATCCTTTCCTTGACAAGTGGACCTGAACATGCACTGGAAGTCAGGGCCCAGGCTTCCTCCAACTGGAAGTGGGGTTTGGGCAACTCCCTCAGCCTCTGCCACATCGCATGAGAGTGCTGCCAGCTAGTTCACTCCCATCCACTGCAGCATGCTTTACAAATGGGAGGAATTTTTGCTATAAAACCCTCAAACATTCAAGATAATGTTTATTATATTGAATGGAGAAAATATGGAGCGTGTGAAAAATATAAAACTGTTTCTAATATTGATTTTAAAGCTATGGCAATTCAAAGAGTTAAGCTGAGCGCAATGCCTTGAAGACCACTGTTAGTTTCTCCAACTCACTGTCACATAAAAAGTGTCCACCCCCACATGGCAATCAGGGGCTGCCCAGCTGTCCTTCCAGAGAGTTCTGTCTCCAAGGAGAAATCCAGGTGACGCTTTTTCAGCAGCCCCACAGGCATTAGGTTTGCAAGTTAACTTTCACAAGACAGGCGAAGGCTCTTATTTTGACAGCTTCCCTCCATCTAGGCAATTTTATCACCTTCATAAACACTAATGGCTCTTGAATACCTGCTGTGGGCGGACCGTGCTGTACCAGGCTGAACTGCACAACGCCACACAAAATGCCATCAGATGAGTCACCTGTCTGCACTGAATCAGCTCTGTGATGCACAGGAGTCCGGGGGCTGAAGCAACAGCAGCTTCGTCACCGAGGCCAGAGCCATCCACCACGCATTCTGACAAGCAACAGATGCCAAAGGGCAGGGTCCTTCACTTCCTGAGTGCCCACCACGTGCCAGATGCCTCACACATGTTGTCTGTGATCCTAACACTAACCCAGGAGGGTATTCTGCCACCAGTCACCAGTGGGTGCAGGGAGGGTCAGAAAGGAGGACTTCATTTGCCCAGGGCATAGAGCTCGGAAGTACCTGGGAAACCGATGCCCAGCCCCACTCCCCACTGCTCCTCGCCTCCATCTGCAGGAGGGTGCCCTAGCCACCAGGGCCAGGCCATTTTTGTGAGCAGGTGGTCAATTGGCCATGTGCTAAAGGAAGTGCAGACCCCTAGAGGGGTTCTAGAAGGAACTCCGGCCTTGCAGCCAGGCAGTTCTGAGTTCAAATCCCAGCTCTGCCTCTTACCAGCTGTGTGACCCTGAGCATATCACTGTACCTCTCTGAGCCTTACTGTCCTCAGATATACAATAGGGAAAATGTAATGAACCTCACGGGTTGGCTGAGAAGACTAAACAAGATTCAATGAAATAACATGAAAGCCACTCAACCTCTCTCTTCTCCTTAATCAAGTCCGCCTATAATCAGCTTTGGATGAAAAAGCCAGAGAATCAAACCTAACTTCAAATCCCACTTCCCAGGTTTGCCAGCTGAATGATCATAGGCATGGAGCAAAACCTCCTCTGGCTCGGCTCCCCACAGCCACCAACAGGGCAGTGCAAGGGTTAAGGAGCTGGTGTCTGGCACAGAGTGGGCGTTCAATAAAAGCTCATTCAATTCAATTTGACTTAATTAAAAAACCTTACTCATAGCCTCGAGAATGGCAGGAGCACAGAGGGCTAAAACTACAAACAGAAATCCATTTGAAGCCCATAAATTTTATATCCTGCCAATGAACGCATTTTCTTATTAAGCGACAATATTATAAACCTTTTCTGAATTCCTGGCAATGCCTAAGAGTCATATCTTCATTGGGCTGAAAGCTGTTGTCAAATCACAAAGAACTTGAAGGGGTTCTAAAACAACTCATGAAAAGAAATAACTGAAACCAAGTTTACTGAACAAATCAAATTATTTCACTACGTGCCTGTCTTTGCAAATCTTCTCCAAATTACACTTCATTATAAGACTTGGAAATTAGACACCAGCAACAAAATAAGAAAGCCAGAACAGATAAATATTTACATAATCATGAGAATAATAATATTCTCCTGTGCAAATCTACCTACTACTTTGTTTACTCTTATTAACTCAAGTTTAGAAATGGGACAATCATCTGAAACAGGGCCCTGGGGATTTCTCTCCCAGACTCCAACTACTTCTTTTTTTTGCGAAAACAATGGTGTGTCAGGAGAGAAAAGGATGAGAAGGCAAGGACAGAGGGAGGTGCAGTCCTCCTTGAACCCCTGCAGCTGGGCAGATAAATGCTCTGAGCCGGCTCCTGTCTTCTCTTCTTCACTAAGGGGGCGTATAACACCAGTGCTGTGGGTGAACGTAGGGGTGGAGAGGTAGAGGGAGAGAAAGGGGGTTAACAGTGGTGGTGACAGTAACATCAGTAGTAGTAACAGTAATACTACTAATACTAGTAATACTAATACTAATAATACTAGTAATAATACTAATAATACTACTAATAATAATGGCAACCAATGCCCAAGTGTCTGGGTGCTGGACGCATGTCATCCCAAATCCCTACAACCACTCTCTGCTTAGAGGTATGTCTCTGCTTCACAGTAAGGAAATCAAGGCTGCCAGAAGTTAAGCAACCCACCTTGCCCAAGGCCACACAACTAGTAAGTGCCAAAGCTAAGGTATGAGCCCAGCTTCAGGTGGCTTTTTTATGCCACTGTAGTACCACTTCTTGGGCACTGAAACCCAAGAGCTGAAACAGTGAGACTCAACACTCAGCAGGCTCAGACTGGAATCTCAGATGTGGGTCTGGGTCTTGCTAAAGCCAAGCTGTGGGGTCTCTTGAGGAGAGGATGGGGCTAAGGCGGTGCTGTGGGGGGCTGGGCAGAAGGGACCTGCTTTCTAGAGGCAGGTGCTCTTCCAGGAGCAAGACCAACGTGTGGGCTGGGCCCTGGAAAGAAGTCCTTGCTCTGGGCTCCACCTCCTCCTTTCCTGCCACTCTCCCGAACCCTCAGCCACAATAATCAAACATGCACACAAGCATTCAACACACAAGTACCAGGCCCTTACTCCAGCTCCAGCCCCTCACCAAGCACTGAAGGGACCCAAATGGCTAAGGCACAGCCCCAGTGCTAAAAGGCCTTCAGTGCTCTTCTAGGCAAGACTCTAACTGTTGTGCCACATTTTCCAAAACAAAAAGGCAGAACAGATGGCTCAGCATATGGTGTGGCACAAGGACAGCAACTGAAAGCAGGGCCAAACTAGCAAACCAAGGCCCTCTGGGAGCCAGAGCTTTTGCTTCTGGGGTGCGCATGTGCCCTCTACAGCTCAGGAGGCTGGAGGGAAAAGACACTCTCTTCTGCACATATGATGCCCAGCCAGATGTTCCTAGGTGAAACCCAACCCCAGGAAGGACCCAATGACATGGCAAAGTAAAACCAAGCTACACAGGAGACTGACACACAGGAAACTTGTCCCCAGTGTGCAGAGTCCTCCACAACCCAAGAGACACCGAACACCTGACTCAGAGTCTGCCTGGCCCACCTAAAGGGAAACCCAGGCCATAGTTCATGGCCACACTGCCACATAGTGCCATTATATAGGAAAGTTAGAATGACAAAAGTATCTGGCTACAAATCCATGGAGCCAACATTAAGATGCCATTAAAATATGTAAGCTCAATGTAAAACTATTTCATTGCAAATTATACCACTGCAAAATAAACAAAGGAAATGAATTCTAAAAAGCATTAAAGTGACATTAAAGCAAACTGAACTCCTTTCTCAAGTACAAGCAAAGTCTAAGTATGACAAGCACACACAGTCTGTGGTGAAAAGGCGGGCCCAGGCGTAGCAGTCAGCCCTGCGTCCCGGCTCCCACTGATTGTGGGACCCTCCATAAGCGCTTCACCTCTCTGAACCTCAAAGCACTCATATGGAAAATGCTGGATGGGAGGATTCAATGAGATAAAGTGAGAAAGCTTTGTTAGCAAAGCTCCAGACATAAGACATCCCAAAGACACGTGGCTAGTCAACAGAAGAGCTGAGAATTTGACACCTGAATCTGGCCTCAGCAGATGCAAAGAACTTGCTGGAGAGGCCAGTGGCACTATCCCTCCCCATTACAGAGAAGACAACTAAGTCCCAAAAAGATTAATGATTTGCCCAGAGTCAACTCTTCCACAGTGCTGGCCAGCAGCTACACTCCCTCCCCTCCAACCCTCACACCAGAGGACTCTCATACACACTTAGGCGTCACTCTTCTCCCTGGAAGTCTCATCTAACCCCCAAACCTCACTTACAAGCCCCTCCTAGGTGATCCACAGCACCACGTCCTTCCCTGATAGGCCTCGCTGTCCTTCCAGCCATGAAGATCCCTGTCTGGACTTGTAGATGCTCTCTGAGGTCAGGGCAGCACCCTCCTGCTTACTGTGTTAACCTCACTGCTCAGCCATACTGAATGAATGAATGAATGAACGAACGAACGAATGTCTTGTTGCCCACATAGCAGGAGCAGGTGGGATCACAAGCCCTCATCTCTGGATGTTAAGGCCAGGCCAGGGCTCTCTCCACTTCAAGACAGCGGAGTGAGCTTCTCTTTCCATGATCTCCAAACTTTTTTGATCACATATCACTATCATTTTTTTAAATTTTTCTGAGCACAGAACTTTGAGTACATAAACCCTATTCTACTGATATGTTATACTCATTACAAAACATGTATACACAACAAATTTTAAAAGGATGATAAGGAAAGCAATTATAAGAGGAATAGCTCCTCCTTTCTCCTGGGTTATCCTTCCCTCCCTGGGGACTTTTTACCTAGCACCCAGGGTGATGCGAGCCCTACTCTTGGCATCTCAGGCATGCAATGAACCCCAGCAGGAGGAGCAAGTACACCTGTCATTCACGTTTCAGCTCTGGCACCAGACAGTCTGGCCTCAACCTCTAGGACCAGCTCACATCTGTATGATGTGTGGTCATGGGACTACTTTGAGCCTCAGTTTCCTCCTCTGCCCACGTTACCACTCTTCCAGAGTCAGGTGGAAAAGACACAACACCTGGTGAGGGCTGTGCTGTCATTAGCACCCAGATGCACACTGCACAGTTCTCATGCACCTACATAACAGCCAAAAAGGAAACCACAACAGACCCCTCAGGAGCAGAAGGAAGGATCAGGGACCCCTCGGGACTAATGTAGCCTGCTCAGGCACACTGTTAAATGAGAAACAGCAAACTGTGAAAGAGGATTGAGAATATTCCACTTTTTATGAAGAAAAAGAGGGGAATAAGAAACTACTCATTAGAGCAAAAAGAAACATAGAAGGAAAAAACACACACTAATGAGACTGGTTCCCTACAGGGCAGGGTGGGAGCTGCGTAGAGAGGACAAAGGGATTGGAGTGGGAAGGAGGGGGAGCACCTCTCTGAACAGAACTTTTTGTACAGACCTGCCTTTTGGAAATGTCCGTGGTTCACACAAAAGGGAGGGAAGAGAAAATCCCTAAGATTGGGGAAATCGCTCAAATAGAATACAAAGAGAAACAAAGGAACCAAATTGTATTTCAAATGAATAAGATAACCACACTGAAAGGGGCAGCAGGGAGCAAACCCAAGAAACACCTGAAATGTGGACTATATGCACTCAGCCTAAAGTCGAAAAGAGCTCTAATACTGAATGCTAATCACTAGACCCCTTTTTGCAGAGGTTAACAATTTTGAAACTACTTTTTGACATTCTAGAATTGAGCAAATACATAAATACATTGTGAAAACCAGGAAGCCAGGTTTCACTGTTGGAGAGGGGAGTGACAAATATGGAAAAGGAAAAGGGCAGAATGAACCCCACAGCACTAGATCAGGATTAGAGATATCAGTGTAAATTCACGGGTCCTCCTGGAAATAACTGAATAGAGGCATGTGTGCATGTATAAGCAGACATCTGTTGCCAAGACCTGTCTTCTGAGAAGTAGTGACCCCCAGTAGCAATGAAGCAATGAGCACATCTAATACCCAAATCCCAAATCTTGGTTTCTCTCTCTGTGTCTTTTTTTTTTTTTTTTTTTTTGTAGAAATGGCTTTTCACTATATTGCCCAGGCTGGTCTCAAACTCCCGGCCTCACGTGACCCTCCTGCCTCAGCCTCCCAAAACACTGGGATTATAGGCATGAGCCACTACACCTGGCCAAAATCTTGGTTTCTAAATGCCTTTCTCGACTAAAAGGAACCAGAGCTCCTTGGAGGTGGCTGATTCTAGGACTGGGGCAGGAAAAGAATAAGTGAGCCCAGAACATCTTGCTGTGCGAAAAAGTCAAGTCATGTTCAAAGAATATGGAGACAGGAGCTAGCGTGAAGAGACTTCTCTTATCAAATGATAAAAATGTATTATTATAACTTACTGTTAAACTAAGAAACTAGGAGTACATGAGTCCACATGGATACAAAATAAACAGACTAATGGGGGGAATGAAAACTCTCCTTTCTAGTTAGGATGAGAAATCCCCACGTGACAAGGGTGATCACAGGGACTGACTCAGGTAAGAATCATGGATGGATGCTAAAACGAGTTGATGAGAGGTTGAGGAATAACAGGATATTTATGTTGTCTTGAAGTGTCTCTCCACATGATACTTTTTAATTGCAAAAGGCAAAATATTAACTACACTGAAGAAACCTGGCATCTTAGCCAAGTGATCAAAGTTAACACTGCCAGCAACAGGACTAACCAACAACATGTGCCTCCTGGTAGGAAGCACTGAGAGACACAGCATCACCCGGAACACTCCTGCCAAAGGGCATCACCTGAACCTAATCACAAGGAAACACTAGACAGACCTACATTGAAAGTCTACAAAATAACTGGCTTGTACTCTAAATGTGAGTGTTGTGAAACTGAGGAACTGTTTCAAACTAACAGAGACTAAAGAGATAGAATGATGAAGGGAACACATGACCATGAATTCTCTTTTGCTATAAAGGATATTTTTGGGACAGTTGACAAAGTATCAATAAGGTATGCACAGTAGATAAGATAATACAGTCATGTGCTGCCTAACAACATTTCAGTCAAGGACGAACCACATGCACTACGGTGGTCCCATAAGATTAGACTGTATTTTTACTGTACCTCTTCTAAGTTCAGATATGTGTAGATACACAAATGCCCCATTGTGTTCCAATTGCCTACAGTATTCAGCACAGCCACATGCTGTACAGCTGTGTAGCCTAGGAGCAATGGGTTATACCATATAGCCTGGGTGTGTAGTAGGCTGTACCATCTAGGTTCATGTAGGTACACTATATGGTGTTCCCACCACAACACTGTCTAACAACGCATTTCTCAGAACATATCTCCATTGTTAAGCAACACATGACTAGTGCTTCAGTGTTATTTTCCTGATGTTGGTGATTACACTGTGACTATATAAGAGAATTTCTTGTTTTAGGAAACACACACAAACATTGGGGAGTAAAGGACTATCAGTCTTACTCATATGGTACCAAAAAATATGTATATGTGCATGCTTATATATGTGGAATGGGTTATAAAACGATGTTAACATTTGGAGAAACTGGGTGAAGGGTGTCTGGGGATTCTTGATGCTGTTCTTGCAACTCTTCCGTAAGTCTGAAATTACATCAACATTTTTTAAAAGGGGAAGAAAGGTGAGAAGATGGATTTTTTGTAGGCTAGTAAACTTGATAGAGTTATTTGCAAGGTCTCTTTCAGCAGGCTACATTTTTGGAAGATTCAGGCATCGTGACAGTAAGCTTTCTAAAAATAATGAATGAAAGGAGTTGACTCTCTTACGAGTGGGAAAATACCCATTGACTTACTATATTTTTATAGTGAGTGTTTCTGCAAGATCTCTTCCTTTCCTTTCACTTTGTTTATTTTCTTTCTTTTCAAATTGCTAGCTTTGGCAGACTTCCTAACCTAAGTAAGATGAGAATGAAACACCTGAATTCTCCTTAGTGCTCCTATTTCAACCATTGTCATAATTCACAACTTGCTGATGCTGAAACTGGGATGTACAAGTATAACACATCAACTGCACAGAAGAAACCCAAGGAAGAAAGGCACTCATCTTTGAGGAAGAATGGCAAAAGAAATTACCAACAAGGCTGGGTGCGGTGGCTCACGCCTGTAATCCCAGCACTTTGAGAGGCTGAGGCAGGTGGATCACCTGAGGTCAGTAGTTCGGGACCAGCCTGATCAATCTGGTGAAATCCCATCTCTACTAAAAATACAAAAATTAGCGGGGCTTGGTGGCGGGCACCTGTAATCCCAGCTACTTGGGAGGCTGAGGCAAGAGAATCACTTGAACTTGGGAGGCAGAGGTTGCAGTGAGCCGAGATCATGCCACTGCACTCCAGCCTGGGCAACAGAGCAAGACTCCATCTCAAAAAAAAAAAAAAATTAGTTGGGCATGGTGGCAGGCACCTGTAATCCCAGCTACTTGGGAAGCTAAGGCAGGAGAATCACTTGAACCCCAGAGTCGGAGGTTGCAGTGAGCAGAGATTGTCCCATTGCACTCCAGCCTGGGCAACAGAGCAAGACTCTGTCTAAAAAAAAAAAAAAAAGAAAGAAATTACCAACAGAAATGCACGCCTATTTCTCTAGGCCAAATAGGCTCTCCAACTGTCATATTCTCTGCATATCATCCTCAATATTAATTCAGCTCTTATGGATTATTTCCCAATATATAAAGAAGGAGGCTTTTATAAATAATCCTTTAACTGCTTTTATCAAATGTATATTACTTTTAATTTGTATTTAGCAAAATCAAACGAAAAACCAATTTCTTTCGGTTAACTAGGGAATTAAAGTACCTTGCCAAGCAGTTATATGATTCTAGAGAAATCCTTTAGAAAATATAATTAAGTCTAAATGTTCTAAAACCACTAGTCTTATCAAAAGTTATTTTATTAACTGAAGCTCCAAGGATACAGATACTCAAATCAATTCATGTCAATATTTTAATGTCATCCATTAATTAGCCATACTAATAAAATAAGAACACACTTCATAATAAATGTCAGGGGCCAGAGAGAGTGATAGGTTAGGTAGCTGAGCAGAAAGGGCATTGATTTCAATCTGTAAGTGTGGTTAACGTGTCCTTCCATGGACTCACTCAGAAAACACCTACTGAAGGCCAGCCACATAGAAGCCAACGATGAGGACAGAAGGAAGCCCTTCACCAGCGATTTATTCCTGCAGGCTGAGGCCAGAGGACACCTCTGGCACCGTAGGAGTTGATGGATGAAATGACCCACAAGGAGGGGAGTGGGCACCTCTTAGGCCCCTCCTCGACAGCCAGAAAAGTCCAGGATGCCAGGCTGGGGAGCACAGAGCAAGCCTCATCTGTGCAGGCCCACTCGGCACGTCAGCATGGGCCTCCTGCATCTCCACCGTCCCTTCCCCAGAGCCTATCGAGATGCAGCCTCCCTCGCTGGGTCACCTATAACAGCCGCTGGTTCCCACTGTGCCTTAGTGTCCTCATCTGCAAACAGGGACCATAGTCCTGCCTGGCATAAGGTGCGAGGTTATCAGTACATGAAGCCATTTTGCACATCAAGACTAGCCGTTATTTTAATTAAATCAACACCCAATGAGTGAGCACCTACTTTGTGCCAGGCGCCATCTGATGTGCTGATGATAAAACACTCTCCCTGCTCTCATGCAGCTTTCATTACTCAGCTATAAGGTATTATTATGAATAAATAGACTAGGAATTTCGGCTTCACGGTATATGGCCCCAGTAGTAGCACCCCATCACCTAGGGCAAATGTCACAATTCCTCCATTTCCCCAAAGGGCTGAGGAGATCAGGGAGCAGGAGGTCTGGAGGTGGCTCTGACTGGCTGGGCAGAGGTGGAGCTCATCTCCAGTCTATACCCAACATACCAGCCAGAGCCAGCAGGCCAAGCTTAGGATGTGCCTTCCCGGGAACACACACACACACACGCACACACCAGGCCCCCTTGGTCTGCAAGATTTGCCTAGAGCCTCTGGGGTCCATCTCATCTTTCTGGAACCTTTCAGATTCAAATATAACAAACATTCATTGAGCACTTGCCATGTGTCAGGCAGCATACTGGGGTGTCATGGATGTGTCTTCCCCAAAATTCAGATGTTGAAGCCCTAACCCCCAGGTGGCTGCATTTGGAGATGGGACTTCTAAGGAAGGAAGGAAGGTTAAATGAGGTCATATAAGTTAGGCCCTGATTCAATAGGATTAATATCTTTATAGGAAGAGACATAAGAGCCCTCTCTCTCCCTGCCCCAATTCCCTGCCCCCACCGCCCCACCACAGCAGCATGCACACACCAAGGAAAGGCCATGTGTGCACACAGTGGAGAAGGTGGCTGTGTGAAACCCAAGGGGAAAGCCCACACCTGACGCCAATGCTGCTGGCTGATCCTGGACCTTGGACTTCCAGTCTACAGAACTGGGAGAATATAAACTATCTATTGTGTGGGCCACTCAGTCTAGGGTATTTTGTTATGGCAGTCCAAGCAGACTAAGACAAGCAGTGTCACCTATATTATAGGGTTGAATCCTTGATTTTCTGAAGTTCTCAGAAGCTGTATGTATAGGACTGCCTAGGCCTTCCCCCAGCCACTGGGGTCTTGTTTATTAAAGGCCTCAGGGCAGATGAACAGTGGGCTCTGATATAAGATGAACAGACATATCCTGAACCACTTCAGCCCCTTGGCCCGAGGAGGCAACTCCTTCTCCTCTTTCTTTCACTCCAGGTCCTGCACACCTGCTTATAGGTAAGTCTCCTGTTAGCCCCACAGGGATGGGAGCACACACAGCCCACCTCCCCACGGCAGGCTGGCCTCTGCTGCGCCACCCTGTCTCCCAAGGAAAGGAGGAGCTGGTGACAAGCTGGAGTCAGAGTTCTAGAAGGTGGATGGAGCACCTTCAGTGGAGCACAGGGTCACTCAGCACTTTGAGCACGGAGTCAGGACAGGTCCTGTTCTGCAGCCTAGATCAAAACCCGGGGACAAAACACAAAGTGCCAAATGGAAGAAAATGTTCTAAAATGTTACAAACGAGTATCTACGGCACAGTGGAAACTTCCCAGTGACAGCAGTATGCACTGATTCAATAAGTGCAGGATCTGAAATGACTTATGTGAAGTGAAGCTGACACGCTCAGGAAACCATATTAGATGACTCAGAGAGGCTCGGGGGATGACGCCTCTGGTGCCAAAGACGCAAGAGGAGCTCGAGTGATATTGCTTCATGAAATGGAAGAAGAAAAACAAACCAATTTCAGGAAATTAATTCATATGAGATTTTAAATATGAATGTGCAACTAAATTACATTCAAAGTAGAATAAAAGCGAAGGTACAGCACTTTTGAAAGAAGGTATCAAATGTTTAAAAATACATCCACTTGAAGAAAGAAGTGAAATGGCTCCTCACAGGGGCAGCTCTCAGCAGGGCACCTCCGAGGGATAAGACCAGGGAAGAGGGGGCTCCGCTGGCAAGGCCCCAGTACTCTCCTGGACAGCACGGGGCAGGCTAGCAGGTCGGCATCAACAGGGACCACCACAAGGGCCACCTCCACTAAGAATGCAGAGAGACAGGCAATGTGTGCAGCCCCCGGCGCTCAGGCACTGTCCCCCATCCACAGAGGAGGAAGCTGAGGCCCAGAAAGGCTAAAATGGCTGCCCACACCAGGCTGGTGAGTGGCAGAGCCAGGACCCATAGCCAGGCCGCCCGACTCCAGATGCCATGCTCTGACCAGGCTCACTACACACACCAGGAAGAGGAAAGGCCAACGCCCAGCTCAGTCACCCCACAGGGCCACCTGCCTCCCAGGCCACACTCACTGCCTATAGGCAGAGGGGGACCCAAGATAGGCTGAGGCACAGCCTCAGCATCTCACCTCCGCTCCGCACACAGAATTCTAGACGTGTCAGTGCCTACACTTTGGCCGAAGCACACGACAAACGTTTCCTCAGATAGGAAAAGTGACCTTGAGTGAGTGCTCGAAGGGGAATTGTGATGAGGCCCTGCTGCAGGGAACCTGGCTTCCCTCAAAAAGGAAAGGAAAGGGAGTATGTTAGGGTCTCAGGAGGAAAAGGCCTCTAGCCTCGTAGAAGGAGCCTCAGCCTGAGGGCACCGCAGTCGCTGCAAGGCCTCCACTGGCTCTCCTGGCCAGAGAAACCCACTCCAGCACCACATCACCAGGAGAAACAGCAGGGATGCAGAGGGAGCACAACACTGAGAGTCAGGAGGCCAGGGCTCCAGCCCCTCCCCGGCTCTGTCATGTCCCTGCCTGGGCAATGGGTGGGGTGATGGCAAAGATACCCATCAATGCAGTACTCCTGCCAGAAGCTATTTCTCTCACAGCCCAGACACCCCTGAATTTGTACCTTAAAACAAGCTCTTTTGCCTTCAGTGATGCAAGATGTCAAGTGATACAACCAGCTTAATAAAGCAAGTGATGACGGGACCCCACAGCACATCCTTCACCCACACATCACCCCTGGCTCCTGCCTGGACACCTGCCATTAGCACACGGGTGGCCTCCAACGCCAGCACCTACCCGGCACCGGGCCTCTTGCCTCACGGAGATGGCACCTTCCTCCAAGGCACCATGTGTCACTTCGCAAATGTTTCAAAGTGCCTACTGCGCCCTGCTGACTGTGATCAAGCTGGGGATACAATGCAGTGAGCAAGACACACAGGCCCCTGCCCCATGGTGAATGGGACACATTTGGAGCGGGACAGATAGGTGCTGCAAGAGAGGAGACTGAGAGGCAGGGGGAACACACTGGTGGGCGCATCTAATGCAGCTGGGGGGCATGGAGGGCTTCGTGGGAAAAGGGCTGTCTCACAAAGTCAGGACGGATGAAGCTGAAGAAGAGAGTAGAAGGAAGGAATGTCCCAGGCAGAGGACAGGCACAGGTGAAGGCCGGCCAGGCAGGGTGAAGGACAGCATGGCTCCACAGAGACAGAGCAGCAGAGAGGAGGAGGAGGGCCCCAAGGTGGCAGGGACAGGTTCCAGAAGGCCTTGGAAGACACACTGATGGACCGGGCTTTTATCTGGAGACCAAGGGGGAGTTGCTGAAGGGTTTTAAGCAAGCCCCCGAGTGATCAGCTCATGTATGAAACCCCTCTGCCTGCGATTTCACTAACTGCCACTAGTGAAACCACCATATAAGTAATGGACACTGGGCCCCAGCTGGCAGTTTCCTAGGACTGGGATAGCTAATGGCAGGGCAGCACCCACACCAGGCAGCATTGGTGGGGCAGGGGCATATCTTTTGTTTCTGTGTGCCCGGTTGCCTTGCACAATGCCTGGCACCTAGCAGGTTCTCAGTAAATGGGGTGGGGCTGGGGGGCAGCAGTCTTCCTCTTCCATGGGAAAGATGGACAGCTGGACTCTGGGACCAGGGCACTTGCTCTAGAGACTCCGACAGATCCCATTCTAGGATAGCTGTGGAGCCCAGGGAAGGGGCAGAGTGAAGAGCTCTGGAGAACTCAGCTCTAATCCACCTTCCAATCCTGCGCAAAATACGCGGAGAACACTTGACAAATGCGGGCTGGGCGCAAGCAGGCATCTGAGTACTTTATTGACTTTTGACAGCTCTACACGCCTGCCTGAAATACAGTGCCACAGTGCCATTGTCGAAGATTCATGCTTTCTTCAGAGAACTTGGAGCACAAATTTATAACCTGTTGTCAAACAGATACCCACAGTTCTTTGGAAGAGCAATCCCATTTGGGAAAAGCAGCCAATAACTCTTCCGAGTTGGAAGCCCATTCTCAGGTTGATTTCCCAAAGCACAAAAAAAGAAAAACGAAGAAAAGTGTAATTGCAGAAAACAATAACCCTATAGACATAATCCAGTATAGAGCCCATTATCTTCTCTACACTGAATTTTCAATAATTTTGTGATGGATTCTCCCAGAAAACTTAATTTGTACTTTTAACCACAAGAGTTAGTGGGCCAGAAAAAATTAATTCCAAGCTTTGGCTTGTAGAGAGAGAAATAAAGGACATATCTACTAATTTTTTAAACTACCCCATGTGAAGCTGTGGAATGCATATTCACGATGACGGCGTGCGGAGAATAACCCTGCACTCATTTGGGCTAATACAAATCCCATTTGGGGTGGAAATGTCAGGATGGCGCCCTTGCAAGGCCCAGGGTCTCGCCCTGGCCCCACTGAATACCCCTTGCCTCATGTTGAGGGTCAGCTTGCCCCAGGTGATTTCCCTGGCTGCATATCTGTGCCTGAAACCAAGCTGAAATTGCTTTAATTCTGTCCCTAGGTCATCACATGCCAGAGCTTTGGTAAACAGTCCACAAATTTCAGCCAGGGAACACTATTAGATTAACAAAGACCCTTGAAATAAAACCTGTCATTTTCGAGAACTCCTTCAAGATGAACGCTTGTCAGGACCTCATCAACAGCCTGCTGAGCCTGTGTCAGCACAAGGCCCGGCCCCCACCATCGGCATCCGACGGTGCTGCCTGATGAGCTTCATGTTTAGGAGAGCTGGGCTGCCAGGGTCCTCTACTGTAACATGCAAAAGTCGGGTTCTGTCCCGGGTACCCATCAAACATATTTCACAATCTAGGGGAAGGAGTAGAAAGAGCAGGGGCTTTGGAATACAGCAAATGTAGGTCCAAATCCCAGCCTCCCTAATTTTTAGCTCTGCAACCTATGGCAACATTTGTATATCCACCCAATAGCTACTCCTGGGTGTGTGCCACCTTTGTGCTGGGCACTGGAATGAGTCAGTGCAAGTGACAGCCCTGCCCCGTCATAACTTAGGCCCATGGGGTGACAGGATGTGCACATTAAGGGAGGTAGGATGAAGGAGCACTGACATAACCAGCCTCCAAGGACCCAGGACCCACATCAAGGAAGAGGAAATTGATCCTGAGCCCTGCAGGCCATGGGGCCAGCAAGGGACACACCCAGGTACACAGTTTTTAGAAAAATCCTGGCTGCCTGGGGGCATGAAGGGGAGGCAGGGGAGAACATTTCTGAGGCTGCTGCACTTGTCTTGGCAAGATATGATGGTAGCCTGGGCCAGGAAGGTGTGGATGAAGAGAGAAACAGACGGACCCAAGAGATGCTTCATGGGGAAGCCACGAGCTGTGTGACTGACAGGCCTAAGCCACCAAGCAGGAAGTGGGATATTATGCCGGGAGGGGCAGGGCAACAGGAGCATGTGTCCTGGGAAAGGCATCACCTTGTTGAGCCCGAGTTTCCTTGTCAGTGGAATGGAATGATCAAACTTACTCTGCTAGACTACAGGGTGCCTGGCAGAAGCTGGTCCATAGTAGGTGGTCACGGCTGCCACTGCTGCTGAAAGGAACCCTGAGATCAGCCTAACTACCGAATCGCATCAAGATTCTAGGAAACCAAGACACCAGGGCAGGAAGGGCTGGTCCCCGAACCTGGGCTCCAGATCTCCAGGCCCAAGACATTCCCACCCAAATACTGGACAGGCAGCAGGGCCCTGGGCCGCAGACTCCACAGGCAGTTAAACCCCTTGGCTGAGCACAGGCATGTCACACCTGGTGTGGGGCCTGCTCCCAGGTCCCAACCTCATGCCATTTTGTTCCTCTTGATACAAGAAAGCCCTGGGGTCAGTGGTGGGTCCCCAGTAGCAAAGGATTGTCCTGCTAACTCTTAACATGCAAACAAGGTCCGAGGTTTAATTAGGATAACAGGCGCTGATGTTTGTTTACACGGGATGCAAACTGTGAGGCTGTGAACAGTCTGTCACGGAAACAGAGGCTAATGCCCTGCCCCTTGTTAGACTTCTGCTGGCACCTAGAATATGGTGTGAAAACGCCACAGGCTCTGAAACTCAGCTCCCTGGAAGTAGTGTGGGCATCGAAGTGCCTGGGCTCAGGAAAACTCACCCAGCCAGCCTGGGAGGCCTCGCCCGAGGTGCCCTCCTCCCCTTAAAACAACAGGTAATGAATGCCTTGTTTATACCCAATCTGGTTGGTACAGGGAGGCCCTGTGAGATGGCCTGTGGCACACCTGGCTGTCCCCATTGTTCTGAGGGGCAACATGTGTCATCTGCCTCCCTGGGACCAGCACCAAACCCATCCTGGGCAGCTGCTCCACCTGAGATTCCTGGAGTGGCCTGTGCCCCATCACAAGGTGTGGACAGCAGTGCCCAGTGATGTTTTGAGGACACGCTACACCCACACAATCCAGAAAAGTAGCCCCTCAAGATGCAGATGCTGCTTCCTGAGTGCCTGCAAAAGACCTGGGCTGACTCTCAGTGCACAGACAAGATCTCATTTCTGCAGCACAGGCTCTGGTTCTCAACACAGATAAGAATCCAAACACCCCTTAGGAGGGAAGCGGAGAAGATAATGTTCTCCAGCACGCTGCAAATAGTGTTCAGAGTGTTCAGATGGAACCAGATTAAATTAAAAGTAGTCAAAAGTTCCGTTTTCAAGGAAATTCATCATAAAATTCTTGATCTGACATGGCTACTTTCCAGATGTTTTTGAGAGAAGCTAGCAGGTTACCTTGATAATTATAATAACCGAACATTTTGAATTATTTGGTTCAACACGTTTCCTAAACACTCCCCAATGCCAGCCTTTGTGCCGGGATCTGAGGGGACTTTCCTCTACAACCTCACAGTATGATCTGAATAAGGTGTGTCTGACTAATTGGGTGCTATGTGGCCCAAGGAGGAAGCCCACAGCCAGCCCGTGGGTCCAGGTATGCCCACACTGGGGCCTGCCAACCACCGACAGCTTCCATCCTCAGTGGCATTCTCCACAGAAGCTTCATGCACACGCTATTATAACAGGGTAGATCAGGCTGGGGGAAATCAGTACCAGAAGTAATTAAATGACCAAGGAGACAGCAAGAGCTGGAAGAGAGACACATATTGGCACCATTTCTTATTACTATTATTGCAATAACACATACTAAGAACAGGGCTCCCAGACAAAGAGAAAGCAAGCTTCAGGGCATTTTTAAATTGGGCAAATTATAGAGAGGTGAGAGATTAAATGAAAATCTATCACATTACAAATACAGCCTGCAGTTACTGAAATCATATTTTTTTCATAAATGAGTCATACCAACAGTAACTCCAAGACCTTCATAATAGTTTGCAATAAACTCTGTGGGATGCTCGCCACTTCAATCCTGAAAAATTGACATCATAAGCCAAAAAATAGCACTTTGACGTTTCTGTCTTCTTTAGGGCACCCAGCTGGGAAAGGAAATAAAACACCACCCCCAGGAGGGAGCATAGGGCCTGGCCTCACCAGTGGGCAGGCAAATTAAAACAATAAGATCCTATTTCACACCCACCAGAGGGGCAAAAAATCAAAATCCTTAATAGCAAATGAAGGAGAGGGTGTGAAGAAATGGGAACGCTCAGTACGCTGGTGGGCGTCCACAGAACAAATACGCAGGAGGGGAAGCTGGCGACACGTGGTTCCGTCAAAGAGGGCCATCATGAAGGCCCGTCAAGTCACCATGAGGGGTCCCAGCCCCAGAAGCTTTCACAGGGGTGTACAAGGAGGTACATCTACAAATGCTGGTATGAAAACAGGTCTACCAACTCTGTGAGGCTCGTCCCATTGAAGGTGGAGTCCAATCTCCCTTGCCCTGAATGGGAGGCAGCCTCAGTGACTTGCTTCCAAAGAACAGAATGAAGTCAACAGATGCTGCCTGGCCTTTGAGGCAGGGTCACAGAGCAATCTGGTTTCAGTATAGGGGCCTCTCAGGACACTAGCCCCTAGAACCCAGCTGCCATGGGATGAGGAAGCCCAGGCCACATGGAGAGGCTACATGCAATACTCCAGCAAACAGCACAGCCAGGGTCCCAGCAGACAACCAGAATCACTCATCGGATGCTGAGCGAACAGACCTGCAGATGCTTCCATTTCTAGCCTTTGAGCTGCCCCACATGATACCAAGTGGAGCAGAGATGAGCTGCCCACACCAAGCCCTGCCCAAACTGCAGATTCAGAAGCAAAATAAACATTATTGTTTTAAGCTACTAAGTTTAGAAGTGGCTTATTAAACAGCAATAAAAAACTGGAATACATGTTCACTACAATATTGTATGCAAGAGACAAAAAGTAAAAACAACCTTCCAGGAGTAGGGGAATGAATAAATAAACTTCAGCTTATTTATACAGTGGAATCCCACACACCAATGAAAATTGAATGAACCAGATGGATAGATGGATGGATGGATAGACAGATAATAGAAAACATAATGTTGACTGTTTTGCAAATTGCAAAAAAACAGAGTGTAATAACATGTACATAAACCTTTAAAATACAAAAGTATTACATATTATTTATGTCATTCATAACATATGCACGAAACATTTAAAAGCATGCCCACCAATGTCAGGAGAATGGCCACTAATGGAAAGGGAATGAAGTAGGGTTTTAGCTCTATCTGCCACATTTCATTCCTTACAAAACAAAAAAGAGGGACCCAGTATAAATATGGAAAAATGCTAATAACTAAAACCTGGTGGTGCATCTATGGAAGTTTATTTTATTTTTTTGTTCTTTTCTGTAGGATTAACATAGGTCACAAATCACTCATTTCTACTCAGCCAAGGTTCAGCTTGGTTGACACAAGGGTAACAGTGTGACAGGGCAGTGGTAAGTCAGCCTGCTTCCTCCCCTCTTCTGTGAGCTTCCCGAAGGCCACGACTGTGGCTCACAACCCCCTGCTGCATATGGTAAGTGCTCAATAAACCTCCCTTTGCAAGACTGACTGGGGGACCAATAAGCCCAGGAAGATTCTGTCCCCTTCTCTGGTTCATAGGAACCAAGCAGAGAGCAAAGGATATTTTCTAACCCAAAGGACTCTGCTAACTTGAAACACAGGGATGAAAGACTATCCCATTAATAAGAAAGAGGAGCTCTTTCCTAGTCCTGACACATACTCTTCCTCTTCTCTGTCTGGACGCTGTTAAAATTCCAGCTTTGGCCAAATGGAAGGTCACAAACACAGGCAGTTGCAGATGAGGGACATGCAGAAAAAATAATCATATTTCTCCTTATAATGACCCAAATGCAGGAGATACACTGTTTCAGCAGACAGAAATAAAAAGACTCATCCCACCAGAGGTAAGAAAGGAAGACTGAGAGGAGGAAGGCATGGCGTAGACAAAGGCCAACAACATCCAGGACAGGGGGACAGAAAGATGCAAACAGCCAGGGTCGCTCACAGCATGGCTTCACCTGGGTCCAGCCCTGGATTCTCCCTCAAGCCTCCTGTTCCCTGAGACAAATGAGTCTCTCTCCACCTGTTGAAGCCACTCGAGTTGGGTTTCCTGTTATCTGCAGCCTCATACACTCCTAGCTAATACAATGGTGAACACTGCATGATGGCACAGCTGGGCATCTTTATTTTCCTTTTTCTACATTTTTCTGTTCTTCAAGTATTATTACTATAAGAAGATTTTAATATTTTTTTAGAAAGCTCTTCTTAGTCTTGGCTAGCAACTCCAACCCTAGCCATGGAGCCTAAGAAAATAACTGCACAGAAGCTAAATATTATGTACATAAAGATGATCACTGCAGCACTGCCTATAAAACAACAATAAAAAACCTGCTGGAGGCCGGGCGCGGTGGCTCACGCTTGTAATCCCAGCACTTTGGGAGGCCGAGGCGGGCGGATCACGAGGTCAGGAGATCGAGACCACGGTGAAACCCCGTCTCTACTAAAAGTACAAAAAAAATTAGCCGGGCGTGGTGGCGGGCGCCTGTAGTCCCAGCTACTCGGGAGGCTGAGGCAGGAGAATGGCGTGAACCCGGGAGGCGGAGCTTGCAGTGAGCCGAGATTGCGCCACTGCACTCTAGCCTGGGCGACAGAGCGAGACTCCGTCTCAAAAAAAAAAAAAAAAAAAAAAAAAAAAAAAAAACCTGCTGGAATAAAAAGCTCAATGTTCAGCAACAGGGATACAACTTAGCAAATTGTAGTACAACCACATGATAGAAGATGACTACCCTGAAGGCTGTAAAAACAGGGATACTGAGCTTTAAAAACAGGATCCAAAATGATATATGAAAAATCCCTATAGAACGATAAAAAAAAAAAAAAATGTGTTCACAAGTGAAAGGTAAAACAAACCAGAAGTTACTTGCTGTGGGCCTGGATGTCCCAGCCAGCAGAGGGAAGTGGGGGAAGGGGTTGCCAGGGCCTGCGGCCCATGTGCAGACTGGGGCCGTGGAGGCAGCGAAGGCCTCCTTGCCCAGGAGACAGCAGCTTCCAGGCTTCCAGATGCCCCTGGAGATCCAGGCAACTAGGGTGGGAGGCTGCTCATAGCCACAGTTACAGACTGACCACCAGGTGGGCCCTGCGAATGCCCGTTCACTCCCAGGTCCACTCTCACACAAGCCCAAGGCAATGGGGCAACCTGATACAAAGAACCCAGGGGAAATTCCAGAGCATGTGCTCCCACGTACCAAATTCTTCAGAAAAGACAATTTCCCATTAATTTCAAATGTGCGTGTTCTCTGAGGATTTAATACAGGGGGAGTTTCTAAGCATTTGCATCTCTGTCCCATAATATAAAGCATGGGCCAGGGGCATGAACTGCCTGTGTTCACAGCGTCATCCTGTTTGTGACAGATTAGATAGATTAGACGTGAGGTTCCACCTCCCTACCTGTGATCTTTCTCTGCTATAAAAACAACACTTGATGTCAGCGTCTGAAATTACTTGCTCAAAATTATAATTATTATATTAATGTGGCTAACTGTAAAACTATACCTCGGCTTTCTAAATGAAAACACCAGGCTGCCAAACCTTCTAGAATAATTTAAACTAGTAATGTGATAAAGACTATTACATCTCCAAAGACATTACCATAGAATTTGACCCCCATTTCAACAAGAAAAGATGCTGGACTATATTGGAAGCCTCTGTGAATTGCCTAATTATAGTTAATAAGGTCATCATCTTCTCATGAAATAGCCTTTTCTGTTTTCCAACAGAGCATTCAACAATTCTAAACACTGTTCATCTGAACACTCCCCAAGAAGGCTATCACATCACAGGGTAGACAGCAGGAGAAGGAAGAAAGAGGTAGGCGGAAGGAGCGAGGCTCCAGAAGCCGCAGAGAGACCCCTGTGGAGAAGGGAAATAAAGCTTTTTTTTTTTTTTTTTGAGATGGAGTCTTGTTCTGTCGCCCAGGCTGGAGTGCAGTCGCATGATCTCGGCTCACTGCAACCTCCGCCTCCAGAGTTCAAGCGATTCTCCTGCCTCAGCTTCCCAAGTAGCTGTGATTACAGGTGTGCACCACCACACCCAGCTAATTTTTTTGTATTTTTAGTACAGATGGGGTTTCCCCATGTTCGCCAGACTGGTCTCAAACTCCTGACCTCAGGTGATCGCCCGCCTTGGACTCCCAAAGTGCTAGGATTACAGGCGTGAGCCACCACGCCTGGCCTAGAAATAGAACTTTCTTAGAGCCCATCATTTCAAGGCCAGGGTCTCAGGTGAGGCAATGGGAGTCACAGGAATTGTGGGTGTAGGGACCACTCCACACCCATGCCTGGCAACCTGGGTCCAATGCCAGGTCCCTCCCGGAGTGGGTGTGGCCTGAGTGGGACCCCCCCCCGCCACCACCACCCCAAACTCCCAGGGATGTCCTATAAACTCACCTTAGCATAGACCCTGACCCTTGTGGCTGAAACTAGCAGGCTGCACTACTGGGCTGTTGCGCAAATTTTTCACTTTTTTTTTTTTTTTTTGAGACGGAGTCTCGCTCAGTTGCCAGGCTAGAGTGCAGTGGCACAATCCTGGCTCACTGCAACCTCTACCTCCCGGGTTCAAGTGATTCTCCTGCCTCAGCCTCCCAAAAGTAGCTGGGACTTGTACAGGTGTGCACCACCACGCCCAGCTAATTTTTGTATTTTTAGTAGAGAAGGGGTTTCACCATGTTGGCCAGGATGGTCTCCATCTCTTGACCTCGTGATCCACCCACCTCGGCCTCCCAAAGTGCTGGGATTACAGGCGTGAGCCACGGCACCCGGCCAAATTTTTCACTTTCAATAGTTGCATGAAAGTCAGAAAGGCCAGTGCTAGGTGACATTGTGTGTATCATGTACAAAATCACAGGCAGTGTGGATATAAGACATAAGAAGGCCGGGCACAGTGGCTCATGCCTGTAATCCCAGCACTTTCGGAGGCTGAGGGAGGTGGATCACGAGGTAAGGAGTTCGAAACCAGTCTGATCAACATGGTGAAACCACATCTCTACTAAAAATACAAAAATTAGCCGGGCATGGTGGTTGGTGCCTGTAATCCCAGCTACTCAGGAGGCTGAAGCAAGAGAATTGCTTAAACCCAGGAGGCAGAGGTTGCAGTGAGCCGAGATGGTGCCACTGCACTCCAGCCTGGGCGACAGAGTGAGACTCTGTCTCAAAAAAAAAGACATAAGAAAACCAAGAACAATCTTCATGAGAACCTATAAGCACATGCACAAGAGCCTAAGTAGCCAGGCCAGAGCAGGAGGAACAGGGGCAGCATGACACGCCTGTCCACAACAGAAACAATGGAAGGCTAGGAACAGCTCAGGGTCACTGCAGCCAGGAAGAAGTCGGGCAGAAAATGCGATGTCGGCCCTGTGTCTGTCTTGCAGACCAATCACACAGTATCAAAGTAAGGGCGATTTGTGCAGCTGTGTTCCTGACTCACTCTCCAGAGCCTCACTGGCAGCGACAACAAGGAAAAGCCTCGGTCTCTAGCACCCCCATCCGCAAGCAGAGGTAATGCTCAGGCAGCTCTCTCCCTCCCTGGAGGGGGAAGATGACTCGCAGTAGCCTCAGAACTGGAAAGGGGAGCCACCAGGGAAGACTGGCTGGAGCAACCAGCCTGGCTGCTCAGGGTCTTAACAGGATGGTGGGGGTGGAAGGGGGCTCCTAGGTCATGGTAAAGAGCCTGGCCCCACACATGGCTCCATCTCCCTGCGCCCTCGCCTGACCACCTTGGACCTGAGATACTCAGTCCCACAAATCCCTGAGTGGCTGGGAGACTGAGAAGTCTGCGAAGCATGTGGCATGTGCCAAGTGTCCTACTAAGCAGCTCCTCCAGGTACGGCTGCCTCTCTCCCTGAGCTAGTGTCAGCACCAGGCCTGGCACAGGAGACACGCACAAGTAACAGGTGGTGAGGAGATGAGCGGAGGACTCTGGCCATGCCACACACAGCACAGCAACCCTAGGCCCACGGAGAAGGGAGGGGCAGGGCCCAGGCTCGGCTCACCAAAGCTTGGCCCCTGGCCTGTGGTAGTTGGACTGCCCCTGGAGGGACTCTTTCTCCCAAAGTCATATAATTCTGTTGAGTCACTAGTTTTCAGGAATACTGTGACTTCTTTTTTTTTAGACGGAGTTTCGCTCTTGTCGCCCAGGCTGGGGTGCAATGGCACGACCTCGGCTCACCACAACCTCTGCCTCCTGGGTTGAAATGATTCTCCTGCCTCAGCCTCCCAAGTAGCTGGCTAATTTTTGTATTTTTAGTAGAGATGGGGTTTCACCATCTTGGCCAGACTCGTCTCGAACTCCTGACCTCGTGATCCACCCGCCTCGGCCTCCCAAAGTGCTGGGATTACAGGCGTGAGCCACCGTGCCCGGCCCAAATACTGTGACTTCTAAATCATCCATGCAAGATCTCACCCCTGGGCTAAGATGGGCCTTCCAGACCAAGGTTTGTGAGGGTGACTCTCCCTAAAGGTACTGACACATTTTCTCCTCAGTTCAAATCAAGTACCTCATGACTGTGAAGTTACTGGGTCCCATAAGTGAGCCCCAAGTGTTTGCTAGAGAAAAGTACCCTACAGTCAGTAATGAGCACCAGGCTTCTCCCTGGGCATCTGGGGACGATGGTCCAGTGCTCCCTTCCCGGTGAGCCCAAAGACAGAACACTGCCGGGGCACAGCCCAGGTGCATGTGGTGCTACAGCAACACAGGCCACACTGCCATTTATGCAGTCTGGAGACAAGGGAGAAAGGCAACCTCAAGGGATGGGTACAGAGAGAAGGGGACCCTTGAGCCAAGTCCAAGGGGATAAGGAAGGCTTTGCCTGAAAAGAAGGAAGGAAAGGGCAAAGGGTGTGTCATGTTTGGGAAAGAGCTGGAAAGAATTCAAGGCACACAGCAGGCAGGTTGTGATAGGAACAGAAATCGGGGCAGGGTGAATGGGCCGGTGACACAAGTTGGTTTGCATCCTGTACTGTTTGGGCTGCAACCTGTATTGTAGTATGAGGGCAAACAGCAAAGTTTTTACATTAAGGAATGACAATCAGAGTTGAGAATAAGTAATAATAGAAATTACAACAGCAGTAGTCACAATTTGGGCATCTACTATTTACCAGGAACTATACCAGGCACTTCCCTTGTACTGCCTCTTACTCTTACAACAACCATGAAAATGAATACCCTTCACAGGGAGAAACCAAACAGCAGCAAGGAATGAGATGAATTCGATAAAGATGAGCTAAGTAGAGAAGTCACAACTCAGTGGCTGATTGGACAGCAGAGGCTGAATGACATGTGCTCTGTGAGGGTTAGAACCATATCTGGCTTCCCACTCTATCTGCTGCCCTGGACCTGACACCTACTAGGTGCTCAGTAAAGATTCAGGTGGCAGTGCACTGACAGAGATGCAGAAGAAAAGAAGGACAGCGGCAGAACAGGGAGGACACCAGCTGTGCCAATCGTGCTTGGCAACCAGAGGCACTGTCATGAACCATGTGGGCTTTGAGACAGTACTCTGCTAGCAAACTACCAAGTTAGCCTGCCACAGCTTCATACATACTAGCAGAAGGCATGAGATCCCTGGGTCAGAGACTGAAAACAGTTTGTTACTCACAGCAGTAGTAGTAGCCAGGTTAACACTGCTGCACCAGTTCCCTAAGCCCCAGTTCCCATAGTGATCCCATGAAGGCAAGATGTTACCTGTACACACAGTGGGATGCATTACAGAGAGGAGTCCTGATGTTAGGATGCCCCAGTCTTATATAAGCAGCTGCTGGTAAACCTGCCCAACCTCTGCTCCTAAGGGAGACATTGTCTTTGTTATCCTGGAATATAAATAAATCTGTTCCGGATAGAGATGCTATCTCTACTCTCCAAGGCTGCCTGCTATTCAAACATCCTTGAAAAGACAGGCCAGAGCAAATCAGCTGTTCGTGCCTTGCTCAGAAGACTGTGCAGAAATATGACAGACCCATGGAGAATTCTGCAGGTGCCGTGCACATAACAACCAGCATGCCTATGTACCTCCGATACACATATGCCTTTAGACTGCCTATTGCCCATCTGATCCGTTTCCTCCCCTTCTCTGGTTAGTTTAGAAATAAAACTAATATTTCTTTGCCCGTCTTGCTGGACAGAATAGAAGTGAGCCTCAGAGAAATTAAGTTAACATGCTCAAAGCTTCCTGGGTCTTCTCTTTTCCGTGAGTAGCACCATCTCATCCTTAGTAGCTTAAGCCAAAACCTGAAATCATCTTTGACTCTCAACATCATCCAGTTCATCACCAAGCTTCAGTCATTCTGTCCCCAACCACCTGTGAGAGCTAGCCCCTTCCACTATCCCCATCATCCTCAGCAAGCACTGGCCTTGCTCACCTGACAGCTGCCTCTGCCCCCTTGCTGCTCTCCCTGCTCTCACCCCAGCCCCTGGTGACCCATTCTCCATCTAGAAATAAAGGGACCTTTTTTTTTGAGATAGAGCCTTGCTCTGTCGCCCAGGCTGGAGTGCAGTGGTGCAATCTCGGCTCACTGCAAGCTCCGCCTCCTGGGTTCACGCGATTCTCCTGCCTCAGCCTCAATAAAGGGACCTTTTAAAGATATAAATAAGACGGTGTCACCCCCTTGCTCAAAGCAGGTGGTTTCTTACAAAGCTGAACACACAATTACCATATGAGCCTGCAGTTCCACTCCCAAATATGTACCAAAGAGAGATGAAAACATGTCCAGTCCACACCAATGTTCATTTAAGAACTACCTCTAGGCGGCCGGGTGCGGTGGCTCACGCCTGTAATCCCAACACTTTGGGAGGCCAAGGTGGGCAGATTACCTGAGGTCAGGAGTTCGAGACCAGCCTGGCCAACATGGTGAAACCCTGTCTCTACTAAAAATACAAAAATTAGCCGGGCATGGTGGCACATGCCTGTAATCCCAACTACTCGGGAGGCTGAAGCAGAAGAATTGCTTGAGCCTGGGAGGCGGAAGTTGCAGTGAGCCGAGATTGCACCACTGCACTCCAGCCTGGCTGACAGAGCGAGACTCTGTCTCAAAAAAAAAAAAAAAAAAAAAAGAAATACCTCTAGGCTGGGCGCGGTGGCTCATGCCTGTAATCCTAGCACTTTGGGAGGCTGAGGCAGGCAGATCACGAGGTCAGGAGTTCAAGACGAGCCTGGCCAACATAGTGAAACCTTGTCTCTACTAAAAATACAAAAATATTAGTCAGGCGTGGTAGTGCACACCTGTAGTCCCAGCTACTAGGGAGGCTGAGGCAGAAGAATCACTTGAACCTGGGAGGCAGAGGTTGCAGTGAGCCAAGACTGCACCACTGCACTCCAGCCTGAGTGACAGAGAGTGAGACTCTATCTCAAAAAAAAAAAAAAAAAAATGAACTACCTCTAACAGCTCACTAGAAACAAATCAAATGTGTCCATCAACAGAAGAATGGATAAACAAATTCTGGTATTTTCACATAATGGAATGCTACTCAGCAATAAAAAGGGATGAATGGCTCAATGTGGATAAATCTCAAAAACATTCTGTTAAGTGAAATAAGTCAGACACAAAAGGCTACACCCTGCATGATTCCATTTATATATTTCATCCTAGAACAGGAAAAACTATTGGGTTGGTGCAAAAGTAATTGCGGTTTTGCCATCCAAAGTAATGGCAAGGCCGGGCGCGGTGGCTCATGCCTGTAATCCCAACACTTTGGGAGGCCAAGGTGGGCGGATCACGAGGTCAGGAGATCGAGACCATCCTGGCTAACATGGGGAAACCCCATCTCTACTAAAAATACAAAAAATTAGCTGGGCGTGGTGGTGGGTGCCTGTAGTCCCAGCTACTCGGGAGGCTGAGGCAGGAGAATGGCATGAACCTGGGAGGCGGAGCTTGCAGTGAGCCGAGATAGCGCCAGTGCACTCGAGCCTGGGCGACAGAGCGAGACTCCATCTCAAAAAAAAAAAAAAGTAATGGCAATAACCACAATTACTTTTGTACCAACCTACAATGACAGAAAGCAGATCTGTGGTTGCCTGGGGCTGAGGTTGAGGGTGGAACTAAAAGATGGGCTGATAAAGGATACCCAGAACACTGTGGGCCAGGGGAAAGGTTCTGTGCCTTGATTGGAGCGATGGTTGCATAAGCATACAGGTTTGTCAAAACTCATCTGACAGTGTACTTAAAAGGCTGCATTTTATTGTAAGTTATATCTCCATAGAGTTAATTTACCTTTTTAAAAATTAAAAACATTCAGGTCAGTTGTGGTGACTCATGCCTGTAATCCCAGAACTTTGGGAGGCCAAGGCGGGCGGATCAGTTGAGGTTTGGAGTCGGGGGCCAGCCTGGCCAAAATGATGAAACTCTGTCTCTACCAAAAATACAAAAATTAGCCAGGCCTGGTGGTGGGTGCCTGTAATCCCAGTTACTTGGGAAGCTGAGGCAGGAGGTTCACTTGAACCCAGGAGGTGGAGGTTGCAGTGAGCCAAGATTGCGCCACTGTACTCCAGCCTGGGCAACAGAGCAAAGACTGTCTCAACAACAACAACAACAACAACAACAAAACCATTCAGCAGCTTTCCATTTCATTCTGAATAAAACCTTAAGGCTTATTGTGTCCTACAAGGGCCTTTCGTGATCTGGCCTGCCTGTAGCATCAACCCCATCTCAAAACACTCTCCCCTTTGCTAATATCCCAAATATAAGGCAAACCACAGAGACTTTACCCATTTTCCCAACGAGAAGATTAAAAACACAACTGAAAGGTTAGAGACAAACACTTAAATACATATATATGTAGAGATGTTGAAGAAACAACTGAATGTCTGTATTTATGTTTAACTTATTAACTTAGATGCACATGCATACTTAAAATCACTTAGTATAAAACACAGAAATACTGCATATTTCCACTGTCATCTCATGAAGCAACTAAATGCACCTCTCCCTAGACACCTCCAAGAGCAGTGTTTTCACCACTCCTAAAGACATGTTTCTAGGTCTACTAAAGGGAACCCTTGAGATTGAGGGCAACAATGATTCCTGAGCACCTAATACCAAGCACTGCCCTCAGCACTTTCTGTGTACCATTTCCTTCATCTTCACTAAACCAAATACGTCAATACTATCACCACACTTCCCAAATAATGCATCAAGGGATAGTTTACCTTTTTTTTTTTTTTTTTTTTTTTTTTTTTTTTGAGACAGGGTCTCACTCTGTCACCCAGGCTGGAGTGTGATGGCACAATCAAGGCCTACTGCAGCCTTGAACTCCTGGACTCAAGCGATCCTCCCACCTCAGCCTCCTGAGTAACTGAGACTATGGGAGCCCACAACCACACCAGACAAATTTTTTCTATTTTTTGTAGAGATGGGGTTTCACCATGTTGCCCAGGCTGGGATATTTTACCGTTTTAAGGGAAACAGCAATATCTGCTAGACAACATGCAGACTGCTAGCTGAGGTTTCAACATTACATTCAACATTAGATCCTTCTGCATTTCTTTAGATGATATCATATCTCTGCAAAGCTGGGTTTTCAATAGTTGCTGTGATAAAAAGCAAAAATCAGGCAGGGCATGGTGGCTCACGCCTGTAATCCCAACACTTTGGGAGGCCAAGGCGAGTGGATCACCTGAGGTCCGGAGTTTGAGACCAGCCTGGCCAACATGGTGAAACCCTGTCTTACTAAAAATACAAAAATTAGCTGGGTGTAGTGGCAGGTGCCCAGCTACTTGGGAGGCTGAGGTAGGAGAATGGCTTGAACCTGAGAGGCAGCAGTTGCAGTGAGCCAAGACTGCACCACTGCACTCCAGCCTGGGTGATAGAGCAAGACTCTATCCCAAGAAAAAAAAAAAGTGAAAATCAATGTGGAACAAGCCATGAGGGTGGCAGCATCCAATCTACTTCCAATGTTTGAGAACCAACAGGTGTTGTTACAACGTAAGTATTTAAGTTGTTTGGTCCTCACTCCTTAGTAAACAGGACTGCTAATTAAGTTGTTTGTTTTGGCCTAGGAGTGCTGTGAAAAATGTTACAGTGTCACTAAGGGAATTGTGACCCAAGAGCATGAGACCCTCTGTACTATTTTCTCTATTTTACACATGGGGAAACAGAGGCACCTTGGGGTTGCTCGCCCAGCATCACAGAGCTAGGAAGCTGGGGTCTGAGCCTAGCGCGAAGCGACATGGCCTTCAGGAATGGATCTACCATTAAATGGCTTACCAGAGACTATTTAAATGTGTGATGGGTAAATATTTGAAAAAAATTATGTTCTGGACAAAGTATCAAAAGATCTGCTTTGCCAGGCAGGGTGGCTCACATCTATAATCCCAGTACTTTGGGAGGCTGAGGTGGGCGGATTGCTTGAGCTCAGGAGTTCCACACCAGCCTGGGCAACATGGCGAGACTCCATTGCTACCAAAAATACAAAAATTAGCCAGGCATGGTGGTGCACACCTGTAGTCCCAGCTACTCAAGAGGCTAAGGTAGGAGGATCGCTTGAGCCCAGGAGATAGAGACTGCAGTGAGCCATGATTGCACCACTGCACTCCAGTGTGGGCGACAGCGTGAGACTCTGTCTCAAAAAAAAAAAATCTGCTTAAACTTCACATCCAAAAGTGAGTGTCCTGTAGTTTAAGAAAATTCTTAAAGACCCAAGTATAAAGTGAACACTCTCTTTATAAGGAATAATCTGAAGACAAATCTTCCCTTGTATTCCACCTCCTGCCACACCAAGCTCTTCTCAGCCTCGGCACGGGCTGTCCTCTGTGCAAGGACGGAGCCGTGCCTTCCTCTGGCTTCCAACCTCAGCTTGCTGCCTTCTCCCCTACCCACCCAGCCATTGTTCTCCATTTCCCAGGAAATACCACTTGCAACTTATAATTACCCTGTTAATTAACTGATTTATTAGACTGTGAGCTAGGTATTGCTGGCCCCTCACATGGTGCCTAGTAGTGGGTACAATTCTCGATTTTCTCTCCGCCCCCTGAGCCCACAGGGTCAAGAACCAAACACCAGCAGCATGGGAAGGCCGGTCCTCTGTATCCTCCACTGTCTCCCTGGGAGGCCCTTGCCGCATACACCCTCACTCCAGATTCCAGAGCATATGTAAACCTCAGGAAGCCAGTTCCCAGAGAGCTCCCTAGGCCAGGGACCAGCATTGAGGTGTTTGATGAAGGGAGCGCTGGCTTTTTCCTAATCTCAGTGGCCATTGCCCCCAGAATCACTTTAACAATAGAGCTTTGACCATCTCCCTCTGGAAACTCAGATGGGGTTTGGCCAAGAGTATTCTTACTTTAAAACACTTATTTTCTGAAATGGTAAACTTTTGTGGCTACTGAAAACAATTAAAACTAAGAGAAATCCATAGAGGGATGGAAGGGGGTGAGTAATTATTATCAACAAAACCAATGAGAGGGAACAAATGCATTAGGCCAAAAATCTAATAAACTAAGTATAAGAATTCTGGAGCAGCTCCGCAGGAAGCAAATTACTCTTCTGCATCTTCACAGACAATACACGCGAGAGGCAATTTATTAACTTGAGCCACATTGGCCTCAACATTAACCCATATCCCTAAAGTACTTAACTCTTACCCAGGAAACTGCTTACTTAACTTGCATTAGGACACACAGGGCCAAATGCAGGTTTGCTATTCACAGCTTCAAATTCAATTTGAAGGGATCCCTGTTCCAATTTCCTGTAGAAAGTTACTCCATGTTCTAATACATCAGTGTCAGGAAACACAGCCTTTACTTAATTTCTTCTCAATATTCATACAACCAGGGATCACTCACAGCAATTTCTCCTCCTTTGTGCACCTAACAGCAATGATGGGGCTTTTACTTTTCATCTTTTCAAGTGCCAGCTGCTCTGAGGTGTCCCCTTCCCTCAAAAGAGAGCCCTTTAAAGACCCTTGATCAGCTTCCTGGGATGGGTGGGGGGGGTCCTCTGCATGGTGACATAGCTTGTGACAATGGCATTAGAGTTAAAATGCCAATATTTCTAACTGATTCATATACTAAAAGGCAATGCAGGCCTACAAAGCATGAAGACTAGCCCTATGCTACCACATCACCTTGCGCCAGACATGCTTAACCAGTGGCCTGCAACTCCTCACTTGTAAAATGAGAGGCTGGAGCCGGATCACTGGGTCTCCAATTTGATAAGCTCAAAGGCAGCCATGTGAGAAAGCCCAGTCATGAGACAGAAAACGGCAGAGCTGTTTGGAGGCAGGAACCTGGGGGTGGGTCTCAAGCTCCCCAGATCTCCCACCCTGGAGGCAGCCTCTAGAAATTTCTGTGAAGCCCTTGGAGTCCCCAGAGCACAGGCTGCAACCCACTGATCTCAGTTATCTCGACAAGCGCCTCAAATAAAATAAGTCTAGCGCTCCAAATCTCCTTTGCACAAGCCAAACATTCCTAATAAGACTGTAATGGAAAAATAATTCATGCATTTTATTTCCTATTTAATGCATTTATGTATTTTCTACAATAAGCATACATTATTTTAATAATCAGAATAAAATAAACATTACTAAAGGGAAAATAATTCACATAGGTTTTTTCAAAAACAAAACAGCCAAGGCACAGAAAAGATGAGCCGGAAGGTTTGCGTACTCTTCTGGCGTCATATACTATCATTAACTGCAAATTGCTTTCGGCCCTTCAGAGGTGAAAAATATCACAAGTGTTTGGAGAAGGTCTGATGAGTCACCAAACACTTGCGTGGCTCTCAGCTGCGTCACTGAGTCCTATGCCTGCCTGCGTAAATATTCACAACACCACAGTTCGCCTTGGCCTTCAGCTATAGAGACTGGGGGGAGCAGGGATTGGAGGGGGGCACGGAGGGGGCGCTGGAGGGAAAAGAGACAGCACTGAGGGCTGCAGACCATCCCTAGAGAACATGGCCTTCTGTCATCTCAGGTATCCTCCACCCTAACCCCTCCACACAGAGTTGTGCAATATTGAAACTCAATACATGTAAATTAAGTGGGTTCTCAATAAATACAGGAGTTTCTAACCCCCTAAATTGTAATTACATTGATACTGAAATCGTGGGAATCTACAGTGATGGAGGGGAATACTGGCAGAGTAATCTAAAGTTAGGGGTAACACAAGCATCCCAGTCTGCCTGTCCTGAGGCCTAGATTATCACAGGAGCGTCCGATGAGGTCTCCTTATTTTACACACCGGTTCTCCAATTTTACACACCGGTTCACGAACGTTCCATGGCTCCCCATTCCCACAGGAAAAACTCCAGATTTACCCACATCCCTCAGAAGTCCCCAAGCCCCCATGACTATAGGCCGTTACCATCACCACACTCTCTATCCCAACCCCCACCCCCAGTGCCTGGTGTGCAGGCATCTGTGCTCTGGCTCTCACAACCCCTCCCCTGTCCCCAGGGCCAGCTGTTGCACCCTCTCCCACTCCCATCAGGATAGGAGTCAAGGGTCATTCCCACAGCTCACCGTGACATGTGTCTGGGAGCCCGGCACACTCACAGGCAATACATGTGAGAGGCAATACACGTGAGGGGCTCCTGAGTGGGGACGGGCCACATCTCCAATCCCAGCTCTAATCTCTGGCACCCAGACTCAACCTAGCCAAACTGGGTGTCAGGGCCTGTTTGGGCACTGAAGTGTGAAACTATGGTCCCTGCTCTTAATAATTGTATGCTTTGGGGGACAGCTGCCTCCCAAACCTGCAGAAACAACATGCCCAGAGCACCCAGGGTGCATGTAGTCTACAGGTCTTCCTTGATCTGCATGCCGTAAGAAGCCTCCAGCAGCTCCCCTGGAAACGCACCGGCTTCCCACAAGGGCACACTGAAGAAGGGGGTAGAAAAGCCTAAAACCATCCATGAGCCCCACCCACAACTGCCAGCCCCATCCAGAACCTGACACCCAACACCCAGAAGGCTGGCCTCACTTAACTTCAGCCAGACCAACGTTCTAGTCCCTGTCTCACCTGAGTTGGGAAGATGGATAGGGCTTTGAATTAAAAGCTTTCCCTCACTGCCTCCTGGACTCTCAGAGGTACGTGAGCCTGAGAGTAAACAGGGGGGTTATTAATGTCAAAGGAGGACAATTACCCCAAAAAATGTGAACACATCAATAAGAATCTGAAAGCAACTTTTCAGGAATATAGGACACAATGCAAATTAACTCTCTGAGCTCTGAGTATATATCACCACCTAATCTCTCAGGAACTCTCCGGTTACTGTTAAGATGTTAACTGCAGGCGCAGCCCAGGCACTGATCTTCTGCTCCTGGAAGGACTTCAGCGACCTTTGTCTTCTGGGCTCAACTCGCTCACCAGCTCCTTGAGGCTGCCCTGGCACGGCGGGGTCCTTCTCACACCTGCAGCTTTGCTCCTGCTCCGCAGCCCTCTGCCCAGAGAGCAACTCTGAATCCCAAAAAGGAAGGAAGAAGGGAATGAAAGGAGAAGGGGGGCCTAGCCACGGATTTACTGCCAAGTCTTTAAGCCATATTTCACATCTGCCAACCGCCCTGGGGCCTGCCCCTTATTTTTCTATCCCCATGGTGTGTCTTTCATTCACTGACTCACTCTTTCACGACACAAATGTCTGTCCAGCACCTACTCTGTGTAAGGCAGGAAGTGCAGGGTGTGGCTGTGACCTTGACCAACTCACAACCTGGGCTCCCACAGCTGCACACATGTGACAGGCCGAAGTTCTGAAGAGGCACAGGGAGCAAAATGTGTGAGACTGAGTAGCGCTGATTCCAGCTCTGCCACTTGGTAGCAATGTGGCCTTGGACTCTGATCCTTGGACAAGCCACCTAGGAGGGACTTGGTGCCACGGTCTTGCTGCCATAAGGGCATTCCCCACTCAGTTCCTGGCTCTTCACGCTAAACAAAGACACTACCATCTTAAGTATCAATTGCTTCAACTGCAAAATGGAGATAAAATGCCTAAAAGTGACTCCTATGAAAACTGAAGCTGTCCGTGTGAAGATCCTGGCACACAGCAAATGCTCGGGTAACAGCAGCACTTTGACTGCTCAAATTGTGCCACTGACTTGCCCTTCATACCCCTCCTGAGTACATAGGAATCGCAAACACACCTGCCTATGCTCCTCAGCCAAACCCAAACCATCAATATTCAACAGTCCAATGGGCCTCTGAAGCCGACTGCTCCAGGTCCCAGGGCCGAGACACACATATCAATGTCAGAAGGAAGGCTTTAACCCTCCCTTCTCCATCCTCTGCTTTGAACCTGGGCCCTGTGTGCCTGACAAGAGCTTCTGAAGCCTCTAAGCCTTGGGGAGCCTATACCTCTGTCCACCACACATCCCTTCCCACAACCCTGCTAACCATCTTCACCGAAGGCAAGCCCATGGAGCACATCTCCATTCTGAGCTGGACCCAGACCCACAAGTCAAGAAACGGATTGACTGCATCATCATTTTGAGCCCCATGTAAGCACCTGAGAAACTCAAAAGCCTATGCACAGCCTGGCCCTGCCTCCAAATGGCCAGTTACAGAGAAAAACACCCAGGTAGGTTTCCTCGGGAGTGGCGTTTCTGAAGCACTAATATCCACCCTTCCCCAGGGAGAACTTAAAGCCAAGGCTCCTCCAAGCCTAATCACTGAGAGCTGCTGCCAGGAAGGGTGACTGCCACACCAATCCATGCACCACAGAGCTAGGCCCTGCAGGCCACCCACCTCCCGATGGCCAGCTCTGCTTCTGCCCTTGCATGTTTCTGTTAGTGCTGGCCTCCAAGCAGGCTCCCAAACTAAAACAAAAGCAGAGTGCAGCCCAAAATGAGATTATAGTGAAGACATATAACAGAGTTACTGATCCTCCAGGGGGCCCAGCCTCCCTCCCCATCCCCTGTACCCCAGCCCCATCCTAGGCCCCAGGGTGCCTATAAGATGGGGCAGAGAGGCCAGGCGTGGTGGCTCATGCCTGTAATCCCAGCACTTTGGGAGGCTGAGGCAGGTGAATCACCTGAGGTCGGGAGTTGGAGACCAGCCTGGCCTACATGGAGAAACCCCGTCTCTACTAAAAATACAAAATTAGCCAGGCGTGGTGGTGCATGCCTGTAATCTCAGCTACTCGGGAGGCTGAGGCAGGAGAATCCTTTGAACCCAGGAGGCAGAGGCTGCGGTGAGCTGAGATCATACCATTGCACTCCAGCCTGGGTAACAAGAGCAGAACTCCATCTCAAAAAAAAAAAAAAAAAAAAAGATGGGGCAGAGAGAGGATTCCTAGGCCCCTGAGCTCAGCATCCTTGTTGAAGCTTTGCCCAAGACTTAGGCTCCTGGTTTAGCTGCCAGCTGCCACCTTCCACAGATAAAAAATTCAATTGTGAGAATGAGGGGGTGAGACTGGAAGAAGCCTCTGAGGTGGGGGCAAGAGGACAGACAGATTCTGCGAGCACAGGAAAGACAGAACTAGCATGGGGACACAAGGTAGGAGGGTTAAGAGGAAGGGCCCAAACACACCAGTGCCAAGTTCAGACAATGATACAAGGAATAACCATGTCACTCACAGGAGGGATGGGCCCCGCAGAGGCCAGAGCTGCAGGGGAGAAGGGTGCATGCCCCCATGTAACAGCAGAAGGAGAATGCAGGCAGGAGGAGGGAGGGGTGTACACTTGGCTTTTCAGAGTCAGGATCATGGCCCTAGAGAAACAGAGTCAGGTCAGCATCTCCCAGTCAGCAGACTGAACTGGGACAGAACATTTGCACACACAGTGAGCCCCATGGGAACGCCAGGCCTCCAGCGGGCCCTATGCCTGAAAGGAAACACTACAGAGAAAAGGATGCATTTGCACTTCCCCCAAGGGCCTTGCTCATGCAGCCCACAGGTAGGGGCCCCTGTTTCCCAGCCAGGAACACCAGAGGGGTGTGCGCTCTGCCTCCCATGGTGGTAAGGTCAAGGCGAAAACCACATGAGAAACGACATTGTCAGTGGTAAACTCAGCTTTTGGGACCAGGCCCTCACTGCCATGAATAACACTGATTCTACAGGAAAATGAGAACCCAGGTTCCAAACATCTGCTTTACACATACAGGCTGGCATGGGAGAGTGGAACAAACGTAGACTGTGGGAGCAAACAGCCCTGGACTCCATTCCCAGCTCTGCACCTTGCAGCACCGTGCCCTGAGGCCCTCTCAGCCCCAGGTCCTCGGACGCAGGTTGGGGCATGCCATTGGCACCTCAGAGGTTTCAGGGGGACCAATCATGTGTGTATGGGGCCCAGCACTGGGCTGGACACATGGTAGGATCTCAGCAAATGGAAGTTCCAATTGCTACCAAAAGTGAATGTCAGGGAGCAGCCACCTTGAGCTCTTGTGATACTGGGTACAGCCCATGATAAAGTCTGCACCAACATTGCCTCATTCTACTCAAGGCACTTCATCAGGCAGGCCAGAACCCAGGCAAACAGGAATTAACTTAATGCTCTGTTTGGCAGTACTTTCCCTGGGTCCATCATCCATTCTTATTCCCCGGAAGCTGCCAGCCAAGCAAACTGGAATATTGATCACTGCAATCATCTCGATGGAAGTCTGAGGGCCAAGCACTTCATGTGCATTTCAATTAGAAGAGTGGGCCTGTCATTCTAATTCTGCCTCATTCCAGCCAACTTCACTCTAAGCAACAAACAGGCTCCTAAAAAGTTGAGTTCATTAGCAATCTATTAATGGAATCACACCTCCACATTGATTTTACATTATCATTGCAAAATGATACATATTCATTTTCCATCTTCAAAAAAACCAGAGTTGCTGGTCTGTGCTAAGCTCTGGACACTACTCAGGGCTGCTATCTCACTGACCATACACAACAGCCCTACAGGCTAAGCATGCCAGCCCCACTTTACAAGAAACAGTGGGGGAGAAGCAGAGGACCTTCCCCAGACCTAGGGTAGAAAGAGCCATGGCTCAAACACAAGTCTGCCCAGTTCCTTCCCAGGAGTCCCAACGATCCCAATAATTCCAAAAGGTTTTGCCTCCAATTCACTCCCCCAACATTTGGCCATATGTGCTTTGGTTGGAAAGGCAGCCAGGTCATTCTAATTCAAGGCAGCCCAGGCCCGCTTTGCTTCCCGCAGCAAGGCTGACGCTCCCCAGGATCCAGAGATGAGCCAGATGTGGCCTCTCCAGATCCAGAGCATGGGAGGACGACTCATTTTTCTCTGTACATCAAATACCAATTTGTATTTCTATTCTTAAAAAATCAGTTTTAAAAGAAATAAAGACGAATTGTCTCTTCCCCGAGAGGAAGCTTACTTGGTAGAAAGGATAGGACACTATCCATAAGAGAAAATTCAATTCACCCCAACAACCATTTGTTGGACACTGCTAATACAGAAGCCCTGAGGTCGGCGAGACAGGGTCAAGAACGTAATGAAGCTCAGCTTTCAACCCCTCAGAGAGGGCTGGACCCTCAGGAGGACAACCTAAGGGTGTCCTCCTAGGAGATCTCCCTAAGTGCTGGCTGGCTACACAGGTCTCATCCTATGGCATTTTATTTCATGCCCCTGGCTCTGCTCCACGGTGGTCACAAGATGTTAGCAACTTCTCGGCTTAATGACTTCCTCTGGAGCTCACAGGGAGAGAAAACCGATTCAGAATCATGAATGCTCATTTCAACTACTCTGCAGGAAGAGTTTGGGGGACACCTGTAATTCTCTCATTACCTCATTTAGCTACAGTTAGTTTGGAGATCACAAAACTACTCAGCTTAAAAGGGCCTCACAGAACACAGTTGAGCCTCCAGGTTTGCCAAGAGAGGAAACCAACACCCAGAGATTGCCTGGCCTGCCGAGGGCTCAGTTGTTAAATGACAGAACCCCATTTGGACCCCTGGCTCCTGGCTGACAGCGCATCACTCTGTCCACCCCCGTGTCCCACCTGTCTTGTCCCTGCCTACGACAATAACCTTGCAAAACAATGAGTCACTCCTAGCCCAGATCATGCCTTTAAAGCCAAGGGAATTTTTTGTTTTTTTGTTTTTTTGTTTTTTTGTTTTTTAGGAGAAAGTAATAACAAAGAAAAGTGGGGGAGTGTGTCTTAAATAAAGATTGTCCCTCTGACGTGCTGGATGGAAAGCTTTTGAGTGTGAGACAGAATGGTGCATGATTATACCGAGGTAATAATAGACGTCACATATCAGGAGAGAAGATGTCACTACCTTTTGACAGAGGACACTTGGAAGAAAAAGTTACAAATAGAAAGCTTTCCCTTTACCTTCTGAGGGGTAGAATAATAATTCACCTGAATTGTCAAGATCTGTTCCAGGAGCATTTGTGCAATAAAGAAAGGTTCAGAAAACCTCCTGTGCCATTATGGGCATTCATGGGAGTAGCAGTAATAACTGGGTTTTAAAAGCCTCACACGATTGAGCAAAAGTGCTTTTCAGCACTTCCTACTCCTTCATCAGCACCTACTAATGCCAGTTGTCCCCCAGGAGGTACACCAAGGAGAATGTAACTGAGGCCCTCCAAGGTGTCCATGCTAAAAATCACATCCAAGCCCTCGAATTCCACAGAGAAAATGGCAAGTGCCTGCATACAGAGAATGAGCAGAACTAAGACACGTGCAGAGCCACCCAGGAGCAGACAAGCCAGGTGCAAGTTCCAGGGGATGAAGTGTCCTCCCCACTTCCTCTCAGGCTCTCTGGTACTTTTCCATTCCTCTGTATGAATATGTTTTTCTTCCTTTAGGATCAGAAACAAAGTAAAAAGAAGCCCAAAAAAGAAAAATGTCAACCAACAAATTCTCTCTGTAATTCTCTTGCTACCACCAGAACCTGCTGGTACAAAGCCCTAGAGAGGAAGAAGTGATCAATACCCAGGCAGGGGAGCCTCCTGGAGGGGACCCAACCTGAGGCAGTCCTGAACGGCAAGGACTTGCCTCGTGGGGACATGGGCAGGGTGCTCAGGGCCACCCCTGCCAAGGAAGTCTAAGACACCAGGGAGGAGGCAGGGGACCAGCCCCCATGACACTCAGACCTCAATGGACAGAACTGGTCTGAGATGCCCGAATCAACCAGAGAAGGTGATAAGCAAGGAAATGCCTAATGAGGCAGTGCAAGGGGGATCCATGTGAACTGAGACCATGAGGAGGCCAGCAGAAGCAGAAACTGGGCTCCTCTGGCTCTGGCTCAGTGGGGCAGAGGCTGCAGCCATGGGGAGGGGGAGGTCTCTCCCGCCCCAGGAACAGCAAGCAGCCGCTGACGCGCCCCGGAGGCCCAGAGGAAATATTATTGTGAGACAAAAACTGAATTATGAAATCCGCAAGCAATAATTAGTTTAAATTACTACTTCTACTTGAATAATTAAACACGCTTATTTTCACTCACTGATGTTTTATTCATTAACATACATCTTTCTTGAAAATTGTTTTTAACGTGAACATTCTTTTATTTGCAAAGATCCCACAGAGATTTACTATGCTAATTTCAAACCTTTCTTCTAAAATAAAAACAATAACAAAAACACTCCTAGATTATCATCCATTAGTGACTCCTGTGTGGGGTCCATTATCAACTTAAGTCATAGCAACTGGATGGAAATACTGTGGGTAGTTGTAAAGTTATTCACACACCAAAGCTTCCTCCCTTTAAAATTCACTACTGAAAGGGCAATATTTAAATAAGCACAAAGTGATTATGAAAACAAAAAGACCTGAGTGCAGAAAGACCACTTAGCCACAGATGGAAAGTGCCTTTTGCTTTTTATCACGCCCTGTATTAATGAAAATGTTTTTGCATTTTCATAAATAATGTTTGAATTTTATAAGTCTTATTTTTACACACTGAAGCCAGGATAACCAGAAGCACAGTAATAAGGGCTTAAGGTTTTTATTAAACAAAGTTACCTTTGGGAATAAGTACTAACTTAAATATAATCCATGAACTAACTCTTCCTTGCTGGGCTATTAGCTGGTGCTGGCTAAATGGCAAAACTCCAAATCCTAACTAATGCCAACAAGCTGGGCCTGAGTCAAACCCGGAAAGGAGCAACAAGGCTGCCACCATCATAAACCAGTTCCACTGAGGACCAGGCGCCAACAGCCCTCCGAGGGGACCACAAAGCCCAGTTAATGTGCAGGCATGTGGGTTGTATGGCAGAACTGACAACAGCTGCACTCACTGGATCACCATGACAAGTATCAAGGAATGTCACTGCGGTACATGACACACATGCCCCAGCTCTGTCACTTAAAAAGCCACTCTTCCAGAGGAGGAACTGTGCTTTTCACACGCCTGGTGCCCCACAGCACCTGACCCCATGTCTCAGAAATGGCTAGTCCTCACTAAACATCCATCGAATTAAGTATCTTTTTTAAGGCCTCAACTGTACTTCTCTTTCTCCCAAGTCCTTTAAAAGCAGTCACTCAGCCCAGTAATTCAACAAATGCATCTAACCCTCTCCCATGTGTAACTTAAGTTATTCCTGGAACCTGCAGCACCCGCACCCTCCTCATCTGGTATTTTTCCCTCAGTTAATATAAGTAAATTCAAGTAAGTCTTTTTCACATGGTTGCAACCTATCTTCTGGAGCCACAGGGAAGTAGATTACTCAAAATTTTGAAGTTTCAATTTTGAAATCAAAAATGACCATCTACTGAACAGAATGATGAGCTGTGGCATCAGCTTGGCCTTTGGAAAATGAAGGGACTCCAGAGGCCACAGGCCAGGGCTTAGCTGATTCTAGAAATCAATATTATCTGCGTCATCATCGTTAGAAGCATCCGGAAAGCAGAACAGAGCTTCTGCTGGGCTTCTGTTTCCGTGGCAACAGCTTCACTGGCCTGTTGCAGGGAAAGGCATAGAAGATGGGAATTGGCAAGAGAGAGGGAGAGGGGCACAGGGGGACGGAAAGGAGGAAATGCAAAGGAGAAAAGGCAGGCAGAGACAGGACCAGGTGCAAGGCCAAAGGAGAGCATAGTGAAAAAAGTACCGAAAAAGACATAAGAGAAAGGATGAGAGAGAAAGGAAAAGGGGGGAAGTGCAAGAGAAGGAAGGGAAAGGAATGGAAGGAAACGTCCTAAGCTGAGACTTTTGTCGGAAAAACCACCTACAGATGTGCATCTATCGCTATGCAAAGAATGCTCTAGTTTCACTCATTAAATGCAACACATTTCAACGCAGTTACTGCCTCAAGACACACTCAATTATCTGATAAACCACAGGAAGGTTGTGTAAAAACGTAAATGTGGTAAGCAGTCTAAATTCGAATTCTAGCTAATGTCAACATTAGCCCCAAAGGCTGGCTGGGTTAAATCCAGGAGGAAAAAAGAAAGAAAAAAAAAGAAAAAAGGAATGAGAAACCTGTTATCACTAAACAGCTACCATTAAGGACAAGTCACTATTGGCACTTTGTAAGTGAGTGCTCTTTAAGCCTCATTAAGGTGCAAACCTTCTGCTTGTCTTGTTCATGATTGAACTAGGAAGCAAGTCTTGAAAACCAAAAGACATCCAGTATGAGCTTGACTATAGCTTCAAGGCTCTGGTCTCCTGATATGGGACATCAGCCAGGATGTGCAGGGTTTACTCAGAACAGGGAACTCAAAATTAGTGGCCAGGACAAGCTCCAGTCCATTCCTTACTGCCCAGTCCACCCCCCCAAAAAAACAAATTACTTATTAAATAGCAAGAGCTCTCTAAATGCAATACGGCATCCTAGATTGGATCCTGAAACAGAAAAAGGACATTAGTGGAAAAACTGGTGAAATGCAAATAAAGTGCATAGTTTAATTAACAGAGTTGTACCAATGTTAATTTCTTAGTTTGATAAATGCACCAGGTTATACAAGATGTTACCATTCGAACAAGTTGGGTGAAGCGTACATAGGAACTCTCTGTATTATTTTTATAACTCTTCCATAAATCCGAAATTATTTTTTAAAGTTTTACAAGAAAAAAAACAAGGGGTGTTTAAAAGTTAAGACTCCTGTTTTTCTAACAATGACTTATCTTTTTCATATAAAAACCAATGCTCCGATAGGGCTTAACTATCATAAAATTTTACTGGAATGCTGGCTGAAACATTACAAGGAAGGCCGTACTCCTGCAGCAAAAGTAAATTATTAAACTCCAGCGTGTTAGCAGTGTCCCTTCCCTCTGAAGCAAGAACAAAAGGAGTGACATGCCTCTGCACGTCAAGAAGCAAGGCTCTGTCAGGCGGAAATGGGATGCACTTCGAAGAGCGTGCATTGCAACCTCTTTACACTCCCCACTCCTGATCAGAAGTCTTCTCCAGGCCGGGCGTGGTGGTTCATGCCTGTAATCCCAGCACTTTGGGAGGCCGAGGTGGGTGGATCACTTGAGGTCAGGAGTTGGAGACCAGCCTGGCCAACATGGTTAAACCCTGTCTCTACCAAAAATACAAAAATTAGCCAGGTGTGGTGGTGCACACCTGTAATCCCAGCTACTCAGGAGGCTGAGGCAGGAGAATTGCTTGAGCCTGGGAGGCAGAGGTTCCAGTGAGCCGAGACCACACCACTGCACTCCAGCCTAGGCGACAGAGCAAGACTCTGTCTCAAAAACAAAAAAAGTCTTCTCCAGCCTGTCTTGCTCCTCATGCCTTATGCATCCAATGCCCAGCCTCGTCCAGCTACCTTGTAGTTTCCTGACGGCAGCATGCTCTTGTACACCTCCCTGCCTTTGCACACTCTGTTCCCTCTCCCTGGAACGCTCTTCTATCGCTTTGCTGCTGAGCAATGGCTACCCATCCTCTAGGACTCCTGTGACTTGCTGACACTGCCCCTCCCAGGCTGTTCTTTATGCCCCAGAGCACCTTACCCAACACCCTTCAGAGCAGTCATGATGCTGCGCTATAATGATCTGTCCACCTGTTTCTTTCAATGAGCCAGGAGCCTTTCCAGAAAGGCTATATTCATCTCTGTAGCACACTCCCATCCCTAGCACCCAAGTCTCACAACAGATGTTGAATGAATGAAATACTATGTCAGGAATGCAGGCAATTCTTTAAAAGAGAAAATACCAGTAACAACTTTCCATCTTCTGTTAAAAGGCCAAGAAGAGTCTATTTGTAAGAAGTGAAGGAAGTAAGCCCTTTTAAAAGAAATAAATTTTGTTACAGAACGACAGGTCCATTTCCACCGACAATATAAGCTCTGTACAAGTATCCTCTTCCGACCGAGAAGCTGAAAAGCTTTTCAAAGGTTTTGGTTTCCTTGACAACAGCATTGCTGGAGACAAGCAGAGAAATAATTAAAAAGTATGTTCCCTTTGCTTTGAACTCGTTAAGGGATTTTAGGCAATAACAAACAGGTCACACTTGACAACGTCAGGGTGGACAAGGGCATGAGGGGAGACCCCACCTTGCGACCCCTCCAGCAGCACCTCCTCTGAACTTGGGGACCTGAGTTGAAGGACTTGAGCCATTTGAGAAACACAACATTCACCATGAGAAACACAGACCATACAGGTCAGGTTAACAAAAGCACTTTGCAAGGTCCAGGTCCCTGGCCAAAACCACATTTATCCTCACGACAGGTCTGTGAGCTAAGTATTGTTACAGCCACTTGGCAGGAGAGAAACCAAGGCACAGAAAAGAGCAAAACAACTCTAGCAGTCTGGCCCAGGGACCTGTGGCCCTGCCACAGCCCACCCTAGAAAGAACATGTGACCTCTCCTTAGCTTGATTCGGACAGAGACTTCCCCTGGCCTCTCCTATGATCCTCATCTCCTCCCTGGGCAGCTGAGACAAGAAGTTAACTGCCTTTCCTCTGAGCACAACTGTCCTGCCATCCCACATGCCTATGTGAGGCCACTTGTGTTGGCTTCTCTTGGACAGCAAGAACTGGGCAACCTTGTGCCACCTGCCTTGGGTCTGCAAGAACACAGCACACAGAACAAGACGCAAGGCACCAGCTAGGAACAGCGGTCAGCTCTGCGCTTGATTGACAGGCTTCCTTCTCCTTTTGGGGTGGCTTTTCATGGTCTGTCTTGCTTTAATACCTTCACTGTGTTTGTATATTTTATTGTAGGCTTCCTCAAGTCCTTTCTGGATTTATGATTTATAAATAAATAATAAATAAACGTACAAGCTGCAAGCCCATGACCATTACCTGACAGTGTAAATACAAACATCTCGGCCGGGCGCGGTGGCTCACGCCTGTAATCCCAGCACTTTGGGAGGCCGAGGCGGGCGGATCACGAGGTCAGGAGATCGAGACCTAACGTGGAGACCTAACAGGAGATCGAGACCTTCACGTGGCTAACACGGTGAAACCCCGTCTTTACTAAAAATACAAAAAATTAGCCAGGCGTGGTGGCGGGCGCCTGTAGTCCCAGCTACTTGGGAGGCTGAGGCAGGAGAATGGTGTAAACCCGGGAGGCGGAGTTTGCAGTGAGCTGAGATCGCACCACTGCACTCCAGCCTGGGCAACAGAGCCAGACTCCATCTCAAAAAAAAAAAAAAATGCAAACATTTCAACAGATGTGGAACAATCATCACTCTGATTTAGCTCCCAGCAAAGTTTCCAAAGCCCTTTCACAAACCTGGCCACATTTAACCAATCCCGAATCCCCCACAGGGATGCCTCCTGCACAGACTGGAGGTGAGGGGTGGGTGGGGGCATGCAGTTGGACCCCTCCAAGATTCTCTACATCCCAAGATTCAAGTAGGCCCACAAAGAGTATGGTCGACTGAGCAGGTGCTATTCATTCAAACTGGAGCTACAACAAGGGAAGAAAACAAATTCCCTGCCCTCATGGAACTTATATCAGATCTCCTGCCATTTTACAGATGAGCTCATTAAGACACAAAAAGATTAAAGGCCTTGCCACAGTTACACGACTACCCTTTTGGAGCTCTCAAGCAGGGAAGTGACTAGAACAATCCCAGAAAGCAGAGGCAGCAAAGGTGAGTTCAAATGCCAGCCCCGTGCTTAGGAGCTACATGTCCTTCAATACCCCTCTCTGGTCCTCAGTTTTGTCATCTGTAAAGGGGACACATGGATGCTGATGCTGCCGCCAGCTCGCATTATAGAGTGCCTGCCATATGCCTGGTACTCTCCTGAGAGTCTGCCGTGGGTTCTCTTGTTTAATCCTCAGAAGACGGAGGTGGATGCTGTTATTATCCTTGACTTACGATGGGGAAACCAAGGTCCAGAGAGTTAAGTAACTTACCCTAAGCCACACAGAAAGCACAGGAGCTGGGACTGAACCCCGAAATAAGACTCCCTGAGCTGTGATGATTACCCGGCTGAGGGCACAAATGAGACGTAAACCCCTGTGTGGTGCCTGACCCAGCACAAGTACAGGAAGTGCCAGGTGGCCTTGGGCCACTGACCTCCAGGGCTAAAGCTGATGACAAGCCCAAGCGCTTCGCCTGGCCGTCCTCACTGTCCCCACCCCATAGCATGCACAGTACAGGGCTGTCCTCCCCACTCACCTGGCTGTTCCTCATCGATTTCATTGTTGTTGTTTTTTGAGATACAGGCTTGAGTGCAGTGGCACAATCACGGCTCACTGTGGTCTTAACCTCCTGGTCTCAAGCAATCCTCCCGCCTCAGCCTCCCAAGTAGCTGGGACTACAGGCATGTGCCACCACACCCAGCCAATTTTTTAATTGATGGGCCTCCCTATTTTGTCCAGGCTGACTCCGAAATCCTGGCTCCTCATCTTCTAAGACCCAACTCATCCGTCCCCTTCCCTGAGGCTTTTCTTGTCCTCTGCCTCCGGCACTGACAGACCTAGCCCACTCTCCTGTATATTCCTGTTCCCAGCACAGATAGCCCTGGAGGGCCTTTCTCATCATCCTTCTCAAGTCTGCTTTGATGTCTGTGCCTCATTCACTTTTTGCCAGCAAGAGTGGGTCTGGTCCCCTCTGATCCCAGAGCCTGGCAAACAGCCAGAATTTAACTGATGGCTGGACAGCCATACAGATGACCAAATGAAGAAAGAAGTGAGGAACCCGCCCTGCTTACACTGCCACTGAGCGCCTTCTCTGCTCACAGCAGAGACAGCATAAAGCAAGGCCCGAGGAATTCACAGGCCACACAGCAGCACGTCCAGAAGCCTGGCTCATGGAGCCGTCACAAGGCCCATCAGCTGAGCCATCCCCCAAGTCCACCACCTCAACCACTGCCAGCCATGTCACACTGCTGGACTAGAAGACAAGAAGCCACACCTAGAGGGACCTGAGCTCCTCAAGAGTCTGCTGGGGTCACTGGGTGCGCACCGGATTATTTGATCAACGAATCAAGGCAACTGGAGGCAAATTGGATTGCAAGCCTCACACGCTTAAGAACTCGGCTTAGGAGGAAATCACAGAATAAACCCGGCTTGGAGTTCTTGATAATACCTTCCATTTGTAAGAGCGTTATCGTTTACAGAGTGGTTTCACACATCTAACCTCCTCTGATCCTCACAGCCCTGCGAGATAATTATTTCCCAGATGAGAATGCTGAAGCTCAGAGAAATTAGAGGAGGAATGTGCCTGACTCTCTTTTGAATACGCACTGTGTGGAGTGCTGTGCTCCACTCGGGCAGGGCCCCAAGTGCAGTATTTCAGGGCAGAGCAGCTCACAGCCACCATCTTGGCCCTGACCACAGGACACTCAAGCCATTAACGGCCTTGGAGCCCGAGGCCTGAGTGGCTGACCCAATGCCTGCGTCTACTTCCCAGCCCTCCAGCAACATGGGCTCCAACCTGCACTACACCCCTCCATGCAAAACGGCCCTCGCTCCCTTTCCAAGTAATCTACTGCCCGAGTTGCCCAGCTCTGAGCACCGGAAAGTTCTTCTTCACCATGTGCTGACCTCTTCCCCCCACAGACACACCTTCCACCATCTGTCCTACTTCTGCCCTGGGAGCAAACGAGCAAGACTTCATTCCCCTCCCACAGCAGCCCTGCCAGCACCTGATGACAGCCACCATTCCTCCACCCCCGGGCTAACAGCAACGCAGCAGGACACCCAGGTACCGGAACCGTATCAGAACCATATCAGAATACACTTGAATGAGAGAAAAGAACATGAAAAGAAGCCAAGACGAAAACAAACAACTTTTCTAAGCAAAGGTTACAATGAAAATCTGTTTTAATTTGTGTTTTTGTACCTTTCAAAATAACATTTCAACTAGTTCAGAAAGAGACCACTTCTGTTTATAAAATCTCTTTCATTTTCCCTACAGTTGTCAGGCTGTGTAAACACACTGTGAGTAGGGAGAGAGAAATTGCTACTTGTGAAACTTTTAATGCTAGCATGTATGCGAATTAGAATTCTAAACTCAGCAGGTCAAGAATGTTCTGAAAGCAATTTTGGTGTTAGTCTAAATAATTATAGATCACATTCACCTAGATAAGGGCCTCTGCCCCCTTGGGGCTTCAAAGGAAAATTCTAGGCACGATAGTTAAGCAAAATGATTGGTTATCACGCAAGCTTTGCGGTGGCAGTGCAAATTGGTATAATCCTTTTGGAAAGCAATCTGACAAGAGACGTATCTGGACCCATGAAAATGTACAACCCTTTGACCCAGCAGTCCCACTTCTGGGAATCAATCCGAAAGAAATAATCCAACAGAAAAGGGTTTCATGCATGAAGATAACCACTTCAGCATTATCTATAATAGCAAAAATTAGAAACCACCTAAGTGTCCAAGGGCGGCTAAGTAAATTACAGTTAATCAACTCGATAGAGCGTCATGAACCAGTGAAAATTGACGGCCCTCCAAAGACGCAGAGGCGGCTGGTGGCACAGTGTGGCGCGGGCAGGGCTGGGAGAGAATGTTAAATGGAAAGACAGGCTGCAGAGCTGCACGCACACTCTGACAAACACAACCCGTATGGACCAGAAATGGATGGGAGGGTGTTCAAAGGATAATGATAATTTCAGTGTATGGTCGAGTTGGGGGATTTTGCTTATGGTTTTGTAATGCTGCTGAGTCATCTCCACAAAGGGCAAAAGGAAGGGCAGAGGAGAAGGGGCAGGGGGGTGACAGAGGCTTGGACCCCTGGGATCACATTTTCATCACACAGCTTGGAGAGCTAACCAAGCAGAAGAAGACAGAGATGTGGCTGGAAAAGAACCCACTCACTTATCCCAGAGCTGGGATGTGCTGATGTTTTCACCAACACAATAGTGAGATCCTCCAAAATGTAATTACAGATGTAAAGAAAACAGAGGTCCTCAATTACACTGTCTAAAATGACTGAGGACCCCAAAGAGCTGTTGTTTTTTCAGATTATAGCTATGAGTACTTAGCATGTTAGAAGTGAAAACTGAGGACATTTTAAAATATTTATTATGGGCCGGGCGCGGTGGCTCACGCTTGTAATCCCAGCACTTTGGGAGGCCGAGGCGGGTGGATCACGAGGTCAGGAGATCGAGACCACGGTGAAACCCCGTCTCTACTAAAAATACAAAAAAAAAAAAAATTAGCCGGGCGTGGTGGCGGGCGCCTGTAGTCCCAGCTACTCGGAGAGGCTGAGGCAGGAGAATGGCGTGAACCCAGGAGGCGGAGCTTGCAGTGAGCGGAGATCGCGCCACTGCACTCCAGCCTGGGCGAGAGAGCGAGACTCCGTCTCAAAAAAAAAAAAAAATATTTATTATGTAAAAGTAACAGTAACAAACCCACATGTTAACAGAAATAGCATATTCTTATAAAAATAACGCTATTTTCCAAGACCAAGAAAAATTAGTGAGAAGGCATTGTTTACATTTTTGCAGATCTCGTTAATGTCTGGCTTAATACAAGACAGCTGCGTTCTCAAAGCTGCGTCTGTATTTAATCTACTGCAAAAGCACACACCCCATAGCCTCTGGAAAACTCTATGTACACTTAGGAGAGAATGAGAATGAAAACGGCAAATAACTCCTAGGTATTATTATGAAAATAGTTTTGACCCCCTGAAAGGGTCTTGAGGCCCCCCAGGGATTTGGAGACCACACTAAAAACCAAAGCAATAAATTACAGCATTAAAAACTGCTACTGCAGTATGTGGAGGGAAAGAAGAGTTTAAATTAGATGTATAGTTGGAGCTCAACTATGTTGAATCTTTTTTTTTTTTAAGGCTGGATGAAAATATACCAAAAGGTCTGCAGTCATTGCCTCTGGGCGGAGAGAAAATGGGCAATTTGTTTCTTCTTTATACCTTTCTGTTCTTTCCAGATTGCATTTCTTTTATGGTCAAAAACAACATTTCTTTTTTGAGGAAAGGTTGAGGAAGCTGTGGCGTACCCATGCCCTGCGGAATAAGCCGGATGGGAAGAAGGTCATTTTAAATCATGAATAGCCAGCATCAGTGTGGGGGAGCGTCACGAAGCCGGCTGCCGGGGACCGCGGCGCTGCTCCTTAATATGCCCATCGATCCCTGGCACCACGCACACATTCATCATGGTGGCGCAAGGCCTGCCTCGGACCCACTGACGAGAATTGAAACTGGCTCAAGCTAATCACTACTAGATGAAGGTCAAATATAGGTGACGATTTATCAGATCTCAGGCGGGGGAGGACATGCCATGCTCTAGAGCCACGGACAATTACAAAGGGAAAGGGCCAGAGACTTGACGACGAAAAATGTCAGGTTTTCTCTGTTAAAAAAAAAAAATGAAATACCAAAACTCAACACCACACAACACCCTGGTGGGGAAGAGGGTGAAATATGATGAAAGGTCAATATTGTTAGTATGTAAATTGCCCAGATAAGAGAAACACTAAGACTACAGGAGATGGATGGACAAGAACCAGGATAACAAATGCTTGTTTAGAATGAACGAAGTGCCAGGCCTGTTCTAAAAGAGCTGTACGTAAATGAACTCACTTGGTTCTCAAACAAGACACCATTAAATTAGCAGACATTTTCAAAAGGTAATAATTCTGCTGCTGTGGAGGGTGAGAAGACGCAGCCACTTTTACACATAAATGATGGTGTGTGTCAGACACTGAGCACTACAGAGCCCCCAAAAAGAGCAGCACAGATCTGCACACTAGTGGGAAAAGACGTGCTGGACAGTGAGAAAACCAAGCTGGAGGACAAGATGAAGAGTGCAGTCTGCACACTAAACACGGAGACCTTGACCCTCTTCCCCAGCTCAGATGCCGGAAGGCTGGCAGCAGGCCAAGAGCCCACCCAGAGAAGACCCCTCCCTGAGAAGCTGACCAGGCTCAAGGAAATACATAAAAATAATCACAAGTGGGTTCCTATGATGAGCGCCAGCCTGCCGCCTCATAACCCTGCATCCGGCCCGCTGCAAACAAAGTCCCTTTGCCCCCACACAAGTGTGTGTGCGTGCACGCGCGCGCACACACACACACACACAGCTTTTGGTCAGGTCAGCTTTGTAGGTCCTCCCTCCCTAATTGGAATGAGCAGCAGGAAATCTCTAACATGGAACACAGACACCAAAACAAAAAAAGACCAAAGGAGATAAGAAAGAGACAAACATTTCAGAAAACAGGAAATCTTTCAAAGAACTCAAAGAGCTAAGAAAAGACCTTGTAAATATACAATAAAAAACAATATGCTATGTTAAAAAAAGGAACATTCAGAAAATAAGAAACAGCTCTTGGAATGTAAAAATATGACAGAGCACTTCCCTGGATATATATTATTCTTCAATTTAAAAGTTTATGACAGCAGAAATACAAATTCAAAAAAAGCATTGGAAGATAGATAAAGTGGAAGAAATTCCCCAGAAAAATAAAACAGAAAGGCCAAGAAATAAAGAGGAGAAACCGAGAAGCTCAATCCAGGGACATCCAGGATGCCCAAGCAATCAGAGTCGCAAAGTCAATGACCTTCAGCAGCAGCAGCCCCCGGGGGTGCCACTCATCTCTGTATAGCCCTCGTTCTATGGGGCGGCCGAGCTCCCCAGTGCCACAGTCCTGGCGAGGAAAGGCAGGCCTAGAACAGCCCCACGAGCCCTGGCAAAGCAGAGTTCTAGGGCCACTTTGGTTGTAGGTTTCTAAAGCCCTTCTGATCCTCCCTGCATTTCAGCCAGTACCACAGTATTCCATGTAGAAGATCAAGGTACACTGTCCTCTGCCAAGTTCAGGAAACTTCAGGAAGCTTGCCAGAGGGGAGTCCAGGTGAAGGCAGGCTTCCAGGTATCCTGGGCTGACACAGTTGGTCTCACTCACATGTACCTTCTGACTGCCCCTCAGTGCTTCTGTCCCCCGGCTTGCTCCACTCCCCCCAGTATATGAGGGGTCTGCATGAGAGCTGTGTCCATCTGGGAGAATAGACAAAACACCTGATGAGAAAAGAGAAGCTAGAAGAAAAGCTTAAAAGGTTGGAATGACTTACCTAACCCTTCTCTTAAGAGGAAAAAATACTAACAATCTGGGGGAGAAATGACCATCCTATGATTTTAAATGCAGGCTACAAAAACAAAGTACCTACGGTATGATTAAAACTAGTTGATATATGTAGGGAAAAAAGACAAGAAGGAAACACTGCTTGCAAAATGTTCACGGTCATTAGGCTTGAATGAAGGGTCTATGGTTTATCTTTTAATTTCTGCCATTTTCTTGCATTTTTTTCCAAAATTTTACCACTTTTATGATAAAACAAATTAAATCTAAAACAACTCATTTGGACACAGGCCATCACTGGGCATTAGACAGGCACCTTTAAGAGTCTACTGTCTACGAGTTTTAAAAGCAACAAGAAATAATTTACTAGACTGTCTCGATTCCTAAGTGCGCCAATTTTGCAATCTGCATTTTTCAATTACATTAAAAGCATTTTTCCAAATTGCTCTATCCTTCCCTTAATGACATGGGATGAGAGTGAATGAGGCTTGCTTCTCCAGGACAGAGCCTGCACCTTCACACAGCTGTCTTCTTCCTGTCAGCATCTGGTGAGCACAAGGCCCTGCCCTTGGTACACCAAACTGTTTAAGTTATATGGAATGAAGTTATTAAAAAGTGGAAAACACAGCTTGGGTTCTGCTACACTTTCCTTTTCTTATTCCTCTTCAACCCAAGGTTTTTTCTGTAAGATACAAGATTGTAAGGCAATTGGAACTGGGAAATGTCTCATTTGTTGGCCTCAGAAACGTCGCGGTTTTCACATGGGGGAGGAGGAGTGTCAAAAAAACTTCACTTCCCACAAAGAGAAGATTCCAGCTCGGAATCTCATGGCTCTTCCCAGAGGCTCGGCAGCCCTGCTGCCAACCAGTCTAAAGCCCCTTACTCCCAATCCTGGGGTAATTCAGGTGATTCTGAAAGTCCTCTGGAAGATGGGAAAGAAGAGAAGCAAATAGAGGGTCCAGACTGGGAAGCATGCAAACACCTATTGTGTGTCCTCAGGCAAGTGTCTTCCCCTCTATGGGTCTCTATCAAATGAACCAGATGAACGCTATGCATGCACGCACATGCGCACACACACATCACCCATTCTCTCCTCACCTTCATCTAATTGCCCTGGATGCACTGTTAATCATTCACTCCCCAAATACCAAAGGCACACTACCACCAGCCAAACCTCCTTCCCGGCTGTGCCTCTCATTGCCAATAGATTTGCCTCGTGCTTAGAATAAATTGCCAATCATCTGCATAATGCTCCACGACTCCTCACTCCACACATCTAATCATTTCTCAATCTCATTTTGTAAAATCCATCAAGAATAATTCTTTCAAAACTGAAATAAACCCTCACTCTGGCACTTAGAGCCATAAATTCCTTGTCTTTGAATGTGAAATATATCACTTTCTACAAAGCACATCTAAGATACCTTAATATAATCAGATTCACTAACAATGATAAATCAACAGGATCCTGTAATAGATAAAAATGCAAATCCAAACCACCCCAGAGATCATCTCTTCTCCGTATGTCCCTTAACAGAACCACAAAATTTGGAAGCTGGGATGGAGCTTGGACACCACCTGGGTGAAGGGGATGCGCTTTTCCATCCCTTATTCTCAGAGGCGGGAGGGCAGCGTGAGTGGTGGTAGCTCTTTCCGCTCAGGCTCTGCGTCTGAAGCTTCCCTGTTTGCCTCTATCATTCACTAGCTGTGTGACCACGGACAAGTCTCTTGACCTCTCTGTGCCTCAATTTCCTCATCTGTAAAATGGGAATGAGGACAGAAGTGGCCTCTCAGGCCTGTAACGAAGAGGAGACGGAGCATTTAGAACATGCCTAGCACATGGTAAGCGCTCAGCAATGGCTAGTGCTCTCCATCCTCTCATCCACGCTTTAAATGTGACCACTTTGGGGACAGGGACCTAGCTCTCCAACATGGACCTGCCAAGTGTTCAGTACATGAAAAGGGAGTGCATGAATGGCTTGGCACAGACAATCCTCAAACTCTTTAGATTCTTAAAGTATTTATCTCAAGAACACTGAGATTGAAACGCTTTAAAAACGTGTGCATAGAGACAATGAAAAGATTCACAAAAAACAAGAGTTACAGTAAGTTGGAGGATTCTGGGTGATTTGTCTTTTCTACACTTTGTTTTATAACTAATCAATACAGGTACAGGGGAATCGGAAACATGCTTCCTCAGCCTCTCCCTTGTCAGGCACTAGGCTGGATCTTCTCATTTCAGCTTTACAGCAACAACCTTAATTGGTGGCCATTTACCAATTATCCCCATTTTACCAGTGAGGAACTAGGGGATCAGAGAGGCTAAGTGATTTTCCCAAAGTCACACAGCTACCAAGCAGAAGATTTGGCATGGGAGCCAAGGAGTACAACAGTGGTACTGAAGGTTTGCCAATCTAATCAGGTCCCACTCACCACACACAAGGGCTTTAGTTAATGCCTGGATGCCTGGGTGTAAATCAAAGCCCATCTTTTTTTTTTTTTTTTTTGAGACGGAGTCTCGCTCTTTCACCCAGGCTGGAGTGCAGTGGTGCGATCTCGGCTCACTGCAAGCTCCGCCTCCTGGGTTCACGCCATTCTCCTGCCTCAGCCTCCCAAGCAGCTGGGACTACAAGCAGCTGGGACTACAAGCGCCCGCCACCGCGCCTGGCTAATTTTTTGTATTTTTAGTAGAGACGGGGTTTCACCATGTTAGCCAGGATGGTCTCAATCTCCCGACCTCGTGATCCGCCCGCCTCGGCCTCCCAAAGTGCTGGGATTACAGGCATGAGCCACCGCGCCCGGCCTCAAAGCCCATCTTAACTTCATTAAGGCAGCAAAAAAAGACAACATTTATGTATAGCCATATTCACTGTAATACTGATTATTTTTTAAACAAAAGCAGGAAATTATAGGAAACAACATGGAAATGATGAAGCAAAGTGCGAAATTTGAGACAGTTATAAAAATATATTGGGGAGAAGTTTTTAATAAGGTAGAAAAATTCCCCCTACACATTACAAAAGATTGGGCAGCAGAGGAAGAATTCAAAACTGCACATACTATGCAATAAGCCCAATTATGTAAACAGATAGGAATGTAGGGCCCCAGACCAGGGAGGTCCCTCATGTTAATGAGGCACTGACTTGGGGTTGGGAGTTATCAATGATTTCTGTTTCTCCTTCATACTTCATATTTCCTGCATCATTAAAGTTTTTCACAATAAGCATCTATTACATTCATGATCGAAAATTAAAAGGTTTTTTTTAAAGTATTTTAAGGAAACTTGTTACTAAAAGAATTTCTAGAGCAAATTATTCTGTAAAGCAAATAAACAACACCTAATTCATATATTTTCTTTAAAAACCTTCTGTGTTTCAGAACTGCAGGTTTTCATACAGGTACAGAAGGTCCCTGGAAGCCGAAAACACATCTTATTCCTTTGGGACTCCCTCTCAGTGCCTGGCAGAGGGTTCTGTACATGGGAGCATTCAGTAAAGGCTGGTTGTGTTTTTGGTTAAAGCAGGCCACGTACATGTTTTCCTTCAAAAAAAGGCATCAAAGTCTGAATTTCTACCTTTACGTGCAGTGGGTGTTCAAACACGTTAAGCCAAACGAGTTCACTGGGAGATGAAAAGAGTATATAAAAGGGTATCCATGCTGGGATCACAGCTATGAAAAAGCAAGCACATTCACAGACAAGGGGAGGAGGGGATCGTCAGGAAAGAGCAGCGGTGCAGAATTATGAGTCACTGTTTTATTTTACTTAATTTCTCTAGCTGTAAATTTTTCAAAACTAATAAAAGCATATTTTACAGCTCACAGAACATTTAGAACATATTAAAGTAAGTATCTTTCCACTGTAATGTGCCCAATTGAAATGTATGAATTCCAAAGCTACGTTTTAAGGATATGAAGGAACTGGCACTCCATGTTCTTTAGATTAATAAGTCGGACTGTGTTGTTTTTCTCCTGATCAGAAAGAAATCATTTTTCAGTAAATGTTACCTTGAATCAAGGATTCTTCCACATTCTAGAAGCTTGGATGAGCTGCTTATATTAAGTCTTACTGTGCCCCCTAGTGGCGAATATGATTTATCCACTCAAAAGAATCCCTTCCCAAAGGCTTGAGATAAAATCCAAAAAATTTGTTTTAATCTTTATTGATCACTTAACATATACACAATTTTGTGCCAGATGCTGGAGAATATAAAAATGGGTTCTGGCTCAGAAGCTTAAAGTCTAGCTAGGTGAAGCTGATATGCTTCCGTGGCTACTTGTGTAAAACAAGACATGAGCACAAGTCAAGGAAAGAAGAAAATTCTTGGGGAAAAGCAGGAACTCGAGCACACACTAAGTGCCTGCTATGTGCCAGGCACTGCACTCGGTGATTCACAACTAATATAGTTTACTTTTCACAAAAACCCAACAAAGCATGTTTAATTCTCTCCACTTTACAGATACTCAAATGAAGGCTCAGAAGTGAGGTAACTTGCCAGAGACCACACAACCAAGGGGCCGGCCGTAGAGGAAGGACCCAAGCAGGTCTTGTCACCCAGCCCCCAAGCTCTTCCCTCCTTCCTGATCCAGCAGGGGCCCAGAAGACACTCTGGTAGATTTTAACCAAAAGGCAGGGGGAAAGCACCCTGCGAAGGGTACACCGCTGCGCCTGCCTCTTTGAGCTCATTCCCTGCTGCGCCCACCATTTCCTCTCCTCCAGGGACTGGGCTGCAGCCAGCCAGGACTCCTGCCTGTGCCCGAGGCCCTATCCCCACTCCAGACCCACTAACCACACCCACACACTGCCTTCCCCAGATCACCAGGTCCCCAAGATCTGCCATGCTGCCCCACCTCTGACACCAAGGAGGGAAAAGAACACCACGTGCCGCCCAGCCAGGCCACGCATAAACCCGGTGGCCCAGGAAGCCTCAGGCCTCAGCTGGGACTTCTGGCCAAAGCTCCTGCCTGGCTCCCCACCGGTTCCCAATCCATCTTCCCATCCTGGCTCCTCCAGCCCCTGCCATACACTCGTCACACTGAAAAGTTGTTCAAAGTCAATTTGCCCAAAACCAATTTGCCAAATAACCCCATCACTGAAAACTGTCAAATATCTTAAAACAGAGAGGGCCCTGGCCCACCATTTGTATCTATGGCTTATAAAAGCCCTAATGTTCACGACACCACAGTAAAAAAAGAGGGTCAGGAGATGCCAACCCTAGCAGCCATGCTGACCCTGGCCCAACCTCATGACAGTAAATGTGCTCTGCCCTGGGAAGGCACCGAGGGTGCACAGTGCAGTGGGCGGGGCTCCCCAGAAGCTACCTGGCAGCCCAAGGCGCCCGTGCCAGTGTCATCACCTGCAGCACACACAGTCTCCTCGGGACAGGCGGGCACAGCAGCGGCACCTGGCCCCACCCAGGGCAGCCCCACAGACCTGGACCCAGGTCTCTGAATCGCCCAGGAGCAGGGCATTCCTACCACAGTCCCTCAGTCCGAGCCACCCTCACTGCCATTCCAAGCTGGGCCCACTGCGCCCTCTTCTGGTCATGAGGTGTCACAGTTCGTTGGCTGCTCACGGTTTCCCCTCCATATGGGCAGAAACATCTCTCCCCCACGTCCCCAGTGGCACCGTGCCTGGCACATTCGTCTACTCCACAAGGCCAGAAATCAATGCCTCTACTCAGGTGCTCTCTGCTCAAAAACTAACATGGGGATGCTTCTGTTTAGGAAATCTAAATTTCCCAGGCAAAAGTGACCCAAGCTGCTGCTCTGCCAGCAGGGCCCAGGGAGCGCTTCGCGCCACCAGGCGGAGGCCAGTCCCACAGGGCCCCAGGTCTGCCCCTCACCATCAGGAGAGAGAACTCCAGAGGTGAGCGGGCAGGTAGGCATCCACCAGGACACACCTGCTGTCCCCACATCTCTCCAGGAGGCAGTACCCTGAGTGAAGGGCACGCCGCCCATCTCTGCCCATAGCATCCCTCTCCTCCTCCAGCCTGTGCTGCCTTCGGCCAGGCTGCCCTCTCTCTCCCTCCAGGTTCCTCAGAGAGGATTGCCTGTGCCCCTCAAGTGACTCACCCCACAGCCAGGACTATCTTCCACAAAGCCCCTGCCGCGTGCCAGCCCCTAGACTGGGCGCCTTGGACGCCACTGTTCACCCCAACTCCAGCCCGTTGGCTGCACCATGGCACTTCCCCAGGAGGCGAGGCTGCAGTCACCCCTGCAACAAGAGACAAGGGCGGGAGGCCCCTGGCCCTGCTCCCAGGGCCCCCGGGCAGCAGTGGGGAGCAGAACATTCAAACAGCAGACAGTCATGAGGGACGCCCAGAGGTGAGAGGCTGGACATGAAGACACCCTGCCAACCTGCCAGCTTCTCAAGTCGGGGGATCTGTATGTCTCGATCAATGCTATTTCTCCAGCCCCTAAAACAGGACGTTGCACAAGGCTAGAGCCCACTAAACACGTATTCAGTGGACCCAACAGGGAGCTTTTCAGACTTTCCAGGCTGGGCCTCAACTGTCAGTAACCTAACAGGCAGGAAAGCAAAGGGAGGGGACCCTCGAGAGCATGGGGCGTGAGAAAAGCATGGAGGAAAGAAGGCCTCAACAGGAAGGTGAGCACAGGGAGGACAAGGACCACCACTCGACCTCCAGGGCCAGCCAGACACTGCCCAGGCCCACCAGCAACCCTCCAGATGGGCTTCCCACCCTCCAGCCCTTGCAGCGCAGACTTGGGAAGGAGAGCAGAGAAGCCCCGGGACCACAGGATCAATCCCAGCATGCTGTGATCCACACCAGGGATGCCAGAAGCCTCCGCGCATACTTCACAGCCCCCGGAATGGCAGGAAAAGCACCAAAGACCTGAGTGGAAAATCCTGGAACTCCAGGCTGAAGACAGAATATGACTTTCTCTCCCACAGGACTCTGAATCTTGCTAGAAAAGAGCACAGACAAGCCACTTCAGGACTTCAGTTCACCACTTAAAAATGCCACCCATCAATTCAGCTCATTTCAAAGACATCTCTATACTTGGAGCTTCCTTTCTTCACTTAAGAAAATGCTTCCGAGGGAGAAAAGCTCAAAATGTAATTTGCAAGTGAAAAGATGTAGCAAAGTTGGTTCCAGAACTCTGAGGAAACAAGGGCAAGGGAACCACCATTTACTGAGCGCCTATGAGGTACCTGACTCTGTGCAAGGCACTTTTTCAGCATTTTTCTCACATGAGCACATGACCCAGCTATGATTTTGCCCTTTTACAAATGAGACACTAGACTCCACAGGAAGGCAGCCGGCCTGTGGTCAACCAGCTAGCTACTCTGCAGCAAAGCTGGATGTGAAGCCAGGTCTCTCGAAGTTATTTCCTTTCCAAGAGCTTTCTGTTCAGCTAGCATTGAATTGGCACCCGCTACATATCAGGTGCTTTGCTAGCTGCAAGGAGAGAGAGGAAGGACGCAGTGCACAGCTCGAAGGGCTGGAGACAGGTCCCAGGTGGGCACAACGACCTATCACACTGTACCTGCATACTGGGGGACTGCATTACTATCACTTCAGTAGCCTGTAAAATAAATAAGACAATGCAAAAAAGAGTTTCCATGTAAAAGCAGAAGTCCCCAGAAGGGCACGTGCAACCTTCCCTGACCTTGCTTCCCCAGCCTCAAGTCCCTCACCCACACATGCTTGAAGCCAGCTCCCAGGCCGTCATGCTTGGAGCCAACACATACACATGGCTCCTGCAGCCAAGCACGCCCTTCTGCCCCCATCCCCAAGCAAACCTTCCCCTTCCTCAGGAGGCCTTCGCCGAGCCCTCCCAGGCTGGGCTCCCAGACCATCTGTGTGTCCTACTGGGGGCCCGTACTCACAGCTCAGGGTTGAGTCTGTCTACTTGTCCATGGCTCCTGCCTCACTGTGCAAGTCCTGACACCAGGGGCTGGGTCTACCTACCTCTCCCAACAGCCCCTGAAACCGGCACAGCACCAGACACAGAGCTGGCATGGCTCAATGCTCCACAGGGTCACCGAGGATGTCCCCAGTCCCCAGGGCTTGGTCCTGGGCCTGCTTATCTTCTCCCACTAATTACTCTCACCTCCTCCCTCACAGCCTCCGAGAGGGATAAGGAACAGTATCCTCTGGTGACCTGAGCAAGGCAGCATCAGGGAAGGGTTGGGGCAGGAGGTACCCACAACCCAGGGCTGACCACAGATGACCCTTTCTCGAATGCAACAAACAGAATTACAGAAATCTACACACAAAAAAGAGTTCAGCCTGTAACCTCCCTCCACTTCACTATTATTCCAGCAGTGTATTCCTAAGAGCATCTGAAAGCAGAAGTTTTCATTCAAGTCTTACCTTGAAAGTTTTATCCATAGAAGTGGAGAGAAGCATGTGGCTCTTAGAAAGGACTGGACACCACTGAATGGTGTTGACAGGGCCCCTATGGCCTCTCAGGTGGAAAAGCACTTTCCTGGGAACTGTGGTTTCTTTATAATGGCTATTCAAATACGGCTGAATAAACTCAGACACTCCGGGGCCCACATAGAGAGGGGCCGGGGCACGCCCTGCAGGGGGCCCCTGTGGCTCCACCTCTTTACCCTTGCCTGTTTCCGTGCTTAAAGCCTGCAGCTGTCTTAGTCTTTTGGGAGTATAGGGTACCACACAGTCCTCACACTTTTTCTTCTGAAAAGAGCTGCCATTTTTACCTACGGTTTCAGACTCACTTTGAGCACGGAAAGATGATTTGGGAAAGTTCCTGGAGAGTTTTACTTGCTTAAAGCGGGCAGCTGCCAGGGGCATGTGGCTGGCTGGAACATGGCTCGTCCACAGAGAAGAACAAGAAGGCTCTTTGATGGGGAAGGTGACTTGAGGCTCCTTCCCGGGCCACTGTAGCCTCTGGCTGGGGCAAGATCCCCGATCGCTTCTCCCAAGCTGAGCCAGTGGAAGGCGATGGCCCCCTGGGTCTTCACAAGAGCCATGCTTTGTGGGCTGTGCCCCTGCTTTGGGTACATCCAGTGTACCAGATGCAAAATCCTGCCCAGGTGATCTGGCCACACTAGAAGTGTCTTTCATCTGGCCGGTGGCATTAAAACTTCCTGCAGGCTCTGTCTCAGCCTCCGAGTCCGAATCATCATACGCTACCAATGAAGCCATTAAAGACGGAGTTCTTGCTGTCATTCAAAGCCAGACCACCTAAGATCAAACAAAGTCAAGCGTCAGAAAATGTGCATGGAAGAATATGTACGTAGTTATAAGAAACCATGTCACCTAGGAAATCCAACTCAAGACTCGTAAGAATAAACACAGGCCAGGCGCGGTGGCTCACGCCTGTAATCCCAGCACTTCAGGAGGCCGAGGTGGGTGGATCACCTGAGATCAGGAGTTCGAGACCAGCATGGCCAACATGGTGAAACCCCGTCTCTACTAAAAATACAAAAAGTAGCGAGGCAGGGTGGCAGGTGCCTGTAGTCCCAGCTACTCGGGAGGCTGAGGCAGGAGAATCGCTTGAACCTGGGAGGCGGAGGCTGCAGTGAGCAGAAATTGTGCCACTGCACTCCAGCCTGGGCAACAAGAGCAAGACTCTGACTCAAAAAAAAAAAAAAAGAAAAGAAGAAAGAAAAAGAATAAATACAAAAAAAAAGGCTTTTCTACATACCAGGCCTAATTAGTTAGAAGATAAAATTTTTGAAATTAGAACTATGGAATAGCTGGGGGCAAATCTATAAAAAATAAGCAAGACCTACATGAAGAAAACTAAGACTGGGTACAGTGGCTCACACCTGTAATCCCAGCATTTTGGGAGGCTGAGGTGGGCAGATCGCTTGAGGTGAGGAGTTGGAGACCAGCCTGGCCAACATAGTGACACCCCATCTTAAGTAAAAATACAAAAATTAGCCAGGCCTGGTGGCACACAACTGTAATCCCAGCTACTTGGGAGGCTGAGGCAGGAGAATCTCTTGAACCCGGGAGGTGGAGGTTGCAATGACCTGAGATTGCACCACTGCACTCCAGCCTGGGTGACAGAGGGAGACACCATCTCAAAAAAAAAAAAAAAAAAAAAAGAAAAGAAAAAAGCGCTGGGTGAGGCGGCTCACGCCTGTAATCCCAGCACTTTGGGAGGCCAAGGCGGGGGGATCACAAGGTCAGGAGCTCGAGAGCGGCCTGGCCAACATAGTGAAACCCCATCTCTACTAAAAATACAAAAATTAGCCAGGCGTGGTGGCATGCACCTGTAGTCCCAGCTACTCGGGAGGCTGAAGCAGGAGAATCACTTGAACCCAGGAGGTGGAAGTTGCAGTGAACCAAGATTGTGCCACTGCACTCCAGCCTGGGTGACAGAGTGAGACTCTGTCTCAAAAAAGTAAAATTAAAAAAAAAAAAAAAAGGAAAGAAAACTAAAACTTTTATGGAAGGACATAAAAGAAGACTTAGGCTGGGCGTAGTGGCTCACACCTGAAATCCCAGCACTTTGGGAGGCCAAGGCCGGTGGACCACCTGAGGTCAGGAGTTTAAGACTAGCCTGACCAATATGGCGAAGCCCCGTCTCTACTAAAAATACAAAAATTAGCCGGACATGGTGGCAGGCGCCTGTAGTCCCAGCTACTCGAGAGGCTGAGACAGGAGAATTGCTTGAACCCGGGAGGTGGAGGTTGCAGTGAGCTGAGATCATGCCACTGCACTCTAGCCTGAGTGACAGAGCAAGACTCCATCTCAAAAAAAAAAAAAAGAAAAAGACCTGAAGAGACAATGCCTACAGAGAAAGAGACAGGACTTTAAAAATGCCTTTGGAAGGTCCATTTTGGTCATATGTGTTACAAGTTTAAACACATCATTTTCACCCCAGCAACCCCACTGTAGAACTCTATCCTACACAAATACTAGCATATGTTTGCTAGATGTATAAAGCCATGAAGATAAATGTATAAAGAAAACCTGCTGCACTGCTTATTAGCAACAAGTGAGAACATATGCTCATCATCATGAACGAGGTTAGGTCTGAAAATACTGAAATCAAAAGATGTCCAGGATCCATGGTGGGAAAGGCCTGCTACTTTCCCCTGCACCCTTTCCCTGTGCTCCAGCCCTTCCCTCTTTTCTCTCTGCCTGGAACATTCTTCCCCCAGATATCCCATCTCTGTAGCAGCCAGCTGGAGAGATGGGCCCACAGCATAAGGCTAAGGTCCTGAGGTGTCCGTCTACCCAAGTATGCAGGGAGCAATTCTGAGGGCATGATCCAAATCCACCCGTTTCACTCCCAACACACAGATTCACGCTGCAATGAATTTCTACTTGTTAAAAAAAATTCTTTCTGGGCAGGGTATAGTGGCTCATGCCTGTAATCCCAGCACTTTGGGAGGCCGAGGTGGGCGGATCACCTGAGGTCGAGTTCGAGACCAGCCTGGCCAACACGGTGAAACCCTGTCTCTAGTAAAATACAAAAATTAGCCGGGCATGGTGGCACACGCCTGTAATCCCAGCTACTCGGGAGGCTGAGGCAGGAGAATAATTTAAACCCGGGAGGCAGAGTTTGCAGTGAGCCAAGATCGTGCCATTGCACCCCAGCCCAGGCGCCAAGAGTGAAACTTCGTCTCAAAAAAAAAAATTCTTTCTGAAATTCTGAACCATCATGCACAATACATTGTTATCAATTAGTTCCCAGAAAGAAGTGCTTTGGTAATGTTTTACTTCTGTGCTGTTAGCACCAAGTACAATCCAGAGAAAAAGAAGGGTGCTAGGCACTCCTAGGACAGCAGAGGGCGTGGTGGAACAGCACAGAACGCTCAAGCAACAGACCAACTTCCAAGAAAACCCAGTGCACCCAACCTTAATCAAACACGCCAAGCTCCGCCTCCATCCCCCAACAGGTGGAGTCAGGTCAGCATCAACAGATTCCCTCCAAGTCCTTTGCTAAGTCATTCCAGACAGCCTATTACCCACCTCTTCTTCTAGACAATGGGTTTCAATGTCCCCTGGAATCAACCACCCAACCCCTTCCACACCTTACCCCCAAATGGCACCATTCGCCTGAGGGTTCCACTGGTCTACAAGTCAGGTCATCATTCCATAAATGTCTGTAGTCAGCCTCCTCTAGTAATGCCGCTCCAGTTCGCAGCCCATTCCAGGCAGGTAACAACTTCCACACGCAAAGCCAGAGTTCAAATAAAACGCCCGGGCGCGGTGGCTCACGCCTGTAATCCTAGCACTTTGGGAGGCCGAGGAGGGCGGATTACCTGAGGTCGGGAGTTCAAGACCAGCCTGGCCAACATGGTGAAACCCTGTCTCTACTAAAAATACAAAAAAAAAAAAAAAAAAATAGCCGGGTGTAGTGGCGCGCGCCTGTAATCCCAGCTACTCTGGAGGCTGAGGCCGCAGAATTGCTTGAACCCGGGAGGCGGAGGTTGCAGTGAGTGGAGATCACGCCACTGCACTCCAGCCTGGGCTACAGAGTGAGACTTTGTCTCAAAACAACAACACAACAACAACAACTTCTAAAGCCAGCCAGCCAGCTCATCTTGGATGGAACTAATATAATATGAAAGACTAATTATAAACTAATGGAACCGTGCACTGCAAATAATTTGGCATTTCTGTTCTCTAAATGCTAAGCCTGGTCCCGAGGCCACTCTCAACTTCTCTGCCGAGGCACCACCCACCATGCACCCAGATTCCCACCACCAGGGTGCCCGTGCTCCCTCTGGAAGGAGATGAGGGATTAAACGAAGAGGAACAGACAGTCAGATGGAAGGGAAGGCAGGGACACTGGAGAAGAGTCTAAGGAAGGAGTGAGTGACTCTGACAGTCACTATCAGCATGTCAGCCCCATGAGGACAGGACTTTCTGTGTTTTGTTCACTATTCAATGCCCAGCATCTAAAAATATTTCTGGAATGCAAACAGGTGGGAGGGGGAGATGCTGAGGAAGTAAAAGAAATAGGATATTCCCATTCAACAAATATTTCCTGATTAAGTACTCTTTGTCAAGCCCTATGCTGGGTCTGGTGTGGGTGGTAATCAAACACAAAACACAGATCCCCCCGGAGGCCCCAGAGCGATGAAAGCAACAAACAAGATACGACCAGAGATGGGTTTTGAAGGATGAATAGGAGTTAGCTGAGCTGTCAATAGTAAGAAGTAAGGTTGGTCCAAGGCACAGCGCTTTCTGAAGGAACAGGAAGTGAAAGGAAGGCAAGCGCCTATGACAGACCGCGTTAAGAGGCGCGGCGCGCTTTGGGCGCTGCCCAGTCCCGGCCCCTCCAGCCCGGGGCCCGCCGCTCACCACACGCACCGGAAGCGCTCCGTTCTCCTGAAGGCAGACCGGACAGCACACCACCGTCCAGTCACGTTCCGACGCGGAGCCGGGGCCGCCAGCCAATCAGTGGCGGCCTCTGCCCCGCCCCGGCGTGAACAGCCAATGATGGTGCCGTCGGGCCGGAAGTTGTTCCGTCCGGACGGCGTTTCCACGGACGCGCAGGAGACAACCCGTTGCTGAGCCGGGAGCGCTGACGGGCCCGGCTGGGCAGGGTAAGCAAGGGGAGTAAGGCCAGGGCGGAGTGAGGGAACAAGGCAGGGAGTGATGGAGGGACGCTGGCGCGGCGCCCAGCGGCCTGCCCCTCCCGGGAGTATCCTCAGAGCCCGGCTTGCTGCCCGCAGCGTTCTGGCACCGTGAGGGGCGCGGAGCCTGCCACCGACCCCTCGCCCCTTTCCTCTGAGCGCCGCCGACTCACCCCGTCTCCCTTTCCCACTGGCACCCTTCATCGTCTCCACCTCTTCGCTTTTCTCTAGGAGAGAGGCCCCCATTTTTATTTAGCGCCTGCCATGTGCCAGAGGCTTTGCGTAGTGTTGCACTTAGTCCCCTCAACGGTAATGTTAGCAGGCTTCTCCATGCCCATTCCACAGATGAGGAAACCGAAGGGGAAGCAGAAAAGTAATGCGACCCTTGCCCAAGGTTTCGAATAAGTCCAAGCTGGGATCGAAACCCAGGCGTCTGTGACCCCAGAACTCCTGATCTTTCCACTACACTGCGCCGCCTCTGTGAACGGATGCGGGGAATTTACAGTTTCTCTTTCCACCGCCCACGACTACACAAAATCAGTCACACTGACGCTGAGGGTGGGGAACGGGAAGAGGGTGGGGAGGTTATTTGGAGGCCAGCGGGGGGTGAGGGGTGGCTGATGCAATAACCAGCTAATGGCTCGATTCTCAAGAGGGTTTCATTGGTCTCAACCTGGCCTCAGGCAACCCACTCCTGATTGGACAGTCTCATCAAGAAAGTTGGTCAACAGCTCAAGTGTTTCTGAGAATCTGGGCGATTTATAAGAAACCCTTAGCTGAATGCAGGGTGGGGAAGTGGTAAAAAAAAGACAAGAGCCTCTTTTTTCAAAAAAGAAACTGAAAGAGGGGAAGAGTATTAAAGATCATTAAAGGGAAACTGAAAGAAAGAGGGGAAGAGTATTAAAGACCATTTCTGGCTGGGCAGGGCATTCTCAGCAGCTCAACTGCCCAGCGTGACCAGTGGCCACCTCTGCAGTGTCTCCACAACCTGGGTATGTATTGCCATCTTTGCCAGGCTTAGAGCTTGTTAGTGTTTTTACCAAAGTGCTGAAAACCTTGGTTTACGGGGTCAGGACTTGTGTCTTAGGATTAGGGTGTTATGCATTTTACTTCTTCCATTGACCCAAAGTTCAGGTAATTCACTGCTCCCCTAGGAAACAGAGATCCTGGCTGAGCAGTCGCGTGCTTGGATCCGTAGCTTGCCTCTCAGCACCGTCATGCTGTCTGTCATAGTTTTCACTCATGTAGCCTCCTTCTGTGCTCAACATCAGAACGTATTGTCATTCTTATTGTGACACCCAAAAGTGTCTAGTGCCTGGCTTCATATAAATTAATGTCTCTGCCTTTTAAGATAATGTTCATTCTGTTATTTGGTGGGGAAAGCAATCTTTCTTTTAGTGTTTAAAAAAAATGGAACATGATGGATCCCAAAAGGTGTCAAGAAATCCTTGCTCTAAAGAAGTCATTTTCTTGTCCTCTGGGAACTTGCCAGTCCAAAAGTATTGTCATCTACACTCTGGGGCCAAGGTATAAAGGATAGTATTCCACCTCCTGGTGGTATTCCAGGGATCCAGAAACACTCCTGGGCCACATTCTCTTCTCAGCTGCTCCAGAGTTGGCTGTCTTGATGCCACCCTTCCCCAGATTGCAGAATCAGTGTGTCCTGATCTTCTCTGTGAGATGATTTTGATGCATCCCAAGTCTTCATCATGTTGTTCTGTTAAACAATTCTATAATTCTTTCCACTCCTCATCCCAATACAATAGGCAGTTTCTTTAAGTGCCTATTATGCTCCTCCACAACAGTGGAAACTTTCAGAATGAGCACAAGATTCAAGTTCTCGTAAAGGGGGAATTGAGGGTTAATTTTCAAGAGCCTTTTCAGCTTTCTCCTTGAAGGTCTGCAGTGAAGTAGGCAGTTTTGCTCCTTACACGCCCAGTACTTTTGTTTAGGGAAGAAAATAGAGTACTTCACTGGTTATAACTGCATTTCTTTGTTTCAGAGTGTAGTATTTGTTAAACAGGTAAATCTACTTCTCTTAACAGACTCAATGTCCTATTTGCAATTTATGTGGTAAACACTGAAGACAATGGTCCTTCACCTTTTGGCATCTCAGCCTCCTTTGGAAAGGCAAGGAAGCCAGGAGACTGCTCAAAACCATGCACGTACCAATGTACGTGCAAGCATTAATGTAATTTCAGATGTTCATGAACTCCAAGTTGAAAAACCTCTGAAGTTCAACTCAATTCTGAAAGTCAACAAAGAAATAAAGGAAGATGTCGATAGGTAGGGAGAAGAAGAACATTTACACAAGATATGGGGTAAACTGATAAATGCGTGAAATGAGGAAGATGGTAGTTCCATTCTCCTTGTCTCTGACCACACAGAAAGTTGCATCATACACACACACACACACACACACACACACACAAGATTTCAATAGTGTGGATGATTCCCACACAAAGTATATGCCTTGTGATCGTGATCATCTGCTATTTCCTCAGTCTAATTTCATTCCCGTGTGCTTCTTAAATGGAGTTCTGATATTTATAGACACATGTTTTTCCCTGCAACATGGACCCTAAATGCAAGTCCAGTTTATCTAGCTGATCCTCTAGCAAAGAAACAGTTATCTATTCTATTGCAGTGGGAGATTGGCTGTCCTGGGATCACCCAGGCATTCTACCTGGCACTTTCCCCTGGAATTTTTAAGGATAATTTTTATACTTGATTGACTTCAAAACCTTACTGCTGCTGCCTTGTTGCCTTCCACACGGGGCACCGCATTTTTTGGAAGGACAGGGTAAACCAAAAGGAATTCCAAAAATAGTGACCAGGATGGTGGGCAGATGTTAGCAGAGGGTGAAGAAACCAGACTAGGATTGGGAGACCTGGAGAAGACTCCAGGAGACCAGCCTGGCTCTCCGCAGATCTGGGAAGGCTCAACTCAGTACCAGGACATTAAACAAGAGGCCATCTAAAGTCTACTGGGGGAATCGGTCTTCAACTGGAACAAGTAAAGACATTCTAAGGATAAACCTTAGAGGAAAAAGTTGAACTAGATGACGAAGGAGATTCATTCATTAGGTAAATATTTATTGATAAGCTGTGTGCCAGGTACTAGAAGTACACAGAAGAATAAACCCAGTGCTTACCTTTGCTGTCTGCTAGGGAAGACATGAATAACTAAACTGCAGTGTGAGTGCTTTCATAAAGTTACTAAAGGAGTGTTTGGGGATCACAGAGGATGGAGCAACCAACTTGATCCCAGAAGCACAGGTGTCAGGAGAGGCTGTGAAGAGCTGAGGTTCAAATTGGAAAGATAATCAATCAGCAGAGTTCAGGCAGAGAAGTGTGTGAGACATTTCAGGCAGGCAGGCAGGCAGCAGGGAGCAGCAGGGATTCTGAGAGAGCACATGAGCAAGGGGACTCGGGAATCAGATTCTGGCTTAGCTACTCCCTGGCAATGGAGCCATCAGCCTCTTGTCTGCTATTGCAGGGCACATAGAGTAACACCCAGCTTTGAGAGTTGGGAGAATTCAGGATAGGTTTCTGGACATGATGATTGGTGATTTGTGGCTAGAAGTAATTTTCATGAGTTTGATCGTTATTTGATGTGGGCAAAGACCTTAGAGAGAAATGGATTTCGACTGATTTGCTCAGCTTGTTGCTGGGGAGGGAATGGGAGAGCCTGAGAGTTCTCTCTAGCCCTAGGCAGAGGGTACTCCCGCATTCTTCCCTAAACTGGATGCTTTCTTATCTGAGTCAGTTATCTCACCAAACCTCCCTTTCTGGGAATTGAGGTGGTTCTCATCAAGGAGGAGAAAGAAACTGGCTGCTGTCCTATCCTGGTTTTCAGTATTATAGTTTCATTGAATTAAATAAATTTGGATCTACATACTTTTTTTTCAATTTTTGTTTTTTTATTTTATAAAAATTTTTTGGAGAGACAGGGTCTCACTATCCATGTTACCTTTCACTCATGTCACTCGTGTCCTTGTGAAGAGACCACCAAACAGGGTTTGTGTGAGCAACAAGGTTGTTTATTTCACTTGGGTGCAGGCGGGCTGAGTCCAAAAAGAGAGTCATGGAAGGGAGATAGGGGTGGGGCCATTTTATAGGATTTGAGTAGGTAAAGGAAAATTATAGTCAAAGGAGGTTGTTCTCTGGTGGGCGGGGCGGGGGTCACTAGGTGCTCAGCAGGAGAGCTTTTGAGCCAGGATGAGCAAGGAGAAGGAATTTCACAAGGTAATGTCATCAGTTAAGGCAGGAACAGGCCATTTTCATTTCTTTTGTGATGGAATGTCATCAGTTAAGGCAGGAACCAGCAATCTGGATGTGTACATGCAGGTCACAGGGGATATGATGGCTTAGCCTGGACTCAGAGACCTGACATTACCCAAGCTGCTCTTGAACTCCTGAGCTCAAGCAATCGCCTCTGCCTCCCAAAGCACTTGGATTGCAGTTGTGAGCCACCGCTCACAGCGCCCATGATTTACATACTTTTTGGAATTTTTTTTGTTTTGAAACAAGGTCTTTCTGTTGCCCAGGTTGGAGTGCAGTAGCATGGTCTCAGCTCACTGCAACCTCTGCCTCCCGGGTTCAAGTGATTCTTATGCCTCAGCCTCCCAAGTAGCTGGGACTACAGGTGCATGCCACCATGCCCGGCTAATTTTTGTATTTTTAGTAAAGATGGGGTTTCACTATGTGGGCCGGGCTGGTCTCGAACTCCTGACCTCAAGTGATCCACCCTCCTTGACCTCCCAAAGTGCTGGGATTACAGGCATGAGCCACCACACCTGGCCTACTTTTGTTTTTTTGTTGTTGTTGTTGTGTTTTTTTTTTGGGGGTCTCGCTCTGTCACCCAGGCTGGAGTGCAGTGGCGCAATCTCGGCTCACTGCAAGCTCCGCCTCCCGGGTTCAGTAGCTGGGACTACAGGCGCCCGCCACCATGCCCGGCTAATTTTTTGTATTTTTAGTAGAGACGGGGTTTCACCGTGGTCTCGATCTCCTGACCTCGTGATCCGCCCGCCTCGGCCTCCCAAAGTGCTGGGATTACAAGCGTGAGCCACCGCGCCCGGCTTTTTTTTTTTTTTTTTTGAGACAGAACCTTTCTGTCACCCAGGCTGGAGTGCAGTGGCATGATCTCAGCTCACTGAAACCTCCACCTCCCGGTTTCAAGCAATTCTCCCACCTCAGCCTCCCAAGTATCTGGAACTACAGGTGTGCGCCACCATGCCCAGCTAATTTTTCTGTATTTTTAGTTGAGACAGGGTTTCACCATGTTGGCCAGGCTGGTCTCAAACTCCTGACCTCAGGTGATCCACTCACCTCGACCTCCCAAAGTGCTGAGATTATAGGCGTGAGCCACCATCACGGCCAGTTTACATACTTTTAAAGCAAATATTTAACAAATGGATAGGATAGAGTAAAATAAATGACACCACAAATGTATATGTTTGGTTCATAAAGATAGGTCATTTGTAAGATAATGGTTGAAAGTGTGGGCTCTAGAGTCAAACTACTAGAGTCTATAGCGCATCTCTGCCATTTCCTTGTGATGTTAACGTGAGCGAGTTTTATTTTATTTTATTTTTATTTTTAGAGACAGGGTCTTACTCTGTCACCCAGGCTGGAGTACAGTGGCGCAAACATAGCTCACTGAAGCCTCAAACTCCTGGGCTCAAGTGATCCTCCCGCTATAGCCTCCAAAGTAGCTGGGATTACAGGCCCACCACCATGCCCAGCTAATTTTTTTTTTTTTTTTTTCATTTTTTTGTAGAGTCCCTATATTGCGGAAAGTGCCAGGATTGCAGGTATGAGCCACCATGCCCAGCCATGGGCAAGTTTTTTTTAACCCCTCTGTGCCTCATCTATAGAATGGAGCTAACAAATCTATTTCATAGGACTGCTGCAAGGCTTAAGTGAATTGATACATATACGATGCTTAGGACAATAACAGGTACAGATGTGTTCAAAGTTAGCAGCTCAGGCACTAGCCTTGTCATTTTCCTTCTCCAAGGTTTTACAGCAAGTTAAAATGAAGCTGGAGTTCAGCCAATCTTTGGAATCCTAAGAAACACAAGAAATATAATAACAGCACTTGTAACGTAGTTACATCTTGGTTTACAGTTTACAAAGTGCTACCATGCCTTTTTTTCTCATTTTGTTCTCATAAGAGCCTGGGGTAGGTGAAGAAGTTCCTGGCGGCGCCATTTCATAGGTTAGGAAACTTGACTCTTAGAAAGAGGAAGTGATTGAGCCAAGAAGGGTTTGATGGCAGTACAGTCTCTGTCTGCTCTGTCCCCACCTTCTGCAAGGGTAATAGTGAATCATGACTAATAGGAGGTGCAGACACACCTTCTCCAAAGGCTTGTAGTTAAATAAGGCAGCATGTGGAATGGACAGACTGGAGACAGTCCTTACCTCATGTGGAACCTAGGACAGGTAAGGCCCTGTCCTCTACCCCAGAGCTCACTTTGTCTGAGAGCAGCTGACCAGCAGTGGAAGACATTTGCTCAGCGATATATTAGTTATGGCTGCAAAAGCCAGAGAATTCATCCCCAAGGCAATTAAGATAAACAGCAAATAGAGGATTGGTGCCTTGGCTCACACCTGTAATCCCAACACTTTCGGGAGGCTGAAGTGGGAGGATCACCTGAGATCAGGGTTCGAGACCAGCCTGGCCAACATGGTGAGACCCTCCCTCTACTAAAAACACAAAAATTCGCTGGGCATGGTGGCAGGCAGCCTCGGGAGGCTGAGACAGAAGAATCGCTTGAACCCCAGAGGTGGAGGTTGCAGTGAGCTGAGATCGCGCCGTTACACTCCAGTCTGGGTGGCAGAGCGAGACTCCATCTCAAAAAAAAAAAATCAAATAGTAATTTGCCAAAAGTTTTTAGCAATGAACTTAGGTTCATTAAAACACATTGGTGTTTATACCCTGAGCAAACAGGAATCCTCCTGTGTTCTGGGCACTGGGTGGGGCATCACCAGATGCAAACTTGATCTTGACTAGGAGGGCCCCTCCTAGTCAAGTAAATTCAGACCTTAAGTCAGTAAATCCTAGCCACTCCTTTAGTCTTCATCGTTGGCATTTGATGGTTTTCCTCTTCTTCGTGGCCCTAAATTTCTGCTTCTCTTTTTATTATATTATCTATGTCCTTTATTGTAACTCACCTCACAACCTTTTCGGAAAAAAGGACTCAATACAGGAAAGGAAAAACAGCTGCGATGTTTCGTTAACCTCTCGTTTTTCCTCTCTCTCCTTCCCTGCCCCCACCCCTGTCTTGACTCGTCTGCTGAACAAAGCCTCGACCTCAGGCCGGCTGTGAACGTAGTTCCTGAGAGATAGCAAACATGCCCAACAGTGAGCCCTGTGCCTCTCCGCTGGAGCTGTTCAACAGCATCGCCACACAAGGGGAGCTCGTGAGGTCCCTCAAAGCGGGAAATGCGTCAAAGGTACATGATTTTGCTGGGTTCTCCACGAAGGCAGCTGAGCCTCCCAAATCTGTAGGGTTGTGTTATTCTAGAATAGATGGTTTCCTCAATGACTGAGGTGTTTTGGTTATAATTTTTTTTTTGAGAGGGAATTTCACTCTTGTTTCTCAGGCTGGAGTGCAATGGTGCAATCTAAGCTTGCTGCAACCTCTGCCTCCCAGGTTCAAGCGACTCTCCTGCCTCAGCCTCCCAAGTAGCTGGGATTACAGGCATGCACCATCACACCCAGCTAATTTTGTACTTTTAATAGAGATGGAGGTTTCACCATGTTGGTCAGGCTGGTCTCAAACCCCTGACTTCAGGTGATCTGTCCACCTTGGCCTCCCAAAGTGCTGGGATTACCAGCATGAGCCACCACGCCAGCCTTGGTTAGAGTTTTAAATGTATTTTTCCCTTTATCAACATTGGGATGCCTGTGGTCTAAAGAGTCAGAGGTTCTCAAAGCCTTTGTGAAATACAGTGGCCCTCCAGCCCACCTCTCCCTATTTCCTGCTTAATTCTTTTAGCCGATCTTTTGGTTATGTACTCCCCATATCTATAAATATTCTGCTTATTATATTGTTCCTTGTTGATTTTCAAGTTGGGGTCTTTCAGGTGGAAATGACGCATTCGTACCTTCACAACCACTTCCCGTCCAGGCAGTCTCCCCATCTGTATTACAGTTGTAGTTAGGTCAGTATCTGTACACTGACATTATTATGACCATGGAAATAGACATGGACAGCTGAACCATCACGGATAGAATGAGTACTCTAACTTTCTCGCCCAGCTTTTGTTTTCTCTGGAGTTAATATTTGTCTTAATTTCTGTTTGCTTGACTTTTTTTTTTTTTTGCTTGATTTTTTTATGTCAATGATACTAATGATAATGTATCTCCAAGCCCTTTCCCTGTCCAGTGAATCTCCTTTCAGCACACATCAACTAGTCTATCAAGTTCATCTTCTTGAGGTGATCGCTCCCAAAACCTTCTGCCTGCTTCCCTCTGGACTGGGGACTCTTGCCTCCTACACTGCCCATCTTGGCATCTTTCTTCACTGTTGACCCAGGGGGTTCTTTCACGCCTGTCGATTGGGTGCCCCGTTTCCTGCTCCTGCATTTTATTCCTCTTTGCTTTACTCTTTGGGCAGAGCAAATCTTCCAATTGTTTCTGAAAAAAATATTGCAAAGGAAATATTTCTGGGGGGATCTTGCCCATCTGAAAGTGTATTTATTTTACCTAAAACATGATTGATAGCCAGGCTGGGTGTAGGGTTCTAGCATGGAAGTGATTTCCCCTGGAAATGCTGAAGCCACTGCTCTATTGGCACCTAGCTTGTGGGCTTGCTGCAGAGAAGTCAGTTGCCATTCCTTTGTTTTTTCTTTTTGGAAGTTAGCAGGATCTTCTTTGTTCCAGTGTTCTGAAATTTCATGGGATGCGGGTTCAGTATGCCTTTCTTTTTTTTTTCTTTTTGCCCCACCACCCCCGCCCCCGCCTCCGCCCCCCGAGATGGAATCTCGCTCTTTCACCCAGGCTGGAGTGCGGTGGCACAATCTCGACTCACTGCAACCTCCACCTCCTGGGTTCAAGCAGTTCTCCTGTCTTAGCCTCCCAAGTAGCTGGGATTACAGGTGCCCGCCACCACACCCGGCTAATTTTTGTATTTTTAGTAGAGATGGGGTTTCTACTGAGTGAGCCACCACACTCAGCCTGCCTTTTAGACTAGAAACTCATGACCGTTAATTCTCAGAAATCATGATTTCTTTGATCTCTTCTGTTTTCTCTCTTCACAGACTTTTTTTTTTTAATTCAGAGACTGTTTCTCTGATTTTGTAACCCTCCTATTGTTTTCCATTTCTGCTATCATTTTTAACTTCCAGGAGTGTGTATGCTCCCTGAAGTTTCCTCACAGCACTCTGCCCTGACTCATAGGTACAGTACTACCCTTTTCTCTCTGAGATCTTTTTTTTTTGTATTTTATTTTACTTTATTAAATCTTACTAATATTCTGTAAGAGACAAACCAGACGAGTAGGCTACAGTGAAGAAATCTTATTTTGGAGAGTTAAGAAACCACTATGATACTTCCAAGTATTATCTTCAGTGATGCTTCTTATCTTTATTCAGGGACTCCAGGTAATATTCAGCTCCTACAGCTACCACAAATGCAGCAAATCCCCATTTGAATCCTTTAAACAATACATCAAAAAAGGAAACACTCTTTGCAAAGCTGCCCTTGTATCTCCAAGCTTCATTGCAGCCCCATGGATCCCTTAGCCCTTTTGCAGCCAGCTTCTTCTGGATAGTTTCCAATGGTGTCCCTTCTATCTTCCATTGTCTGTAATCTGGAAGTTCCATTTTACGATGTCCATGCTCATGTCCATGTCCATGGGCCATGTCTGACAGCAATCTGACCTCTCAGGACACTCAACTCTCTGTCTCTGAGATCTTAATGGTAGTTTTCCATATGTCCTCTACATCCTTTATAATCTCAGTTTCTTCCATCTTAATTTGTTTTCTACCTGCCTTTCATATTAGAGGCAATTCTCAACTGTCTGGTGTTTCTTGGCTGTTTGCTGGTGTTTTCGGGGGTGGACTAAAAGCTGCTGGATGCACTCTTCATTGGGGAGGAGCTTATCAATATAGGTTCCACTTCCTGGAGAGTGATCAGGCTGCTCCCCTTTTGTTGCGGAACGTTTCATGTCAAGGTCTTTAGATATTTTCTTTAAAGTTAAGTGAGATTCCCCAGAGAAAGCTCCACGAGTCCACTGTTCAGAGGGGGTGAGTCCTGCTGCCAGAGTTCTACGGCTCAGTGGGAGAGAAGGGCTGGGCTGTGGGATCCTTCCCCGAAGCTCCCTATTCTCTGTGTGCTGCCGGTGCCCCAACTGTGCAGATTGCCCCCAGTCTAGGCACCTGTAACTCTGTCCTCTCTTGACATGAAACCTTGGAATGGAGGGGAAACTGTGACACTCCCTTGGCCGAGGGGAGAGGGATTCTCAGTAACTGCTTCTTGAAGAGACTTCAACCAGTGCTCCTGTTTTCATAACCCGCTTTCCCGCCCCTGTAAGTGCCCGAGGTCACTAAGGCCCGAACCTTTGAGCGATTCCATAGCAGTGTACACTCGGTCACTTTCCAGTATTTCCACGATGTCTTAGCATTTGTTTTTCTCTCATGCTATTAGGCACTGGTCATTCATCAGCTTTCCGGCTTCTGAAACCTTGTTGCTGTCATCCTCTTCTTGTTTCCTTTGTCCTTGTGGGATTATGCTTTAAAAAAAAAAAAAAAATCTCTGCTTTTGTTGTAGTAGATTTCAGAAGTATCATCATCAATACGCATCTTTAACTAGAACATAAGCATTTCATTTCCTTCTGGGGTGACTCTACTCCTAGGTCCCCCAGCTTCTCCATGACTTCCATCACTTTCTTCTTTTTTTTTAAGGCTGAGTCTCACTCTGTTGCCCAGGCTGGAGTGCACTGGTGCGGTCTTGGCTCACTGCAACCTCTGCCTCCTGAGTTCAACCTGACCTCCTAAGTAGCTGGGACTACAGGTGCCCGCCACCACACCCGGCTAATTTTTGTATTTTTAGTAGAGAGGGGGTCTCGCCATGTTGGCCAGGCTAATCTTGAACTCCTGACCTCAGGTTATCCGCCCGCCTCAGCCTCCCAAAGTACTGGGATGACAGGTGTGAGCCACCACGCCTGGCCCGACTTCCATCACTTTCAACTCCTGTTATCTGTTATCTTATCAAACACCTTGCTTGTCACCAGATGGTATCAACCATCTCATATTCCCCAGTAGTTTACTTTGACTATTTGGGACCCTGATTTAAACCATTATTTTTTTTTTCATGTATTTGTGTGTGTGTGTGTGTATTTTTTGAGACAGGGTCTCGCTCTTTCCACATTGGAGTGCAGTGGTGCAATCCTAGCTCAGTGCACCCTCGAACTCCTGAGCTCCCACCTTAGCCTACCAAGTTGCTGGGATTATAGATGCAAGCCACTGCACCCAGCTCATATTTTAAAGGAAATAAATAGTACTGAAAGAAAGTAATGTCAAAAAAAAAAGAAGTTACTTTTTTACAGAAAGAGATTTACTCACCAGGTACGGCTCAAAAGATTAAACCAACTTGTTTTAAAACAAAATTATAAAATAAATAAAAGACCCAGTGGGGTTATGTAAGCCCTTCATTTTGGGAAGTTGACAGTGGTATTTTTGTCCATTTAATATTAAATTTGAATAACATTTAGTAAATGTTTTTAGTTAGTAATTCTTAGTGACTGCAGTTATGTTCATTATTTTAGTCAACTTAATACATTTTATAATAACTCTTCCAAGTGTATTATTTGACTAATGCAATTGACTGGCACATGTTGAAGACATCAGAGGTTGCACAATGAGACCAGAGTTAAGTGATGAAAAATTCAGAAGTACATTTGTATCTGACCCTGAAATGTCTTGGTAGTAGAAGCACTTGATGTTTTGGAAATTTGAAAAATAAACTTCTAGCAAAATAGTTTGAGCCACATTGGGAGCGCCAGTTCTCTGAGAGGGCACCATCAGCTCTTTCTTGGCCTGCCATTTATCTAGGCCATGGACTGCGAAGGTCTTTTCTGCTCCAGTGTATCTAAAGAATAAGATCCACGTCCTTCAGTAGCAGCAGCTCATTAAAGCGGCAAGTTTCCTGGGGGGAATAAGTCAGAATCTGAGGGCTGTGAGGGGAAATAGTTTGAACAGGACTGAAGAAGCAATGCTAGGTCTTGGGTATTAAGAAAGAGAGCAGAGCCTTTTTCTTCTTCTCCTTTTTGTTTAAGTAACTTCTAAAATCAAAATATACCATTCATATAGAAAAATATGCTGATCATAAGCAGGCACCTCACTGAATTTTCACAAAATGACCACACCTGTGTAACCAGCACCCAAATCAAGAGCAAGCAGAGAGCACCTAGAAGCCACCCTCACACCCCTCAGCTTCTGCCATGACTCCTCCCACCAGGGGTAGCTGTACCTGGGTTTGAACTGTATGTAGTCAGGTAGTATACAGTCTTGTGTCTGGCTTTTTTTTCTGAACATCAGCTTTTGGCCAGGCTCTGTGGCTCATGTCTATAATCCCAGCACTTAGGAGGCCAAGACAGGAGGATCGCTTGAGGCCAAGAGTTTGGGACCAGCCTGGACAACATAGGGAGACCCTGTCTCTACAAAAAATTTAAAAATTAGCCAGACATGGTGGCACACACCTGCCGTCCCAGCTACTCAGGAGACTGAAGTGAGACGCTGTCTATAAAAAAAACTGATGTTCTGGGTTTTTTGGAGGATGGGAATCTCACTTCATCACCCAGGTTGGAGTGCAGTGGCACAATCTGGACTCACTGCAACCTCTGCCTCCCAGGCTCAAGCAGTCCTCTCACTTCAGCCTCCTGATGAGCTAGGAACACAGGTGTGTGCCACCATACCTGGCTAATTTTTTCTATTTTTGGTAGAGACAGGGTTTTGCCATGTTGCCCAGGCTGGTCTCGAACTTATGAGCTCAGGCAATATGCCCACCTTGGCATCCCAACATGCTGGGATTACAGGCGTGAGCCACTGCACCCAGCTAACATCAGCTTTTGAATCCTGTTTCAATGTCCTGGTTCAAACACTGATTAAGACTGATTATAAGAAAATAGACAAGGTAAGCCTGCTTGTCTTATTTCCGTGCTATTCCAAAATGCAGATGGTCCTTGAGCAGGGACATTGGTTAAATGTTTGACTTTCGCAGAGCCTTCTAGTTACAAGCAGAATTAGACCAGATAGAGTATGAAATGTCAACAAAGCTAGTTATTAAGGGATATTGACTGCAGTGTACTTCAAAGCAAGGTAAGCCTTCTCATAGATAATTGAATAGATTATACGTACTAAACTTATTTTTTGCAAGTACTGAGCCTAGGTACTACAGAAATGAGATGGGTGGAACATACTTAGCTATCTAACCTGGGCAAACATCTCATCTATGAA